>NC_080185.1:16361408-17049612 GCF_950295315.1 Erinaceus europaeus
TTTTAGGCGATTTTCAACCACCATAAACCAGGATCTCAAAGACATCCCCCCTCAGCCCCTTCCCTGCCTTCCTTCCCCAGAATCCTTTGCTTTGGTTTACAATATAGCAAACCTATCCCAGTTTTACTTTGTGTTTTCTACTTCTGCTCTTGTTTCTTAAGTTCCACCTACAAGTGGATCATCACATAGTCATCACATAGTCATCCTTCTCTTTAGGATTCTCACTTAACATGGTTCCTCCAAGCTCCATCTAGGTTGAAGTGAAGGTGACTTCATCATTCTTTTTTTTTTCCTCTTTCTAATCTTTATTTATTTATTAGATAGAGACATTCATAAATTGAGAGGGGGGAAGGTAGATAGAGAAGGAGAGAGACAGAGAGAGAGAGATGCAACCCTGTTCTAACTCTTGCAAAGCTCCTTCTGTAGGTGGGGACTGGGGCCTTGAACCTGGGTCCTTATGCACTGCAACATGTGCACTCAACCAGGTGTGCCACGACCCGGCCCCTACTTCATCATTCCTAACAGCTGAGTAGAATTCCATTGTTTTTATATACCATGGCTTTTTTAGCCATTCATCTCTTGTTAGACACCTAGGTGGCTTCTAGGTTTTGGCTATTACAAATTGTGTTGCTATGAATATAGGTATACACACATCTCTCTGTATGAGTTGTGTTTGATTCTTTAAGCTATATCCCCAGAAAAGAAAGTTCTGGATGATGGGGTAGGTCCATTTCTAGCCTACTGAGGGTTCTGCAGACTGCTCTCTACAGGGGATGGACCAATTTACATACTCACCAGCAGTGTAAAAGTGTTCCTTTAACCACTCCCCACCAAAATCTCTCTAGCATTTGTTGCTACTATCTTTTCTGATGTATGACATTTTCATATTTTCATAGTAGTGTAGTGGTATCTCATTATTGTCTTTAATTTTATTTCTCTGATAATCTGACTTTGAGTATTTTTTCTTATGTCTGTATCCCTTTTGCTCTCTTTGATAAATGTTCTGTCCATTTTATCTTCCCACTTTTGGATGGTATCTTTCTGTTGTTGTTGCTGCTGCTGCTGAGTTTTGTGAGCTCTTTATATACCTCAGTTATTAACTTTTTTTTTTACAAGTCAAAAACTTTCTGATTTTTATTTTTACTTTAATTCATAATATTTTATACTAAAATCCAATCTCTAAAGATAAACTGGCTTTTTATGCAGTTAAATTTCTTTTTTTTATTTTTTATTTTATTTTTATTTAAGAAAGGATAAATTAACAAAACCATAGGGTAGGAGGGGTACAAATCCACACAATTCCCACCACCCAATCTCCATATCCCACCCCCTCCCCTGATAGCTTTCCCACTCTATATCCCTCTTGAAGCATGGACCCAGGGTCATTGTGGGTTGTAGAAGGTGGAAGGTCTGGCTTCTGTAATTGCTTCCAGTTATTAACCGTTTGTATGATGTATGGCATAGAAAAATCTCCCATTCTATAAGGAGCCTATCTATTTGGGTAGTGGTTCCTTTTGCAATGCAGAAGCTTTTCAAATCTCGTATACTCTTATACAACACTATTGAAATAGGATTATAGCTTAAAATGTCCAGAGATGGGGCTACAGAGTAGCAGCAGTTGTGTCTCTCTCCTCTTCTCTTCCTGGGCAACTAGAAATAGCAAAGAAGATTACCTGAGAATGCAACAAAACAATATTAGGACCACTTTGGGAACCCACAAAGTCATGGATGAGTGCAAACACATGTGGCTTGTGGACAGAGAAGGGCCTAAGGAGACATTCCTGGGGCTGAAAGCCCATATCTACTCGGAAGTGACTGGAAACAGCCAGGCAGTTTATCAGTTGAGGTGCCACATCCAGTTTGAGTTTTATTAACAAAAAGGCTACTTAAATGAGGAGAGGATCCCCTAAGGCTCACCAAAGGGAACTGTGAGTCTCCATTGCTACTGTACCTTGGAGGCTGGAGCAGCAGCCCGGAGGACCTGTGCTGACATCGAGGAAAGAGAACTGACTGGGCAGCTAAGGAGAAGACATACACTCCTAGTGGTCTGGAAGTGGGGTTGTATAATGGAAGCCTTTCCACATTATTCTCATGATGAATTGAAAGAGTGTTGAATCATTGCCTCAGAATCCACAGAATACAAACAGGATATTTTTAAGAAACTCACAGGGCCAAGGAGTGCTGCCTGGCTCAGCTCTGGCTATTGTCAGAGCAGCTGAATTGGGCCTAGAGCTTTGGAACCTGGGGGGTATTGAGTCTTTTTTCATAAACACTGTGCTATCACTCCCCTACCCTGTTTTATCTCTTGATCAAGAGTGAGTGCTTAAGCTAAAAAAAAAAAACCCTATTTATACTTAAAAAAAAACAAAAAAACCTTGGGCTCCCATATCCTACAGGGAAAAAAAAACACATCAGAGTGGTTGAACACCACTGCCCTTGAACTCAAGAATTGAAATAACATTGAAACAATTATTAATTTACACAACTGTGAACTCTTTAAGTACCTTATTAGACACAAGTCAGTCCAGGTAAGAGTGAGCAGTGAATTGAAAAGTACTGAGAGAGTAACCTCTTACACACTATATACAATGGTTAAAGCAAGAAGAAACACTGTAGAAATGAACCAGGACAAAACCCCAGATAAAAGTCCCACAAAGATAGAAGCACATAAAGATGAGGACAACATTCAAAAACTAATTGAGGCATTACTGACAGGAGTCAGGAAACCTTTCGAAAGTAATAGCATCAGAAATCGGGAAACAATAAATGAGACTCCAAAAGAAAACACTGACTATCTCATGGTAATTAAAGAGCTGAAATAGCTGAGCTAACAGAGACATATGGGATGACTTCAAAAGAAATAATATAAACATTATTGGCTTACCAGAGGAAAAAAGAGAGGGAGGGAAAGAAGGCATTATACAGGACTAGAACTTCCCTAGTCTAGACAATATAAAAGACATAAAGGTTCAAGAAGCTGAGAAGGTCAAAAGTAGAATTAACCAAGACTTAAAGGCACCAAGACACATCACATTTAGAATACAAAGGAATAAGGATAAAGAAAGGATTCTGAAGGCTGCAAGAGAAAAACAAAGAGTCACCTACAGAGGAAAACCCATAAAATTAGCAGCAAATTTCTCCACACAGACTCTAAAGGCCAGAAGAGATTGGTAAGATATCTATCAAGTGCTCAATGAGAAAAGCTTTCAACCAAGAATAATATATCCTGATAGACTGTCATTCAGACTAGATGGAGGCATAAAAAACTTCACTGACAAGCAACAGTTGAAGGAATAAACTATCACTAAGCCTGACCTGCAAGAAGATCTGAAAGTTCTCTTATATACACTCACAACATCACCACAAACATACCATATAGCAGAAAACTTTAAAATTTTTAAATAATGGCATTAAAATATCTTCATTCTATAATATCAATAAATGTCAATGGTCCGAATTTACCTATTAAAAGGCACAGAGTAGGTAGATGGTGTTGTATGCTTTACATTGGGTTCTAGTTCTCCCCCGCCAAGAGAATTGGATCAGTCCTGTTAATTTCGCGGGCCCGCTTGGCCCCGCCCTGAGGAACCCCGCCTGAGTTCCTGAGTTCTAGGGTAAGAGAGAGTGCTTGTGCCGCCGCAAAGAGACAGCAGAGTTCTGTTTGGTGATTAGTTTGTCTTAGTTTATGAATCGTTGTTCCTGAATAAAGAAATACAGCTTCCCTGCCCAGCCGTATGTCTCTGGTCGTCTCTGTTACCCGCCCGTGAAGCTAGCTAACCCAGCTAGAGCCTTCCGAATTTTAACAACAAGATGGATCAGAAAACTCAATCCAACTATATGTTGTTTGCAGGAATCCCACCTAACTCAACAAGACAAACACAGACTCAAAGTGAAAGGACAGAAAAACTATCATACAAGTCAATGGACCACAAAAAAGGGAAAAGAATGGTTATTCTCCTATCTGATACAATAGACATTAAAATAAACAACAAAATATTTATTCATTTATAAAAAGGAACCATTGACAAAGCCATAGGATAAAAGGGGTACAACTCCACATATTTCCCACCACCAGAACTGTCTTAATGAACAACACATCCCCTCCCCTGATAGCTTTCCTATTCTTTAACCCTATGGGAGTATGGACCCAAAATCACTGTGGAATGCAGAAGGTGGAAGGTCTAGCTTCTGTAATTGCTTCCCCGCTGAACATGGGCATTGAAAGTTCAATCCATACTCTCAGCCTGCCTCTCTATTTCCCTAGCGGGGTGGGGCTCTGGGGAAGCAGGACTCCAGGACACATTGGTGAGGTTGTCTCCCCAGAGAATTCTGGTTGGCATTATGGTAGCATCTGGAACCTGGTGGCTGAAAAGAGAGTTAACATACAAGGACAAACAAATCGTTGATCAATCATGAACTTAAAGGCTGGAATAGTGCAGATGAGGAGTTGGGGGGTACTCCATTTTGTAGGTAGTTAGTAGGCATATTGTAGTTATATTCCAAAGGGCCCATGACTATACTAGTTTTTTTTTTTCCTCTGAGCCTGAAATCTGATATACAGGAGGATCTAAGTTATTGTCTGAGGAGATGATGTCATGGCAGGAAAAGGACCAGAAAGCTGGATCAGGGAAGAGAGTAGCTCCCTAATATGGGAAAGGGGTATAAATACAGTTGACTGTAAACCCCATCTATTTGATTTGGTCTGGGACCCATATTCAGCTTAGGGGCCTATGTGACTACTGCATCCTTATAGATCTGAGCTCACATTCTCTGGTCATGAGTAGGAACTTTCCAAGCTGCCCCAATATCAGGATCCGTCTTCCTCAGGTGTAGCACAGAATATGCTGTCCATCCTTGCTTCGGAGGATGGAACATTCTCTACCATTGTTGATCCACGTTGAGGGCAAGGTCCTATCAGGGGCTTACAAAGGGGTCTATTTTGTTGTTTCTGATAGAAATGACTGGTAACAAGGTGAAAGGTATTTATTTGAGGTCTAGGCTCATCATGTCTGTTAGGGAATCTCAGGACTCTCTCACTAGGGCCCCAGCTGATGTGGTGGCCTGATAGTGACTAAAGTGTCATCATTAAAGCATGCCAATCTCTTGCCCTTATTCAGCTTTTGTAGTCCTTGATTTGATAAGGTTAGCTTTGGAGTGAGTGAGAGAACTGTAATAGGAAGTAGGTGAAGAGGGTATCTAAGTCTAATTTGACACTATTTCATTAGAAACTTTATGCTGACTCACTGCAGACTATTGTGTACTTTTGCTTTCAGGTATATATTTTGCCCTAATTTATGGATACATGTGGACATATGCTCTGTCTCATGGGACCTGGTCTATATCTAGGTTTTGGGACTTTGTGAGGAAGTGAACCACCTGGAATGGAATTAAAGAATACTATGAAAAGAAAGGTCTCACCTGAGTAATGAGGGTGAAAGGTTGACATTCCATGCCTGACGTCTCTGGACACAGTCTGAAGTGAAGCATGCTGAGGTGGACCTCATTGCATTTCTTAGGTTGGGATCAGCAGATGCGATATCATTTGGTATGAATTGAGAGAAGCATGCAGGAAAGTGAGCCCCATCCTAGAGGTTCCAGGACTGGGGAAAATATAGGCTCTATAGAGGAAGTGGCAGGTTCCTGCTGTCTTAGGTTTAAGAAGACAATAGATAGTTATTGCTATAATCAAATTATTTGGCAGTTGGGTTAACTTTGAAAAATCCCTTTGGGGGAGTCGGGCTGTAGTGCAGTGGGTTAAGCACAGGTGGCGCAAAGCACAAGGACCGGCATAAGGATCCCGGTTCAAACCCCGGCTCCCCACCTGCAAGGGAGTCACTTCACAGCTGGTGAAGCAGGTCTGCAGGTGTCTATCTTTCTCTCCTCCTCTCTGTCTTCCCCTCCTCTCTCCATTTCTCTCTGTCCTATCCAACAACGACAACAACAATAATAACTACAACAATAAAACAACAAGGGCAACAAAAAGGGAATAAATAAATAAAATAAATATAAAAAAAAGAAAAATCCCTTTGTTAGGATTTGCTGTATCATACACAACATCACCGTAATTTATGTCCTTTGACATTATTTGTATATAGCTGTGCCACTGGTTGCTTCTGTTCTCCCTGTTCTAGGCTTTGGAGAGAGTCAATATATCAAAGACTCAGCCTATGTATTAAAAAGACTCAGTATGTGCTTTAAAAATTTGAGACATACAATCAATTTTCCCTTCTCATATTAATTAAATTGTGATTTATATGGCTACAAATTAATAGGAGTGTACATAAACACCATTCCTACCATCAAAAAACTGTGTCTCATCCCATCCATCCTCCACCCCCACCCCGGGAAGCCAAACATCCACCCTCACCCTCACCCCAGGGTTTTTACTTTGGTGCCATAATAAAATAAATATATATTTTTAAAAAGATAGAGAAAGATGCTCAAAAGATCAGTCAATCAAGAGGATTTAATAATTGTTAACATCTATGCACTCAATGAGAGACCATATAAATACATTAAACATCTACTGAAAGAACTAAAGCAATATATTTATATCAACACAGTAATAGTATTGGACTACAACACCCCACTCTCTCAACTTGACAAACCATCCAGGCAGAAAAGCAATAAAGAAACATGGGAGCTAAATGAAGAGATAAACTAGAACTATTGGACATTTTCAGAGTCATTCACCTCAAGAAACTGGAATAAACATTCTATTCAATTCCACATGGGTCATTCTCAAGGATAGAGCATATACTAGTCCACAAAAACAGTGTCAACAAATCCAAGAGCAATGAAATCATCCCAAGCATTTTCTCAGACTACAGTGGAATTAAATTAACACTTACCAATACAACAAAGATTAGTAATTATCCCAAAATATGGAAACTCAACAGTACACTACTTAACAACTACTGTGTCAAAGAGGAAATTAAAGAAGAAATCAAAACGTTTCAAGAGTTCAATGAAAATGAAGACAAAAGCAATCAGAATATTTGGGACACAGCTAAGGCAGTACTTAGAGGGAAGTTCATAGCCATACAATTACACATTAGGAAATGAGAAAAAGCTCAAATAAATAACCTGATTGCACACCTTAAAGACTTAGAATAAAAAGAACAAAGAAACCTAAAGCAATGAGAAGGATTGAAATAACTAAAGTTAGGCAGAAATAAATAACATTGAAAATAAGAAAACCATACAAAAGATAAACAAAAGTAAGCAAAATCAAAAGAGTAAACAAAATTAACAAGCATTTAGCCAGACTCATAAAATAAAAAACTTAGAAGACCCAAATAAATCAGATTATAAATGAAAGAGGAGATTTCACAAAACACATCACAGAAATCCAAGGTATTATGTGAGGCTTTTATGAACAACTATATGCCACCAACCTAGAGAATCTGGAAGAAATGGGTGAGTTCCTATAAAAATTAAATAAAAAAGAACTAGAACATATGGACAGGCCAATAATAGGCGAAGAAATTGAGACAGTTATCAAAAACCTTACCAAGAATAAAAGTCTTGGACCAGAGTTTTTTATAAATAAGTTCTACAAAACATTCAAGGAAGAGTTAATCCCTCTACTTTTAAAACTCTTCCAAAAGATTGAAGACTCAGGAATACTCCCTTCCAGCTTCTATGAAGCCAACATCACTCTGATACCAAAAGCAGACGGGGCTACAACAAAAAAAGAAAACTACAGACGAATATCACTGATTAACGTAGATGCTAAAATATTGAACAAAATTCTACCCAACCACATACAGTAGTATATTAAAAAGATCACTCATCAGGAGTCAGATGGTAGCACAGTGGGTTAAGCACGGGTAGCTCATAGTTCAAGGACCAGTGTAAAGATCCCTGTTCCAGCCCCAGACTCCCCACCTGCAGGGGAGTTGCTTCACAGGTGGTGAAGCAGGTCTGCAGGTGTTTATTTTTCTCTACCCCTCTATGTCTTCCCCTCCTCTCTCTATTTCTCTCTGTTCTATCTAAAAACGACATCAATAACAACAACAACAATATTAACTACAACAACAATAAATATGGCAAGAAAAGGGAAATAATATAGAGAGTTTAAAAAATTGTTCATCATGATCAAGTGAGGTTTATCCCAACGATGCAAGTTTGTTTTAATATACGTAAATCAATCAACGTGATCCACCACATCATAAATACAACACCAAAAACCACATGGTCATATCTATAGATGATGCAAAGAGAGAAAGCCTTTGACAAAATCCAATATCGATTTGTAATATAAACTACAAAAAATGAAAATACATGGAAAATTCCTCAAGAAAGTGGAGTAAATATAGCCAACCTACAGCCTACATCATACCCGATCATGAAAAACTGGAAGCATTCCCCCTTAGATCAGGTACTAGACACAGCTGCCCACTATCACCATTACTATTTATCATGGTGTTGAAAGTTCTTGCCATGGCAATCAGGCAGGAGCAAAGAATTAAAGGGATACAGATTGGAAGAGAAGAAATAAAACTCTCACTATTTATAGATGATATGATAGTATGCATAGGAAAACCTAAAGAATCCAGCAGGAAGCTTTTGGAAATAATCAGGGAATAGTGTAAGGTGTCAGGCTACAAAATTAACATACAAAAGTCAGTGGCATTCCTTTATGCTAACACTAAGTTACAAGAAGAAATATAGAAATCAATTACTTTTACTATAGCAACAAAAACAAATATATATATATATAAAACCAAAGAAGTGAAAGACTTGTGTTGTGAAAATTATGAGTCACTATTAAAGAAAACAGAAAAAGATACAAAGAAGTGGAAAGATATTCCAGTACTACCCAGACCCATATACAAGTTTAATGCAATACCCATCAAGATCCCAACCAATTTTTTTAGGAAAATAGAACAAAAGCTACAGATGTTTATCTGGAACAGGAAAAGACCTAGAATTCCCTGAACAATCTTGAGAAGAACAAAACTGGAGGCATCACACTTACAGATCTCAACTTGTATTATAGGGCCATTGTCATCAAAACTACTTGGTACTGGAACATAAATAGACACACTGACTAGTGGAATAAAATTGAGAGCCCAGAAGTAAGATCCCACACTTATGGAAATCTAATCTTTGACAAAGGTTTCTGGACTATTGTATGAGGAAAGGGAAGTCCAACAAATGGTGTTGGAAAAAATCGGTTGAAATGGGCAGAAAAATGAACTGAACCACTATATTTCACCAAACACAAAAGTAAATTCCAAATGGACCAAGGACTTGGTTGTTAGACCAGAAACTGTCAAATACTTAGAAGAAAATAATGGCAGAATTATTTTCCAACTAAATTTTAAAGACATCTTCAATGAAAGGAATCCAATTACAAAGAAGACTAAAATAAAAATGAACCAATGGAACTGCATCAAATTGAAAAGCTTCTGCACAGCAAAAGAAACCAATACCCAAACCAAGAAAACCCTTACAGAATGGGAGAAGATGCCATATATTAGACAAGAGTTTAATAATAAAAATATATAAAGAGCTTGCCAAACTCAACAAGAAGAAAACAAATAACTCCATCCAAGAATGGGGAGAGGACATGGACAGAATATTCACCACAGAAGAGATTCAAAAGGCCAAGAAACACATGAAAAAATGCTCCAAGTCTTTGATTGTCAGATAAATGCAAATAAAGACAACAATGAGATACCACTTCACTCTTGTGAGAATGTCATACATCAGAAAAGGTAGCAGCAACAAATGCTGGAGAGGTTGTGTGGACAAAGGAACCCTCCTGCACTGCTGGTGGGAATGTACATTGGTCCAACCCCTATGGAGAGCAGTCTGGAGAACTTTCAGAATGCTAGAAATGGACCTACCCTATGACCCTGCAATTCCTCTCCTGGAGATATATCCTAAGGACCCAAACATAATCATCCAAAAATATTTATGTATACTTATGTTCTTAGCAGCACAATATGTAATAGCCAAAACCTGGAAGCAACCCAAGTTTCCAAGAACAGATGAGTGGCTGAGCAAGTTGTGGTCTATATTCACAATAGAATACTACTCAGGTATTAAAAATGGTGATTTCACCATTCTCAGCCCATCTGGGATAGAGTGTGAAGGAATCATGTTAATTGAGACAAGTAAGAAACATAAGGATGAATATGGATGATCTCACTCATAGGCAGAAATTGAAAAAGCAAGATCAGAAGAGAAAACACTCAGCAAAACTTGGAGTGGAGTTGGTGTATTGCACCAAAGTAAAAGACTCTGGGGTGGGGGGTTTTCAGGTCCTGGAACATAATGGCACAGGACCAAGTGGGGATTGTATTGTTACGTGGAAAACTGGGAAATGTTATGTATGTACTAACTATTGTATTTACTGTTGACTGTTAAATATTAATCTCCCCATAAAGAAATTAAATAAAAGAAACAGGATCACACCAATAATGCCTCTCTGTCTAGCATCTGTCTGTCATCATTCCATCACAATAATCTATTTACCATTTAAAATTAACTGATTAATTTTGCAATGGAAGAGTCTTGGTTTTATGTGTTCATATCACTTCAGGCTAATGGCAAATTCTAAAATTTAAATTTTTACTTCAAGAACATAGAAAAAGGGGAAATACCACAGCACTGGTGCTTCACACAGTGCTGTGACACCAAAATGCCAAATGCCGTGTGTGTGTTAGCTTGACCCAAGACCAGTGCTTGGCAGGGCACATGCCCTAGCAGGTGAGTTATATTATTCTGGTCTCTCTCTCTCTCTCTCTCTCTCCCCCTCCCTACATATATAATTTAATATATCTGGAATCAACTATCAATTTATCTATCTGTAATTCATTAGGAAACACAAAAGAAATATAGTGCAATATCAATGATTTCAGAGCAGCAATGCCATCATTCTTAACATGATCACAATAAAACTCAATTCTGACTACAGCCAGGTGGGCTTTTCAAGAGCCACATCTAGCTCTCAAAATGAACAGTTAGCTTCCAGAAGAGGTTATATATTGATTACTTGCCATAGTCTGTTTGTCACTTCCCTTTATTTTCATCCTAGAGCATCACCTCTGGCTAAATCTCTTGAATGGCATCACTTGATGAGACATACTGTCAGTTCCAACATTTCCAGGGATTTGATCCCCAGAACAATGACTTGGCTTTTTCTCACACTGGTCATTTGGCAACCAGTGGCTTTGCTCTGGATATATATACAGTCTTTCCATGTATATACAGTCTTTCCACAATGTCTTCTGAAAAGAGGGAGATAATTTTTAAAAGGTAATCTGAATGAAGTTTTTTTGTGGCTGTATGAGAACTTTGAACAAAGATCAATAGCCAAGCCCAGACCACCATCTTCACTGACACTCTCACAGGGAGTTCGTTGTTTCTTTCTTTTTCTTTTTTTTATTTTTTAATTTTTTATTTAAGAATGGATTAATTAACAAAACCATAGGGTAGGAGGGGTACAACTCCACACAATTCCCACCGCCCAATCTCTCATTTCTTTCTTTTTCTTCCTTTATTTTCCTTCCTTCCTTCTTTCCTTCCTTCCTTCCTCCCTTCCTCCCTTTCCTTTCCTTTCCTTTCCTTTCCTTTCCTTTCCTTTCCTTTCCTTTCCTTTTCTTTCCCTTTCTTTCTTTCTTCCTTCCTCCTTCCTCTCTTTCTTTCTTTCTTTCTTTCTTTCTTTCTTTCTTTCTTTCTTTCTTTCTTTCTTTCTTTCTTTCTTTCTTTCTTTCTTTCTGACTCCAGGATTATGAGTGGTGCCAGCACTATGAATCCACCAATCCTGTAGGCCACTTTTTCTTGATAGGACAGAGAGAAATTGAGAGGGAGGGCATAGAGAGGGATAGAAAAAGACAAGATATCTGCAGACCTGCTTCACTGCTTGTGAAGGGCTCCCCCTGCAGGTGGGGAGCGGGGTTCGAACTCAGATCTTTGCACAGATCCTTGTGCTTAGTACCATGTGTGCTTAACCAGGTGCACAGCGCCTGGCCCCCTACAGGGAGTTGTCTCTACCAGGCACTGCTCAATGCATTTCCTGATTCATTAAGATTTCAAGACAACTCATAAGACACTCCATTTTGCTGAGACACAGAGACCTTATGTGATCTGCCCAAGCTCTCACAGTTACAGATGATGGATCTGGGGGTGTGCAGTGGCACACCTGATTGTGTGCACATGTTATCATGTGCAAGGACCTGGGTTCAAGTCCCCTATCCCCACCTGCAGGAGGGAAGGTTCATAAGTAGTGAAGCAGAACTACAAGTGCCTCTTCCTCTTTTCCTCCCTTATCCCCCTCTCTTTTTTCATGTTCTTTCTGTTCTATATAAAAAAAGGAATCTAAATGGCCACAAGCAGTGGATTCATCATGTAGGCACTGAGTCCCAGCGATAACCCAGGTGACAATAATAAATAAATAAATAAATAAATAAATAAATAAAGTGATAAATCCAGGAACCCACAGAGTCAGACATGAAGTAGTACAAATTACTGCTAATTATGCAACAATGCCTTTTCTTTGCATTCTAGAAAATATATATCTTACTTTTGAATTATTTGTCAAAAATTCTTTTAAAATCAATATTGTGAAGTTCCTTAGTGTGACTTGATTTTTAACTTTTTTTAAAAATCTAACCAAAGTGTCTGGTAGGTAAAAAAATCAGCTTCCCTTTTCCCCTTCAGAATATGTATATCATTTCCAGTAAAATAAGCCTATTTCAAGTCATTGGAAATATACCCTAGATTTCCAGTTCATTTTTCATAAAATACAATGAAACATTTCCTCAAAGTTCCTTTGACTGATAGAGACAACATAAAGATGAGTTTCAGAGCCATTGAATAACTTGATGATAATCATAAGTCAGTAAGGAACAAGGCTAAACTTTTCCTCTCACCTGAATGTGTCTTTGCTCAGGTACAAGTTGATTTAGAACGGACTACAAGTGTCCTATTCAAATGACTGGACCTAGGTGATTTTACATTTGTGGAAATTGCATTGCTAATATCTCTGGAAAGAATTCTAGCTTTAACTGAGAAAAAAATTATGAATTTCCTTGGAAAATACCCTTACGATTTATCCTCTGGTACAAATAAAGGATATCAAGTTGGTTAGAACTTAATGATCTGGGGCCAGGCGGTGGCATATCTGGTTGAACGCATATGTTACAATGCTCAATGACCCAGGTTCGAGTCCCTGGTCCCCAACTGCAGGGGGAAGGCTTTGCAAGTGGTGAAGCAGGCCTGCAGGTGTCTCTCTTTCTCCCTCTCTATCCCCCCTACTCTTTGTATTTCTGACTTTCTATCCAATAAAGATAGTAAAAAAAGAACTTAATAATCTGTAAGATCACATTTCCTATTAATTTTGAAAAGCCATATAGGCAGCATGTTTTCCAAAGCTCTTTCATTTCAAAAATACTACACTTTTAAGTAATTTTATGAGAGGGAGATACATAGAGAAAGGGGAGACAAGAACACTGCCTTCTGATATGTGGTGACAGATTCCAATCCAGGGTCCAAGGATGCAAGACTTATACTCTGCTGCTGAACTTTTATATCTACTGCCTAATTTTTTAATTTTATTTAGAAAATCAAAATATTACATATAGCACTATAATAGTCTCAGGTGTACAGTGCAATGAACTGATACAAGTATACGCTACAACTGATTACCAGAGAAACTCTAGTGAATATCTATCACAACACAGTAAACTTTTTTTACTTACAGTGAGAAACTTTAAGACTTTAGGACTTTTCAACTATGCAGCACAGTATTATTATGTAAGTTACACCCTTAGGACTTACTATTATTATTGTTGTTGTTATTGTTATTATTATACCAGAGCACTACTCAGTTCTGTGTTATACTGCTCTTAAAAGCAGTGGAGACTTTGGGCAATTAAGAGGAAGCTCATAGGTGTTAGAGAGCAACAAGCAAAGCCATCACTTTTTTGTTTACCAGAGACAAACTCACAGAAAATCTAACTAAGATTTATCCCAGAGTTCAAATAAACTTCAAAGGGTTAAGTTAAGAAGCTAACTCTATCTGAATTGAATTGGATCAAACTGTGCACCAATTTTAGCCCAAGAATTATGGTGAAATAGAGCTGCAGGTGTCTCTGTCTTCTCTATCTTGTCCTCCCCTCTAAATTTCTTTCTGTCTCTATACAATAACAAATAAATTAAAGAAAGAGATATGCAGATTCTGTTCCGCTCTGACATCTGTGTTCCTAGGGATCAAACCTGGAACCTCATGCATGTAAATACTGTGCTCTTCCCTTGAGTATCTCCCCAGCCTTTATGTTTATTCTTTTTTTCCCCATTTACCATACAAGACACCCTGTGTGTCAGTTCTGCCAGGCGAATCTCCCTTCTAGTATATTATCCAGCACAATTACTTAGGCATCTTCAGCTTTTGGAATACCAGAACAAAGAGACAAAGAACAGGTTGAGAGTTTCTGATAAGACTCATTTTATCACTGTACCCAGTGGAGACCTTCATGCTGTGATCCAGACCTGTTCTGATGTCTTCTGTGTCTCTTTAAGATGACCACATTAGACACTCCCTGAATTTAACTCAGGAGAAGAAAAAAAAAGAGCAAATAGCAAACTTCTTTCTCCCTCTCTCTCTCTCTCTCTCTCTCTCTCTCTCTCTCTCTCCTTTTCTGTGTGTGTGTGTGTGTGTGTGTGTGTGTGTGTGTGTGTGTGTGTGCGCGCGCGCGCGCCCAGTCCCTGTTCAGGGCACCATTTGCTGGTCTAGCTTCGCAGGCGGGAGACAGACAACTAGGGACTCATGGCTGAGCTGGGAAGCAGTATCTTGTTTATTAATCAGATACATCGCCTTTCATGCATCTCTTCACCGGAAGTGGCAAGCGAAAGGAAATGACTAGGAGAGGGGGCAGAGCAAAAAAAAAGCACAAAAAGAACATAGAAAGCTTTCATCTAACCAGTGGGGATTAAACTGATAACCTGTAGGCAGGGCGGGACCCAGGTAAAACAGTGATTATGTAAATAGACCACATCATAAGTAATACAAGCGAACCTAATGTGATGATCAAAACAGAAGGTCTTATAAGCAGAATTTAGAAGCATACCAACGTGTGTGTGTGTGTGTGTGTGTGTGTGTGTGTGTGTATGTGTGTGTGTGTCAGAGTGGGAGAACCACTGTTATTCCTGGATGACATAGGAAGGCTTCATAATTGATGTGTTCCCAAATAAGCTCTGAGCTCAACAATGTTTTTATCTCCAAGACCTCTGCTGTTTCAATCTCCCCAACACTAGTAGGACACAAACCAGAAAAACAATGTCATCAGTGATTCCTTCTTCCTTCTCAGCCACACATCCTATCAGATAATCAGCACTTGGTCTCCCAAATAAATCTACATCTCTCTGTCCTCTTTCACTGTCCTAATTCAACCTCTCATCAACTTCTTCTAGGACCTTCATAGCCCATCTGCTTCCATCTGATCTGTTTTCAAACAGGCAAGTCAAACTTTCCCTGTTCTTGTTCTAACTTATACAGTCCTTCATCACCTAAAATTTACCATCCAACCTCCATCCCTCAACACTGTAGGTTCAGATCCATTTCCAGACCCTTGACCACGATGTTCTCTGCATCTAGATTTATTATGCTCATATTTTTTAATGTTTATTTATTTATTTCCTTTTTGTTGCTCTTGCTGTTTTTATTGTTATTGTAGTTATTATTGTTGTTTTTATTAATGTTGTCATTGTTGGATAGGACAGAAAGAAGTGGAGAGAGGAGGGGAAGACAGAGAGGGGGAGAGAAAGAGACACCTTCAGACCTGCTTCACCACCTGTGAAGTGACTCCCCTGCAGGTGGGGAGACTGGGACTTGAACCGGGGTCCTTAGGATGGTCCTTGCACTTTGCGCCACGTGCACTTAACCCGCTGTGCTACCGCCGGGCTTCCTCTTGCTTATATTTTATTCAACCAGCTAAATCTCTTCAGAATTAGTTCAGAAGTTATCCACGCTGATTAGCCTTCCCTGAACTCACTGAGCTGCCTCTGTTTACCTCTAGCTTTTAGTGTAGGACCCCACCTCTGCATTGTACAGAACGTCTTGCTTTATCAGAATATTGTTCTGATTAGACTATGAGCTTCTTAAGTATGTGGATATTGCCGTTTTTCCTCCTTATTACTTCAGTTCTGAGCATAGGTCTTGACACAGAGGAGGTACTTAATATATGTTATAAGAGTAACTTTCAAGTGGTTGGTCAGTCAGTGCTGATGAACTTGAAACCTCCTAATTATGGACACTTGAAAATACACTTGAGAGTTGGTTATCTACACCTCCTCTGTGATTCCAGAGAGCTCCCCTATCACTAGCTTATCACTTTCTATTTTAGTAGTTTTTCTTGTTCAGTAACTTGTCATGAACTGTTATCATCTCCCAGAGAAAAGGACACAGGTCTTGTCTTTCTCACTGCTGAATCCTTGGTGAAGAGTTTAACCAATATGCATGGCAGAAAGCACCTCTGAGCAGGGGCAACAGATGGCAGAGGAGAGACTGCTGACACTATCTCATTCTTCTACTCTACCAAACCAACCACAAGGAGCTTGGAGTGGTCAGTAGTGTCTAGTAGAAGTCCCCAAACCCACACATAAGCTTCGAGGAATAGAGGACCCCACCAACAATGTTTAGTAGTCAGCCCAATGTTCAACATGGCAATGTTCAGTATAGTTCAATCACTGCATGGGAATCTTAGACAGGGATTTTATTCCTTGGCATGGCAACTTGTGAAGAGTCAGAAGAAAGGACCCAAAGAGAAAAAATGACCATGATACCATAGGCCTGTGCCCAGAGTTGGACTAATCTTTGCAAGATGGGTATAAGCTCAACTCAATACAACCAACGTAAACTCAAACACAGTTTTCAAGGAGCACTTATATGGAGAAGTGGAGATTAAGCTGCAGAATCTTGAGAGAGTGTCTGCACATGGGTATTGACAAAATATAAACTTCCTCCTCTTCTGGACTCATTCACTCATGCACCCCTCTCTGTCCTTTCCTAATAAGGTCACAGTTTTCGCACACAAGATTCAGCATCAACAAAATTATAGGTATCCCTCCAAGAGTCAGGAACAACAAAAAAGTTGAGCACTTTTCAGTGCCGCTCATGGAAACACACAAAGACATACTGACTATTCCTCACAGCTGGGTTCTGGAGGTCAGCCCACACAAAGGCAAGCAACCTTTGCCATTCCTCTCTAAGGAACTGGTGGCATAGACAAATTTATTTATTTGAGGAGGCCCATGTCACTGTCACTTTGAACAAAGGATACTAGCCTGATAACCCAGTATAGATCACTACCAATAAAAAGCTTTGCCAGAGAAGAAATCCCTTTGTAGTTTGAATGCCTGGAATGTCTGAGTTTGTCATGTCCCTGTCCTGTCTCTATCACTTCCTAGATGTTCTCTTTCTAGTACTCACTTCTGAAATAGTGATTTAATAAAATGATTTGCTTTAGAAAGGTCTTAAGCTATCTTATCTAGTTACAGAGATGTAAAACTGGGATCACTTGCAGCCCAGGACACAATGCAGTGGTTAGAGTATTGAACTTAAAAAAATGAAGTCCTGAGTTTAATCTCCAGCATCACAGATGCAGATTATTTCTCTCTGGGCCACTCTCTAAAAAAATAAGTAATTATTTAAACAAAAAAGGTGAAGTGAGGGTCATCTTCTAATCTGAGCTCTGCTCCTTTAGATGAAGGGAACATATGCTAACATGTGTGAGTCAGTTACTTTATATGTGATGGTGTCTTTCACCTTTGAAATGCCTATTAGGCATTTTACATAGGCATTTACACTCTTGTTTTAAAAACATGGTGATCATTTTTTTAAATATAGTGTGGGGAAACGAACCCAGGACTTAACTCATGTGTGAAGTTGTTGAGCTGCCTCTCTGCCAGTTTTTACTTTTATTTTTTAAGGGGGGGGCAGCATTAATGGATTTTCTTTCCTGGTATTGTCTTTGATGCTACCATACTACCATGTTGGGGGGGTAGGAGAGACTAAACCCAAGACATTGAGAATGCAAAACCATGTGTTCTATCCATGGTCAGGAATATTTTGAGTATTAATTTATTCAAGGTCACAAGGCCACCACTGACAGGACTAAAGTATCATCCCAGCTTGGACTCACTCCAAAACACATGGCCTTGCTCACAACTCCACCTCACTGAATTCTTAGGTACTAGATGCTTGAGAGTCCCACATCTAACTAAAAGTGACCTGCAGCTTCTGGAAGTCAGTATTCTGGAAGATATTTAATTCAGGCAGTGGCTGTTTTAGGATGGCTTTTACATTTTCACTGTGGTCATGGCTGTGGGTTTCTCACTAGCCAGAAAAGAGTGGCATATTGTGCTACTTTAATCACCACAATGGTTGAAATAAATACCACATAGTCTCAACACCTTCCCACATATCTTAAAACAGAGACGATAATGTACTAATGGGGCATATTCTCCCAGAAGGCTCATTTAGGCTTTCACCAAATTCATTGAGGTATAAGTAAAACCATGAATGGAAAGACTTAGCAGGTAAACACTGTTAAAATGCATAGTTTTCCACAGAGGTTGCCAAGGATGGCTGTTCATAATGGCGTGTGCAGGCAATTAAAAATTAATGTTAATTTATCGTCTGTAGAGTTTATACCCCAAAATACAATTTTGGCGTCCCTAATTGGGAAGTGTTCCAGAACGAATATTGGAGGCAGGGGTGTGGGGGGTGGGAGGAATATTCCAAAGCCATACCTGTTCAGATAAATGGAGATATCATTAGCAAGAAGAAGTAAGTGATCATGGCTTCTCCCGTTTTTCATAAATTACACTAAATAACCATAATGCTGCAATTTGTGGTCCAAAGTTCATTCTATTCAGCGGGCCATCCATAGTCAACAGTTTAAAGAAAAGGGACCTGCTGAGAAAATAGTGGTCTAATCAGATGCCATAAAATCGAGCTGATGAGATGAGTCCCGTTTCTTTTTTTGTAAGGGGATTCTAATGAAGCAATGCTCAGAGGAGATTCATAACTTTGGGCCTCCTGTTTCATTATTCAGGTTAGTTACACCCAGTTCCAAATGAAGCTAGGAAACCTAATCCCACAGATGCATTGGTTTGTGCAAGGGGAGGGGGGACTTAATAAATCCCAAATTCCTAACTGCTAAATTGTACACATACTCCTGATTCCTATTAGGGAGTATGAGAAAACCTTGTGGGAGGAGGGGGAAGGCAGATGTAAAGCAAAGAGAACTAATCAAATTATAAGGACTGAAGAATAGAGCCTCAAAAACTAATTCATCAGATGCTGAAAGTGGGAGACAAGAGGGCCCCATTGTGTATAGCCCCACAACAACCCTTATAATCAGGTAAAAACCTTGAGGCTTAGGTGGGCAAACAGTACAGGAAGGAGGTTTCCCTGACACAGCTAGAACATCTCTGGAAAAAGCCTGAGGAGAGAGGGCAAGGCATCACTAACATCTCCCAGCCATGCCTGGGGAAACTTCCAGAAAGCATCTACCAGTCCATACAGATGTATTTTCCTCTCAGGAAGGTGAAAACAGCCTAAATGTTTCTATTTTCATTCCTAAATTTGTTCCATGAATATTTACTTTCCCAAGGGAGGATCATTTCTTTCTCACAAGAGTTATAGTCAAAGCCAACTCAATCTGACAAATGGAAAATGCGTATATTCACTCTGGGAAGCATTGACTAGTTCTGGGTAAGTATGTAAGATGCCTCACCTTCATTCAGCACTGGAAAGTCAGACAAGGAAATCATTTGGGGTGCAAGGGGTCTTTATGTCAAGGTTCTAGGCTGCTGCCTCCTCAGCTCCAAGTCCTCACTACTGGGGTGTGCCTCACTATTTTGCAAGAGACATGGAGGTTTAGGTGAGATAGGTGCTCATGCTGTTTAGATTGAATGAAGAAATAAATGCAATAACCAATGTTGTTATTATTGTTGCTGCTACTGCTGTGATTGGTGTCACTATTATTATCATAGGAGAAGGTATAGCACTTTAATATATTCTTTTTTTTTCACCAGAGCACTGCTCAGATCTGGCTTATGATGGTGTGGGGGAATTAAACCTGGGACCTGGGAGCCTCAGGCATGAGAGTCTGTTTGCATAACCATTATGCTATCTCCCCCACCCTATTCAAATATATCATTTACTTTTGTCCCTCATTCCTCTTAGCATAAGATCTCTTTTTAACACAATTGTTTGGTAGCTGTGTTATAAAATATGAAGATTAAAGACTGGGTATGGTGTTGCACAGCAGTTCTCTAGCAGTTATTTATATTACTTGAGGTAAAGTTTATGCTTCTTTTATTTAATTTCAAAATTTACTTTATTTATTTATTGGATAGAGACAGCCAGATATCAAGAAGGTAGGGGGGAGAGGTCTAGGTATGCCGAGACTGGCATACTTTAACATTGACTCTTTAGTCACTATCTGGCCACCCCATCAGCTGGGGCCCTAGTAGGGGAGTACTGAGATTCCCAAACAGACATGATGGGCCAAGAACTCAAATAAATCCCTCTCTCCATTGTTACCAGTCATCTCTATTGGGAACAACAAAACAGATCCCTTTGTGGACCCCCATAGGACCTTGCCCTCAACTTGGATCAACAACGGTAGAGAATCTTCCATTCTCTGAAGGGAGGCTGGACAACATACTCTATGCAACACCTGAGGAAGATGGGTCGTGATATTGGGAGATCTTGTAATGTTCCTACAGATGACCAAAGAATGTGAGGTCGTATCTACAAGGATGTTGTGGCTCCTAAGCTGAATATGGGCCCAAGATCACATCAAATCAATGGGATTTATAGTCAACAATATTAATATGCCTTTCTCATATTTGAGAGCTACTCTCTTCCCTGATTCAGCTTTCTGGTCCTTTTTACAGTCATGACAATAACTTAGATCCATCTACATATCACATTTCAAGCTCAGAGGAAAAGAAAACCTAGTATAGTCATAGGCCTTTTGGAATATAACTAAAATAGGCTTAATAGCTATCTACAAAATAGAGACCACCCCCCCAACTGTTCATCTGCACGATTCCAGCCTTTAGGTTCATGATTAGTCAACATTTATTTTGGCTTTGTATGTTAACTCTTTTTTCAGCCACCAGGTTTCAGATGCTGCCATAATGCCAACATCAAAGTTCTGTGTCCCCACCCTCCAACCTCCCAAAGATGACCATCATAGTTCTCACAAAGTCTTAGAAACAGTTTGTTTGCATCTGTTTTTTCCCCAAGTTTGTGTGAATCAGATCTCAAGATTCCTCATGAGTGAAACTATTCAGTAGTTGTCTTTCACCTCTTTCTTTTCAAATGTTTCATTTATTTATTTATTTAGTAGAGATACAGCTAAATTGAGAGGAAAAGAGGAAAATGGGAGAGAGAAAGAGGCATCTATAGCACAGCTTTGCCGCTTGTGAAGTTTTCCCCTTACTGGTGGTGACCAAGGACTTGAACCCAGACCCCTGAAAATTGTAACATGTGCACTCAACCTGATGTGCCACCATCTGGCTCCCAGTAGTTGTCTTTCATCTCTTTCCTTCTTTTGAATAAGGGTCCAATTTAATTATTCTGTATGCAGATGTCTAGTTTCCATTACACCATTTGCTATCATTCTTTTATTATTTTTGGTACTGTATATGCACTGAATTATTTCTGGGCTTTCTATTCTTTTACATTGGACAATATATCTATATTCATGCCAGCACCAAACTGATTCAATTACTGTGATTTTGTGATATTACGTAAAATTAAGAAGTGGCATACCTCCAGCTTTGTTCTTATTTCTTGCTATTGATCTAGCTATACATCTCATTTTCTGCTTCCATATGAATTTTAGAATATTTCTTCTTTCTATTTTTAATGAGTATCATAGTCTGCCGGGATAGCCTGAGGGTACTTCTTCCCGAGCTAGTGCTCTCTGGCTTGGAGAGAACTCAACTGGAGCCGATCTAGGCTGCTGCGTGGGAGAGGGATCAGGAACTCGTGCTGCACTAACTTCCGCAGGAGATATACTCTGGAACTCTCGGAGCTGGAAAGCAATTTCCAAGTGTCTTTAATCAGAAGAGCAGCTGTTTTTATACTCTCCAAGTAGGGTGGAAACAGGATGTGATATAGAGAGGGTGGAGAGAAAAGTGACTGGTGAAAATCAGAGTGCGACAAGGAGGGGGTGGAACAGGCGAGAATCCTATCACTGAACCACCAATGCCCTGGAGGGAGTGCTTTATGTAAATGTAAAAGTGATTTATGTAAATAGACCAAAGCTTTGGATCAGTAAATCCCTATATAGTCATATGGTTAAGCAGAAGCCAGAGGGAGGTGGCATACTACCCAACATCTCCCCCTTTCTTTTTAACTATTTGCCATAGTATCAGGAGTGTGGGGCACTTTGTGAGGCAGGGAGACTGATAAGAGGCACACCTTTTTTGGGGTTCTACTGTCCCTCCTTGCTCAACCTCTCCGTGGAGAGAGAGACTAACAGGATTGACACACCCCTCAGGCTCAAGCCCTTCCAAGCTCAACCATATCCTCACAATTCCCCAACATCTTCCTCTTACTTAATGGCCATATATAACTGGGTCAATGTCTGTAAAAGGCTTCATCTCTGTCAGGGGAATAGCAGTGTAGGGGTGAACAGAAACCTGTTGGGAAGAAAGCAGAATGATAGTGTGTAAGTGTCTTCAAAAAGAACTAGCACAAGACAGGGAGGGATAAGTAAGAGTAGTAAGAGACAGAGTGAGCCTGATGGGTGGAGGAGTGGGGGCCTGATAAGCCGAGGGGCTAGAGGGGTGATCTGGCATTGCAAAATCCCGAGTCAGCTGGCGGAAAGTTCTATGAACTGCTACAGTCATTCTTCAAGAAGTCCAGCAGTATAAAAGGAGTGTCCAGCAAGTTCTATAGAAGCATCAGTCCAATGTCAACGGCCAGGAAATAAATGCCACACATCTATCTTGATGGAGGAGGATGGCCACTGGAACTTTTCTTCTCTGTAGAGAGTGACCTGGAACCGCCAAAACATGGTGGGCGAAACAGAAGCAGGAAGAGCAGACACCGATGGTTGAGAGAAAGGCAGTAGGAAAGTCTTGTCCTTTGGAGTCTGTGAATCAGGTTCTCCAGATCGTGTCAGATCACATCATGGGTTTCGGGGGATGGCTGTAATTATGGGTGATGTCAGAGGTCAGGGTCCAAGATGGATTTCTGGGGATTCTATATGAGCAGATGCTTCTTTATGTGAAGGCTTGTCATAGCTGTAGTCGATTATTTATGAAAAAACTTGGTAACAAATTAGAAGTTTACTAAAATTGATAACTCAATGATTATAATTGGTTTAGGTATCTTTATAATTTCGTGTAAAGGTCATCTTATGTGACCTCATGTAGCAGTCTTTATATAGCAAAATTTTCATATCGAATTTAAGTCACATATATTGATTCTTAACTATTTTTACATTGGGTTTTTAAGCAAACTCAGGTTACTAGAGTTAACACATTTTAGTGACATTTTTTTTGGTACATTTACAATATCGGATTGATGCCAAATTTGTTGTGGATTAATTTCCACAAGATAGCTTACAGGACATTTTGGGGGGCCCTCCAAAAATGTCCTGTATAGAGAATTTGTATTTTAACTTAGGAGATGATGAATTGTCACATTGAATATTTAGAGTTTTACCTTAAACACTCAGTTACTTAAATGAATTGATTTTACCTCTTCTCGTAAAAATGTAGCTTCGAAGTTACAATTTAACTGTTAAGTTAATGTTTACCAAACTTGAAACACGCATATTAAACATATAGTTTATAACACACAGGAGGAGAAAAACTTGTAAATAAGATATATCATTTTAAATGTGAATTTAGATCTACTGTCATAGTTGAACCATCTTTACTCACACAGTTTAAGACTAAACATTTCATATTGATATCAAGACTTAAAAAAGAAATCAAAAGGGGGAATGAACAATTTTTGGACTGTTTCTGGACATCTCCAGAAACCATGGCTGCGTCCAGCCGTTTTATATAAAGTCAGTTAACTTTCAGAGTACTCTGAGCACAATGGGTCATACAAAAATTTTGGTCACTCAACTCACTCAATTTTTTTTTTCACTCACTCACTCACTCACTCACAAAACACAACTCTGGCCAGTCATAGCATAAGACATTCATTCGGGTGGGGGAAGAGTTCTGTGAATCAGATTTTTTTTTTGATTCTGCCATGCTGTATTATGGATCCTGGGGTGCATCCTGTAGCCAGTCTTCTTGCAGTGTTTCTTGTTCTTCAGGGATATCAGCGCCATCATGTGGGTATTGCCGGACATGGCGGGCAGGAACCCAAACAGGCTTGGAATAATTTTGTGGAAAAATACATGCGAAACCCCTCCCCATAGTCAACAGGGGGTCAGGTCCTTTCCAAATTTTATCAAGTGGGTCTTTCCATTTGACTTTAATAGCTGGGAGGGTGGGTGGTGTTTGCCAATGAAGAATTATAGGAGGTTGGTCTGAGTTTTTGTAAATATTAAAGAGATTTAATGTAGTTAAGGCTTTTGCCAGCTGGATATTAGGGGGTACATTTCCCCCTTTTTCTTTATTTAATTGAGCCTTAAGAGTTTGGTGGGCCCTCTCAACAATGCCTTGTCCCTGTGGAATATACGGAATGCCTGTAGTATGAGTAATGTTCCAGAGGGAACAAAAATCTTTAAATTGTTTGCTGGTAAAAGCAGGTTCATTATCCATTTTAAGTTGAAGATGTAAGCCCATTACAGCAAAACAGGAGAGCATATGGCTTATAAGCTTTTTTGAGTTTTCTCCAGTCTGAGCTGTAGCCCACATAAACTTAGAGAAGGTATCAATTGAGACGAACACATATTTTTGTTTGCCAAAGTTAGGTATGTGGGTAACATCAATTTGCCAAAGAGCGTTGGCTTTTAAACCTCGAGGATTAACCCCCAGAGTCTGAATAGCAGGTTTTTTTTATTAGACCTGCACAGGAGGAACATGTAGCAAGAATACGTTTTAACTGTGGCAGAGGAATATCAGGAAATCGAGCTTGAAGACCTTTAAGATTAACATGGGTTAGGGAATGAAAGTCAGCAGGATTAGAGACAGAGGCTAGGAGAATTCCTGTGGAGGCAAGGCTGCAGCATTCCCTTCAGACAGGGGACCAGGAAGAGGGCTGTGGGAACGTAGGTGCTGAACATACAGTGGTTGGGTTCAAGAACAGAGCATAGAGGCAATTTGAATTAAAAGAGGAGAAAGTGGGTTGTCATCAATTCTTACATAAGATTGAGCAAGCCATGGAAGTAAGTTAACAGTATACACACTGTCAGAAAAAAGGTTGAAGGATTCTGGTACAGCTTTTAATGCAAGGAAAACAGCATAAAGTTCTTTGTACTGAGGGGAATTATCAGGAAGTTCAGTAAAGAGAGGTTTGGGGTATTGCTGGTCTGGATAATATATAAGGGCAGCAGCTCCCTTTTTTCCACCATCAGTGAACACTGTAGGAGCAGAGGGGATGGGATCTCGAGAGAAAAGTTTAGGTACTCGTAGAGGCAACAGAGGTAAAGAAGCTATCAAATTATTAGAGGGAAAATGATTATCTAATTGTCCTGGAAAACCCATTAAACTTATGACAAAACGAGAATGGTGGCATATGAGCCATTCTGTATCAGTGAGAGAAAAGGGAAGAATGATTGAATCTGGTTCCCTTCCTAAGACCTGAACCGATCTATTCCTTCCTTGGCGAACCATAAATGCTAAGGCATCAATCTCGGTAAGGAGTCTTGGAGCTCCGCCTACTGGCGTATGAAGCCATTCAAGAACGCCATGTTTCTGCCACAATGCCCCCACTACCGTGGGGATGGAGTTAAAGATTAGAAGATTTACTGGAGAGGAGGGGGAGAACCGAACGAGGTGCATGTCCTGGAGAGCCTGGTTAACTTTTTCCAGTGCCAGGGAGGCTTTGGGGGTTAACATACGCTTTGAGGAGGGCTGTTTGTTTCCTTTTAACAGATCGAACAGTGGTTGCAGGCAGCTCGTTGGCAGATAAAGATACTGCCTAAGCCAATTCAAATTTCCAAGAAAACTTTGTAAAGAAGCAAGAGTGAGATTAGAAGGAAAAGTAACACAAGGTTTTAAAGGACGAATCTGCATTAGGGAAATCTCTGAGCCTAAGAAAGATATTGGAGGGATTAGCTGTATCTTCTCAGGAGCTACATTAAGTCCACTTCTCTTTAAGGCAGGGATTAGAAAATCATGTAGGGTGGAGAGATCTGTATCTAATTCTCCCCATATTAACACATCATCCATATAATGAAAAACCTTAAGGCCCTTATGAATATATGGAAAAAGAGCAGATTTAACAACCTCTTGACAAATAGTAGGACTATTCGCCATGCCCTGGGGCAGTACCACCCATTCAAATCTATCGGCAGGGCTGGCATTATTAATAGAAGGAACAGAGAAAGCAAAACGTTTACAATCTTGTGGGTGTAAGGGAATAGAGAAAAAACAATCCTGTATATCAATTGCTATGATTGGAATTCCTGTGGGAATTGTGGAAGCAAGAGGCAAACCCCTTTGGGGGGAGCCCCAAACCTGCATGGTTTTATTAACTGCATGAAGATCTTGGAGGAGGCGCCATTTTCCTGAGCGCTTTTTAATCACAAAGACTGGAGTATTCCATGGGCTCCGAGAATGACGAATGTGTCCCAAAGATAACTGCTCTTGGACTAGTTCTTTTAAAATTTCTAGCTTCTCCCTAGGCAAAGGCCACGGTTCCACCCAGACAGGCTCATTAGAAAGCCAATCTAAGCGGGGAGTTCTGTTACGAACAGTGGCAGTTAGTATTGGGGGTGCTGGTTGGGTCTAGCAGTCTCACAGGAGTGAGTGTGGTGTCCTGCAGAGGTGTCTGAGGATATCACTACATCTAAAGATTCCAGCAAGTCTCTTCCCAATAAATTGGTGCTTATATCAGCTATTAAAGGTTGAAAGCATCCGGTAGTCCCTTCTGGATCTTCCCACACAAGGGAATCTCATGTGCAGAATGCCTGAGTCAATCCTCCAACACCATGTAAGCGTGGTCCTGGGAGGAGTTTCCAACTCTGGGGAACCTCTGCTTGTCTTAATATTGTCTTATCTGCTCCTGTGTCAATAAAACACTTAAAAGGAATATTACCAATCTTTACTGTCATAGTTGGGTGACTCCTTTCTAAAACAGGGGTGGTCCATAAAATCTCAGGCTCTGAATTCGAGCTGTTCTCTTGCTCCAGCCGGTTATTTCTATGCTGGAAGTTCCCACATACCGCGGGTTCCTCCTTCTGCTCACCCTGTTATTGTTACTTGGCGTGGTGGGTGTAGTGATGGATTGGGTCCCAAGCTGGGCTTCTGTTTGTGGAAGAAGGGCACAGCACCAAGCGGGCGACCTGCTTCATTCCCTCTTGGGGGCGGGGCTAAGGGAAGCCCCACACCTAGTTTAAATCCCTGTTTACATTTGGCAGAGGCGTGCCGTTCCTATGGAACCTTGACCAACAATCTCTCCTCCAGTGAAATCCTTTCTGGCATCTGGGACAAGGCATTCATGGTCTCTGGTTCCCTGTCTGGAGGCGGGGTTGCCCTGACTGGAGGTGGGGTCGCCCTGACAGGAGGCGGGGTTGTGGTCTATTTTCTGGACATTGGTTACGCCAATGCCCTTGGCGACCGCACTTTAAGCAAGCCCCTTTTTGCTTATGCAAGGTAGCTGCATAGGCCTGTAACATAGGTCCTTGAAAAGAGCTTGATCTGAGATCCTGTGTAGCTAGAATCCAAGTATCTGGGTGTTCGTTTTTAAGAGTGATACAGGCCTGTCGAAAATGCGGAAGCATTCCATCCCAGACTATGGATCGCAGGAGGAGAAAACAAGCGTCAGGATTATAAATCTTCCTTTCCAAACTCGACTGGACCCTGGCAATGAATTTAGTGAGGGATTCATCAGGTTCTTGTTGCAGGGAGAGAATGGGGGCTGAGGCTGCTCCCATGGGTGGTGTTAATCGCTCCCATGCTTTTAATGCACACAGGCGTACTTGATCAAAATACCCCGGTGGAAACTTGGCTTCCGCCTGTTGAATCCCTGTTTCTAATTGGCCTGTTTCAAACAATGCATCAGAATTACCCTCTGGCTGATTTTGAATATTTTTCCGTGATTGTTGTAAACATTCGTCGCGAAAGAATGCCTCCGTCCTGACACGTATCTGAAACGTTTAATCCTGAAAACTATGAGTTATGGGTGGGGCAGATAGTGCAATGATTATGTTAATTATTCTCATGCCTGAGGCTTTTAACCGTGGTTCTTCTGTTTACCTTTCCACATTTTATTGAGTTTAAACTGTTTAAACAACCTTAAGATCATACTAGAAAGGACTTCCAATTATAATGGAGTTATCAATTATAGTAAACTTCTAATCTGCTACAAGTTTTGTTTGACAAGTAAGTGAATTTCAGCTGTCAGGTCTTCACATGAAAAAGCATCTACTCAAATGAAAATTTCTGGAAATGCATTTGGACCCCTGTTCTCTGACATCGCCCACAAGATGGACTAACTACAACATACCCCCGGAAACCAATGATGAGACCTGGCACGACCTGAAGAAACAGATTCACAGACTCCAGAGCTCACTCTTTACAGAAAAGCAGAATTCTGGTGGCCAACATTCCCCATCGAGACAGACATGCAGCATTTCATCCTCTGGCATTTTCTTCTGTGGTCAGCTACTTTGGACTGACACCTCCATCGGACTTACTGGTACACGCTGCTGTGTTTCTCAAAGACTAACTTCAGCCAGTTGCCTTGAGACTTTATAGACCATGTCCCCTCGCCTGCAGGCTCTGTCCCAGAGGCAGAAAACTCCCCCTCCTTATTAGATTATGCCCACAGAGGCATGAAGCGCCCCAAGAGGCAAGAAATGCCCCCAGAGGCATGAAGCGTTCCCAGAGGCAAGAAATGCCCTTTCGCCTGCTAGGCCTTGCCCTTTGCAGCAAGAAAAGCTCCACTTGGCATCACACTGGTTATTGCTGCTCGCCTATTTTGTT
Source organism: Erinaceus europaeus (assembly GCF_950295315.1). Taxonomy (NCBI): domain Eukaryota; kingdom Metazoa; phylum Chordata; class Mammalia; order Eulipotyphla; family Erinaceidae; genus Erinaceus; species Erinaceus europaeus. Next base: position 16,390,509 of record NC_080185.1, read on the forward strand.
TTCCATGTCATATGCCAGTTCTTTTGAAAACGCCTGTACGATATACGTTTCTGTTCACCCGCAATGGCCATTAGTTAAAAAGAAAGGGGGAATTGTTGGTATGCATGAGACCCCTTCTGTTTCATTTGGTTTAAATCCCCCCTGCTTAACACTATTCTATTTACATAACCACTTCATTCTATTTACATAAGCGCTGTTAACAAGCACCTCCCTCCAGGGCATTGGTTCAATCCCCACTGTTTCATGATATGTTTTTGCTCCACCCCCCCTCCTTGTCACACCCTGATCCCTTCTTTATCACACCCTGATTTTCACCAGTCACTTTTCTCTCCACCCTCTCTATGTCACATCCTGTTTCCACCCTACTTGGGAAGTATATATAAAGACAGCATTGTGAGTTTTAGAGTACTGTACTTGAGTTTAGCTTAGCTCGTCTTAGATTATGCTGCGTCCTGCATGAATAAAGAGATACTGCGTACAACCCAACCATGAGTCCCTGGTCGTCTGTTACCCGCCCGTGAAGCCAGCCCGGCGAAAACAACATAACCCGTCGAAAACAACAATAGTCCATAACTTTTTATACAGTCAACTGTCAATGGGCATTTAGTTGTTTTTTTTTTTTTTTCATATTTTGTCTGCTGTGAATAATGTAGTTATGAACATGGAGATGCATATATCCCTTCAAATTAGTATTTTAATATCTTTTTAATAAATGCTTAAGAGTGGTATTGTTGCATCACAAGATACTTCCAGATCTATTTGTTTAAGGATTCTCCATACTGTTTTCCATAATAGCCACACCAATTTGCAGTCCTACTAGCACTTAACAGAGTTCTTCATTCTCCACATCCTATTTAACACTTATCATTTCTTGTTTTGTTGATTCTTCTTCTAGCGTTTGCCCTTCTTCCATAGCCAGTCAACAGCATCAGGTTGAGCCTGATGTAAAGTTTCGAGATCTCCTTTGAATCTGGAGAGGTGGCAGTCGTTGACTATGTGGGTCATAGTCTGTCTATAGCTGCAGGGGCAGTTCGGGTTGTCTCTGGCTCCCCAGCGATGGAACATAGAGGCGCACAGGCCATTCTCACTGCTGTGAGGTGGAATCGCAATGTGTTTTTTTACTTGCATTTCTCTAGTAATGAGTGAAGTGGATCATTTCCTTGTATATCTGTGAGCCATGTGTATCCCTTCCTTAGAAAGCTATATATTCATATCTTTTGCCCACATTTTTAGAATAGCTTCTTTTCTTTATGTGAAAATGCCTTTTGGATTTTTAATAGAGTTCAGATTGAATCAGCTGATCACTTTGGGTAGTATGAATCTGTTTAACAATATTAATTCTTCCAATCTATGAACATGGACTATCTATTTGCTTTGTCTTGTTTAATTTTTTAATCAATGTTTTGAAGTTTTTAGTGTACAATCACCTCTTCAGTGTGTTCCTAAGTATTTTATTCTTTATGGTACCACTGTAAATGGGATTATTTTCATAATTTCTTTTCAAAATAGGTGGTTAAGATATAGAAATGCAACTTAGGGCTAGGTAGTGGCACACTGAGTTAAGCACACATATTATAGTGTGCAAGGACCTGGGTTCTAGCCCTTGATCCCCGGTTCCCACCTGTAGGGGGAAAGCTTCATGAGTGGTGAAGGAGGGTTGGAGGTGTCTCTCTGTCTCTCCCTCTCTGCTACGCCTTCCCCTCTCAATTTCTGGCTGTCTCTATCCGATAAAGTTTTTTTTTAAGTTAGAAATCCAACTTATTTTTTTTTCCAGGAGTTTTAAGCTTTATTTGGGAAAATGGAGAACACCCACGTGTTGAAGTACACATGGGCAGAGAGAGTGCTAGAGATAGAGAGAGACAGAGAGAGAGAGAGAAGGGTGGTTGGTGGTGCACTGGGTTAAGTGCACATTGTACAAAGTACAAGGACCTGCACAAGGAACCTGATTTGAGCCCCTGGCTCCTTACCTGCAAGAGGGTCACTTCATAAATACTGAAGCAGACATTGCAGGTGTCTATCTTTCTCTCCCCCTCTCTATCTTCCTTTCCCCTCTCAATTACTCTCTGTCCTATCTAACGGGGGAATGCCAGGCTAGCATCGCAGGAGAGAGAGAGGATCCAGGAACTCGTGGCAGAGCAGGAACACAATGCAATGCCTTTATTGATCAGAGACAACACACACACACACACACACACACACACACACACACACACACACACAGAACCGGGAGTGGCAAATGAGAAAAGGAAATGGCTAGGAGAGGGGATGGAGAAAAGAGAGTGAAGGTAGAAAGCTTCCATAGCAGCTGTTGTGAAGATTCTAACCAGTGGGATTAACCAATACTCTGCAGGCAGGGTGGGTCTCAGGCAAAACAATGATTATATAAATAGACCACAGCATCAAGCAATGCAGGGGAGCTGGCATAATGCCCAACAGGGGAAAAATGGCCACCAAGAGCAATGGATTTATAAAGCGTAGGCACAGAGCCTCAGCAATAACCCTGGAGGCAAAAAAAAAAAAACAGATAAAGGAGAGAAAGATGAAGTGAGAGTGACACTTACTCACATGTTGGCAGGCCACCTTGCCAGAGAAATGCTGCAACTGATACTTTTATGTTTATTTTGTGTCTTAAATTTTTACTGAGCTTGTTTATTGATACTAAGGGAATTTTTAACAGACTGTTTAGGAATTCTTTTTTTTTTAAGTTTAAAATGATGTCATCTGCAAGCATAGAGAGCTTAACTTCTTTCTTTATGACTATATGTCTTTTCTTTATTTCACATGCCTAATTAATCTGGATAAATTTTCTTTTTATCTTTTTTAATATTTATTTATTCCCTTTTGTTGTCCTTGTTATTTTATTGTTATAGTTATTATGGTTATTGATGCTGTCATTGTTGGATAGGACAGAGAGAAGCCGAGAAAGGAGGGGAAGACAGAGGGGGAGAGAAAGACACCTGCAGCCCTGCTTCACCGCTTGTGAAGTAACTCCCCTACAGGTGGGAAGTTACCGGGGGCTCAAACCAGGATCCTTAAGCCTGTCCTTAAGCTTTGTGCCACCTGCGCTTAACCCACTACTCTACTGCCCGACTGCCAAATTTTCTTCTTTTTTTTTTCTCCAGGGTTATTGCTGGGGCTCGGTGCCTATATTATGAATCCAGTGCTCCTGGATGCCATTTTTCCCATTTTGTTTCCCTTGTTGTTAACCTTGTTGTTGTTGTTGTTAATGTTATTGTTGCCATTGCTGCTGTTGGATAGGACAGAGAGAAATCAAGAGAGGAGGGGAAGACAGAGTAGGGGGAGAGAAAGGTAGACACCTGCAGACCTGCTTCGCTGCCTTTGAAGTGAGCCCCCTGCAGGTGGGGAGCCAGGGGCTCGAACCGGGATCTTTATGCCAGTCCTTATGCTTTACACAATGTGTGCTTAACCTGATGCACTACCTTCCAGCCCTCTCTGGATAAATTTTCTAGTTCTGTATTGGACAGGATGATTATGTGTGTTCTTGAACTTAGAGTTAAAAATGTCCATTTTTCTTTTTTATAAATATATATTTATTTATTAGTGGATAGATAAAGAAATTGAGAGGGGTGGGGTGATAGAGAAGGAAAGATTCAGAGAAACACCCACAGCCCTGCTTCAAACTCATAAAGCCCCCCCCCTCCAGGAGGGGGGCAAGGGCTTGAACCTGAGCACTGTAAAATATGCACTTAACTAGAGGTGCCACTGCCTGGCCCCTCCATTTTTCTAATGGAAATACAAATGGAATATTGACATCTAAAGAGAGAGAGAGCCTCCACATGTATGGGGCTACAGAGGTAACTGACAGAGAAATTTGGGACAGTACCAAGTGAGAAGTGACAATGCCTACCAGCATTATATAGCTAACACAGCCAGGTGTGTTCAGATGCTCCTGGGATTCAAACATTGCTTTTATTTTATATTTTTTAACAATTTGTTCTGCTTTTTTAAAAAAATATTTTATTATTTATTTATTCCTTCCTGTTGCTCTTGCTGTTTTATTGTTGTAGTTACTGATGTCGTTGTTGTTGGATAGGACAAAGAGAAATGAAGAAAGGAGGGGAAGACAGAGAGGGGGAGAGAAAGATAGACACCTGCAGACCTGCTTCACCGCCTGTGAAGCGACTCCCCTGCAGGTGGGGAGCCGGTGGCTCGAACCGGTATGCTTATGCCAGTCCTTGTGCTTTGCGTCACCTACGCTTAACCCGCTGCACTACAGCCCGACTCCCTCAAACATTGCTTTTATTATGGCAATATTGTTAATAAAAATAAGTTGTGTGACCGAGAGTACTGTAAAATGAAAGACTAGGCACAGTTCTGATTTGGGGTTTAAGATAAATGGGAGTGTATTACATTGTGGTACAGTGTCATTTAGGTACAGCAAAATAAGCAATGGGGCAGCGATATCAGTTAGTCATTATGGCCAAAGAGAAGAGTCTTGTAAGCTAATTTTACCAGAGCTCCATTCCATGTGTTCACTTCCAAGGAGAACCGGCCATGCCAAAGTAGAGGAGAGTAGACAGGGAATAAATCAATAAATATTCAAAAAAAGAAAAGCAATGGAGAATAGTGGCATAATTATAAAAATCAATAAATCTGTGAGTTGACTTTTTGAAAGGCAAAAGTTCTTAGTCTGACTAAGAAAGAAAGCACAATAGATGAAGCCAGAAATTAATGAAGGAACACTAAAACTGGTGCCACAGAAATAAGAAAGATTACATGATACTACCGTAAATTATTATATATCAATAAACTGTATAACCTAAAATGAATGGGTAGATTATTATAAGCATACAATTTACCAAAATTAAGTTATGAAGAAATTGAAAAATTCAAGCAAACCTATAACTAGTAAGAACATTGAATCGATAATCAAAAAACTCCCCAAAGCAAGAACCTAGATAGTTTCACTGGTGAATTCTAACAAATATTTAAAGAGATATTAATGACAATATTTCCAAACTCTTCCAAAAGAATATTTGAATATTTATTGATTTATTCCTTTTGTTGCCCTTGTTGTTTTACTGTTGTAGTTATTGTTATTGATGTCATTGTTGTTGGATAAGACAGAGAGAAATGGAGAGAGGAGGGGAAGACAGAGAGGGTGAGAGAAAGATAGACACTTGCAGAACTGCTTCACCGCTTGTGAAGCGACTCCCCTGCAGGTGGGGAGCCGGGGGCTCGAACGGGGATCCTTACACTGGTCCTTGTGCTTTGTGCCACATGCGTTTAACCCGCTGTGCCATGACTCCCCATTGCTTTTCTATTCATTTATTTTTAATTTAATTTTTGTGATTCCTCCCATCAATATTTTTTGTGCTTTTTTTTTCTTTTTTTTTTTTCTAGTTCCCTGAGATATGGAGCTAGGCTATTTTATTACTTCCCTATTTTTCTTTTTTACCAAAGCATTGCACAGCTCTGGCTTTTGGTGGTGTGGGGAATTGAACCTGGGAACCTGGGACCTTAGAGCCCCAGGCCTGGGAGTCTGTTTACACTATACTATCTCCCCTACCCTCTTTCTTATTTTTTAAAGATAGGTATTTATTGTAGTGAACTTCCCTATTTTGCTAGGTTTCATAAGATCTAGCAAGTTGTGCTTTCATTTTTCACTTTTCTCAAGGAATATTCTAATTTTCTTTTGGATTTTTTCTTTCGTCCAGTGGTTATTTAAGAGGTATATCACTCTCAGAAACCAGGAATCATAGATAATCAATTTCTGTACATACTTATCAATTCAATAAGCATAGTATGAACATCCTCAAGTTGTCAGGTCCACAGTTACATTACTGGAAGAGCAGGATGAGCAAAAATTACACATAATCCCTACATTCATGTGGTTTACAGTCTAGCCTGTGAACTAGAGATAAAGAGGAGGGAGAAGACCAAAGACTAACATTCAATTTAACCTACTGAACGACTATGTGCTTGAAACAATGTGAATGATCACAGAATGATTATAGCAGAAGTAAATTTCCTAGAGGAAATAATAGGGGACGATTTCAGTCTGTCATTTCCTGAATGTTAGTACCTGACATCAATTACTTGTTTATGAGGCGTAGTCAAAAGAAATCACTAAAGTCACTTCTGGGTCTGACTTATCCACAAAGAGGAAGATGTAAAAGCATGAGAAGAAACTCTGTAAAACCACTTCCACCCTTTACAGACCCATCTGGCTGTAAAGTTAAGCACAGGTCACATGCAAGCCCAAAATTATGGGAATGAAAATGAGATATTCCATACGCCTTCACTGGTGACACACCAAGCTTGTTCACCTCTTCAGCACATGTACACCTAGTCCCTCCTATATTCCACAGCATGTACAGTCAGTCCTCTTTGCTCTCATAGAGCTTAAATTCTAGCGACTGACCCTGTATCTCCTGCTAGTGGTGGTGGTCTTATGCTTTGTGAAACATGCTGTGTATGGTGGAACATTAAAACTATTAAATGCATGAGCTAGCTAAATAAAGGGGAAGGTAGACAGAAAGTATATGCCATGCAGGGGGCACAAAAATTAAAAGGCCTGGAGACAAGAACAAGCTTGACTTTAGGTCCATGATTGCTCAACAATTTGTTTGGCTTTGTATGTTAACTCTCTTTTCAGTCACCAGGTTCCAGATGTCATCAGGATGCTGGCCAGGCTTCCCTGGACTGAAGACCCCACCGATGTGTCCTGGAGCTCCTCTTCCCCATAGACCCACCCTACTAGGGAAAGAGAGAGGCAGACTGGGAGTATGGACCGACCAGTCAACGCCCATGTTCAGCGGGGAAGCAATTACAGAAGCCAGACCTCCCACCTTCTGCAACCCACAATGAACCTGGGTCCATGCTCCCAGAGTGGGAAAGCTATCAGGGGAGGGGGTGGGAATTGTGTGGAGTTGTACCCCTCCTACCCTATGGTTTTTGTTAATTAATGCTTTCTTAAATAAAAAAATAAAAAAGAACAAGCTTGAAGTATATGAGTAATGGAAGAAAAGCTAATGAGATTGGAGCCTAGTAAATACATGAGAGATCAGTGGCAAAGAAGGTTAGAAAGATTTCTGGCTTATGTACCTGGTAACACTTGTTGGAATGGGGACTATAGGACAAGTAGATCATTATATTTGCCAGAAATCTTCCCTACCACACCATTTTGTTATATGACCATCCTATGCATGAATTACCTAAGGCTATTCTAAAAGCAAAGGTCCCATGTCGACTTGTGAAAAAACTGTTTAAAACACAGAATTTGTTGTCTGATAAAGTCATGTGATATGTGATCAAAATATGGGCAGTTGTGTTAGAAGCTTCTAGGGTACAAAAACATGAATGGAGTAAAAAATAGATAAAGTGTCATCCACGGAGGGGTTCTGTCAATGTCTTTATCCTGGAGGGTGTCACTGACATCACCTGAATGCTGCTTATGGCTCAACTAATGCTAACCAAATATTGACAAGCACCCCATATTTCCCAGACCCTTCTCATTGGGCAGGGCCATGCAATTTCAGGCCAGTGGTTCACAGGCAGAAGAAATTCTTTAATGGCTATTAGGCATCTCTCTTTCTAGACTACATGTTATGAGTCTACACATTATAGATGGCAAAGCTTCACAGAAGAAAAAAGTCTCTTTCAATCTAGCCCTTTGATGTGAAGTCACACTGTCCCAAGTTAAGATATATACCATCAAACTAGTATAGCCACAGGCCCTTTTGTATATAACTAAAATATGCCTACTAGCTATTTACAAAATGGAGGACCCCCCAACTCTTCATCTGCTCTATTACAGCCTGTGTCCTGGAGCTCCGATTCCCCAGAGCCTTGGCCCACTAGGGAAAGACAGAGACAGGCTGGGAGTATGGATAGACCTGTCAACACACATGTTCAGCAGGGAAGCAATTACAGAAACCAGATCTTCCCCCTTCTGCACCCCATAATGACCCTAGGTCCATACTCCCAGAGAGTTAAAGAATAGGAAAGCTATCAGGGAGGGGAGGGGATACAGAGTTCTGGTGGTGGGAATTGTGTGGAGTTGTACTCCTCTTGTCTTATGGTTTAGTCAAAGTTTCCTTTTATAAATAATAAAAAAGATATATACCATCTAGGTAGCAATTTGCATGGCATGAAGTCACTGAAATGGCAGGCAGTAACCATAATGTTTGTGATCACGATTCAGTGCTTGGCTGTTCCCTGGCCCTTTCAATGCATTGGTTTCTCCCATGCCCCATACCCCATTTAAAGGAGAGGTCAGGTTGGCTATAAATAATACACCCTCCTCAAATGTCTAGCAAGATTTGTCTTCTTATTGTCTTCCTCAACATGCTAACATTCACTAGTTTTATTTTCTTTGCATTTTTACTAGTAGATTTAAGGTTGATTTATAAAATTATGAGGTAATAGGGATATAATTCCATATTGTCCCCACCACCAGAGTTCTGAGTCCCCATCCAGTAGAAATGGCAGTAGTTGTCCAAGGTCACAGATATGGGCTGATTTTATAGTTATATATCTATATCAATATTTTTTGCACATTTTTCTACAGTCCTGCCTTCACTTCCTTTCTAAGTCACACCTATACCTATTACTACTTTTGAATGTCCTTCCGTTTTCCTTCTCTCTCACAGAAGAGAAACCATGCCTATGTTCCTCTGGTGTTTTCCAGATCCACTTCCCTTTCAGTGATGTTCCTGGTGACAAACACTTTGGGTCCTGGTGGAATAGGTGCTAGGAGCCCTCTGATTATCTTCCCTAATTAATACAAAATTTCTTTTTGGGTGCAGAAGATGGGAGTTCTGGATTCTTTTTTTATTTTTTTTAATTTTTATAAATTGACACAATTTCTGAGGATTTGCTGTTTGTCTGTCATGCAAGATGAGGTCAGTGGGTTTCAGACAGGAAACATTATTGGTGGGTGATATAATAAAGATACATTTAGACATCCTTAATTCCAATGTGTATATACTGTTCAATGCATTATTCCATGATTAAAAAATAGTAAATGATTCAATAAAAGTAGGTTAAGAATTCCTCCTACATATCTTCTTACATTTTGACTTTACAGTCAAACTTTTGAGCTCTATCTACACATTTATCTAGAGTGTCTAATCCCTTCTAAGCTATCAGCATCTCTTTCCTAGATAATGCAACATCCTTCTCATTGGTCTCCCTATGTTTAACCATGTCATATTTTGTCTAGCTTTGATGTAGAAGCATGAATAGACCTTTCAGAATGTCAGATCAAATCACTTCTCTGCACAGAATCCCCCAGTAGCTTCCTACTTCACTCCAAGTAAAAGGACACTATAGTTAACCAAGAGTGGTGGAGTACATGTGTCCTTCCACGAAAGCAGCTAATAAAATGGCAAAAGCTGCCTAAAATAAATTTTGCAGATCTCTGAAGTCTAGTCATAAACAACAACCAAGGGAAGTGAATGATGAAAGAAGCTGCTGCAATACAGTAAGAGAGTGCAGTGGCATTTTCCCAATAGACTGTATTTTTTAAAGTTTTTTAAATTAATTAATTTATTTATTTATTTATTCCCTTTTGTTGCCCTTGTTGCTTTATTGTTGTAATTATTATTGTTGTCATCATTGTTGGATAGGACAGAGAGAAATGGAGAGAAGAGGGGAAGACAGAGAGGGGGAGAGAAAGATAATACACATGCAGACGTATTTCACTGCTTGTGAAGCGACTAGAGCCAGGGCCTAGAACCGGGATCCTTCCACCAGTCCTTGGCTTTGTGCCACGTGTGCTTAAGCCGCTGTGCTACCGCCCAGTAGACTGTATTTTTAGAGAAGTTTTAAATGTATATTTTTATTGAACAGAAAATATAGAAATCCCATGTAGCATCTGGCTTTGTATACATACTGCCTCTTTTGAGTTCTGGTTTCTGTAGTTGTTTCTCTACTGGACACGGGCATTGGTAAGTCGATCCAGACAGTCTTGTTTCAGGGTGTCTCCAATTCCTGTCTTCACTGTCTTGTGTTTACCATGTGGCCTCTATTACCTACTTAGCTTCATCACCTATCTGTGTGTCCTTCTCTGGATCTTTGTCGTGGAGTTCCCACTTTCTTCTCTCGTACATGCTTTGATGAGTTGGGCACCTTTTACAGTTATTTCAGGGACTCTCTCTCTCACCAACAACCATGGCCCTGTGGAAGCCTCACTTAGTCCCATACAAACAGGAAGGTATTAAATCAATAGGCAAGAAATTTACCAGTGTGGTGTGTGTGTGTGTGTGTGTGTGTGTGTTTATGTTGGGGGTGTGGGGAGAGGTGTTGCTAGAAAAGCATTACTGACCATGAAATGGATATTAGAGTCAAAGGGAAACTGGCAAGGAGAAATAAGACCAGAAACTAGCAGGACTGGGCACTGAAGTGGGATAATTCAGGATCAGAACTCTGAATGGAGCCTAGTTGCTTGAAATGAATATTCAACCACTTTCGCAGGTGGTGCCAGCTGTGTGGTCTAGAGGCATGCCCCACAGCTTAAAAAATAAAACAAACAAAAACAGGTAGGATCTGTAATCTAAAAGATCCAAGATTCCAGAGAATATGATTTTTTAAAAGAAAATATTCTCTAAGCTGTGGCTTAACCTAACAAAAGTACAACTTGGACTTGCTGCCTTGGCAGTTATCATAGGGAACAGTCGGTGAGGATCCCACAGCTGCAGGTTGTTGGGATGAGTGTTAGAACTTGGATTGAAGTCTTATATATTTTTCCCCTGTGAAGGGGATCTGTGTAACACCATGGAATAAGAGCTACCTGTATTCTGTTGTGTTCGTGTCTGAGCAAGTCTGGAGTTGGCATTTGCCCACCAGTGGTGTGGGCCCACTCATTTATAGAGCATTGGTGACTTTTGCAAAAGGAGGTGGTTTTTATTCCCTTGGAAATAAAGGTAAAACCAAGACATGAAGAGAGAAAAAGAAGTGGATGACTTGAGGCCAGAAGCAAAGGTAACAAGAGATGTTAGCTCCAGACAATTTCCTTCCACAGTTAGCTGGACTGCTGAACATCTCTAGTTTTAAGTTGTCATCTCTCACTCCTAGCACAACCACTTTCTCAGACACAGATAAATACATGACTGGACTTTCTTGGAGAAGAAGTAAGAGCCACTGGTCATTTTCCTTTCCTTTACTCTACATAGCCAGAGCAATCTGTGCTTAGTAGGTGCTCAGTAATGCTTGTTTTCCTTGCATATTTCTGAACAGCAGTCAACCCAAACCGCTTTGCTTTCCTTTCCTTAAATCAATCCTAGAAATACTAAAACACTCTGTAATGGAAGTACTAAGACTTCAAAAAGGATGTACACTCACTTCTCTTTCCTAGAGACTCATCAGGGCCATGGGGCAGGACCAATTTGATTTGCTATCATTGGTGGGCTGATTGCTGGTTTTGATAAAGGGTATTCATCGTACTACCCAGTAGGGTCCTTTTTCAAGTACTTGACAAAGCAGAAGTTAACATCCTTTAGTTGAATGTGACATTCTTCAAGAAGCAATGCATTCTGTGAGTTTGTTTGTTTCCTTGTTTGTTTGTTTCAAGGGGTAGCTCTCAAGTTTGTGAAGTGTGTGTTCTCCCACTGTGCAACATTGTTTGCCCAAGGAACATTGTTTTAAAGCAGACTATGTATGCCACCTGTATTTGTAAGTAAAGTTTTATTAGAACACAGATACGCCCACATCGAAGCATATAGTCATTGATTGCTTTCATGCAACAACAGCTGTGGCTGGGTGAAAACAATTGTAATAACTCTGTCGGATAGATATAGCAATCCACATGATCCATCTGACATAGTAATAGCTGGCATTTATTGTAGTAAGGAGAATTTTGTTCTAAAACTGCCATCCATGAACTTGAATGGGCAAAAGTGAGAACTTAATTTCCATTAACCTCCAAGGGAAAGAAAGCATTCCTTCATTTTTTAACTGCAGGTAACACATCAAAGTGAAATTAGCAATCCTTCTTTCTCACCAGCAGAGCCATCACAGAAACTCGGGTAACACATTGCAGTCTCTACAGAATGGACACAGATCTTGTAACATGTTTTACATGCTATTAAAGCAGTCCAAAAATACTGATGGGTAATTTTATCACTGTAACTAGCACCCTGTTTTGTAACCTAAAGCATTATAGCCATGCATTTAAAATCATTTTAAAGGGTTAGGGTTTAGCAGATCACTGGAGGAAGCCATGGATGAAAAGTTGAGAAGGCAGAATGTGTTCCTTCTGAGTCCATAGCCTATACTCTGTTGCCTTTCCTGCAAGTGCCATCGTCATCCCTGTTTTTTATTTATTTATTTATAGGCTAGGAAACCGACCCCCCTTTTTTTGTAAAGCAGCAAGTAGAGAAAAGGAGTGAGTGTCTCTTGAGTTCCCACTGTGCCAAGCTCTTTTCATACATACACCCAGCGATTTTACCTGCTTAACAGCCCTTAACAGACATTTGGACTGATGAGTGAAGTGAAATCCAGGAGGATGAGCAACTTGCTAGGAGGCAGTGCAGCCCCATGTCTGTCCCACTCTCAGGGACACTATGCCACCTAATTAGTATGTAAATTACCTCATGCAATCCCAAGGTCTGATTTCATTCATGGGGCTTTCAGTAAGGGAGGGAGAGATATTGCCAGGAAACAATCCCGCCCTCCTTTCTCTTAAAGCCAAGACATTTTTCATCAAAACAGATGGGCTACATCAGTGCAGATTTGCACGGTGCATTTTGAAGAAAAACATTTCATGTGCGGTTGAAGAATCTCACAAAGCCACATGTAAGAGCAAAATTCAAAAATAAAGCAGTCCATTGATATTCATTACTATGATGAATGCTTCTAGTGAAAATATAATACCAGCAGACTATACTTTCAAGGGACAAAATTGACAGAGACATAAAGACATTTTTAGAAAGGAATCGCCATAAATGATGGGACAAACCTGCTTCAAGGATTTCACAGAAAATGATTTAAACATACTGACTTCACATCAAAAAGTATCTTCTTGCCCAATCTCTTGGCCTAGTTCCCTCAGTCAACTCTGAGTCCAGGTCCAGGAGAAAAACTGTTGACTCAGTTCCCATTCCCAAGTTGCAGGATGGGTTGGACACGCTTCTCTGCAGGTAAAAAATGCATTGCCCCCGTCAGGACTGTTCATGTTCACACATCATAGAACGCTTCAGACCCGGCCCCAGCGTTCCTTGGGCAGTAAGGCAGAAGTGGGCCCCAAGCATATGCAAAAAGCGCCCCCCCCCCAAGTGGGTTCATTTTCAGCCTGCCTGTGTCTGCTAGGAGGGCTTCAGGTCCCCAGGCGCTCAGTGGTCACAAGCCACATTTCTAATGCAACTAAAAGATTCCTCTTCACGGACACTTAATGATGCTGAGTGTGGCATTAGGACCCAAACAAACAAACTCCCCCTGCGTCTTCAGAAAGGCAATCTGGGGCCTCTGGGGGCAGAGGAGAACACAGAAGAGAGAGATGCAGGAGGCAGTCTTTGTGGAAGCCTCCCTCAGAAGTCCATGGGGCCAAGGGAGAGCACCCTAGATTTTGAAGTGGCCCATTGAGCCCTAAGTAGAGTCTCAGCCAGGGCGCAGAACCCAACTAATGAACATATCCTGCTATGGGTGGGTTCAGAAGTGTGTGTGCTAGGCCCTGGCTTCCTCCACGGTGGCTGTGGGAAACAACAGCTTTTGAGCCTATGGTAAGAGCAACCAGATTGAGCCGCAGACTTCTCAGTGCCTTTCCCTGCCACTATTGCTTTGAGGTATCTCTATAGACATTCCCTTTATTTATATAAAGACATTCTAGTACTAGGGAGATAGCCCAGTGGATCTGCTAAAGACCTTCATGCCTGAGGATCCCAGGTCCCAGGTTCCATCCCCAGCACCACCACAAGCCAGAGCTGAGCAGAGCTCTGCACACACACACACACACACACACACACACACACACACACACTCCACTTTGACAAAAAGAAGGTGCCAAATACAAAACAAGCATCACATCCCACAGCAATCACATCCCAAGAAGACTGGTGTGGTGGGGGGGTGCCTCACAGTCACAGAGACTAAGAAGCTAGGCTACAGAAACCCTTCGGATGCCTTCACACTTCTAAGTCACATCTTTGTCACAGCAGGTCCACAAAATGTGACTGCTGCCCCCCACACCCCGCCCAGGAATGTTGTGGAGGCCTTGGTCTTTGAGGAGCTCCGGATTAGGGTCTTTATCAGCCTTGCACACCTAGATCCACTGAATTCAGGGGAGGGAAGGCTGGGGGACCCTGAAGAAGGCACAGACACCCGCTCCACTTTTTCCAGAAAAGAGCTTAGGGGAGCTGAAACCTCCTCAGAGTGCCTGCTTCCTACCGAAAGAGTGTGTGTGTGTGTGTGTGTGTGTGTGTGTGTGTGTGTGTGTGTGTGTGTGTGTGTGTGATTCGTGTGATTCTTTCCCTAACTCCTGGGGTTCCAGGGATTGCTCCATTCCCGGACATCCCACCCCCCTGCTCAGGCCCCGGAGTGGAGGCTCTCTTTCATTTCTAAGAAAATTCCCTAAACTATGGTTCGTGCAGACCCTAGCGTCACGCCCCCCATCACCCCTCCCCATCCTACTTAAGGCCACCTCTCCCAACCTCACCCCAATTGGTGCAGCCCCCCATCCCTCCATTGTCCCTCCCCCTCCTTGCCCCCGCTCCCCTCGCCCCAGACCCTGGGCTCTCCTAGGATTGGGTCAGGGCAGTAGAGTGCTTGCTGCTCTCCAAGCCTTCCAGCCCTGTGATCGCCCAGCCCGGGCTTAGGGTGGGGGGCATGCATCTCAATTCAGGCGCACTGAACTGCATTTCCTCGGCCCAGGCCCGCCCCATGGCCCCCGTACCCTGGCCCCCGCCTTTGTGGCGCTCCCGGCCGCCCCCTCCGCTCGCTCTCCCTTCATGCTTTGTTTAGCAAACACAAAACGCCCGGCCCAGCGGCGGGCCCTTTTCAAGCTTTGCGGGCAGCACTTGAAAACGCCGCCGCGAGTCCGAAGTACCTGGGAACATCTCCGGGACGGCTACGTCCCCTGCCGCGCGTGCGGGTGGGTCGGGGGGCGCCCCTGCGGACAGCCGCCCCGTCGCGCCACCCCTGAAGCCCAGGGACCTGCGGCTGTTCTGGGAAAACGGTGCGCCCTTTGAAAATCAGAGCCTTGGCTGGGGGGGGGGGGGGAGGGCCAGGGGGTTGCTTCGCCTTTGTGTTTTAAATGGCCCTGAAGTTCCCTGGACTTGCAGTTGTGAAGCCCGGGACGCGGGTGGCATGGTGTGTTGGAAACACTGCAGCCCGCACCTGCCACCGAGTGCCTCCGAGGGCCACCAGGCCTTGGACTCCAGAGAAATCCAAGTGGCGACCAAGGTGCTTACAGCCGCCGGTGTTTATTGAGCGCTTACTATATGCCAGGCACCATGCCAGGCGCTGTGTGAACAGGAATCCATTTCAACTGCATTGAGAGCCAGCCTCCTACAGGCTGGCTCTCAATAAGATCTCGAGGGGCTGGGAAGCCTGTGCTCACCCCTAGCATGCTCTTCCTCAGTGCAATGTCCTCTTTGTTTTGGTCTTGGAATTTACTGGCATCTTTTGGTTCCTAACTAGAATTTGTTCTTCGGTTTTTTTTGTTTGTTTGTTTTTTGTTTTTGTTTGTTTGTTTGTTTGTTTCATTCCTAAACAAGCTGTGCTTTTGCATGTTGTCTTTTTTGTTGGTTGGTTTTGTTTTGTTCTGGTTTTTGTCATTTTTAAAAATTTTTATTTATAAAAAGGAAGCACTGACAAAAAATATAGGATAAGAGGGGTACAATTCCACACGATTCCCACCACTAGAACTCTGTATCCCCTTCCCTGATAGCTTTCCTATTTATCGCTCTGGGAGTATGGACCCAGCGTCATTATGGGGTGCAGAAGGTGGAAGGTCTGGCTTCTGTGATTGCTTCCCCGCTGTACGTGGGCGTTGGCAGATCGATCCATTTTCTCAGCCTGCTTGTCCTTTTTTTTTTAACTAGTGATTTTATAGTGATTTATCAGGGAGTAGGGGTATAGCTCCATGCCTTCCCACCACCAAAGTTTTGTGCCACCCCTCCCCCCAATGATAACCACCACATTTTCCCCAAAGTCTTAAGATGGATTGGTTACTTTTCTTTTTTCCTGTCAAGTTCATGTGTTTTATTGCTCTACATTCTACACATGAGTGAAATCATCCAATAATTGTCCGTCACTTCCTTACGCCACTAAGCATAATCCTGCCAGCCCCATCCATTTTGTCCCAAAGAACACACCATCATGTTTTTTAATTGCTAAGTAGTACTCCATCGAGTATATGTCCCATAACTTCTTTACCCATTCATCTGTCAATGGGTATTTAGGTTGTTTCATTTCTTTAACTATTGTGAATAAAGCAGCTGTGAACATTGGGGTGCATATGTTCCTTTGAATTAGTGTTTTCTTGTATTTGGGATAAATCTTAAGAAGTAGTATTGCAGGATCATGAGGTATTTCCACTGAATTTGTTTAAGAACTCTCATATCATTCTCCATAATGACTGCACCTGCCTGTCTCCATAGCTGGAGCTGAGGACATTTTTAGGTGTTGTCGCATCCTAATGACGTTTAGAGCAGCCATGCTTTGTTGAAGGTTTATGATGGGGTAGGCACAGTGACATGGCCTGTTGCTATGCTCACAGCCATACTCGGAGCTGGGCTCTGCCGGGCTGCCACTTCCCTGGGGAGGAGACCCAGTGAGCTGAAGTGGCATGACCAAGGTCACATAGCCCATCCAGGATTTGGCAGAGCCCAGGCATATCCAAAGTCAGTGCTTGTTCTCCAAACTAGAAGACAATATTGCCTCTTTTCATTATTCATTGTTTGAATTCTTACAAACCTTAAAAGGCTGCCCTTGTGATTTCCAAAAAAAATAGCTTTTCAGGTTAAGTCAGTTGACAACCACTTGTTAGTTTAAATCCCTTTAAGATTTTTTTTCCCTCAGAAAGACATTAAGTAGCTCCAATCTGCCATAATGCTAAAGGAAGCAGGAGAATTTAACTACAGGGATGAATTCAGTCACCAGCAAGTGCCTGTTGGATGTATGGAAAGCCATCAGTGCAAAGTAAAAAAAAAAAAAAAAAAAAAAAAAGCTGAAGAATTTTCCATCTCATTTTTTTTTAAAATATTTTTTTAATTTTATTTATTTATTCCCTTTTGTTGCTGTCATTTTTTTTATTGTTGTAGTTATTATTGATGTCGTCGTTGTTGGATAGGACAGAGAGAAATGGAGAGAGGAGGGGAAGACAGAGAGGAGGAGAGAAAGATAGACACCTGCAGACCTGCTTCACCGCCTGTGAAGCGACTCCCCTGCAGGTGGGGAGCCGGGGTTCGAACCGGGATCCTTATGCCAGTCCTTGTGCTTTGCGCCACCTGCGCTTAACCTGCTGCGCTACAGCCCGACTCCCTTCCATCTCATTTTTATAGGCAAAGCAAACAGCATCAACAGCGGGGAGAGAACAGTGGGGTTGGTTGCCTCTCAGCTGAAGAACTATCTAGTGCTGGAAGGCCCTTTAGAGCTTACCTGACTGAGCTTACCTGACTCAACATTTTTTGTTGCACAGTTGGGGAAACTGAGGCTTGGAGAGGAGAAAATTTGCTCAAACTGAAACAAAGGGGGATGGAGACCTCCCAGCATAGCTAATTGAATTGAATCCATGATCAGTTAACTTACCAGCTTTAAAAAAATACTGGGGGGGATAATGATTTATAGCAAACAATAAATACAGCTGTTGGTACATGTGTAAAATTTCTCAGTTTTCTGTAAAACACTCTAAACCCCTACCTATTGTTGTAGCAAAAAAGGAAGTCCTTGTTGAAGAAATAGTTTATGGGCTGGGTGGTGGCACCTAGTTGAGTGCACATGTTACAGTGCACAAGGACCCAGGTACGAGTTCCCGGTCCCCACCTGCAGGGGGGAAGCTTCACTGGTAGTGAAGCAGCGCTGTAGGTGTCTCTCTCTCTCTCTCTCCCTTCCCTCTTAATTTCTAGCTGTCTCTATCCAATAAATAATAAAATAACAAAAAATCCTTAAGTTTAATTTAAAAAGAAATATTTATATGGTTACTTTGAGATGTTTAGAAGAAAAATTATTTTATAGCAATTAGCACATGATTGTCAATCCAAAAAAAATCCCCGCAAAAATCTCCAATTAATGGGTACAACACTATAATTGTACTACTTTTTTTTTCCTCTAGAGCACTGCTCAGCTCTGATTAATGGTCTTATGGGGGACTGAACCTGGAACCATGGAGTGTCAGGCATAAGAATCTTCTTGTAGCGCTGCGGGTTAAGCGCAGGTGGCACAAAGTGCAAGGACTGGCATAAGAATCCCGGTTCAAACCCCCGGCTCCCCACCTGCAGGGGAGTCACTTCACAGGTGGTGAAGCAGGTCTGCAGGTGTCTATCTTTCTCTCCCCCTGTCTTCCCTTCTTTATCCTTTTCTCTCTGTCCTACCCAACAACGATGACATTAATAACAACAACAATAATAACTACAATAATAAAACATCAAGGGCAGCAAAAGGGAATAAATAAATACATATTTTAAAAAAGAATCTTCTTGCATAACTATTATGCTCTCTCCCCCATCCCTGTTCAAGTATAGTTTAATAGTCTAGAACTAAGTAGCCCAAACTGAAAACAACTCTAATTTTGTTCACCAGAAATAAAATGGACAAATTGTATGGTATAAACTGGAACACTATTTGGCGTTGATGATGAACAAGTTCTTGTTATATGCAAAGAACATGAAAGTGTCCCCCAAGACCTGGGGCAGATCTAAGAAAGTAGACACAAAAGGCAACATCCTTTCTGACTATATTTACATAAAATTTAAGAGACAGACAACATTCATGTGTGCTGTTAGGAGTCAGGATAGTGGTTAACCCTGGGATGAGATAATGACAGAGACCCAAGCAGGGTAATGTTCTATCCTGCCAATAATATGGTGTTCTTAAACATGACCTGCTTGCTGGTTTCACAAGCACATGCATTTTTATTATCAAGATCAAGGTGCCAAACACCTGTACTTTAAATTCTGGTATATTTATACAATGGAATACTATTCCACTATTAAGAATGACAGATCCACCTTCTTCACCCCATCTTGGATGGAGCTTGAAGGAACCATGTTAAGTGTGATAAACCAGAAAGAGGATGAATATAAATATGAAATATGAATATGAATATGGGATAATCCTACTCATGGACATAAGTTGAAAAATACGAACAGAAGGGGAAACACAAAGCAGAACTTGGACTGGGTTTGGTGCATTGCACCAAAGTAAAGGACTGGGGGTGGG
Organism: Erinaceus europaeus; assembly: GCF_950295315.1. Lineage (NCBI taxonomy): Eukaryota > Metazoa > Chordata > Mammalia > Eulipotyphla > Erinaceidae > Erinaceus > Erinaceus europaeus. The sequence continues at coordinate 16,409,847 of NC_080185.1, forward strand.
GAGGCTGATAGAACAGGGGATTTTAGGTCCTCCTGGTACATGATGGTGGAGGAGGACCTAGGTAGGAAAACAATATATATATGTTGTTGTTGAATAGGACAGAAAGAAATGGAGAGAGGAGGGGAAGACAGAGGGGTGAGAGAAAGATAGACACCTGCAGACCTGCTTCACCACCTGTGAAGCAACTCCCTTCAGCATATATCATTTTAGTCTAAACACTTAATATTTCAAATTTGTAAACTGATTTGAATCCTGATACTGGGCTTAAATTCCTAAAGCATTTCTAACAATAACCTTTGTTCTTAATACTAAGTTACCTACATCCTTAGACCAGATAGATCAGAACTATATAGTCCTGTCAGTATCTAAGATATAGTTATTAGTAGCATTAAGTGACATAAATCATGAGGTCATGTATGGTACAGTAAATCCTAACCATGGAATTTTCAAAGTAAACCAAGCTCCCAAGAAACTTGGTTATAAAAATAATTTTCTATTGCCTTCTTAAACTCTAAGACTGCAAGGGACTTTCCCCATTCTCTTTAAAATCCATATTTCTCCCAGTCCTCTGGTACTTTGCCTGTATTTTCTTGATGCCTCTCCTCTCAATCCCTTACCATGTGATACTGCCTCTGCTGACCTCATCTAAATCAATGCAACCAGTGCCAACATGCCATGTTTTACTTTGGACTGTATCAAGAGACACCAAGCCTGATATGTCAACCTTCCAACTCCAATAGTTAGAAGAGACTACATAGCTCCATTTTAAATGGCACACTCTCTAACAAAGTTACAGATCCTAGATACATGCTAGGGCCTAGGGGGATGGGTACATGTATACAGGTATCCATAAGTTAGAGACAACTATATACCTCAAAGTAAAAGTGTTTAACAGTCTGCTATGATTAGATCTAGACCTAATAAGCTTGGCAATCTAGCAGCAAAACATAAAGAAGGCAATATAAATTGTCCACGGAAATATTTATTACTTAGGCATAGACATTCTCCTCTCCTACCCCCTACTTCACTTCCCTTAACCACTCTATCTACTCAACTAATTACACAAAAATCAGTTTTTTATCTCCCTATGAAAGGTGATGTGCATCGCTCCCACCACCAGCTGAAATATTCTTGCACCATCATGCATTAGGTCCCCAACACCCTCTCAACTCCCTTCACAGCTCCTCTAAGCTTCACCCTGTGCTTTCCCTTTCTTCAGTTTCACCTCTGATTGAGATTATCCAGAATTCATCCTTCTAATGGCTTGCTCACTTCAGAAGACCCCTTTTAGTGCAATAGGCTTTTTCATTTAAACTTATACCCACAAAACAAAGCTCATGATGCCACCCTCTCTAAAGTCTTCTGTTTGCTGCCCCCTTTCCATCCTGCAGAATAAAACTGGAATAACTTAGTAAGGTGGGTCTTTGTTCAGTGTATCCCCAATGAAATCTGCAGCTGCATCTTGAACCACCGAACTCCAACTGGTCCCTTCCTGTTGCTTCCTTTAAGGACTCTGTCTTTACACAAGCTTTACTTGTGACTTGAAGTTTTTCTTCCTCCCTTGTAAAACTTCCCATTTATTCATGATCCCACCCCAATGTCACCTCCTCACATTTTTATATTTGTTTGTGAGATGTCAGAGGTCAAACTGTCAAACCCAGGGTCTCTTATGTGCAAATTGTGTGCTTTACCACTGAACTACATTCTTGGCTATATTTCCTCCTTGTGAAGCTTACCCTAACATTTAATAAGTAGAATCAAATGACACTGTTATCATCTCATTATCTATCTTCTTGAATATAAAGATTTGCAATATTGATTTTCTTTTTTTTTAAAGATTTTGTTTATTTATTTATGAGAAAGATAGGGGAGAGAGAGAAAGAACCAGACATCACTCTGGTACATGTGCTGCCAGGGATTGAACTCAGGACCTCATGCTTGAGAGTCTAGTGCCTTAGCCACTGCGCCACCTCCTGGACCACGCAATATTGATTTTCTAATTTAACAACCATATATTTGACGGATTCCAGCCACTGTCCTAAGCATTTTCAAAAGGATAACTCACTCCTCAAATTAACCCCTAGGACACAGGATACAGTACTTTTGTAGGTGGGGGAGATAACATAATGGTTAGGCAAACAGACTCTCATTCCCAAGGCTCCAAGATGCCAGGTTCAAATCTCTACACCACTAAAAGCCAGAGATGAGTAGTGTTCTGGTCAATATATATATGCCTCAGATCAGATTGATGGAGTTTACAGTTAACATTTACATACTTTTTCTATCATTGGGTGCTACTCTCTTCCCTGATCCAGCTTTCTGGTCCTTTTTCCAACTGTGACACCATCCCCTCAGATATAGGTCACCTGCATAATGGATGTCAGGAAAAAACTAGTTGGGTCATGGGCTCCTTGGAATATAACTAAAATAGACCTACTAACTTTTTCCAAAATGAAGACCACAAATCTCCATCCACAATATTCTTGCCTTTAGGTTCATGATTAGTCAATAATTTGCTCTGATTTCTGTCTTAACTCTTTTTCGGCCACCAGGTTCCAGATGCTACCATGATACCAATCAAGCTTCTCAGGGTAAAGGACCCCACCAATGTGTCTTGGAGCCCCCCCCCAGAGCCCTGCTCCACTAGGGAAAGAGACAGGTTGGGAGCATGGATCAACCTGTCAATGCCCATGTTCAGCGGGAAAGCAATTACAGAAGCCAGACCTTCCACTTTCTGCATCCCATAATGACCCTGGGTCCCTGCTCCGAGAGGGTTAAAGAATAGGAAAGCTATTAGGGGAGGGAATGGTATATGGAGTTCCAGTGGCAGGGATTGTGTGGAATTGTACCCCTCTTATCCTACGGTCTTGTCAGTGTTTCCATTTTATAAATAAAAACTTAAAAATTATATATTCATATGAGGAAATCAAGATAGAAAGGCTTCAACTGAATTTTCTCTCTTATGTACACGTCCCTGGAAAGGACAAAAGCAGAACCTAGTTTCTTGTTTATGCTGTTGTCATAGCACTGACAAACTCAGGTGACACTGCCCACTTTTGCGGGGTCAGATCTGTGGGTGAACAGCCCAGTCTCCCCCACTAAATAACATCTGACCTGTGCAAGTGACCATCTCCCATCTTCATTCCTGTCCCATGTCTGCAGAGCCTGAGAGAGTATTTGATAAATAAGGAGTGTGCTTGACTTCCCCAGAGGGAGGGAATGAGAAGAACCTGGGGACTGTCAGGTGTGAAGTATAAACAGGTTTACAAAGCAATTAACTAAAGAATACGTTAACCCTGGTATAAGGGTTGGGCGACTTAGATAAACATAGTAGGCATGAAGTGATTAGTACAAGCCTGGCAAGCACATGTAGATGTGATTTTGCACTACACTAATAATAAACAACAGCTCATGGCTTAACAAGCAATTACCATGTGCCAAGCTGCTGCTGTAAGTGGTTTATTTAACTAATTTAATCCTCATGATAACATTACAAAGTATGTACTATTGTCCCCATTCCATGGTCAGTCAAACAGATACCACTTCAAGTATAAACTGATGCAGGAAGTTTGATGGAAGGACCTGGGGACATAGGTGAAGATGGAAGTGAGAAAACAAACAAGATGATGTACACAGACATCAGGGTAGCAGGCATCTGAAGACACAGTGGAAGGGAAGGCTACAGAACCTAGGAGTATGGATCACCCAAAGGAAGCTGGAACTACAGTGGTCATCTCTGGGACAGAAGAGGGAGATTCCTTCCAGAAGAAGCTGGCACCACACAGGTATCCAGGTCCCAGAAGACAAACTGACACTGAGCTAAGATGACCCTCACCCCCCACCCCCGACTGCCATCCCAGTTTCCCTTGTTTTCCTGAGTCACACTGGGACATGGAGAAGGTGGAAGAGATAACCTGGCTCCCCTCTTTTCTCTATCTTGAGCCAGTACTCTCCACTGCCTAGACATAGTGGGGAGTCAGTATGAGGGGTACATATCAGCTCCAGGATAGAACAAAGAAGTCAAAAAAGCCAAGTGAGTTCAAACCAACTTACTTAGAAGAATCACCTAGAGTTCAATCCATTTTATCCCCACAGGCCCAATGATGTCTTAACATGGCAGAGTAGAGTTCTACTGAGTATGTTTTACCCACACATGGAACATAACTAAGGCAAATAAACTTGTAAAGTAAAACAATGATAATAAAATTGACTATTAGATTCTATGGAAACTATAATGGTTATAAGAAGGACTGAGAACTATATAGTATACTAAAACAATTTATTAGCTATGTAATAATAATTATATGTAACATATATATATTTAACCTGTAGTATAATATCATGTACTATACATATAATATTAATGAACATATGACAGAACTATAAAGACACAGCTCAATAACAGAAGTTACTGAAAAAGAGAAATCAACTCCAGAAAGAATGGCACAGAGTAACTCAACTGCACTGGTCATGTGGCAGATATGTCCTAGGAGACAGACTGATAGACATGGGGTGTAAAAATAGTGAGGAGAAGAATGGAGGGTGTGAGGAGTAAGTGGTGTAACAAAGATGGATGCCCAAGAGAAGGGCCCAGCAGATGAAATGATCATAGAGGTTGGGGTCTAAGACCTGTGAGTGGGTAGAACAATAGTCAATGCCAAGTATAAACTTCCTTTGGTCAAGCCCATGGCTCAGCGGGAGTGCATGCTGGAGCTTACATCTCAGCAGTGGCCCAGGGCTGGAGGCCAAATTGGCAAGCCATCCCAAATGTGGGTGGGGCACTACTAGCCATGAGTGGGGGTGAGCATCAGCCACCCATGTGCACCTGTATGTTCACTTCCAACAGCTGGGCTACCCATTTAAGGGCAGCCTTGTATTCCTCTGGTCAGAGGCCAGACCTCCAGCTGCCACCCTGGGAAGAGACTCTGGCCATTAGTGAGGACATAGGAGACAAAGGGGACCCTCTTGTGCCTCCAGATCCTGTAGCTCCCAAGCTGTTGTAATGGGCACAGATGTCTGTAGGCTCTGTGAACCTTGTCTGATAGCCAAGGAGGGCAGTGGGCCAGAGCAAGGAACTGGGACTCCAGCCAGCACTGTCTGCTCTGGAATGCTGCCAAGTCTGGATGTTTCCTGCCAGAATCCACACCAGGGGAATGTCCAGTGGCAGATCCAAGGATCCCCAGCTCTCAGATCCATTATATCTTCATAGGAAAACACTGTGCCTGTTTTAAGAGGACCTTGATGTAGCCTACTAAGACCGATGATACAAGCTGGCATCTGGGGAGTCGGCAGTAGTGAAACAGGTTAAGCGCACTGGCACAAAGCACAAGGACAGTGTAAGGATTCCAGTTCAAGCCTCCAGCTCCCCACCTGCAGGGGAGTCGCTTCACAGGTGGTGAAGCAGGTCTGCAGGTGTCTATCTTTCTCTCCCCCTCTCTGTCTTCCCCTCCTCTCTCCATTTCTCTATGTCCTGTCTAACAATGAAGACACTAATAAGAACAACAATAATAACTACAACAACAATAAAAAAGACAACAAGGGCAACAAAAGGGAAAACAATTAAATATTTTTAAAAAGATAAAAAAAGAAGTTGGCATCTGGAAGGGACAGCTAGAGAAGGGCTTGCCTCAGGAGGCCACAGCCCACCTGGGGGTGAGAAACATGCTTAGAATCTTGGAGAGGTGGGAGTCGGGCGGTAGAGCAGCGGGTTAAGCGCACATGGTGCAAAGCTCAAGGACCAGCATAGGATCCCGGTTCGAGCCCCTGGCTCCCCACCTGCAGGGGAGTCACTTCACAGGCGGTGAAGCAGGTCTGCAGGTGTCTGTCTTTCTTTTCCCTCTCTTCCTCTCCTCTCTTCATTTCTCTCTGTCCTATCCAACAACAATGACATCAATAACAACAACAATAAAACAACAAGGGCAACAAAAGGGAATAAATAAATAAATAAATATTTTTTAAAAAGAATCTTGGAGAGGTGTAAGTAACTCTGGTCATTCTATTGCTCACATAAACTCACTCAATTTGGTAATATCACAAGGAGCCCCCATGGAACATTCAAGAATTCCTGGGTTCCTAGATTTTAACTGATTGTCTCGTGTAATCACTCTTCTCTTTCCTCCAGTCTTTCCTATTTGAAGCTTAGTGCTTGGCAACTCAACTCAGGAGGCTCACTCTTACCTGAGGTAGTTATTAGACTTATCTCCTCCCTGCTGGCCCTATGCTTGTTTCAAAATGTCATTTTAGGAATTCTGTTCCTTGGCTAGGTTCTGGTGCTAGGCAGTTCTGGCTGGCAGAGGAATCTTTGTAGCTGGTATACTATAGAGGGGGCAAAGGATACAGCAAGAATAGCAGAAGTTGTTGCAGTCACTCAACAGGGCCATAGACAAGACATTGATTCAAGAGTGTCATGACTAGTGGGGACCTATTAACTGTGATGGGATAAGACTAATGAGAAGGGACCAGGGTAAGGAATTACTTCTGTTCTCTTGGTGTGTGTGTGTATGTGTGGGGGGGGTGGGGGTAAGTGTTAAGGGGATAGGTTTCCACTTGGGGAGGGGCAGAGAAACTCAAATGGACAGAGCTTTGGCATCAGGGTGGGGAGAGACCCAGAGGCATGTCCTAGGGGGCATGTTCTCAAAGGGGAGAAACACCAGCCAGGAGGAGTGGTAGAGGGAGCACCGACTTCTCAGAGCATCACACGCTTGTGCTCAAATCAGTCATGCCATTTAGGACCCATAGAAAGTCAGATGAGGTCCTTCCTATACTAGTTAGGAGGCTTTTTTTCTGGTAACCATACCCATACTTCAAAGAGTTATTATTGTCAAATTAAATTAGATTGCCTGAGAAATATTATGCATGTACAAACTATTGTATTTACTTTCAAATGTAAAACATTAATACCCAATAAAGAATTAAAAGAAAATAAAGTCGGATGAGGGGCAGGTGGCAACACAGGTTAAGCACACGTGGTGTGAGGCGCAAGGACCAGTATAAGGATCCCGGTTAGATCCCCTGGCTCCCCAACTGCAAGGGGGTCACCTCACAAGCGGTGAATCTTCCCCATCTTCCTCTATTTCTCTGTCTTATCCAACAACAGTAATGGCAAAAGCAATAACAATAATAACAACAAAGGAAACAAAATGGGAAATTGGCCTCCAAGAGCCGTGAATTCATAGTGCAGGTGCTGAGCCCTAGCGATAACCCTGGAGGCAAAAAAAAAAAAGGTCAAATAAGTAAAAGAACCACTTGGGAGTCCCAAGCTTCCTCTGGAGGTGCTGCTATGTAACAGAGCTGCTCTTAGGATTAAATGGAGCAAGACCAGGATTGAAGACAATGGCTGACGTTACTGCTAAAATCTGAATCTAATGTAGGAAATGTTGAAAGGAGGAACAGCCCAGCTATTTCCAAGGACTGAGTAGGAATGAATTTTTCAGAAGAGCATACACAAGCAATCTCAGAATCTTATTTAGGGCCTATTTAGTGGTCAAATTTGACCTGTGAAGCAAAAGGAGATTTTTAAACAGAAGAGTGACCTAATTAGGTTTGTGTGGGGAGAATAAAGTTTTGGAATCAGGTTGATTTGTGTTTGAATCCTTGGCTTTAGCAATCATTAGCTGTTTGACATGAGACATGTTTGTTTAACTTCCTGTAGAGTGGGAGTACCATTGCCCACTGCTGTGGGATGAATTGGGCCATCCCCAAATTCCTATGTTGAGGGCCTGACACACAGAAGCTGTGAACATTGCCTCATTTGGAAATACCTCATATGAAGATTATCAAGTTAAGATAAAGCTGTTATAGTAGGTCCTAATGCAAATATGACAGGGATGGACTCATAATCAGAGAGATCTGGGGCACACACATCCACAGAGGGAGAACAGCTGGCTAAGAATTAAGGCAGACAAAGTCCACACCAGCAGAGAAGCAATTACAGAAGCCAAATCTTCTTTTTTATTTATTTATTTATTTATTTATTTATTTATTTATTTATTTATTTATTATTTAAGAAAGGATACATTAATGAAACCATAGGATAGGAGGAGTACAACTCCACACAATTCCCACCACCCAATCTCCATATCCCATCCCCTCCCCTGATAGCTTTCCCATTCTCTATCCCTCTGGGAGCATGGACCCAGGTTCGTTGAGGGTTGCAGAAGGTGGAAGGTCTTGCTTCTGTAATTGCTTCCCCGCTGAACATGGACATTGACTGGTCGATCCATACTCCCAGTCTGAGAAGCCAAATCTTCTATCTTCTGCACCCCATAATGATCCTGGGTCCATACTCCCAGAGGGATAAAAAATAAGAAAGCTTCCCAATGGAGGGAATGGGGTGCAGAACTCTGGTGGTGGGAATTGTGTGGAACTGTACTCTTCTTATCCGATGGACTTGTCATTCAGAATTAAATCAATAATAATAAAAAAGAATTAAGGCAGAGACCAAAATAACACATCTTCAAGTAAAAGAACACCAATAATTGTCAGTGAGCCACTAGAAGCTAGGAGAGAAAGGCAGGGAATAGATTCTCCCTCCCTCAGAGTCCTCAGAAAGAACTAATATAATATCCATCGTGGAACTTATTTTATCTACATCCTCAGCGTCACCACCAGTTGTCTCTCTCTCTCTCTCTCTCTAATGTAGTGCTGGGGAATAAACCCGTTATCTCGTGCAGGTCCAATATGGCTGACTAGTCTCTGTCCATTTTTTGGAAGAGAGACCAAAGTACTGTTCTATTGTACATGGAGCTCTCTTCATGCCATCCATGGTGCCCCTATATAGTACTGGCTCTTGAACCCTCCCAGAGCCTCACAAATGGTAAGGTGTGCTTTACCTACTGAACCAACTTCTGTTTCTTACCTTTTTTGATAACAGTCACTGTCACAGGTATGAGGTAATATCTCATTATGAGTTTCATTTGCATCAAGAATAAATTACCTTAAGAGTTATCTCTATGCCTGACTTAGTGTCACCTTTCAAAATCAATCATATTTCAGTGAGTATTGTTAAAATCATTCAAGTACTATCACATGTGAACATGCTGTAGTAAATATATTTCCATCTCAAAGGGGGTAGATTAGATAATAGGCATTGTGAAGGATCGAATTGAACTTTCAGTAGAGTACTTAGTGAAGTGTATTTCAGTAGAGTACTTAGTGAAGTGTATTCACATGTTGATTTTAATGATGTACACCTGAAATTTATATGATTCTATAAAGCAGTATTACTTCAATTAAGAAAATAAGGAGGCCAAACTTCTTCTTCTAGCATTTGCCCTTCTTCCGTAGCCAGTCAACAGCGTCAGGTTGAGCCTGATGTAAAGTTTCGAGACTTCCTTTGAATCTGGAGAGGTAGCAGTCGTTGACTATGTGGGTCATAGTCTGTCTGGAGCCGCAGGGGCAGTTCGGCTCGTCTCTGGCTCCCCAGCGATGGAACATAGCGGCGCACCGGCCATGGCCTGTTCAATAGAGATTGAGGAGGGCCCAATCATAACGTGCTAGGTCAAAGCCGGGTTGACACTTGCAGGGGTCTGTGATGAGGTGTTTGTTCTTTACCTCAGCTGACTGCCAACTCTGTTTCCAAGAGTCTGGAACAGAGAAGTTCAGTGTAGGCGTAGGAGACCAGATTGGATGATGAGATGTCAAGCGTTGGACAGGGTGGGCGAAGATATCCGTGTATATTGGCAGGTCCGGTCGAGCGTAGATGTGGGAAATGAACTTAGATGAAGAAGGCCAAAGAGATGATTTAGCAACTGAATTCATGCCTTGCATGCATGAAACACTTGAGATTAATCCTATATAAAAACAAAACAAAACAAAAAAGAGAGAGAGAGAAAAGCAAGTAAAACATTACAGGGGCTGGAGGTATATACAGGAGATAGCTCACCTGATAGAGTATCCACTGTACCATGCATAGAGACCCAGATTTGAGACATAGAAGCACCATGAACATCACGAGGAAGACCACTCCTGAGGTGGCAGAGCAGATAGAGTTGCAGTGTCCATACTTCTCTCTGTATCTGTCTCTCCATCTCTCTTTAGAGGACTATTTTACTGTCAACAAGGAAGCATATGCCTGAGGCCCCAGGACTATATACACACAAAAATAATATCAAAATGGGAGTTGAATGCCTTGGTGTTTCTCATTAAAAAGAAAAATATAAGTAAATAAAAGAAACAACAAAAAAGAAATGGCCGGCAGAGCTCTTACCTTCTGCATCCCAAAAGAACTTTGGTCCACACTCCCAGAAGGGTAAATGATAGAAGAAGACCAGAGGGTTCTGAAACTCAACTCCACTAGCACTTGAAGCACTTGCCACCAGGAATCCTCTTTTTATACCATCACTAAAAGGGAAACAAATCGGGAAAATACCACAGGAATCCAGGCATGGTTTCTCTTATCTGTAGGTGTGACTTAGAAAAGAAGTGAAGGCACTAGAAGGTGGGGGGAAGGGTAAATCTACCTACCTACCTACCTATCTATCTATCTATCTATCTACCTACCTACCTACCTACCTTTCTATCTATATAGATATAGAGACATATATAGACATAGATAGAGATAGAGATGAAAATACTAATTTGAAGGCACACATGCACTCCCATGTTCATAGCTTCATTAATCACAATAGCCAAACTATGGAAACAACCTAAATGCCCATCAGCAGATGACTGGTTAAAGAATAAGGAACATATACTCAAAGGAGTGCTACTCAGCAATTTAAAAAAGATGATTTTGTTTCCTTAAGGGCAAAAATGGATGGGCCTAGAGATGATTATGCTTTGTGATGTAAGGAAGGAAGGAAGTAAAAGACAAATACTAGATGGTTTTTCTCATTTGGGAAATACAGGAAATGAAATACATGAACTTGAAAAAAAAATTCAAGTAGGGGATATGGAGTTCTGGTAGTGGGACCATGGACAATACCAAATGGAACTCTATGGATGGTGGAGCAATGCTCTAGTGTCTTTCTATCTCTTTCTCTCTGTCTCTCACACTCAACTCTTTCTCACTCTCTTTCAAAGTAGATAGAATTCTAAAAATTTGGTGTGGGACGCTGTTCAGCAGTATTCTACATGCATGAGATGCTCATTTCCTTCTGTAGAACAGCATAATAATGGGAAATCAAAAAAAAAAAAAACTCAGCACACATAACCTCCACAAAAAAGCTTTGAAGTGGTGCTATAGTATCCTTGGGTTTAACTTTTAAAAGACTTTTTTGAGGGGGCAGGGTGGTGGCTCACCCTGTTAAGAGCACATAGTACACAAAACCTCTTTTCTGGGGGGGAGGAAGATGGTGGACTGAGAAGCTGTTAACAGCGAGTGCTCTGATCGCATCGTCGGCAACGGTAGGATTTTCTGCCTTTAGCAGGCCAGTCAATAAGGGGTGACACCAAAGAGGTGATTATAATTTAATTTGGGTTAAGAATTAGAGTAAAGGTGACATGGACTAGTGGGGGCTCCAGACTTCCCAGGCGGCGCCGGGCAAGGCGAGTGCGCCGGGCATTGTCCTCCACCCGGGAAGGCGGCTCCTCCGCCGGTTGCAGAGCTCGGCGGGCAGAGGACCCGGAGAGAGCACGTTAGCTCGGGGGCTTTCTCTTGGGAGTCTCCAGGGTCCACTGCGACCCTGAGGGTGGATCCGCAGACTTCTTGAGTATAGCTGTCATTGGATCAAAGGACTCGGAGCTAGTTTCCACTTTCAAGAAGTCCTTTAAAAAAATCTGGAGGGGGGGTGTTTCCCGGAAGCTGCTAGCCTCTGAGCTCCGCACGCACTCCCCTGGAGACAATAGGATTTTCTGCCTTTAGCAGGCCAGCCAATAAGGTGTCCTTAGACACCAAGGAGGCGATTATAACTTAATTTGGGTTAAGAATTAGAGTAGGGAAAAAATTCTTTTTTCTTCCTTTTAATTTTCAAGCATACATCCTTCCCGCTGCCCCTCGCCCCCATAAGCAGTCCCTGGGACCAGGTCCTAGCAGGATACCCCATACCACCAAACAGGGTGTTTTTTTTTTAACTCACTGATACGCATTTGGGAAGTTCCTTACACTGCTCTTTAATTACAACTCTTCTTCTTATCTTCTCCTTTTTCTCTCTCTTATCTCTCTCTCTCTCTTTTTTTAATCTTGTCATACACTTCTTTCTTCTCTGCCTTTCTGAATTTGTGAATTACTTTGGGGAAGAAATCTGACTCAGAGTGGACTCTCTACGTGTGTATCTCTGCTCTAGTTCCCTTTCCCTTCCCCTCTACTGGATAGTAGATTTGCATAACTGTCTATTCTTGCTATCTTCTCTTTCTTTTCTCGTTCTTCACTGGGATTTGGTTACTATTTTTTCACGGACTGGAGAAATTGTTTGGCTAACTGGTAACGATTAAACTACTTCAATACTTACTTCAGTTGATACTGTAATTCCGGAGGTTGGTGAGTGCAATTGTCATAAAGGTATTTAGTACAGTGTTACTTGTACTCAAGACACAACAACTGAGGAACAACAGAGCATAAAAAAAGATAAACACACAAATAAAAAAAATGGGTAGATTAAAAACAAATAAAACTGCTACCCCAATGAATGAAGACAAGAGCCCAGAAGAAACCACAAATCAGTCAGAAGTAACCATAGATAAGAAAAGTATGCAAGCAATAATAAACTTATTAATCACAGAAATGAAAACAACATTGGAGGAAAGGAATGGCAGTATTAGGGAAACAACAGTTGAGACCCCCAAGGAAAATACTGATTATCTTGAGGCAATTAGAGAACTGAAAGCTGAAATAGCTGTAATGAAGAAAGAAGCTGAGGCTAGGGAAAGCAGACTAACAGAAGCAGAAAACAGAATTAGTCAGACAGAGGATGAGTTAGAGAAAACTAAGAAAGAGGTGAAAGAGCTTAAAAAGAGATTGAGAGACACTGAAAACAACAACAGAGACATATGGGATGATCACAGAAGAAGTAACATTCGTATAATTGGCCTGCCAGAGGAAGAAAGAGAGGAAGGGGAAGCAAACATTCTAGAGGAAATAATACAAGAAAACTTCCCAGACCTGAATAACACAAAGGATATCAAGGTTCAAGAGGCCCAGAGAGTACCAAACAGAATCAACCCAGACCTGAAGACACCAAGACACATCATAGTCACAATGAGAAGAAGTAAGGATAAAGAAAGGATCCTAGGGAGTCGGGTTGTAGTGCAGCGGGTTAAGCGCAGGTGGCGCAAAGCACAAGGACCGGCGTAAGGATCCCGGTTCGAACCCCGGCTCCCCACCTGCAGGGGAGTCGCTTCACAGGCGGTGAAGCAGGTCTGCAGGTGTCTATCTTTCTCTACCCCTCTCTGTCTTCCCCTCCTCTCTCCGTTTCTCTCTGTCCTATCCAACAACAACGACAACAACAATAATAACTACAACAATAAAACAACAAGGGCAACAAAAGGGAATAAATAAAAAAAAAAAAAAAAGAAAGGATCCTAAAGGCTGCAAGAGAGAAACAAAAAGTCACATACAAGGGAAAACCCATAAGATTATCTGCAGATTTCTCCACTCAAACTCTAAAAGCCAGAAGGGAGTGGCAAGATATCTATCGAGCCCTGAATGAAAAAGGGTTTCAACCAAGGATAATATATCCTGCTAGACTTTCATTCAAGCTAGATGGAGGGATCAAAACCTTCTTAGACAAACAACAGTTAAAGGAGGCAACCATCACCAAGCCGGCCCTGAAAGAGGTACTAAAAGACCTCTTATAAACAAGAACATCACTATAATACTTGCAATATATCAGAGTAAACAAATTGTTTTTTAGAACAATGGCACTACAATACATTAAATCCATAATATCAATAAATGTCAATGGCTTAAACTCACCCATCAAAAGGCACAGGGTGGGGGGATGGATCAGAAAACATAACCCAACCATATGCTGCTTGCAAGAATCCCATCTGTCACAACAAGATAAACACAGACTTAAAGTGAAAGGATGGAAAACTATCATACAGGCTAACGGTCCACAAAAAAGGGCAGGAACAGCCATTCTCATCTCAGACACGATAGATTTTAAATTAAATAAAGTAATAAAAGATAGGCAAGGACATTACATAATGATTAGAGGATCAATCAGCCAAGAAGACTTAACAATTATTAACATCTATGCACGCAACGAGGGACCATCTAAATACATTAAACATCTACTGAAATAATTTCAAAAATACATCAATAGTAATACAATAATAGTGGGAGACTTCAATACCCCACTCTCACACTTAGACAGATCAACAAAGCAGAGAACCAATAAAGATACAAGAGAATTGAATGAGGAGATTGACAGACTAGACCTCTTGGACATTTTCAGACTCCTCCACCCCAAAAAACTGGAATACACCTTCTTTTCAAATCCACATAACACATACTCAAGGATAGACCACATGATAGGCCACAAAGACAGCATCAATAAATTCAAGAACATTGAAATCATCCCAAGTATCTTCTCAGACCACAGTGGAGTAAAACTAACATTTAACAACAAACAGAAAATTATTAAAAGACATAGAATTTGGAAACTAAACAACATGCTTCTTAAACCACTGGGTCACAGACTCACTCAAACAGGAAATTCAAATGTTCCTGGAAACTAATGAAAATGAATACACAACCTATCAAAATATTTGGGACACAGCTAAAGCAGTACTGAGAGGGAAACTTATAGCCATACAATCACATATTAAACACCAAGAAGAAGCCCAAATGAACGACCTTACTGCACACCTCAAGGACTTAGAGGAAGAGGAACAAAGGAACCCTAAAGCAACCAGAAGGACAGAAATTACTAAAGTTAGAGCAGAAATAAACAACATCGAAAATAAAAGAACCATACAAAAGATCAATGAAGCCAAATGTTGGTTCTTCGAAAGATTAAACAAAATTGACAAACCCCTAGCCAGACTCACCAAACAAAAAAGAGAGAAGACTGAAATTAATAGAATTGTAAACGATGCAGGAGATATCACAACTGACACCACAGAAATCCAGAGAATCCTGCGAAACTTCTATAAAGAACTATATGCCACCAAGCTAGAGAATCTGGAAGAAATGGAACAATTCCTAGAAACCTATGCACTTCCAAAACTGAACCAAGAAGAACTACAAAATCTAAATGCACCGATCACAAACAAAGAAATTGAAACCGTTATTAAGAATCTCCCCAACAACAAAATTCCTGGACCAGATGGCTTCACAAACGAATTCTACAAAACTTTCAGGAAACAGTTAATACCCATACTTCTTAAGCTATTCCATAAGATTGAAGAAACAGGAATACTCCCTTCCACCTTTTATGAAGCCAACATCACCCTGATACCAAAAGCTGATAGGGAAAGAACAAAAAAGGAAAACTACAGACCAATATCTCTGATGAACATAGATGCCAAAATATTAAACAAGATCTTGGCCAACCGGATACAGCAACACATCAAAAAGATTGTTCATTGTGACCAAGTGGGATTCATCCCAGGAATGCAAGGCTGGTTCAACATCTGTAAGTCAATCAATGTCATTCACCACATCAATAAAAGCGAAGCCAAAAACCACATGATTATCTCAATAGATGCAGAGAAAGCCTTTGACAAAATCCAACACCCATTCATGCTCAAAACTCTACAAAAAATGGGAATAGATGGGAAATTCCTCAAGATAGTGGAGTCTATATATAGCATACCTACAGCCAACATCATACTCAATGGACAAAAGCTGAAAGCATTCCCCCTCAGATCGGGGACTAGACAGGGCTGTCCACTGTCACCGTTACTCTTTAACATAGTATTGGAAGTTCTTGCCATAGCAATCAGGCAAGAGAAAGAAATCAAAGGGATACAGATTGGAAGGGAAGAAGTCAAGCTCTCACTATTTGCAGATGATATGATAGTATACATAGAAAGACCTAAAGAATCCAGTAGAAAATTACTGGAAGTTATTAGGCAATATAGCAAGGTATCAGGCTACAAAATCAATGTACAAAAACCAGTGGCATTTCTTTATGCAAACACTAAATCTGAAGAAGAAGACATCCAGAAATCACTCCCATTTACTGTTTCAGCAAAATCAATCAAATACCTAGGAATAAAGTTGACCAAAGAAGTGAAAGACTTGTATACTGAAAACTATGAGTCGCTACTCAAGGAGATATAAACTGATACCAAGAAATGGAAAGATATCCCATGCTCATGGATTGGAAGAATAAATATCATCAAAATGAATATTCTACCCAGAGACATATACAAATTTAATGCAATACCCATCAAAGTTCCACCAAGCTTCTTTAAGAGAATAGAACAAACACTACAATCATTTATCTGGAACCTGAAAACACCTAGAATTGCCAAAACCATCTTAAGGAAAAGAAACAGAAATGGAGGCATCACACTCCCAGACCTTAAACAATATTATAAAGCCATCATCATCAAAACAGCATGGTACTGGAACAAAAATAGGCACACAGACCAGTGGAACAGAATTGAAAGCCCAGAAATAAACCCCAACACCTATGGGCATCTAATCTTTGATAAGGGGGCCCAAAGGATTAAATGGAAAAAGGAGGCTCTCTTCAATAAATGGTGCTGGGAAAACTGGGTTGAAACATGCAGAAGAATGACATTGAACCACTTTATCTCACCAGAAACAAAAATCAACTCCAAATGGATCAAAGACCTAAATGTCAGACCAGAAACAATCAAATACTTAGAGGAAAACATTGGTAAAACACTTTCCCACATACACCTCAAGGACATCTTTGATGAATCAAACCCAATTGCAAGGAAGACTAAAGCAGAAACAAACCAATGGGACTACATCAAATTGAAAAGCTTCTGCACATCCAAAGAAACTATTAAACAAACAGAGAGACCCCTCACAGAATGGGAGAAGATCTTCACATGCCAGACATCAGACAAGAAACTAATCACCAAAATATATAAAGAGCTCAGCAAACTTAGCCGCAAAAAAGCAAATGACCCCATCCAAAAATGGGCAGAGGAAATGAACAAAACATTCACCACAGAGGAGATCCAAAAGGCTAACAAACATATGGAAGACTGCTCTAGGTCACTGTCAGAGAAATTCAAATTAAGACAACACTAAGATACCACCTCACTCCTGTAAGAATGGCATACATCAAAAAGGACAGCAGCAACAAATGCTGGAGAGGTTTTGGGGACAGAGGAACCCTTTTACATTGCTGGTGGGAATGTAAATTGGTACAGCCTCTGTGGAGAGCAGTCTGGAAAACTCTCAGAAGGCTAGACATGGACCTTCCATATGACCCAGTAATTCCTCTCCTGGGGTTATACCCCAAAGACTCCATAACACCCAACCAAAAAGAGGTGTGTACTCCTATGTTCATAGCAGCACAATTCATAATAGCTAAAACCTGGAAGCAACCCAGGTGCCCAACAGATGAGTGGCTGAGAAAGCTGTGGTATATATACACAATGGAATACTATGCAGCTATCAAGAACAATGAACCCACCTTCTCTGACCCATCTTGGACAGAGCTAGAAGGAATTATGTTAAGTGAACTAAGTCAGAAAGATAAAGATGAGTATGGGATGATCCCACTCATCAACAGAAGCTGACTAAGAAGATCTGAAAGGGAAACTAAAAGCAGGACCTGATCAAATTGTAAGTAGGGCACCAAAGTAAAAACCCAGTGGTGAGGGGTAGACATGTAGCTTCCTGGGCCAGTGGGGGGTGGGAGTGGGTGGGAGGGATGGGTCACAGTCCTTTGGTGGTGGGAATGGTGTTTATGTACACTCCTAGCAAAATGTAGACATATAAATCAGTAGTTAATTAATATGAGAGGGGGAAATCAATTGTATGTCTCAAAGTTTCTCAAAAGACAAACTGAATCTTTTTAATATATAGGCTATGTATTTGATATGCGGACTCTCTGAAAAGCCTAGACCAAGTAGATTAGAAGCATCCAATAGCACAGCTATATACAAGATACTGGGTACTGTACAGCAAACCATAACAAAGGGACTTTTCAAAGTTAACCCAATTAACAAATAATGTGATGATAATATTAACTATTGATTGTCTTTTTGAACCCTAAGACAGCAGGAACCTCACATCTTCACTATAGAGCCCCTACTTCCCCCAGTCCTGGAACCCTTGGATAGGGCCCACTTTCCCGTATGCCTCTCCCAATCCAAACCAAATAATATTGCATCCGCCGATCACAACCTAACCAAAGCAACGATTGCCACCTCAACATGCTTCACCTCAGACTGTATCCAGAGACTTCATGTGTGGAATGACAACCCTTCAACTTCATTACTCGGGTGAGACCTTTCCTTTTATAGTACACTCTAATTTCATCTCAGGTAGTTCACTTTCTAACAAAGTCCCATAATCTAGATATACACCAGTTTCTGTGAGAGAGAGCTTATGTGCACACGTATCCATAAACTACTGCAAAATATATACCTGAAAGCAGAAGTACACTAGAGTTTGCAGTGAGTACCTCCCTAACACTTCCTCTCCACTATTCCAAGCTTGGGATCCATGATTGCTCAACAAATTGTTTGGCTTCATATGTTAACTCTCTTTTCAATCACCAGGTTCCAGATGCCACCAGGATGCTGACTAGGCTTCCCTGGATTGACGACCCCACCAATGTGTCCTGGAGCTCAGCTTCCCCAGAGACACACCTTACTAGGGAAAGAGAGAGGCAGACTGGGAGTATGGACCTACCAGTCAACGCCCATGTTCAGCGGGGAAGCAATTACAGAAGCCAGACCTTCTACCTTCTGCAACCCTCAACGACCCTGGGTCCATGCTCCCAGAGGGCTAGAGAATGGGAAAGCTACCATGGGAGGGGGTGGGTTATGGGTATTGGGTGGTGGGAATTGTGTGGAGTTGTACCCCTCCTACCTTATTTTTTTGTTCATTAATCCTTTCTTAAATAAAAAATTTAAAAAAAAAGAGCACATAGTACAATATGCAAGAACCCATGCAAGAATCTGGGATCAAGCCTCCACTCCCCACCTGCAGTCATCATGCGTCATAAGTAGGAAAGCATATTTTCAGGTGTCTATCTTTCTCCCTCTCTGTCTCCCCCTCCTCTCTCTATTTCTCTTTTTCCTTTTGAGCAACAACAACAACAATAATAAAGGCTGCTGGAAGCAGTGGATTTGTAATTCAGGCATCAAGCCCCAGTTATGACCTTGGAGGAAAAAAAAACTTTTTGGAGTAGTTTTGGGTTCATAGAAAACTGGAAAGAGCAGTATGGACATGTGTCTTAATGAAAAAACATCAACTGCAAGTTACTGTTCTAAGATCACACAGTTAGTCAGTGGTAGTCCTAAGATTATAGTCTAGAAACTAAAGGTCCAGAACCCATCCTCTAGGCTACTCCCCACTTAGGGTATATCTTAGCTTCTTTCTCCTTTCATCCAACTTCACATGGTTGTTAAGTGTTAACAACCATGTGAAGTTGCTTTAACACTCAGACTTTTCATGCATTTGGTAGGACAACAATCTTTCTCTTTTCCTTTTGTCTTTACAGGTTAGTGACTGTTTTCTACATTTTGTGGCCAGAGAAGCAGAGATGTTCACCAGCACAACACTCAGAATTTGAGAAGGTTTGTGTGTGTGTGTGTGTGTGTGTGTGTGTGTGTGTGTGTGTGTGTGTGTGTGTGATAGCTCCTTCAACAAGTGGACTAATGTCACAGTTTAAATCCCAGGGTGAAAAACTGAAAAAGAATACCTACTCATGAAAGTCAGGAAGGAAACCCAAAGATGTCTGCAAAGCTCAGTCATTTGAGAGTATTGTGCACCAGGATCAAAGAGAAACTTGAACAGAACAGAAGCTAAATGGATATTAAGGTGGAGAAAACTTTCACAAATTTAAAAATAGTATGTGAATAACATAATGCCATTAACTCACTTAACAGTTTTTTTAACTTTTAAAAAGTATTTATTTATTTCCTTTTGTTGCCCTTGTTTTACTATTGTAGTTATTATTGTTGTTGTTATTGATGTCGTTGTTATTGGATAGGACAGAGAGAAATGGAGAGAGGAGGAGAAGACAGAGAGGGGGAGAGAAAGACACCTGCAGACCTGCTTCACCGCTTGTGAAGCAACTCCCCTGCAGGTGGGGAGCTGGTGGCTAGAACTGGGATCCTTATGCTGGTCCTTGCGCTTTACGCCACCTGCGTTTACTCACTTAGCATTTTATGGCATTTTTCACTCCCGAATCTGAAGCAAACACCTAAGTGCTCAGGCAAATATTCAGATACACTATGGAGATTAATAATAATGAGTAACATACATTAAGTACTTAGGTACAATGATGAACCTATAGTGATGATAAATAACTAGCTCAAGGTCACACATCTAATATATGATACAGCTAGGCACGAAACCCAAGACTTGGACAAAGACCTTAATCATATTGTATTGCTTTACAGAGCTATAAATTGCATTTTAATATAAGCTAAAGCCATTTTACATTTTGAAATTATCATTGGTTTCAAAATCCTTAAATAATCAGGATGAATCAAATAAAACAAAAAGTGTCTCCTATCCACCAATACTGAGCACGTCCTCTTAGTCTTCTAGGTTCCAAAGTCAAGGTACCATCATATAGTCAGGGACAGAATATATAACCTGAGAAATGAGGAAGAACACTAAATCAAGAATCTTGTTGAATGCCACACATGTGAGAATGGCCTTCATCAACAAAGCAGTAAACTATAAAGGTTGGAGAGAGTGTAGAGAAA
This sequence comes from Erinaceus europaeus, assembly GCF_950295315.1. Lineage (NCBI taxonomy): Eukaryota > Metazoa > Chordata > Mammalia > Eulipotyphla > Erinaceidae > Erinaceus > Erinaceus europaeus. Next base: position 16,430,607 of record NC_080185.1, read on the forward strand.
GAGAAACTCCATTACACTGCTGGTGGGAAATGCAAACTGGTGCAGCCATTATGGAGAACAGTATAGAGAATCCTATTCCCCCCTTTCGATTTTATTTGACAGAAAAGAGAGCAATTGAGAGGTAAGGGGGAGGGAGAGAGGGAGAGAGATATAGAAACACCTGCAGACCTTCTTCACTGTTTGTGAAGCTTACCCCTTATAGGTGGGGAGCAGGGACTTGAACCTGGGTCCTTGAGCATGGTAAAGTGTGCACTCAACCAGTTGTGCCACTGCCAGGCCCTGAGAATCCTTAAACAAATACAAATGGAAACACCTTGTGATTCAGCAATACTACTCATAAGCATTTATCCAAAAGGCATGAAAACACTAATTTGAAGAGATATACACAGCCTCATGTTCATCACTGTGATTTCTCTTATCATGGAAGAGTAGCATCATTAATACTTCATATCATGTCTATAATCACTATTTCTTGTCCTTAAAGCTAATGAAACAGTCTCCAACAAATTCTTTATCTTCTATACTCAAAATATGTGACTCAAGGGAGGAGTTTTAGATTCATCCTTCTAACACAAGAAGAAAATGAGAGGTGAGCTATGTATGTCTCACAATGTTCCACAAGCAATCAGTGGCTAAAAAAAAAAAAAAAAAGCAATCATGGCTGCCAGTTCTTAGCAACATCGCCCCGCCAGATATTCATCGGGATGCGGCATCATCTAAGTTCATTTCCCACGTCTACGCTCTACCAGACCTGCCAATATACACGGATATCTTTGCCCACCCTGTCCAACGCTTGACGTCTCGTCACCCAATCTGGTCCCCTACGCCTACACTGAACTTCTCTGTTCCAGTCTCTTGGAAACAGAGCTGGCAGTCAGCTGAGGTAAAGAACAAACACCTCATCACAGACCCCTGCAAGCGTCAACCCGGCTTTGACCTAGCACATTATGATCGGGCCCTCCTCAATCGCTATCGAACAGGCCATGGCCGGTGCGCCGCTATGTTCCATCACTGGGGAGCCAGAGACGATCCGAACTGCCCCTTGCGGCTACAGACAGACTATGACCCACATAGTCAATGACTGCCACCTCTCCAGATTCAAAGGAAGTCTCGAAACTTTACATCAGGCTCAAGCTGATGCTGTTGACTGGCTACGGAAGAAGGGCAAACGCTAGAAGAAGAAGTGGCTAAACCAAGCTCAGAACTCAAGCCTCCCAATCCCAAACCCTGGGTTCTTTTATCAGTACAATGAGAAAGTGCTGTGGATAGCTCATCTTCTTTCACAAAGATGTATGCACATGGGAGGCCAGGTGATGGCACACCTAGTTGAGCACACGTTACAGTGCACAAGGACCCAGGTTTGAGCCCCCGGTGGTCCCACCTGCAGGAGGAAATCTTCATGAGTCTCTCTCTCTCTCTCTCTCCCACTTCCCTCTAGATTTCTGGCTGTCTGTATCTAATAAATAAATACAGATAATAAAAATTTTAAAAAGATGTATGTACATGTAGCAGTGTATTCTAGATATGATTTCATAATATCACATGTTTTCTGGACCATATATTGACTTTCATGGGTCCTAGTCTCTTTTTCATTGTGGATTCTTCTGTTTCCTCCACAAGGAATATTAAAACTTCTATTTTAGGACTGGGTGCTGGCATACTCGGTGGAATGCATATGTTACTATGCAAAAGGATTAGGGTTCAAGCCTCCGATCTCCATCTGGAGTGGGGAGGTCTCAAGAGTGGTGAAGAAGTACTGCAGATGCCATTCATTCTCTCTCCCTCTCTCCCTCTCTCTCTCTTCCCTCTCAAATTCTCTCTATATCCAAAATAGATTCATAAATAAAATAAATATAAAAACTTGTATTTTACTCCTGCATTGGCATACAGATGAATATGTCATATATATTGAAGACTTTGCCATAATATAACAATGTATTTTCCTTCTGTTTTTAAAACAAATGAAAATGTTATCCCTGAGCTCTTGAAAGTGCTACAGGTCCTTTGGTTCTGTGCCTCATAGAGAATCCTCAACAGGTTTCTGGGGAGTGACAAGTAAGGGTAAGGAGGACTCAGTAAGTCAGGAGTTCTTTTTCTGAATTTTTATTAATGATTTAATAATGATTAATAAGATTGTAAGACAACAGGGGTAAAAATCCACCACTGCCACCACCAGGGTTCCGTGTCCCATCCCTTCTATTGGAAACTTCCCTGTTCTTTATCCTTCTATGTGTATGAATCAGAAATTCTTTACAGAGTGCAAAAGGTGGGAGTTCTGGCTTCTCTAATTGTTTCTCTACTGGACATGGACATTGGCAGGTCAATCCATGCCCCCAAGCCTGTTTCTATCTTTCCCTAGTGTGGTAGTGCTTGGAAGAGGTGAGACTTTGAGACACATTGGTGAGGGCATCTACCCAAGGAGGTCAGGATGGTATCATAGTAGCATATGCAATTTGGTGGCTGAAAGGCAGTAAGTTATGAAACAAATTGTTCAATAAACAGGAACTTAAAGGTAGGAATAGAGCAAACGAAACTAGGAGTCTTTGTGTGGGAAGAAGCTAGGAAGTTTATTTTAGGCTCAGGACTTTAGTAATTTTCACCTGAGCCTGATAGCTAACATGCAGTTGGACTAAAACTATTGCCTGGTAATATGATATCAGAGTTGAGAATAAGGTTAGAGAACTGGATTAGGGCAGAGATTAGCTGCCAAACATGAGGAAACTATATAAATACCATTAACTCCTTACCCCATTGATGTGACCTAGAGCCCATGTCTATTCATGTGAAGCACAGAAGCCTGTGTGACCTCTGAGTCCCTGTCAGTCTCAGCTCACAGTCCATGGTCACAGCTGGGAACATTCTAGATTGCACTCATTACAGGACCAGTTTTCCTCGAGTGGCAGTAGGTTGATCCAACCTCCTTTCAGAAAGTGGAGCGGTCCCTAACATTGCTGCTCTACAGTGAGGGCAAGAAATTCTTAACGTCAAATTCATGGATTCCTGTAACTGTAACTCCTGTACCCCAAGTGTCAGTGACACAAAAAACTTGACACCTATGTAGAGATTTTCAGTTTTCCTGAGGAGGGTGCAGAGTTTGCACAAACCTCTCAAAGGGATCCATGATGCAAATTCAGACTGAATGAAACAAGACTAGCCATTGTCATGAAGGTGCAGGAGGAATCTCAAGCCAGGTGGGCTTTAGAGGAGCAATTTCAGCATTTCTATGGATCAGAGCCAGTTGCCTAGGTTACAGTGTGCTTTGACTCAAACACTGCCCTCACCTCATCTGATGCTGTCAAACCTGCAAGTCTGTACTGATCACCCTGAAGGAGTGACTGGGTGAAAAGAACTTCTATACATTTTCTTTTGTTTTTCTTTATTTTATTTTATTATTGATTTAATAATGATTGGTAAGATTGTAAGGATAAGAGGGGTACATTTCCACACAATTCCCACCCCCAGAACTCCATAACCCATCCCCTCCCCTGATAGCCTTCCTATTCTTTATCCCTCTGGGAGTATGGACCCAAGATTATTATGGGGTGCAGAAGGTGGAAGGTCTGGCTTCTGTAATTTCTTCCCCACTGAAAATGGGCTTCTTTCATTTTTCTGAGGTGCCAGGAATGGACTCAGACCGTCTCTATGCCCATTTATTTTTCACTCGAGAGAGAAAGAGGAAAAAGACAGATACACAGAGAAGAGAGACTTCAGTATTACTCTGTCATCCATGGAGCTCCCTTGGAGATATCCATAGGGTTCCCAAGTATGCTGGAGCTCGACCCCATCACCTCATGCAAGGCATGTGTGAAATTGGCTGAGCTATCTCTTGATCCAGCTGAATTGAAGGGAAGTGAGATTAGGTGAGAGGGTTTTCCTTTCAGTTTCTCTCTGCCTCTATCCAATAATAAATAAATAAAATATTTTATATATATATATAAAAGAAATTTTGTCTCTGATATTGTTGAGCATGATGGACCTACGTGTCATGAGGAACATGAAAAGCAGAGTGCCTGGCAGTCCATTTTATGATTCCTTCTGGATTCTCTACAGGCCCACCCCAGCCCCCTCTTCGCACCCCCTTATTGCCTGCACCTGGGCTGGGCCTTGCTCCCCTGCTTCCTGACCCAGGTCCACCACTGTCCCAATCACTGGGACCCAAGCAATCACGACCATGAAATTTGCCTTCCACTCCTGACAACCTGCAGGATAACTGTTGTGGGGTGCTCCTAGAGCATAGGCACAGCCATTCCCAAGAGATAAATGGGCAGACAGAACAGGCCAGGTCAAGCCCTGGTGGGAGTGATGGCAGGCGGCTCCCCACTGGCAGAGAGCACTCCTTGCTGCTTGCCTCTTGTGGCTCACTTCAAACACAAAGGACGCTGATCCCTGTGGGCTGTAGAAAACACTTACATGTGGGCACAATATCAGCTGCTTAGTGCTTCAAGTACTTAAATGAATGGAAAAATACAGAGCGGGCCTTACATAATATACCATTCCAATTACCTTGGCCTTTCAGGGTTTTTTTTTTTTTTTTAATTTTGGTCCAAAATGTACCCTTCTTTTCACCCCAGTAAAGATCTCATGTAGAAGATGAGGTGTGGGAGAAATGCATTTACTTCTCCACATTATTTTTCATTAAAGTCAGTTTCCCTTCTCTTTGTACACAGCTGCTCTCCTTAACCTTCTCCTTGGGAAGACAAATTTCCATCAAGGAGTCTGTTTGTCTTTGCTGTGTGTCTTTAACTCATACATCAAAAAATTAGAAATCTGGCGCTTTTTTTTTGTAATTTCAGGTGGCTATTTTTTTTGGGGGGGAGGGGGGAGGGAGGAAGCTCATTAACTCGTCAATCAAATGTGTATTTGCAAACACTTAGTTCACATCAAACAATACAGACTTCAATGGAAAACAAATGCATTGTGCTCCTGAAATTTTTTCACAAAAAATATGTCTGAGGAAACAAATGCATTCATGTGTGTCAAGATAATTTGATTTTTATGATATGATTTACTGTTTTCTTTTTTTTTTAAAGCCCTTTCCCTCAAACTTCTAGAAATAATAAATTATTTTTTCCATATCCAAGTTATTCCCTAGTGCTTGATTACTGTTACACCAAAAGGAAAATAAATACAATGTGTGTCATTAAAGTAATTCAGTGCAAATTGGGCATAACACAAAATTACATTATTAACAGCTGTTAAATGACTATAAAATGTAATTAGACACACTCAGTTCACTACTCATGAACTGGACCTGATTTCTAAAATATCAATTTAGGACTTTGATTATTCATGACAAAAGGGAAGAGATTTAGATTCTAGGTTTAAATTCCTGGTAATGGATGTATACTGCACCCTAAGACCTTTACCAGGATTCCAAATGGTAGGAGGAGGTGGAGGAGGAGGAGAAGGAGAAGGAGGAGGAGGAAACAGTTGTGTGAAGCACAGAAGGAGGGAGATTGAAAGTTGTAGTGGAGGTGCCCGGCTGGGTTCCCACTGAATCCCTGCCAGCTGCAGTGAGGCATGAGTTCCCTGGTTAAATTTTAACTCTCTGCTTACAAAGAAACAACAAAGCCCAGTGCAGATACCTCTGCTATAGATGTTTATGACTGCTACTCTTCTTGACTGCTTCACTTCGGGAGCTGCCTTTTCACACACGCTATTAATCTGCTCAGTATAATTTCCAATCAAGTGAAATGCACAGGTCAGCAAAAATAGATGGTGGTGGTCCATGTGTGGCCTCTGCTCCTTGAAAAAAGGGATGAAAGCAGAGTGGCATGAGGGTTCCTTCAGTAAGGGCTTTGGGCTCCACAAAGGGAATGTGATTGGTTCTCATCCCAAACTTTTTAGCCAATATGGTTTTACATAATTCTGTTTCTCATCTGCTATCATGGGATGGTGGTCAGCTTTTCTTCTCCTGGGCCAGTGCAGCCTGCTATTCCCATAAAAGTCCCTGGGCTGGGTTACTCTCCCCACTTCCAGCCCCTTCCTTCCTTCCTTCCTTCCTTCCTTCCTTCCTTCCTTCCTTCCTTCCTTCCTTCCCTCCTTCCTTCCTCCCTTCTTTCCTTCCTTCCTTCTTTGCTACACAGTGTTTTCGGCCAAGAGTTGGGTGTGGCTGGTTCAGAGGCTACAAGCATGGACTTTGGAGCCAGACAGAGCTGGCTCTCACTCCTGGTACTGCCCCTTCCTGATGCTTTGTCTCATTCTGGCAAAGTTTTTTTTTTTTTTTTACCATTTCTCTGAGTTGTCACATCAGCATTTCTAAAATGGATGCAATAGCATCCATTTCTCTGTTTCACAATCTAGTTCTCCATTTCCAAAATTCTGGTAGCCACCCATAAGCATTTGAGGGGTACTATGCAACATGTATGGGCGGGGGGTGGGGTGGGGGTGGAAAGCAACACATCAGCATTTCTTCTCTGAATAGTCACAAAGAGGGACCCACTGACAGGTCATGTCAGTTCATGAAAAAGTTCAGACCAGTCTTTGCTACCAGGTTAGTATGTTTCTTTCTCCCTACCTTCTCCCTCTCTCTCTGTCTCTCTCTGTCTCTCTCTTTCTCTTTCTCTCTCTCTCTCATTGATGTGAATCGACTTTCCAGAGCCCTACCCCACTAGGGAAAGATAGAACAGGCTGGGGGGCTGGGGGTATAGATTGACCTGCCAATGTCCATGTTCAACAGAGAAGCAATTACAGAAGTCAGACCTTACACTTTCTGCACCCATAAAGAATTTTGGTTCATACTCCCAGAGGTATAAAGAAAAGGGTAGCCTCTAATAGAGGGGACGGAGCACAGAACTCTGATATTGGCAACTGTGTAGACTTGTACCTTTGTTATCTTACAATCTTTTTAATAATTATTAAATCACTAATACAAATTAAATTTTTAAGTTTTTATTTTAGAATTGAGGCCAACGGATTATGAAACCTTCAAGTTAGATCATATATATGTATATATATATATATATAATGAATAATAATCAATGCTTATAGGGGCAGCTGGGAGTTGGCTCAGTGGGTGGAGGACAGGACTTGTATATGTGAGGCCTTGTATATGTGAGGCCATCCCCAGCGCAGAATAAACTGTGATGGTTTTTAGCCTCTTTCTCTCTATCTATCTATCTATCTATCTATCTATCTATCTCTCAATAAAAAATTAAAACTAAAATGTTTAATGCTAAGAGACACAAACTATTGTTAGCACAGTTATTTATGTGCTTGATTTTAACCCTTTATTAGAAGTGGGGTCTTGAGAGGCAGAGGCCATGTGTCAAGCTGATGGTCTCTCACAATGCAGTACACTTAGCAGGTAATCAGTAAAACACTGGAATGAATAAATTACCCCAATCTCATTGCAGAGTCACAGAAAAGCACCACCTTATTTATGATTAACTAATTTAAAGATAGCACCCCGGTTCCTCCAAGGAAACTTTACAGTCTGGGTCATCAGAAGACCAAATAGACAAGAAAAATTTTAAAAGTCCCATGGATCTCTCTTCTTCAGGGAAGGTTGGAGGGCTTTCCCGGTCATGATGATCTCAAGTACCATGAGCAGCTGACAGAATACATGGAGGACAGGCACAGTTGGGGATGGAAGACGGGGTCCATAACCTGGCAGGAGTAAAAGCCAGGGCAAGAGAGGAGTGTTTGACCCAGGGGTCGTGTGAAGCAGGAGTGGGAACTGACACGTGGGTGGGATGAGCACTTTGGTGGCACAAGTTGGTGGTCTGAGGCCCATCACCCTCCAAACGCAGTGGACACAATCAAGACTAATTGGTCTTTGTTGACAAGCTCAATGCAGGTCCCCAAGTGAATAGGGCTCCTTCTCTGAGGCTAACCTCCTTAGAGGATTCAGCATTTGTGAGTAATTTGGGGAAATCTTGCTTGAAGCAATAAAACCTTCAGAGCCCTTCCAAGCATTTCCTTGGATAGAAAGAAACAGCCCACAGGCAGATGGCAAGAGCTGGTCTTCCCTCGTTGGGGGGAAAGACCTCAGTGGGCCACATTTGGAATCTTCATAGCAATAAAGGGAGAAGAAAAGCTGTCTTCTAAACTGGCTGAGATCTGGCTGATTGAATGACAGGTCCCTTCATTTGGATGATCAGTCATTTGTCATATGTGATTATAGGTTTCTGGGAATGTGAAATGAATCTCTGCAAGTTCTGGCACAAGGGAGACCTTTTTCAGTGAAAATCCATTCATTCACCATTTTAAAGTTTACTTTTGATTTTTTAACTTCAAGGTCACTCCTGAGTTCAAGATGGTTCCCACAGAGTGAGCTAAGTCCTATCAGCAGTTCAGGGTGGGAGACTTTGCTCCCACAAAGGTGGGCTTACTCAAAGAGACTAGGTGAGTGAAACAAGTGGGTTTCATTCATTGTAAAATGATGTCTTGTATCCAAGGAGATGTCTGGAAATGCATAAGCCTAGATGCTGCGATTGTAATTGAAACAAGTATCTCTGATCCAAGTCAATCCATAGGAGTCTGGCCAATAGCTCAGTGATTTTGCACCTGGGAATGATCCCAGGGCCTCACAGTCTGTATTACCATCAAGTGGCCTGTCCAGCCCAATTTGTTTATTCTTTCTTTCTTTTCTTTCTTCTTCTTCCTTTTTTTTTTTTTTTGAGAGTGGGAGATTGACAGAGAGACTTGATAGCATCACTCCATCACCATGACGCTACCTTGTGGTGTGTGCTACCTTGTGATGTTGGAAATCAAAAACCAGAGCCTCATGCTCTATAGTGGCAAGCAGAAAGCATCTCCAGGCCCCTGAAAAAGTTTTTTTTAAACCTTTCTAGGGAACTACTCCTAGAGTTTGCACCAGACTTTAAGAATCTCTGCAATGGTCTCTCTCTCATCTCTCTTTCTAATAAAAAAATAAAATTATGAGGGAGTCGGGCTGTAGCGCAGTGGGCTAAGCGCAGGTGGCGCAAAGCACAAGGACCGGCATAAGGATCCCAGTTCGAACCCCGGCTCCCCACCTGCAGGGGAGTTGCTTCACAGGCGGTGAAGCAGGTCTGCAGGTGTCTATCTTTCTCTCCTCCTCTCTGTCTTCCCCTCCTCTCTCCATTTCTCTCTGTCCTATCCAACAACAACAATAATAACTACAACAATAAAAAAACAACAAGGGCAACAAAAGGGAATAAATAAATAAAATAAATATTAAAAAAATAAAATATAAAATTATGAAACACAATATGTAAAGAAGAAAATAATGTCTAAAATAAAAAGGTGTTTATATTTGTGACCTATGTTGCTAATTAAAATAATATTTAGTTAAAATTTGATTTATTTTTTAAACTTAAAAAAATATCTCTGCAATGCAGAGATTTACACCTGCACAGTTGGAAATTGACTTTGATTTTTTTTTTTTGTCTCAAGGGTTATTTTGCTGGAGCTTGGTACCTGCACCATGAATCCACTGCTCCTGGAGGCCACTTTTTTCCCTTTTGTTGCCCTTGTTGTTTTATTGTTGTTGTGGTTATTATTGTTGTTTTCATTGCTGTCATTGTTGGATAGGACAGAGAGAAATTGAGAGAGGAGGGGAAGACAGAGAGGGGGAGAGAAAGACAGACACCCACAGACCTTCTTTACCACCCGTGAAGCGACCCCCCTGAAGATGAGGAGCCGGGGGCTCGAACCGGGATCCTTACTCCAATCCTTGCACTTTGTACCATGTGCACTTAACCTGCTGCGCTACAACCTGACCACCTTTGAATTTGATTTTTAAATAAATTACCTGAAGATGAAAGTTAAGTAAGTAGCCTAGAAGTCATACTTGAAAAACAGAGGCATGGGAATCATGCCAAAATAGCTCACCTGGATAGTGCACCTGATTTGTTATTTAAGAATCCCAAGTTTGAGTTCAACCCTCACCACATTGGAGGAAGCTACAGTGCTATGGTTTCTCCCCCCTCCACACCCCTTCTGAAAAAACTGACCTGGGGCAGTGAAGCCCTCTTGACAATAGCAGCAACAGCAACAACAAAAAAGGAGAGGAATAGAGGAGCAGCTGGGAGATAGCTCAACTGGCAGAGCACACACTTTACCAGGCTCATGGACCCCGATCTGAGTCCCCCACCCCTCATCCAACACATGGGAGCATCCTGCAAAGGGAAAGCTTCAGGAGAGGTGGAGCCATGTGATATTGTCCTTCCTTCTCTCTGTGTCTATCTCACCCTCTTTCTGAAAAACAAAACAGCCCTGATGACAAGATAATAATAATATGGTCCATGCAGTAATGGAAAAATAACATCTTTACTGTCTTACCTTGAAGGGAAAAGAATAAACTGTTATTAAACAACCACCAGATGTCAGGTACCATTCCATGACCCCAATTTCATTTCATCTTCAGAGTATCCACCTTGAGAGAAATGTTATTATCCTCCTGTAGAAAAATGGGACTCAGGGCCAGGCAGTGGTGCACATGATTAAGTGCTCACATTACAGTGCATGAGGACCCTGGTTCAAGCCCCTGGTTCCCACCTGCAGGGGGAAAAGCTTCACAAGTGGCGAAGCAATGCTGTAGTTGTCTCTGTCTTTCTTGCTTTCTATCTCCCCCACCCCTTCTCAATTTCTCTCTGTCTCTATCCAGTAATAAATAAAAAATATTAAAGGAAGGAAGGAAGGAAAAAAAAGAGGGGCCGAGTGTGGTGGCACACCTGGTTGAGCGCATATGTTATAATGCTCAAGGACCCAGTTTTGGGCCTCCAGTCCCCATCTGCAGGTGGATAGCTTTGTGAGTGGTGAAGCAGGGCTGCAGGTCTCTCTTTCTCTCTCTCTCTCTCTCGCTCTCTCTCTCTCTGGCAGTCTCTATCCAATAATAAAATATTAAAAAATTAAAGAAAGAAAAAAGAAAATAGGGCTCTCAGAAGTCATATAACTTCTGCAAGGTCACACAGCTGGTCAGGGAAAGAGCTGAGATTGACATCCATTTCTCCCATTTGTTTGCAAAGCTAGAGAGTGCTCTTTCTGTCATAACACTGATTTCTTTGCAAGTTATGAAACTAGGTAAAAAGGCCTTTCCAACTTTGAGACACTCAAAATTTCCTTATTCTTTCCTTTTCTTCAGATTCCTGTACTTATTTTTTATGGAGAAAGACCCCAAAGCACCACCTGGTTAAATGTAATATTGCAGATTGAACTTGGGACCTGAGGCATATGAATGATTCATTCTATCCATTTAGCCACTTCTACTTCTTGATAATATTCACAGCCAATAAAGATATGTGTAAATATCCATGAATTGGTTGAGATAAAAGGAGCCCAGTGACACTGGAATGAATCAGCCATCCTTTTAGATGCTAGGGAAGAACTTGCTTTTGAAAGAAACCCTGGGGATTATTTGATAAATATGACCATTTTGATGGAAATGACTTATTTTTTCTAAATTAATTTGTATTTTAGCTCTAAGGATGCCTCACAATGGTGGTAATCCCAAGGAGTTTGTCTTGTACTTGGGAAAACAGACACCCCCTCCCAAATTAATGAGTAGATAAAAAGACAAGGAGATATCATTGTAAATTGTGATGAGGCTTACAATAAAACAAAATAACAAAAAAAACCTACCATGTAAGTGACTGGGATAGAGAATGATAGAGACACATACTTTAGGCTTCTCTAAGCCAATGGCAGGATGCCAAGGCAAATGAATGGAACAGGAGGGTAAAGAACTCTTCAGACAAAGGAAACAGCATAAGCAAAAGTCCCCAGGCTAGGAAAAGCATGGTAGCTTCAAGAAACAGAATAAAGGCCATCTAATGTGGGGTTATACTAAGTGCAGGGAAGTAGTGGCACAAGATGAGCTTTATGAACTTTCTGAGACTTTGAGTTGTATTCCAAGTGAAATAGGGAAGGATGTAAGGACTCCAGGCAGAGGTTTAGTGTGATCTAATACTGACCAAAAGTGAATCACTGTCTGCATTGTGAAGGTTGGAGGTGAGGGAAGGAAGAGAAGCAGAAGAAAGATCTCCATCCTAGTGTCAAAGAAAAAGGAAGGCTGCAACTTGGCACAGGGTGTTGGCAGCAGAGATGAAGAAGGGAACATGGACCTTGGGAGGCAGTTAGATAAAAATACAATGGGGCTTCTGAACAAAATGGATATGGATTGCTAAGCCAGGGTAAATCAGAAAATGTGTATTCCATTTCAGGAACAATGAATAGTTCACCTTTGTCTTGCTTTGTTTAAAATCCCTTTTAAATATCCACACAGAGATGGCAGTGAATCAGTAGGAAGTATAAATCTGACTGACTTTGAGATATGATCAGCAGATGTCAGAGGACTTGAGATCACCTAGGGAGAGAGTGTGGATAATCAATGGAAACAGACCAAACACAAGGGCTTTCCAACAGTAAGAGGCTGAGCAGAGGACATTGGCAAAGAAGACTTGGAGGGGGCTGGCTGTGCACCTGCAGGGGGAAGCTTCAGGGACAATGAGTCAAGTACTACAGGTGTCTCTCTCCTTCTCTCCCTCTCTTTTTTTTTTTTTTAATTTTTTATTTAAGAAAGGATTAGTGAACAAAGGCATAAGGTAGGAGGGGTACAACTCCACACAATTCCCACCACCCAATCCCCATAACCCACCCTCTCCCATGATAGCCTTCCCATTCTCTAGCCCTCTGGGAGCATGGACCCAGGGTCGTTGAGGGTTGCAGAAGGTAGAGGGTCTGGCTTCTGTAATTGCTTCCCCGCTGAACATGGGCGTTGACTGGTCGGTCCATACTCCCAGTCTGCCTCTCTCTTTCCCTAGTAAGGTGTGTCTCTGGGGAATCTGAGCTCCAGGACACATTGGTGGGGTCTTCAATCCAGGGAAGCCTAGCCAGCATCCTGGTGGCATCTGGAACCTGGTGATTGAAAAGAGAGTTAACATACAAAGCCAAACAATTTGTTGAGCAATCATGGATCCCAAGTTTGGAATAGTGGAGAGGAAGTGTTAAGGAGGTACTCACTGCAAACTCTAGTGTAATCCTGCTTTCAGGTATATATTTTGCAGTAGTTTATGGATACGTGTGCACATAAGCTCTCTCTCACAGAAACTGTTGTATGTCTAGGTTATGGGACTTTGTTAGAAAGTGAACTACCTGAGATGAAATTAGAGTGTACTATAAAAGGAAAGGTCTCACCCAAGTAATGAAGCTGAAGGGTTGTCATTCCACACGTGAAGTCTCTGGATACATTCTGAGGTGAAGCATGTTGAGATGGCAATCGTTGCTTTGGTTAGGTTGTGATCGGCGAATGCAATATTATTTGGTATGGATTGGGAGATGCATACGGGAAAGTGAGCCCTATCCAAGGGTGCCAGGACTGGGGGAAGTAGGGGCTCTATAGTGAAGATGTGAGGTTCCTGCTGTCTTAGGGTTCAAAAAGACAATCAATAGTTAATATTATCATCACATTATTTGTTAATTGGGTTAACTTTGAAAAGTCCCTTTGTTATGGTTTGCTGTACAGTACCCAGTATCTTGTATATAGCTGTGCTATTGGAAGCTTCTAATCTACTTGGTCTAGGCTTTTGAGAGAGTCCGCATATCAAATACGTAGCCTATCTATTAAAAAGATTCAGTTTGTCTTTTGAGAACCTTTGAGACATACAATTGATTTCCCCCTCTCATATTAATTAACTACTGATTTATATGTCTACATTTTGCTAGGAGTGTACATAAACACCATTCCCACCACCAAAGGACCGTGACCCATCCCTCCCGCCCACTCCCACCCCCCACTGGCCCAGGAAGCTACATGTCTACCCCTCACCACTGGGTTTTTACTTTGGTGCCCTACTTACAATTTGATCAGGTCCTGCTTTTAGTTTCCCTTTCAGATCTTCTAAGTCAGCTTCTGTTGATGAGTGGGATCATCCCATACTCATCTTTAACTTTCTGACTTAGTTCACTTAACATAATTCCTTCTAGCTCTGTCCAAGATGGGTCAGAGAAGGTGGGTTCATTGTTCTTGATAGCTGCATAGTATTCCATTGTGTATATATACCACAGCTTTCTCAGCCATTCATCTGTTGTTGGGCACCTGGGTTGCTTCCAGGTTTTAGCTATTATGAATTGTGCTGCTATGAACATAGGAGTACACACCTCTTTTTGGTTGGGTGTTATGGAGTCCTTGGGGTATAACCCCAGGAGAGGAATTATTGGGTCATATGGAAGGTCCATGTCTAGCCTTCTGAAAGTCCTCTAGACTGATCTCCACAGAGGCTGAACCAACTTACATTCCCACCAGCAATGTAAAAGGGTTCCTCTGTCCCCACATCCTCTCCAGCATTTGTTGCTGCTGTCCTTTTTGATGTATGCCATTCTTGCAGGAGTGAGGTGGTATCTTAGTGTTGTCTTAATTTGCATTTCTCTGACAATCAGTGACCTAGAGCAGTTTTTCATATGTTTGTTAGCCTTTTGGATCTCCTCTGTGGTGAATGTTTTGTTCATTTCCTCTGCCCATTTTTGGATGGGGTCATTTGCTTTTTTGCGGCTAAGTTTGCTGAGCTCTTTATATATTTTGGTGATTAGTTTCTTGTCTGATGTCTGGCATGTGAAGATCTTCTCCCATTCTGTGAGGGGTCTCTCTGTTTGTTTAATAGTTTCTTTGGATGTGCAGAAGCTTTTCAATTTGATGTAGTCCCATTGGTTTGTTTCTGCTTTGGTCTTCCTTGCAATTGGGTTTGATTCATCAAAGATGTCCTTGAGGTGTAGATGGGAAAGTGTTTTACCAATGTTTTCCTCTAAGTATTTGATTGTTTCTGGTCTGACATCTAGGTCTTTGATCCATTTGGAGTTGATTTTTGTTTCTGGTGAGATAAAGTGGTTCAATTTCATTCTTCTGCATGTTTCAACCCAGTTTTCCCAGCACCATTTATTGAAGAGAGCCTCCTTCTTCCATTTAATCCTTTGGGCCCCCTTATCAAAGATTAGATGTCCATAGGTGTTGGGATTTACTTCTGGGCTTTCAATTCTGTTCCACTGGTCTGTGTGCCTATTTTTGTTCCAGTACCATGCTGTTTTGATGATGATGGCTTTATAATATAGTTTAAGGTCTGGGAGTGTGATGCCTCCATTTCTGTTTCTTTTCCTTAGGATGTTTTTGGCAATTCTAGGTGTTTTCAGGTTCCAGATAAATGATTGTAGTGTTTGTTCTATTCTCTTAAAGAAGCTTGGTGGAACTTTGATGGGTATTGCATTAAATTTGTATATGGCTCTGGGGAGAATGTTCATTTTGATGATATTTATTCTTCCAATCCATGAGCATGGGATATCTTTCCATTTCTTGGTATCAGTTTCTATCTCCTTGAGTAGCGACTCATAGTTTTCAGCATACAAGTCTTTCACTTCTTTGGTCAACTTTATTCCTAGGTATTTGATTGATTTTGCTGAAACAGTAAATGGGAGTGATTTCTGGATGTCTTCTTCTTCAGATTTAGTGTTTGCATAAAGAAATGCCACTGATTTTTGTACATTGATTTTGTAGCCTGATACCTTGCTATATTGCCTAACAACTTCCAGTAATTTTCTACTGGATTCTTTAGGTCTTTCTATGGATACTATCATATCATCTGCAAATAGTGAGAGCTTGACTTCTTCCCTTCCAATCTGTATCCCTTTGATTTCTTTCTCTTGCCTGATTGCTATGGCAAGAACTTCCAATACTATGTTGAAGAGTAACGGTGACAGTGGGCAGCCCTGTCTAGTCCCTGATCTGAGGGGGAATGCTTTCAGCTTCTCTCCATTGAGTATGATGTTGGCTGTAGGTTTGCTATATATAGACTCCACTATCTTGAGGAATTTCCCATCTATTCCCATTTTTTGTAGAGTTTTGAGCATGAATGGGTGTTGGATTTTGTCAAAGGCTTTCTCTGCATCTATTGAGATAATCATGTGGTTTTTGGCTTTGCTTTTATTGATGTGATGAATGACATTGATTGATTTATGGATGTTGAACCAGCCTTGCATTCCTGGGATGAATCCCACTTGGTCATGATGAACAATCTTTTTGATGTGTTGCTGTATCCGGTTGGCCAAGATCTTGTTTAATATTTTGGCATCTATGTTCATCAGAGATATTGGTCTGTAGTTTTCCTTTTTTGTTCTTTCCCTATCAGCTTTTGGTATCAGGGTGATGTTGGCTTCATAAAAGGTGGAAGGGAGTATTCCTGTTTCTTCAATCTTATGGAATAGCTTAAGAAGTATGGGTATTAACTGTTTCCTGAAAGTTTTGTAGAATTCGTTTGTGAAGCCATCTGGTCCAGGACTTTTGTTGTTGGGGAGATTCTTAATAACGGTTTCAATTTCTTTGTCTGTGATTGGTGCATTTAGATTTTGTAGTTCTTCTTGGTTCAGTTTTGCTTCTCTCCCTCTCTTATCTCCCCTGCTCCTTCTCAATTTCTCTCTGTCCTACCAAATAAAGGGAAAGAAAAAATAGCTATCCAGAGACCACTATGATTAGGGCTCTATAGGCTGGCTCTAGTCCCAACATCTCTACAGGTCCCTGAACACACTGTATGGCACGAATTTTATTATTATTATTAATGCTTTACAGTTCAATCACTGACATACAATTTCATTATTTAATACCCCCCAAAGTTTTCTTCCCATCCTTCCTCCCCTTCACTCCCCAGAGTCCTTTTCTTTAGTGCAATACACCAATGTCCAGTCCACATTTCACTTTGTGCTTTCCCTCTCTGTTCCTACTTTATTAAGTCCTACTAATAAGTGAGATCATTTTATATTTGTCTTTATCTTTTGGCTTATCTCACTCAGCATGATATCCTTAAGTTTCTTCCAAAAGGATACAGAGGAGACAACCTCATTATTTTTAACATCTGAGTAGTATTCCATCATGTATATATACCACAATTTTTAGCCACTCATTGGATGCTGTACATCTGGGTTGCTTCCTGGCTCTGGCAATTACAAACTGTGCTGCTATGAACACATGTATACACAGATGTCTTCTGATAGGTATTTCTGTCTCCTTTAAGTAAATCCCCAGGAAAGGAATTGCTGGACTGAAGGGTAGATCCATTTCTAATATTCCAATAAGTCTCCAAATTGTATCCCACAATGATTGGATCATTTTGCACTCTCAACATCCGTGAAGAAGCTTACCTTTTTCTACACTTCCACTCCAACATTTATCATTTCTGTCCTTTCTGGTATATGACATACTCACAGGTATAAAGTAGTATCTCATTGTTATGTTTATTTGCATTTATTTGATGATCAATGACTTTGAGCACCTTCTCATATATCTGTTGGACCTCTGGATCTCTTCCTCAGTGAAATGTCTGTCCATATCCTAGCCCCATATTCTAATAAGGATGCTTGTTTTTTTCTTTACTTTTTTCTTTTGGTGTTTAGTTTACTGAGGTCTTTATGCATTTTGATTATTAGTTGTTGTGATGCAATATACTGGTATATATACATACACACATATATGTATGTATGTATGTATGTATGTTTATATACCGTAGGAAGTTGGACACAGCACAGGGCTGATGTCAGCCTAGTGAGAGAGCATACTACAATCTGGGTAAGTGCGCAACGGAGTGTGAACGGACTGAATGGACTTAAAAGTACAGGCAGCAGAAAGTCAAGTCTCTTGGCTCTTGCTCCTTCTCCTGATCAGAGGTATCTTGGCTGAGGTTTCTGGAGGTGCCCGCCATTGCTGCTTCTCCTGGGAAGTGAACACGTGTGACTCAGCTAGCCAGTAAACTCTAAGACCTCTCTGCAGCCATGAATAACCTACATCTTTGCTGATAATTGTTTATCTCGTGGGGCTGAAATTTTGGTCACTAATTCATGGACTTATGAGACTCTCTTATTTACCCTGGTCTATAATTTCTTATTTTGTGGTACCTAAAATATACAACCTATATTACTGTACCACCACAATAAAGCTTTGATTGTTAAAACCGCTCCCAGCCACCCCACAGCCATTATGCATCTCAGCCAAAGTCCCTTTTATTTTAGGTACAACAATTAGTCTTTGGTCTCATAAGTGTTGTGTAAAGATCTTCTCCCATGTCATTGAGTAACATGGATATTGACAATGTGTAACAAGACAGAGGTGGAACTATAGTGCTGAGAATGGGGGCTGTCCTATCATACTAAGCCCAAGTGTTTTCTAGTGGCTCTCAGACCGCATAGTGTGAGGCCAGGCTCACCAATGCTGGAATAGAGACTGTCATTTGTATGCACTCTTAGCCATGGACAGCAGGACAGTCTTCCCTTATTCTTCCCTTATTCTTCAGAAAAGATGTGCACCTTTTCTGCTTCCAAATCATCGCAGCCTTGTGGGCAGAACTGCCATTCAGCAGATACAGCAGGTGACAAGCCAACTGTGGATGTGTAGACAGTGGGCAACAAGTTGGGCTTGGTTGACTGTTAAATGACAATAGGGACTGTTTGGGGATCCATCTGAATGCTGGGTGTGCCAACAAAGAGAGGCCACACAATCTTTATTCCAAGACAAGGTCTCTTGACTGGCCAATACCACCCTAGCAGAGGAAATAAGTAGTTTCTCTGGGACACTTGTACACCGTGACAGCTGTCCAGACTCCTATTTGCTATTCCTGTAGGCACTGCCTAGCAGTCAACATGGAATCACCTGTTTCCACTGCCATCTTAAAGTAACACTTGATCCAACCAACAGAAGAATTGCCACTCTGGAGGTAGAGAAAATGTCTGAGTGTCTAAATAACGGAACATGGCAGCAGCTAGTCGCTAAGACCATCAATTTTAGAGCCAAATAAAACTGGATTCAGATCACAATTCTACTATTACCCAGGTCATGGGGTCTCAGACTGGTTGTTGAATCTCTCTAGTTTCCATAACTTTATATTCAGTGATCTCAATGGGGAATGTTGATTGTCCTCCTCAGTATTGTCCATGCATGACATAAAGCATGTGCAATGCTCAGACACGGTACCTGACACTTAGGAAATGCTGTACAAATGTGAGCTGCTTTTATTATAAAAGCAGTAAGTAGTAGGCAGAGTGACCCAAGAACCAGTACCATCAGTCTGCCTAGGTTAGAGTCCCAGTTCTGCTTCTTGCTTTCAGTGTGGTCTTAGACAAGATACTCAAACTCTCTGAGTGTTTCCCTATCTATAAAACAGGAAAGTAACACTTTACTGCGAAAATGAGTTGTTTGAGGAGTATTGAAGCATTTTCCATGTTGATTTTGATAGGTGTGGATGGATTACAGGAAAACAGAAAATAAACAGGAAACACCAGAGAGAAATGACAGGTGTTGGCAAAGTTGTGGAAAAAAAAGGGACACTTAGACACTGCTGCTGTGAATGCAGACTGGTGCAGGCCCTTTGGAAGATGATATGGAGAGGCCTCAAACAAATAAAAATGAAATTATCATATGACCCAGCAATACCACTCTAAGAAATTTACCCAAAACACACAAACTTATCCAAATGAACATATGTACCCCAATATTCACAGAAGCATTATTCACAGTGGCCAAAAAGTGGAAGCAGCTTAAGTGTTGATTTACAGATCTGACTGGAGAAGAAGAAGGAGGAGGAGGAGGAGGAGAAGGAGAAGGAGAAGGAGAAGGAGAAGGAGAAGGAGAAGAAGAAGAAGAAGAAGAAGAAGAAGAAGAAGAAGAAGAAGAAGAAGAAGAAGAAGAAGAAGAAGAAGAAGAAGAAGAAGAAGAGGCGGTGGTGTGGCGGCTATGGGACATATATTCACTGAAGATTACTCAGCAGTCAATAAAGAGGATATTGTGTCCTTAAGGACAAAATGGATGGAACTGAAGGTGATTATGCTTAGTGAAAGAGATGAAGGACAGCTTCCAGATGGTTTCACTCATATGTGAAATCTAGAGAACTGATACATATGAACTTGCAAAGAAACAAACAAAAAACAAAAGTCATTAAACTGTTTCTGAGACTTGTGAAAAATATGGTGGTTATATTTGGGAGGTGGAAGGGGGAGAACACAGAATTTTGATGGCAGGTGTGATGTAGAGCTACACCCTGTAACCCTACAATATAAAATATTAAATAATAGAGGCAATTTCCAAAATCAGGCTTTAAAAAACCAGAGAAATGCCAGAGAGAATGTAATAGAATCTAAGCCTGGGAATCAATACATACTAACTGTCCTTCTAGAAGAGTCACAATATCCCTAGTCATTTGACTAAAGGCTCTGACAGATTCTGTAGTGAGGCCAACCTTTCATTATTATATAACTCTGTTTCCCTCCAAATTATGAGATCTAGAATCCTTCTCTCACACTGCTTATATTCACACCTGCCAGACCAGCACCCGGAGACCACATAGAACAATGGCTGACACAAAGTAAATTTACAATAAATGCTAAAAAGGTATTCTGTTAGTTCACTGAGGTGGTGGCAAGGTATCTCTGCTTGGTTCTTCTCTGATAGTTAGGCATCTCTGCTGCAGGGAGTCGGGGGTGGTGGTGATAGATTATCCTTGTAGTCACTGAAGTGAATACATTGTGGACAACTACATGAGTCAGGTATAATAAGTCAGATGCTTCAGAAACATCCTTTCTGGAATGCTCTATTATTCAGAATTTGATGCACCAATAATTTTCACACAAGGTGAAAAGAAAAGACACCAAGAAGAGCAGTACATCCTCATACCATTGCCACCTGATGTACTCAAGCACTACTCCCTTCATCCCATCCTGTACCATACACCCACACATGCATACATTGCAGCCATCTGATAGCTGTACCCCAGCAGGAAAGACTGAGAATACAAGGAACAAGAGGACTGATCATCAAGACACTGGTCTTGGAGTCAGGATACCTGCTTTTACTCTGGCCTTATCACCATAGAGAAAGTCCAGGGCAGAAACCACATCTTTGAGTTTTCAGATTCTAGACTGGGAAATCCACCCAGATAATTCCAAAAACTTCTTTCTAGCTCTTGCACTGATGTTCAAAGGGCCAGAGAGGATCATCACCAGTTTTAGAACAGGAAAGAGGTGGAGAGAAATGAACTGATTTTTCCCAAGGTCACACTAATCATCAAAGGTAAATCTAAAGCAGATAGAACACAATGCTCTCCTAAGACCCCCAGGACTCTAGACACTACTTGTAAGTAGATCATTATAAAACCATACTCAAACCCAGAAAAATCAGTTGATACTTTCTTAGTCTTAAGTTATTCTCTAAAATAGTTGAGCAGGCTCATTTTCAGATCTGCATTAGCTCTTCCATGTTTGCTCTTCACTTCTGTTTATCCCTTCTCACTCCTTTCTTCTTTCTTAATGGGTACTGGATGGCTTATTTTTCTAATATTTATTTGTTTATTTATTTATTATAGGTTAGAACTTGAGAGGGGAGGGGAGATAGGGAGAGAGCAAAAGATATACCTGTAGACCTGCTTGACTGCTTAAGCAGCTTTCCCCTTGCAGGTGTGGACCAAGGGCTTGAACCTGGGTCTTTGTGCACTGTAATGCATGTGCTTCATTAGGTTCACCACTGCCTTGCCTCAGAACCTCAACTTCTCTAACTGGTTCTCAAAATTGAGAGCGTAGTCAGAATCACCTGGAAAGCTTGGTGAAAAACATTTTGCCAGGTGCCACCCACATAGTTTCTAATTGAATAAATTGGTGATGTGACCCATGATTTTGTACTTTACTCAAGCACCCAGATACTAAGGAGATACTTGATCTAGGGACATTTTGATAACCACAGCTTGAATGAAAGAATTCAGAACTGCCACCTTCATCTTCTCACCATCACAGCTCAGTGCTAGTAGAAAGTTAGCTATAAAGAGCTTTAACACTTTAAGACATCTTTCACTTTGAATA
The DNA here is from genome assembly GCF_950295315.1 of Erinaceus europaeus. Classification (NCBI taxonomy): domain Eukaryota; kingdom Metazoa; phylum Chordata; class Mammalia; order Eulipotyphla; family Erinaceidae; genus Erinaceus; species Erinaceus europaeus. Next base: position 16,452,405 of record NC_080185.1, read on the forward strand.
AATGAAAACAAAAAATGCTGTAATTTACTTGGAGAAAACATTACCCCACGTTCTGTGCTTTGTGCTAATTGACAAGTGCCATTTTCATGGAATAATACTTATTCCAAAGCTGGTGAGTACACTGAAGTCTCAATAATGAGCTGTAATATTTGCAAAGAACTACAGCCTTATTTATGAGCAGTGACATCTAGGAAAGTTTCCTATGACATTTTTTGACTCTCTGTCCAAGAATACTCCTTGTTGTTTGGTTTGTGGTTTGCATTCAAATCACTTAGGAATGAAGTGAGCTGAGAGGAAATCTTGTATAGTGTTATGAGAAAGCCTTGGGATCAGGGAAGCTCAGTCACTGACCAGATGTGCACCAGTATTGATTGACTGCTGTGCCAACTAATTCAACCAGGGTCTTACTCCTGCCTGCTATTGCCAAGTTATCTCCTGGTTCTATTTAAAAAATATTTATTAGCGATTAAATATTGATTTAAAACATTATAATAGGGGTATAATTCCACATCATTCCCACTACCAGAGTTCTCTGTCCCAATCCCCCTCCAGTAGAAACTGCTATAATTCTCCCAAAGTCATAAATATGGGCTGACTATGTATATGTATATCTATATCAATATCAATTTATATACATATTTTTGTCTACTTTTACTGACTTCTATGGTTCTTCCATCACTTCCTTCTAAGTCATACCTACAGTTATTACTACTTCTGAATGTTCTTCCTTTTACCTCTTCCCTCCCAGATAAACAAAACAGCACATGGCTTCCTCTGGCAATTTCCTGGCTCTTTTCAGTGATGGTATAAAAACAAAGATTTCTGGTACCTGTTGTATCTGGTCCCAGTATAATCAGGGTGCAGAGCTCTCTAGACAACTCCTAATATGTCCCCTCCCTGGGAATATGGACCAAAATTCTTTTGGGTGGTGCAGAAAGAAGGATTTCTGGCTTATGTAATTGCTTCTCCACTGTATGGTCCAATGTTTAAAAAATTCTAACTCTATGGGGAGAGAGGAAGAGAGAAAGACAACAAACTACTACATCAAGGGCTATTGAATTCCTATGGAACTGTCCATGGTGCTCCCATGCACTGCTGGTGATCAAACCCAGGACTGAGTCATGTAAAGTATACACTGTACCCCAAGAGCCATCTCCTGAGTCCCTAATAATAATGTGAAGTTAGATAGTCCTATCACATCTCAGACCACTACTTTTACAATAAAATCAACACACTGGAAACATATGCCCCATGCATATTTTAAGAGTATGCCTAGCTTTGGAGGAAACTAAGCAAAATAAATCAGAGGTGAACTATGTTTGGGAATCACTGCACTCTCTCTGCCTTCTTGGAAAGTCATAAAGTGAACTTGGTAGATTGAAAGTTCTAAAGAGTCTTGTGGTAGCACAACTTTTTTAGTGTGTGTGTGTGTGTATATATATTTTTGTCAAGCTAGTTTTTCTATCTGAAATCAATATTCAACCTTTTTTTTTCATTTTTTTTATTCCCTTTTTTTGTTGCCCTTGTTGTTTTATTATTGTAGTTATTATTGTTGTTGTCGTCATTGTTGGATAGGACAGAGAGAAATGGAGAGAGGAGGGGGAGACAGAGAGGAGGAGAGAAAGATAGACACCTGCAGACCTGCTTCACCGCCTGTGAAGCGACTCCCCTGCAGGTGGGGAGCCGGTGTTCGAACCGGGATCCTTATGCCAGTCCTTGTGCTTTGCGCCACCTGCGCTTAACCCGCTGCGCTACAGCCCGACTCCCAATATTCAACCTTTTAACGTTGCTAAACCCAACATATCCTCTAAGTATCTAACTATAACACACCTTCTCATGTTACTAACGTTTGATAGACCAGTACTCCAAATGCACCAATAATCCTTGATTATCCTTCCAACTTTGCATTGCCTACAGAAAGAGCTTTGAATTCCATTGTACGATAAAAAACATACTTCATGCCATGTCTTTGACTTCTCTCTCCAGTTGCCAGGCACAACCAGCTTATTTCTGCAGTCTGAGGATGTGTTATTCATTTAAGACATTGTTGTCCCAGCTCATGTTATTTTCTCTCCCTGGAATGTTAGAAGTCATCTCCCTACCTCTAACATATAGCATCTCCATCTGAAATCTTACATGTTCAGGCTTGAGTCAGATAATCACTTCCTTTAGAATGACTTTTTGATTGATACAGTCATAATCAGTCATTGCTCATGGCTCACACATTTACATGTCTAACTTAGAGCACATGCTTTTATAGTTAGTTTGTCTTCTAATAATAGTAATACTGAGAGATGAGACCATATTTAATTATTTTTTGAGGAAGACTCTTCTGGATTAGTGGAGGAACTGCAGGTATAGAAACAAAAATAGACAGGAGGGAATTTCTGAGCATTAAGGAGACAATCAATTACAGTGTGATCTGGAATAGACTAGAAGCATGTACAGCATGCTGGTAGATAAAGAGAAGGGAGAATTAGTCTGTTCTTGGTTGAAGATAGATGTGTAAAGAGTCAGCAGAGACTTCACAGGAGTTCCATTTGTGGTAGAAACATTTTTACTGAAAGTGGAGTGGAGAGATGGTGGTAACATTCTAGTAGAAACAAAAGTCCAGAGGTAGCTGGAAGGTATGTCAGTCTAAGCACAGGTTGATTTGAAAAGCTAAAAACCAAAACTTTTAATTTTGTGACTCATACTAATTCCATTAGTGGTGGTTTTTTGGTGTTTTATACATAGGATTTTTTAATGAGATAGAAGTTATACACTGTAAAATTTATACTTTCTTTTTTTTTTTTTCTTTAAGAAAGGATTAACAAAACCATAGGGTAGGAGGGGTACAATTCCACACAATTCCCACCGCCCAATCTCCATATCCCACCCCCTCCCCCGATAGCTTTCCCATTCTCTATCCCTCTGGGAGCATGGACCCAGGGTCATTGTGGGTTGCAGAAGGTGGAAGGTCTGGCTTCTGTAATTGCTTCCCCGCTGAACATGGGCGTTGACTGGTAGGTCCATACTCCCAGTCTGCCTCTCTCTTTCCCTAGTAAGGTGTGTCTCTGGGGAAGCAGAGCTCCAGGACAAGGAGAAGAGGAGAGGAGAGGAGAGGAGAGGAGAGGAGAGGAGAGGAGAGGAGAGGAGAGGAGAGGAGAGGAGAGGAGAGGAGAGGAGAAGAGAGAAGAGAGAGAGGGAAGAAAGCCAAAGTATTGTTTCACCCTCTCTGGAGCTCTCTTGGTGTTCTCTTGTGTTGCTGAGAGTCAAACCCAGGACCTTGTAAATTGTAAGATGCATGTTGTACCTTCTGAGCCATCTCCTAGCCCCCAAATTCACCCTTTTTCTTTTAAAAAATATTTTAATTATCTTCTTAATTTATTGAATAGAGAAAGTCAGTAATTGAGAGGGAAAGGGGAGATAGAGAAGGAGAGAGACAGAGAGATACCTGCAACACTGCTTCACCACTTGCAAAGCTTTCACCTGCAGGTGAGGACCAGGGGCTCAAACTATGAACCTTCTGCACTGTAGCATGTACAGTCAATCAGGTTCACCACACCAGGCATCATCCTTTCCCGTTTTTATCACTTATTTTTAAAAGTGATTTAATATTGGTAGATAATAAAAATTTACCCTTTCAAGGCATGTGATTAAATGACCTTCCTGGATTCACAGAATTATGTTACCATGCATCTGTCCCCACAATCTCATTTCAGGGCCTTTTTGTCATTCCAAAAGAGAGACCCCTTATCCATTAAGAAGTCACTTCTGGACCCCTTATTCTCCTAACACCTGAAACCTACCAATACAATACCCCCTTTGTCTCCATGGATCTGTTTATGCTAAACATTTCAAATACATGGAATTGTGTATTTTGTGATCTTTTGCAACTATCCTCTTTTGCTCAGCATGTTTTTAAGGTTCGTTCATGTAGGATGTGTCTTTCAGTGGTAGGGTTATGTTCTGAAAAATGTGCTGTCAGGGAATTTCATCATTTATCATAGAGTATAATTACACCAAATCTCAATAGTATAACCTAGGAAACATGGTAAAGTCTGTTGGGACTACAGTCATATCCAAGGGCTGTAGCTGACCAACCACTCAAGTGAGGAATTGTTAGGGGCAGATAAGGGCTAAGGGGCCCTAAACCTCAATTCCACTGGGACTACCTGAGACTATGGCCATTGTGTTTTTGCCATCTGTTTCCTCTATGATAGGAGAGGAGTTTTAAGACAGCATCAGGAAGCAGTAGGAAGAATTTCACGAGAGCACCAGGAAGGGGTAATCATTATCGAAGGGGCTTTAGAAAGGTAGCCACACCTTTGGGAAATACAAGTACAATAGAAAAAGTAAATAACCTTAACAGATCAATGCAGAGTTGAGTCTACATGGGGATGCAATGGAGAAGAAATTAGGGAAGAAAACCCAGTGAGGGGCTACAGAGTCTGGCCCTTGTTTGTCTTCATAGGAGCTACTTGCACTTCACTAATAAAATCTATTTTATTCCTGTGCACAAACTACTTCACTTCTTTGAAGTAAAGCTGGTACACTTGATCCATGGATTTTTTCATGATTCTTCTGAAGCAATATCTGTGAATGGACCAGAAACCCCAGGGGAATTGGCCCTTAGCCCCCCACCCCCTACATCTGGGGCCAACCTCATGCAATAGCATGGCAACAACATTCCTTTTTTTTTAAATTTTTTAAAACTTTATGTGATGGATAGAGACAGCCAGAAACTGAGAAGGAAGGGGGTGATAGAGAGGGAGAGAGACAGAGAGACACCTGCAGCACTGCTTCACTACTTGTGAAGCTTTCCCCCTGCAGGTGGGAACCAGGGGCTCGAACCTGGGTCCTTGCACACTGTAACATATGTGTTCAACCAGATGCACCACCACCTGGCCCCGACTACTTTCATTTTATGACTGACTAATATTCCATTACTTTTTTCTCCATTCATCAGTTCAAGAAAGCATTTTGTGGCCAACTCTGAGAGCATCAGGGAAGGCAGATGTGGCTGTGATTGGCTGTCTGTCAATAAGAAAGGCTGGGGTGCTTCCAAGATGTAACAGATCTGTCACCTTGCTAAGAGAGGAACTGATTATTAACAACTACTACCAAATACACCATGTGATTTGTCAAGTCTAATAAAGCTTGATAGAAATCTATGCTTGAGGAAACACACTGCTTAATGGAATAGCCTTTAAGAGATATCCCAGGTATGCACAAGATCTCAAGAAGTCAAAAATAGAAGAGAATGCAGAGATCAAAAGTAAACAGTATCTTCCTAAAATCATGTTTTTATTCTTTTTACATAATAGCCAGGGGACTTCTGATCATTGGGGGGATAGTTAAGAGAGACTGGGGGGGGGGAATCCCTGGAAAGTCCTACTGCAAATCAAGATTGAAGTGGATATGCTAGGAGGTACAGAGGTGAAAGAATGGGGAGAAAAAGAATGGCTGCCTTGTTGCCTGGTTGTTTTCCAGTTTCTGGCCCAGAGCTCTGAGTCTCCTAGAATCCTAGTCATGGTTTCTCAAGTGGAATTAAATTATTTGTAGCAAGATTCCGGAAACTCATGGGAAAGTTTCACTAGCTCAAATTGTTCAGGCTGAAGGGAACCCTCCTCCCTCCTTAAACTCAAGTATGTGTTTATCCAAATGAACCCCAGGGGACAGGGATTCAGATGCTTATTTGGAGACACTTGTTTATCAGTGGTATGTAGAGAATGCTGTTCCCCACTTACAAAATCCAGAAATTCTGCTTACCATATCCATGCACCCATCACTGAAATCCTTGACCTTCTCTTAGAAGGTTTCTTGTGAATAAAAAGTTGATAATATTAGGGTGGAAGAAAGTGAATGCCTTGTACATTCGTTGTTTGAAGAGATAAGCTTAGAGCTAACCCAAAGGTGTAAACTATTTATTTAGTTGGAAATGCAAACTCACTAGACAGTTGGGGATATAATGAGAAAGTTCACTTCATATAAGCAGTTCAAGTCCAAAGCAAAGCCCCATAAAATAATCTTGGTTGTATGCTTCTCATCAAAACAAAAGACAAATAAATATACAGAGAAACACACAGTCTTAAAAACTCTAGCTGAAAATGATGAAAAGAAACAAAACTATAGGAAAAAGAAATCATCCTTATTTTAGTGTTAATGAATTTGGGGTTCCCCCTCCCTCCCTCAGTGTTTTTAAATGAAGGGTAGGAGTAGGGCAAACTCCAGGCAAACTTTTTCAAAAACAAAGCATGCATAGGCTTCTTCCCTTCTTTGAAAGAAAAATCAGTGCTGACTCTATGCAGACACCTGCTACCTGGCACTCAGCCAAGTTGCTAGCCAACCCTGTGTTTCAGCCCAATTAGCTAAGCACGCGTCATCTAGAATGTGTTAATTATTCCTGGTGATTTCCCAAAGTATCCAGTGGAATTATATGAGCAAAGGTGTACATAATCTCCTTTGACAAGAATCTCTACTAAGGAGACCCCACTGCATACATTATTAAGGATCCCAGAGACATTCCTACAAGTGCATAATGTCAGAGCTGGTAGGAACCTTCCAAAGTCTCATTATCTAAGCCCCTCATCGAAAAGGAAAAAGCAATAAACTGTGAAAAAGCAGAAAATAAGTATAGATATTTAGGACTTTTAAATAAAGTTCACAAACTGCAGAGAAAGAAAATATTTGATTTTTTTCGCAAATTAAATGATAAGAATTCACTTTTTACCTTGGTTCATTAGGCATAAGGAAGTAGGATTAGAGGAGACAGAGACTTGTCTGTCATTTCTTCTCCCTGTGCCTCAGTGTCTTCATCTGTTCACTGGGGAGCAGAGAACATTATAGGTTAGGTGCAAGATCAAAGACAGTAAAAACAGGCAACTTTGAATCAGCCTTTGTCTTGAATATGAAGGTTTATTTGGTGGAAAGTAGGGCTGGTTTTCCTGCATTCAAGTCCCAAAGATTAGGATTCAAAGTAGTCTTAACCTTCTTTTCTAACACAAAAGGAAATAATATTAGACCACAACTATCAAACAACTAGGAAAGACAAGCATTTGATTTTTTTTTTCTGGTTTTCCCCTCTGAATATTAACAGTGGCTGTCATTTACTGAGCACCTATAAGTGGAAGACACTGAAAGAAGCACATTGCCTATGTCATTTCATTGACTCCTTCGGGGCTCTCTATAGAATGACCCCATAATATCAGGTTGCTTTTCATATACACAGTGTATCATATCCCTCACAGATCTGCCTACACATACTAACTACTCTTTCCCATGGCTGTTTGAATATGGAATAAACATTCATTGTGATATAGTCAGAGATTTAAGTACTATATAAGTATCAAAGTACTTTTAGTCTCACAGCAATCCAGGGAAGTTGGTTCTGTTATCTTAGTTTGACAGATGAAGATGGGAAGGTTCACAAAAGCTGAGTAACTCCTCCATGCTTCTCTTACCAGGAAGTGCTTTGTCTACCAAGTTCTGACTCTTAACATTACTGTTCTATGAAAATGGTGATAAAGGATCTCTCTTCTTTGGCATTTTCCAGATGGTCAGAAGGAAGAACCAGTGAATATAAACTCTACTCTTAAAACAAACAAACAAACAACACTTATTCACACAGAGAGAGAGAGAGAACCAGAACATCATTCCATCATGTGTGGTACTTGAGACTAAACTTAGGACCTTATACTTGAGAGTACAATGCTTCATCCTCAGTGTTACCTCAAAGAGGGGCAGCACCTAGCTGGTCAACTAAAGTTCCACAGAGAATGTTGCAATGACAACTTTTACCAACAATAGATGGTGCATGATCTTGCTTAGTGACACTCTTCAATTTTTGGCTTATGTTGTCAATTGTAGCAGTGAGAAGTTAGAGGAGCAGGTAGTCTGTTTCTTCAAGTCAGCATGTTTTTCACCCTCAGACAGGTGGGTAGTCCCTCCCCAGGTAGCAGGATGGTACCTACACTTGCCAAACTCATTGATTCCCTGTCATTCCCCTCCACTGTCCCATCACTTCCAAATTCCATTCTTGTTATTTCATGATGTTCATGGAAAAAAATTGTTGTAAACAAACACGATATGGGCAAACCTCTTACTCATGAATATCAATTCAAGAGTCGGAACAACTGAGAAGAAAGCAGGTTCACAGATCTCAAAGTCAACAGACTAATACTGCCCTCATCAAATTAATAAGTATTGGGTTTAATATTATATAGTTACAACTTGGTGGTCTTTGACAGTACTTTTTCCAAGGATTCTTGGATCATAAAACCAAGTCATTGTGCTGATTGATACCTTTTGACTACCCTTGGGCAGACCAGAAAATCAGTTATGATCTTTTGTACATCCTATTGAGTTATAGGAAAATAATTATTTTAGTGAATGAACTACAGAACTTCTTGCCTACCCCAACTTTATTCTCAATTGCTCAAGTTGGTGATTATTACCATGAAAGGTGCTGAGATTTAACAGACAGGAAGCTTTGGAAGAGACTGAGGGACCACAGAGGCCCATACATGATGACTCTTTTCCCTTATACTTGCTCCTAATTCAGTCAAATCCTGATTCTTCTCATGGCCCAGCCTCCCTTAGCTCTCTTGCCTGAAATCAGCTTAAGAGTTGCTTTTCAGAAAGCAGAGATGTTCACAAGACTCTAATAACTCTCTTCCAATGACTGAGCATGGGCACTTTCATTATATCTATGAAGATGGCAGCCAGTCTGGCATGGCTAACCATCTGCCCAATGCATAACTTTGCAAATAGAGGGTCTGCTTGTGCCCACACTCCACACAGAGCTAAATGCATCAAGTGAATAAACAAATATCTTCCCTTTCCCATAGAAACTAGGTATGAGGCTTAATAATTTTGTGATACGTGGGGTATTTTATATTGCATGAGTGAGCTGATTCTTTTCCTATCTAATATGTTTCATGTTCTTCCCAATGTGTAATGGGACTGAGTTCAGTATATTTGTCTTTTATGCTATAACATTCAATTAATTTTATGTATACATTTCAATCCTTTAGGAAATTTACAGAATTATACAGTCATCACTGCAATTCATTCATTGGACCTCTTTGTCAGCCTCAAAATATCTCCTATGCCCATTAATTGCTATTCTCCACCCTCACCCCAGCACCACTAATCTGGAATGACATGGGAGTGGTATGAGTGGTATGACCTCAGGGGAGTCTGGATACTGCAGTGTCTGTCTCTCAATCTCCCTTTGAAATAAAAGTCATGAAAAAGTCAGCCCAGGTGTGGTGAAATAACACATGAACATGAACGAAAACCTCAGTTCTACAAAATAAAGTCCCTGGAGTTCCACCCATTCTATTCCAAAACTTATTTGTTTAGGTTATTTTTTGTTTGTTTGTTTGTTTTGCCTTTTGAATGGCAGAGTTGCATATTGATTATAATAAGTGAAGAAAGTGATAAAGTGAGAGACAATTATTAGATTGTTCCATCCACATGTAGAATAGAAATGAAACAAACTAGCAAACACTAACAAAATGAGTTCTTAGACTTTGAGAAGACTATGGTGACTGTCAGGAGAGAAAGCATAATGGGGTAAGAGGAATGGTAGAAAGATTCTTTTGGTGATATGGTACTAGGGTGTGGTCAGACTTATAAACACAGAGAAACATGGAACAATAACCCCCCAAATTTCATAGCATTTTTAACCAAGGTTAAAACAATAATTAAATTAATCAAATAAAATATGTTCCCTAAGAAATTTCTTCCCTTACCCTTTGGGTCTGAATTTTCTCTTACATGAATCCTTAGTATATCTTATGTGTGGAATTATTGATTTTTTTTTTTTACCAGCACTGCTCAGCTCCAGCTTTTGGTGGTGTTAGGGAGTGAACCTGAAATCTCTAGGATGTAACCCTATGAACTACCACTGTGTACCTCTCAGGCCCCTTTAGAACTATCATTTAACTGCCAGTCCTGCCCCACTTCTCCACATCTGCTCCCATGCCAAGAACAGTAAAGGTGCCCTATTTGCTTTGGTTACCAGTAGCCCAGAACCATACACATGGTGAAAGCCTCCCTGAGACCTGGCCTTTGGTGCTTCATGTACAAGGCTTTCTCTCTCCAGGTTCAATTCTCTCAGCCCAGCCAGCAGGGGGAAAGCTTGCTGTATATCATGCAGTTTCCTATATGTGTTGATCTTATACAGACAGGCTGGTTTCTACTAATCCCATCAACAGGTTGGAGCTGATGTCCACCTGACAGCCAGAATGTAGTCAGGACAAAGTGCCTGGGGAGGCCAGCTCCAGGGAGTGGAATGGAGGGAATGTAGCTAGGTGATGAGAACTCCAGGGCACTTCTCAACTTTTCAAGTAGCTCCCTGGGAAGACCTAGGGTCAACCTTGTTCGCTGAGGGGCTCCCAGCAGGTTGGTGTCAGGCCAATTCCAGCACATCCAGTGGCACTTTGACTGGCTGTTTGCTCGACTCTGCCATCACCACCTCTCTTGAAACTATGACATTTGTCAGGAGGGACCCTCCAGCCAGCTTTCAGGGCTACACAAAGCTCTCCAGCCGTTGGAGCACACTGAAAGACACTTGATACTGTTTGAGAATGTCCCCCTTAATCTGCTGATAAACTTTTCTGTCTGGCTGGCAAGACCTAAGCAAACAGATGACTCTATTCATTTGGACCCATTTTAAAGGAATACACCCTTCAAATCATCAGCTTTTAAAAATGAGGGTCTTGAGGGCTGGGTGGTGGCACACTCCAATGAGCACACATGTTACCATGCCTAAGGACCCAGGTTCACCTCCACCCTGTGCCTACCTGCAGGTAGCTAATGTAACTGACTTCCAGGTCATTGGTGAGAATGATGCTCCCTGAGGCTACCTCTCCACTGGGAGAAAACTAAGGGGCTGAGGAAGACCTGGAGAAATTTTTCAAAGGCTCAAGAAGGATTATGTAGGTAAACATGATAACGTGCAACAAAGTATCCATGTCCTGCCTACTGTGGTTCTAGGTCTCTGTTCTTGTGTTGTCCTTAACACCCTCCCACCCCATTCCTGTTTGCCTCTAAATAACTGAAGTACCATTTTAGGAGAAATGGAACTGAGCCAAACGGTTACTATGTCAAACTTTAAGTCAGCTTGGACTGACCTCTCTGCTATTCAACACCGAGACTATTACTTGTACTAAGAAAAGTGGCAACAACATTTTGGACCCCACCTAATCATCCTCAGGCCCATCCAGAAGCATTCCCATTCCCATTCACTTCATGGCTGCAGTCTAAATAATCGTCACTATTTGTTTCTGTTTCAAAACATGTCCTCCTCATCGTTCAAAAACTCATTATTCTTTAGTGCCTACAGGGGCAACTCAACTATGAGGTCATTCTGAAAGAATTCTGAAAGAAAAAAAAAATGCATCTGCCTCTGCCTGACTGGCTAGAATGGATTTGTTAGAATGGGCTTGAATATATCAAATAACTGGGCAGCCCTCCACTTCCTTCTGGAATGACCTCAAAGATGGCTTTTGGAGGGCAGACTATAGAACTATTGAGTTAAACTTTCAAAGTTTAGGCTTCAGTGACTGAGACAAATTTGTTTGAGGTCCATGGTGAATTGGAAGTTATCAAACAGTATCTTCTGTTGTGAAGACCCAGGGGATGGAAGGATGATAATTTTAATATGAAGTTGAGAAAAGAAAATTAAACAATTAAAATTGTTCTCCTCCCCTCCCCCCCAAAAAAACTCCTCATAACAATAAGTATTTATTTAAAGTTCCCCATAGTCTGGATGGAATGCGTGCTTCCCTCTGGTAGTATGATTAATTAAGAGCAGATCAAAAGGTTATGTAAAGAATACAAAACATTTTTTAACTACAAAGACATATAAATTACAAAAAAAAAAAAAAAAGAAGACTCAGAGAAGGACTTGAGCTAACAATTCACAGAAAAGGAAATGCAAATGACTTTCATGCATATGAAAAGATGCCCAACAGTGATGAGTGAAATGTAAATTCTAACCCTGATGAGATATTTTACTTTCTAATAGGTAGGGGAAAAGTTAAAGATTTATTATATCTAGAATGGAGGATGCTGTGTGCAGGAAATGGCATTTTTTTCAAGTTCATAGATATTTTATTGGCCACATTATTCTCCTGCATGTACATATCATAGGAATGTCTCTCATACTTCTGGTGAGCTAAGAGTTGCAGGCCGTGGTTTGTACCATCTCTATCCCAAATCTTTCAAGGAAATTCATTTCTCTTTCTTTGCCTTGACATGCCAGAATTTGTTTTTTCTTGCCATCTGAAAGTCCAGATATATCATCCAAAAAAGATATATCAATTATATCAATTATAAATTAAGGGAGGAAATTTTCAAAGAGGTCAGTTGGTTTACTTTTTTTATGGCTAAACTTTTAAAAAATTCATTAAATAATTTAAAAAGGAAATGGTGTTATTTGCATATTGAAAAACCTATATGACCTCTTTGCAAGGGAATTTGGAAATACTGATCAATACACATATTCTTTTGGCTTAACAACTGTTTATCTCTGGCTTATGGTGGTTCTGGGAATTGAACCTGGGACTTTGGAGCCTCAGACATGAGTTGTTTTTCTTTTTTTTTTTTTTTTTTTTTTGCACAACCATTATGCTAGCTGTCCAGCCTAGTATATATAGTGACTTAATATTGATTCACAAGATTATAAGATAATAGCGGTATAATTCCACATCGTTCCCACCACCAGAGCTCTATGCCTCCCTTAACCCCTAGGACACCTTTCCAAGGTTGTCCTTCCTTTTCTCTCATCCTTCTCAGATAACAGAAGTATCACCTGTCCTTAGGTGTTCTGTAGAATCTCTTCCCTCTTAGTGATGGTGCAAAAACAAAGATTCCTTCTCACAAAAGTTACAGGTCCTAGTGGAACTGGAGTTCAGAACCCTCTGATATCTTCCCTAATATTTCTCTCTTTGGATTCATTTTCTAAGACCACATTGAAAATACAATAAGGTCTAGAGGCTGGGTGGTGGAGCATCCAGTTAGGCACACATATCACCATGCTCTAGGACCCTGGTTCGAGTACCCCCCTCTCCCCACATGCAGCAGGGGGATGCTTCACAAGCAATGAAACAGGTCTTCCTCTCCCCTCTCAACTATTTTGTCCTGCCAAAAAAGAAAAAAAAGGGGGGGAGAGGGCTGCTGGGAGCAGTGGATTTATAGTGCCTGCACCCAGCCCCAGTGACAACCCTGGTGATAATATATAAATGAATAAATAAATAAATAAAATGTATATAAATATATGCATTTAAAGGTCTACAATGCCCACTTTAATCCATATTTCCTTTTTTATTTACTATTTTTTTCTTTATTGGGGGGATTACTGGTTTAGTCAACAGTAAAATACAGTAGTTTATACATGTGCAACATTTCTCAGTTTTCCATACATCAATCTAATCCCCTAGGTCCTCCTCTGCCATCATGTTACAGGACCTGTACCCTCGTCCATACCCCAGAGTCTTTTACTTCGGTGCAATACACCAACTCCAGTCCAAGTTCTGCTTTGTGTTTTTCCTTTTGTTCTTATTTTTTGATTTCTGTCTATGAGTGGGATCATCCCATATTCATCCTTCTCTTTCTGGTTTATCTCACTTAACATGATTCCTTCAAGTTCCTCCAATATGAGGTAAAGAAGGTTAATTCACTGTTTTTAGTAACTGAGTAATATTCCATTGTATATATAGACCACAACTTACTCAGCCACTCATCTGTTGTTGGACACCTGGGTTTCTTCCAGGTTTTGGCTATTACAAATGTGTGCTGCTATGAACATAGGTATACACAAATCTTTTTGGATGGGTGTGTTTGGTTCCTTAGGATATATCCGTAGGAGAGGAATTTCAGGATCATACGGTAGGTCCACTTCTTCCATGTTTTTAAGATCAAGCTATAAGTGAGAACATTCAGTATTCCTACTTCTCTTGGCTTATCTCAGTAAGATTCAGGTGGCAACAACTGTCTTATAAATCATTATTTTCTTAATAAAATAATTTAATTTTTTAAATATAAAAACTATATCATAAAGAGAAGTCAATTCCAATAAAACTGCTTATAGTGATTATGTAGGAGGGGTAAAAATGTTGAAAATGAATAAAAAGTTCAAGAGCTTGTATATACAATAGAGTATTACTCAGCCACAAAAAGAAGAAAATCTTCCCATTTGCAAAAAAAAACTGAATGAACTGTGGACCTTGAGTGAAATAAAATAGGGAAATATAAATATTATAGGATTGTTGTATGTATTTTTCTTTTAAAATTTTTTTGATATAATTTTATTTATAAAAAGGAAACACTGACAAAAACCATAGGATAAGAGGGGTGTAACTCCACACAATTCCTGCCACCAGAACTCCTCATCCCCTTTGCTCCCCTGACAAATTTAATATTCTTTACCCCTCTGGAAGCATGGACCAAGGGACTTTAAGGGATGCAGAAGGTGGAAGGTCTTGCTTCTGCAATTGCTTCACCACTGAACATGGGCATTGACAAGTCGATCCATACTCCCAGTCTGTCTCTCTCTTTCCCTAGTGGAGTGGGGCTTTGGGGAAGCGAAGCTCCAGGACACATTGGTGGGGTTGTCTGCCCAGGGAAGTCCGGTTGGTATCATGATAGCATCTGGAACCTGGTAGTTGAAAGAAGAGTTAACATATAAAGCCAAACAAGTGGTTGATTAATCATGAACCTAAAGGGTAGAATAGTGCAGATCAAGAGTTGGGGGGGGGTCTCTGTTTTGTAGATAGTTCGTAGGCCTATTTTAGTTATATTCCAAAGGGCCCATGACTATATTAGTGTTATTTTTTTCTTTTTCTTTCTTTTTTTCCCCCTGAACCTGACATCTGATATGCAGGTGGGTCCAAGTTATTGTCTGGGGAGATGATGTCATGGCTGGAAAAAGGACCAGAAAGCTGGATCAGGGAAGAGAGTAGCTCCCAAATATAAGAAATGTGTATAAATGCTGTTGACTGTAAACCCCATCATTTTGATCTGATATGTTGTATGTATTTTTCAAGAGGGGCAATATAGCTCGGCAAGAGAGCTTACTGGGCAGAGGATGTGTGTGGAATTCTGGCATTACATAGGAAGTACCGTTATGGTGAGGAAAGCTCTAGTGATATCTTCCCCCCCCATGCCTATGAATGAATAAAAATTGTACTGGAAGTGTAGAAATCATGCATGCAGGTGTTATGGAAATCACACACACACACACACACACACACACACACACACACACACACACACACACACACACATTAACTAATGAAGAAACAGAACAGTTGGGACTGTGTGCCCTTCTTTCCCATACCACTATGTTTCAGGCTGCTGGGTTGGTTAGATTAACAAGTCACTGATAGAAATCTCTCACAGCTGTTGAGAGTCCTTAATTTTTCTATTGAAAAAAAAAGTGAACCACAAAGCCTTCAACTTCAGGACAACCTGCACTGAACTGCAGTCACTGACTTCTAAGGTCAAACCCCAAATCTAGTCATCATCATGAAACACAGGGCTCACTGCGCATGGCAGTATATATGTACAGTTAGGAGTGACCACCAGGTGAAAGAGCGCAGTCTTAGTAGAGAAAAAGACAATAGCCCTCTGATATTTAAATGCTTTTGTCAAAATATGGAAAAGACTCAGTAAGCTCCCTTACTTGCCCTTTCATTGAAAATGCACATGGAAATTTAACAAATGTAAAACAAGTATTTATTTAGTGCTCTGTAATTTAAAACACTAAGAATTGGAGTGCTTGATTGTTTTGTAAAGAAAAAAAAAGAAGAAGAACCTTATCAAGAGTGGTTTGACAAACATTTAGAGTCTGACTGAAGAACTGAGGTCACCAAAGGTGTGTGTGTCAGAGATGGTAGTTGTTAGGGTGGAGAGAGTATATTGGACTGTGGTAGGGAGATAATGATATTTTGGGGTGGCAAGGTGTATTTTGAAGAATCATAAAATGGAACCCCCAAAACATACTTTGTATGTTTTTGTAAATGAATGTTATCACAAAAAAAAAAAGATTGTTTTAAAGAGCAGTTTAAGCATGACTTAATTTCTTCTTCCCAGGAGAACATGTTTAGCATAGCTGAATTGTAATGCTGCATGAGAAGTTTGGACCAATATTGGGTATTAGCTGATAGAGCTCTTCCTTCACTGTAAATATCTTTGCTGGCATCACTTCTTGTGGGACAGCTATTCCTTTTATAATAACTTTCTTCCTTTGTGTTGGAAAGTTCATCTTCAGTAAATTCCCCTGTCTTCATAGCTAGATGCAAGGTCTTGAATGGTGGTAGTATCAACATCTCCATGGGCCCCTAAGCAGGTACTTTTTCTATATTCCATGTAATATAAATTTCTCTTACACCATGACAATATTTCCTCCACTGACTATACCTTTATCTTAGTATAGTTAAGAAGAGGTGCAAAGTGACCCTGGGTCCTCTTTTTAATTTTTATTTATAAAAAGGAAACACTGACAAAAACCATAGGTAAGAGGGGTAAAACTCCACACAATTCCCACCACCAGAACTCCATAGACCATCCCCTCCTCTGATTGCTTTCCTATTCTTTATCCCTCTGGAAGTATGGGCCCAGGGTCATTATGGGGTGCAAAAAATGGAAGGTCTGGCTTCTGTAATTGCTTCCCCACTGAACATGGGCATTGACAGGTTGATCCATAGTCCCAGCCTGTCTCTCTCTTTCCCTAGTAGGATGGGGCTCTGGGGAAGTGAAGCTCTAGGACACATTGGTGGGGTTGTCTGTCCAGGGAAGTCTGGTCGGCATCATGCTAGCATCTGGAACCTGGCAGTTGAAAAGAGAGTTTAACATACAAAGCCAAACAAATTGTTGACCAATCATGGGCCTACAGTCTAGAATAGTGCAGATGAAGAGTTGGGGGGGCCTCCATTTTGTAGATAATAGGCCTATTTTAGTTATATTCCAAAGGGCCCATGACTATACTAGTTTTTTTTTTTTTCTGACATGCAAGTGGATCCAAGTTATTGTCTGGAGAGATGATGTCATGGCTGGAAAAAGGACCAGAAAGGTAGATCAGGGAAGAGAGTAGGTCCCTAAAATCTGAAAGGTGTATAAATATTGTTGACTGTAAACCCCATTGATTTGATATGTTCTTGGCCCCATATTCAGCTTAGGAGCCTATGTGACCTCTGCATCCCTCTAGATCTGGGCTCACATTCTGTGATCATGAGTAGGAACATTCCAAGCTGCCCCAATTTCAGGACCCATCTTCATCATGTTGAAGATAGAGTATGTTGTCCAGCCTCCCTTCAGAGGATAGAACATTCTCTACCATTGAGGGCAAGGTCCTATGGGGGCAGACAAATGGGTCTATTGTGTTGTTCCTGATAGAGATGACTGGTAACAATGGAGAGAGGTATTTATTTGATGTCTAGGCCCATCATGTCAGTTTGGGAATCTCAGGACTCCCCAAATAGGACCCCAGCTGATGGGGTGACCTGATAGTGACTAAAGAGTCATCATTAAATTATGCCAGTCTCTTGCCCTTATTCAGGTTTTGCAGCCCTGGCTTTGATAAGGTTAGCTTTGGAGTGAGTGAGATAACTGTAATAGGAAGTAGGTGAGGAGGATATCTAAATCTAAGTAGACACTATTTCATTAGGAACGTTATACTGACTCACTGCAGACTATTGTGTACTTTTGCTTCAGGTATATATTTTGCCCTAATTTATGGATACATGTGAACCTATGCTCTATCTCAAGGGACCTCGTCTATATCTAGGTTTGGGGACTTTGTCTGGAAGTGAACCACCTAAAATGGAATTAGAGAATCCTATGAGGACTCTGGGTCCTCTTAAATGTGGGCAGGGGGAAGGGGGCCAGATACGATGGATAGGACCCAGCTACCCTGAAACCTCCCTCTTTTTTATTTTGTTTCATTTAACTGTCCACTTTGTAAAATATCATGTAGGCTGGTGATCACTGAAGATCAAAGAAGTAACTCAAATATACAGTTTCCTTTCTACACAGTAATTAAATAACATAAGTGAACAGAACTACTCATCAATGGACTTTGAAAAAAGCTCCATGATTTGTCATTGCTCATGATGCACATTATTTATACAAGTAGTGATCTGCAGGATGAAGGGAACCATCAGCAGAATACTCCCTGCAATTGCTTGGTTAATATGTGATGACTGAAATTCAAAGTGTAATTGTGGCTTTTTTGGGGGGGAGTCATTGTTATTTAACTAAACTACTGTAGTCAAAACTGCAACTGATCTGTACATCTCATTTGCTCTCTGCTTATTTTGAATACAACTACTGGAGCAAGTACTTACAAGCAAAAATCAGATCTGACACTGCCGCTGAGACTGTAACAATGGAGTCAGATTGTAACACAGTGGGTTAAGCACAGGTGGCACAAAGCGCAAGGACTGATATAAAGATCCTGGTTAGAGCCCCCAGTTCCCCACCTGCAGGTGTGTCGCCTCACAAGTGGTGAAGCAGGTCTGCAGATGTCTATCTTTCTCTCCTCCTCTCCCAATTTCTCTCTGTCCTATCCAACAACATCAGTGACAACAAGGGCAACAAAATGGGAAAATAAATGGCTTCCAGAAGCAGTGGATTCATAGTGCAGGCACTGAGCCCCAGCAATAACCCTGGAGGCAAAAAAAAAAAGTCCTTTTCTTTGATCTGTCTTTCTCTTCGCTCTTCTTGATCTCACTGCCTCCACTGAAGCTATTCTGATCTCCTTGCTGCTCACTGCACACACCAAGCCTCTCTTTTCTCAAGGCTTTTCCACTGGCTGACCCTTGGCCTAATATTCTCTCTCCCATGATGTTCACTTGGCTAATTTCTGCCCCTCTTTGAAGCATTTGAATGAAACAAAATTTCTCTTAAAGTCCTATGCTAACCACTCACCTTAATCCCCCACCCAGTTTCTTTCTCCCACTCAGCCTGCCTGGTCCTCCTTGCCTGATGAAGTCTTTACTTTCTCCAAGATAACACTTGGGACACTATATGATGCACTTATTTTTATTTGTGAATTATTTTCTTTTTAGTTATATTTTATTAAAGAAATGTGGTCTTATAAAGCTGTAGTTGTCTCAAGGGTATAGTTTTACATCTCACCAAGTATGTGTCAACACACCTCACCCACCACCAAAGTGTCATCTCCCTCCACCACAGATCACTGGACCCCTAGTTCCCTCTAGTCTCCCCCTTTAGTAACCTCAGATCAGAAGACAAGGAAATCAATTTACTCATTTTTCACTATGTCAGTTCTTTTGCTTCATTTCTTAAATCTGAGAGGTAATCCAGTACTCATACTTTCCCTGGGTTATTTCACTCAAGGTAATACCTTACAGTTACTTTCTTATTATGGAAAAAAGCAAGATGTCAACTTTTTTTTCTCAGTTGAGTAATATTCCATTGTCAATGTGAACCATGCTTTCTTTATCCACTCATGGATTATTGAGCATTTGAATTGTTTCCATATCTTGTCTATTGCAAATAGCATTAAATAAAGATAGGTACACTGATGTGATTTTGAAATATATTTTACTTGTATTTCTCTTCAGTCACACTAATATAAGTTTCATGCAGGCAGAGAATATTGTATTGAATCTAGCATTGTTTTCCAAATAGCTAGAACGGTGCTTGACAGATAGCAAGTGCAGAGTGAATAATTATTGAATGAAAAACATAATAGGCCATGTCACTTTACTCGAGTGCTTTTCTCAACTTATGTGTTAAAATTTTTTTTCAGAAAACATAGGCACATGGCACAAGAGTTTATTGAGAGTATGGGGAGAGCCAGAACATACAAAATGGTTAATTTTATGCCTTGAAGAATATTGTTAGATAAGGCTGATCTCACATAATTAATTCAGTTGGAGAAGAACAGGAAACTCACCTTAGTTGCTATATATATATATATATATAATTTTTATTTATAAAAATAAAACACTGACAAAAACCAAAGGATAAGAGGGATACAATTCCACACAATTCCTACCTCAGTTGCTTTTCTAAAGAGTAGACAAAGGGTTAGAACTCATCATTATCTCTTTAAAGGGGTCCAATCATCCCCTAAGTGAGCACACCTATAATTTCCCAGTTGTAATAGGCTTGAGGAAGAGATATAACTCCTTTATGAAATTAAGTCTACTGCTTCAAATCCTCAAAGATATTCATAGTTCTCTCCAACCTACCTCAACCCTCAGTGAGGGCCACTGATATAAACATTATGCTTAAAAGGAGTGTTCCATGATTCACGGACCATCATGTAGGTCTTATTTTCAAGCTCCTTCAAATGTTGTAAAGTAAAAAGTCCTCCCATGTACTGGGTGGGATGACACTTTTAACCCAGACCAGGCCAACTTCTCACATATTTAGCTAATTTCTGGTGAAATAAGAACTTCCTTAACTTGCTAAAGAATCTGAAGTGCACACTGCCCCAACCTCTGGACAATAGGAATGCCTCTTTATGTCTTGGACTGTGCCTTCTCTTTCTCTGTTAGGAGACTGCTGGCTTCACATCTCAAATGTTCCTGAGAATATATACTAAAGAATCTGGTGTGCCCCCACATAGGACTCCAGATATGACCATGTAAGAAAGAGAAATTAATACGGCTATTTTAATTATGTTTGTATCTTGATGTTCAACTTAAAGACCTTGATGTGGTGGTACTTGTATTGAATTATCCAGATTGTCATTCTGTGTAATAGGATTTGCATAAGACTCTTGAGCTTGATTCTGTTTCTGAGTTAAGATAAGAAAAATATCTGGACTGGGGGTTGGCCATTGCATAGCAGGTTAAGAGCACATGGAGCAAAGTGCAAACAAGGATCCCAGTTCAAATGCCTCAGCTCCCCAGATGCAGGGGGGTCCCCTCGCAGGAGGTGACGCAGGTCTGCAGGTGTCTTATCTTTCCTCCTCTCTGTCTTCCCCTCCTCTCTCAATTTCTCTCTGTTCTATCAAAAAAAAAAAAAAGAAAAGTATCTGGGAGATAGTTAATCTAATAAAGTGCACTTCCTGCTATGTGTGAGGCTTAGGTTTCAAGATGTGGCATCACATGGAAGTGACATGGACGGCACTAGATGAGTTGGTGTTGTGGTATCTTCCCTCTATCCAAAATAAAGAATAGAAAATTGGTCTAGGGTGAGGGTATCATGCATGTGCAAGGCACCATATTAAAAAAATATCAAGGTCTTATGGGGGTCCATAAAGGGGTCTATTTTGTTGTTCCTGATAGAGATGACCAGTAACAATAGAGAGAGGGATTTCTCCCTCAACTGGGATCAACACCAGTACAGAATGTTCCATCCTCTGAAGGGAGGCTGAACAACATAATCTATGCTACACCTGAGGAAGTTGGGTCCTGATAAATTGGAACACTCCTACTCATGACCACAGAATGTGAACTTGGATCTAGAGGGAGGTCACATAGGCTCCTAAGCTGAATATGGGCCCCAGATCACATCAAATCAATGGGGTTTACAGTCAACAATATTTATACACCTTTCTAATATTTGGGAGCTACTCTCTTCCCTGATCCAGCTTTCTGGTCCTTTTTCCAGCCATGAGATCATCTCTCCAGACAATAACTTGGATCCAACTCCATATCAGATTTCAGGCTTGGGGAAAAAATAACTAGTATAGCCATGGGCCCTTTGGAATATAACTAAAATATGCCTACTAGCTACCTACAAAACGAAGACCACCCCCCAACTCTTCATCTGCACTACTCCAGCCTTTCGGTTCATGATTAGTCAACAATTTGTTTGGCTTTATATGTTAACTCTTGTATCAGCCACCAGCTCCCAGATGTTAGCAGGATGCCGACCAGACTTCCCTGGGTAGAAGACCCCCACCAACGTGTCCTGGAGCTCTGATTCCCCAGAGGCCTGCCTTACTAGGGAAAGAGAGGGGCAGGCTGGATCGACCTGTCAAAGCAGATGTTCAGCAGGGAAGCAATTACAGAAGCCAGACCTTCCACCTTCTGCATCCCAGAATGACCTTGGGTCCATACTCCCAGAGGGATAAAGAATAGGAAAGCTATTGGGGGAGGGTATGGAATATGGAGTTCTGGTGATGGGAACTGAGTGGAGTTGTACCCCTCTTATCCTATGGTTTTGTCAATGTTTCTGTTTTATAAATAAATTAAAAATAAAAAGATGAAGGAGGATCAAGCAATAATATTAAATTGTATTGGACCAATGAATAAAGAAAAGCAAAGATCTGTTGTGTGTTATAAAATCACAGTTTCAAAGTACTTTGAATACAGAAAACATGAAGGAATGTTGGGTAACCACTTCATTGTACAAGGAACCCATTTTTTTAATTTGAGTTCATTAACATGGAATTCCTGCCACTTAAAACCGAAAAAGTCTAGCTTAATTCAACTTCTAAATAAAGCATGTAAAACCTTAAATCTGAACCAAAAAATAGAAAAGTTGGGGCTGACACTGTAAAAAAAAAAGAAAATTTGGGGCCCGATCAAACAGAACTTGTGGGGGGAAAAAGACATATATCTCCTCATTGTAAGATGTTCACCTGCTGTAAAAGAGCATGGTGGGGATCAACAATAGAATAAACACCTAACAAAGGTACCATAGCCTATCATTAGCACCACATGGGAACAGCAGAAAGAATCCCTTTGTTCTTTCTTTCTTTTTAAAATTTATTTATTTATTTATTTGTTTCCTTTTTGTTGCTCTTGTCATTTTTATTGATGTATTGTAGTTTTTATTGTAGTTATTATTGTTGTTATTACTGTCATTGTCGTTGGATAAGGACAGAGAGAAATGGAGAGGGAGGGGAAGACAGAGAGGGGAAGAGAAAGATAGACACCTGCAGACCTGCTTCACCACCTGTGAAACAAATCCCCTGCAAGTGGGAGCCAGGGGCCTTGAACCGCGATCCTCAAGCTGGTCCTTGCATAGCAAAGATAATTCCATGAATGGTGGAACAGTACCTTGCTCTTTCTCCTTCTCATCTTCCTCCCGCTCCCAAAAAATGTGGATGAGACTACTCTCACTAAGCTGGTATAATCAACTGTGTAAGCAAAGCATGCACATTACTATGCACAAGGACCCACATTCAAATCCCCAGTTCTCACTTTGAGAGGAGTGTGTGCTTTAGAGCAGTGGAGCAGTGTTGCAGGTGTTCCTCTTTCTTTTTCCCTATGTCTCTCTGTCTCTATCAAAAAATAAAGAAAAATAAAAGAAGAGGAAGTTGGCAGTCAGGAGTTGTGGATTTATCATGTCGGCACTGAGCCCCAGCAATAGTGGTGGTGGAAAAAGAAAGAAAGAAAGAAAGAAAGAAAGAAAGAAAGAAAGAAAGAAAGAAAGAAAGAAAGGCAGGCAGGAAGGAAGGAAAAAGTAAAGAAAGAGAGAAAGAAAGAAAGTAAGAAAGAGAGGGAAAGAGATAAAAAGGGACTGGGTGGTGGCACCTAGTTGAGTGCACATGTTACAGTGCCCAAGGACCCTGGTTTGAGCCCCCAGTCCCCACCTGCAGGGGGAAAGCTTCACGAGTGGTGAAGCAGGACTGCAGGTGTCTCTCTATCTCTCTCGCAGAGAGATAATTCAGTTGGTAGGCCATCTACATTGCCATGTATGTCTTCTAACCTCTAACCTCAACACCAAATGAGAAGTACTATGGAAACAGAAAAAGTTCCAGGGCTGTGGTATCTCTTCCTATGTCTCTCTCTTACTCTTTTTGCCTATCTAAATGAAAAAAATGAAATCACACATGGACAAGACCCTTGCTCTACAAAGGGGTAAAAATGTAGATTATATATATATATATATATATATATATATATATATATAGAGAGAGAGAGAGAGAGAGAGAGAGAGAGAGAGAGAGGAAGAGAGAGAGAGTAGCACCATATAAAAGTACTATCCAAATTTATAATAATAGCAACTAGATATATGGATTATTGGGTGAAGAGGAATCTGTTTCCAATTATCTAGTAAATATCACACTTCACTAAACTCTTCTTAGAAATTATTTTCTGTGAACTATGTCAACCCTTACAAATGAACAGTTTTTCATTAGAAAAGCTGGTAGTCTCAACAAGCTTGTCTTTTCTAAGAACTGCTTGAGTAAATCCAACCACAAAAGTAAATTATGTATATTTTCAAAATTTGTTGGAATTACAGTGAATGAGAATATTTATTAATAGATAAACTTTGAATCATATTAGTACAGATACTAAGAAAATAGTAATATTTGAACTTTGCTTATCACATGTGTACAGAAACAGTTAACAATATCTACACACTTTTGCCATATTAGGGAACTACCCTCTTCCCTGATCCAGCCATGACATCATCTTCCCAGACAATAACTTGAGTCCACCTGCATATCAGATGTCAGGCTCAGGAAAAAAAAAAAAAACTAGTATAGTCATGGGCCCTTTGGAATATACCTAAAATAGGCTTACAAGCTATCTTCAAAACAGAGACCCCAAATCTTCATCTGCAATATTCCTGCCTTTAGGTTCATGATTAGTCAAAAAAAAAAAATTGGCGTTATATCGTAACTCTTTTTCGGCCACCAGGTTCCATATGCTATCATGATGCCAACCTGACTTCGCTGGGCAAACTACCCCACCAATGTGTCCTGGAGCCCCACCTCCCCAGATAGATGCCCCACTAGGGAAAAAGAGAGAGAGAGAGAGAGAGCCTGGGAATATGGATCGACCTGTCAATGTTCATGTTCAGTGGGGAAGCAATTACGGAAGCCAGACCTTCCACTTTCTGCACCCCATAATGACCCTGGTTCTATGCTCCCAGAGGGTTAAAGAATAGGAAAGCTATCAGGGGATGGGATGGGCTATAGAGTTCTGGTGGTGGGAATTGAGTGGATTTGTATCCCGCTTATCCTGTGGTTTTGTCAGTGTTTATTTTTATAAATAAATTGTTTTTAAAAAGGACTACCAAAATATGTTCTACACTGAGTTGTTCTTCCCAAAACAAGATAGATGATAGTTAAATCTAAGTCAGCTCTCATCATTTGGTGACACTACTTTTTCTTTTTATTGATTGACAGTGTTTGAATTTGCTTGGCTAAACCTTTTTCATTGATGTTGTCACAAATACATATATTTGTGATTTAATAGTGATTTATAAGACTGTAAGATCATTGGGGGTATAATTCCACACCAGTCCCACCGCCAAAGTTCTGTGTCCCTATCCCCTTCTGAGCATAACCACTGTGGTTTTCCCAAGGTCATAGATATGGTTTCACTACATACATATCTATTTTTTTCTTTTTTCAAGATTTCCATAAACACTTTTAAAACTTTATTTTTCTTGGACAGCATTTACTATTGATTCAACATTGGTTCATAATACTATAAGATTAGGAGTACAGCTTAGTGTGTGTGTGTGTGTGTGTGTGTGTGTGTGTGTGTGTGTGTGTGTGTGTGTCGCGTCCACCCTTGCCTGCAAGGATCACGCAACGCCGAGTTCTTCTTCAAGCAGTTTATTCGGGAACCTTGAACAGCAAAAAGCCCCACTATAACCTAACCTCCAACTTATATACTCATGGGTCAGCCAATCCCAAGGGCACACGTGGCAGCTGCTCATAGGCACACGATCGCGGAAGCAAGTGCGCTCTCAGTCTCAGACCATTTATGGAGTTGTTTACTTCTCCCTGTGGTCTGGAGGGTAGAGGAGGCTGGTGCCATCTTGGGGCGCGGCACATGGCTCTCCACAGTTCCCCCTTTTTGTTTTAACAACGCAGCAGGTGAGTGTAGAGGTCCAATCCCAGAAAGGAGGGGATATTGTCATAGTCCTCGCCTAAGCAATCAAGCTTCGCCAGTGCTAGACCCATCCCGTGCCGTTTTGTTCTGGGGCAGGAGATAAGGAAATTATGGGGTTAGGGAGCGGCACAACCTGCATGCATTGGACGTGCACTCCTTGAGATGGCATTATGCCCTCAAGTGCAGTGCTTTGCCTCGCACCCTGAGCGTTTCATATCAGGCTCTTAAGGCCGCCAGCCAAGCCTGGGGGGAGTGGCCATCCTCGATTGCTGTGAATGCCTGTGCAATCAGCGCGACTTCACGCCTCTGTGTGATCCTAATTTTGCAAATACACCACAGGCCCATCAGGGAGGCGAGAACCAAGAGCACAGTTAAGCATCCCAAGCCCACCCACTCTTTCAAACTGTCCATTGCTTGATTGATCCAGGAGGTCAACCCCGCCACCATGGAAGCATCCACCCGCGTTGAGTTGACTGCCACGATGGCGCTTCGCAGTTGTCGCATCAGGGCATCGAAACTCCCAGACCAGTTTCCTAAGAGCCTGGCATCATGCCGTATCGGCATCGGCCTTGGAAACACGGACAGGATTCCCCAGCGAGGCTCCGTCATCACCGGCATCACCACCGCAGTCATCAGGAGCATCTGGTGTACTCTTTGGTGGTGGGGCATCTTGGACCTTTCTCACCAGTCGTTCGGGTACCCACACCGGATCTGGTTTGTCCTGTGGAAAAACACAAACAGAGCCTCGTGCCCATGTCACCACGGGATCAGGCCCATGCCATGTGCCTATTAATATGTCCTTCCATTTTACCATGCCTCTCTGTGGGCCATGGGGCATATGATGTCTTTCCGCCACAGAGTGGCCATTAATATCCAAATTTAAAAAACTAAGTGTAAATAAGGCTAGGGATAGTCTTTCCTTAGGGGTGCGGCCGTGGCCTATTCCCCCTTTTTGTTTTAACAGACATTCCTTGAGGGTGCGATGAGCACGTTCCACAATGCCTTGACCCTGAGGATTATAGGGCAGGCCATGGGTTAAGCGGACTCCCATTTGCTGGCAGGAGACAAAAGACCGAGCAGTGTAGGCAGGACCATTGTCTGTTTTCA
The DNA here is from genome assembly GCF_950295315.1 of Erinaceus europaeus. Taxonomy (NCBI): domain Eukaryota; kingdom Metazoa; phylum Chordata; class Mammalia; order Eulipotyphla; family Erinaceidae; genus Erinaceus; species Erinaceus europaeus. The sequence goes on from NC_080185.1 coordinate 16,479,287, forward strand.
AAGTTTGAGGCATACCCCATGCAGCCCATGCCTCTAGGCAATGGGTGATCACATTGCGAGCCTTTTCGCCACTCAATGGGGTGGCCATGATAACACCAGAGCAGGTGTCTACAGAGACATGTAGATACTTAAGCGTGCCAAATTCAGAAAAGTGTGTGACATCCATTTGCCATAGGACGCCAGGGCGTAAGCCCCAAGGGTTAATTCCAACGCTTGGTGGATGCTGGAAAGTCACACACTGAGGGCAACCCAGAACCACCTGACGAGCGTCTGCACGGGGCAAATTAAATTTTTTCTGTAGGGTTTTAGCATTTACATGAAAAAGTTCATGAAAACGTCTGGCCCGTTCCATTGCTGGAGCCATCAAGAGGACATCCTGTCTTGCCAATTTATCTACAATGTTATTACCCTCGCTCAGGGGGCCAGGCAATCCAGTGTGTGCTCGAATGTGTTGAATATAAAAGCGCTGTGTGCGGTGCCAAATCAGATCTTGTAGTTCTTTTAACAGCGCACACACCATGCTGGATCTTTTTATAGGTCCAGCGGCCTCTAGAACCTTGACTGCATTAACCACATAAGCAGAGTCAGATATCAAATTAAAGGGAAAATGGCATCTCTTAAAAACTTCAATCACAATTTGCAACTCCACTATTTGAGGAGAGCCTGGTTGGAAATGACACCTAACTGGTTCTTGGTGTTCTATTACGTAAGCTCCACATCCTGTCTTAGAGCCATCTGTGAAAATGTTAGGCGCTGAAGACAGAGGCCTCACTGCAGTAATCTTAGGGAAAATCACGGGGTGCTCCTTAAAGAAGCTCACGAGAGGATGTTTGGGATAGTGATTATCAATTTCTCCAGGATAGCCGCATCTCAAGACGGCCCACTCATCCAAAGCTCCACACAGGGTCTGTACCTGGTAGCTAGAATAAGGGACCACTAATGTGGTTGGTAAGATGCCAAAAAACTGTATACATTGCTGAATCCCGGTCAGGGCCAGATCTGCCACTGCTGAAGGATAATATTGTATGGATTTAGCAGGAGAAATTCTTGAATGAATCCAAAGCAATGGACCCTCTTGCCACAGCAGCCCCGTGGGCTGTGACAAGGTAGCTAAAATGCATAAAGTCAGGGGCTTGTTGGCATCCCAACGTTTCAAGAAGGCTCCCTGAAGGGATCTTTCTACCTTCTCTAGGACCAGCCTAGCCTCTGGCATCAATACTCTTGGGGATTTCAGGGCGGAATCCCCTATCAAGACATCATACAGGGGTTTCAGCTCATGATTTGGAAGCTTTAAGTAACTCCTTACCCAATTAATATTCCCTAACAATTTTTGAAAGTCATTCAGAGTACGTAAGCCATCCTTCCTCAATTCCAGCTTCTGGGGCACTACCTCCATAGGTTTAATGCATGCTCCTAAGTAGTTTACCACCTCACCTCTCTGCACCTTTTCAGGGGCAATATACAGCCCTTTTCCTCTTAAAATCTGAACTAATTCCTCATACGCTTGATCAAGTAAGGTTTCAGTTTTTTCAGCAAGTAGAATATCATCCATATAATGAATACATTTTAAGGTAGGATATTTCTTCCTGAGGGGAGCAATCGTCTCACTAACAAACAGCTGGCACATGGTTGGACTATTCGCCATGCCCTGGGGCAGCACAACCCATTCGAATCTCTGGTCGGGTTCTTCATGATTGCAGGATGGTATGGTAAAGGCGAATCTTTCCGTGTCCCTCTCACTTAATGGGATAGAGAAAAAACAATCCTTGATATCTATGACTATTATGGGCCATCTCTCAGGCAGGGCCGTTAGCAATGGAAGCCCCCGCTGTACTGGCCCCATGATCTGCATATGGCGGTTGATTGCCCGCAGATCATGTAACAGTCTCCATTTTCCTGACTTTTTCTTAATCACAAATATAGGAGTATTCCAGGGGGACACAGAAGGTTTGATATGTTTCAAGGCAAGTTGCCCCGCAACCAGCTCTCTGGTCGCGGCTAATTTTTCAGAGGAAAGAGGCCACTGAGGAACCCACACTAGATCCTCTGTTTTCCAAGAGATGGGAATACCTGTGTCCGCAGTGGCTCTCTGTGGTTCCCCGGAGGGCAAAAGCTGGGCCACCTTTCCTGACTGATCTCCCTGTCCCGACTCTCTACTGCCCCATATATTTGTGGGCTCTGGGGACGGGGGCCCCTCTGGCCATTTTTTGGACAGGCTCCTCCATATCCCTGACTCAGGGGTTGTCCGTTAATGTCCTTAACGGAGCGGCATTCATTAGCCCAATGGTTCCCCTTTTTACATCTAGGGCAGAGGCCGGGCTGTCTCATTCTAGCACTTCCTCCTGTTCTGCCTTTCTCAGGGCACTGCTTCTTAATATGTCCCATCTTGCCACATTTGAAACAAGCCCCAGTGTTACTGCTTTTCCTTCCTGCAAGTTGGACAACCGCAGTGGCAAGTCCCGCATTAGTCAAAGGGCCTCCAATCTCTCTGCAAACTTTCAACCACCACTCAATTCCTTTGCCCTTATGTGGTGTGATAGCCGCTCTGCATTCTTTGGTACATTGCTCATATACCAGCTGTTTAATAAGAGGCATAGCTGTGTCTGGGTCCCCAAAGATTCTGCCTGCCGCCTCAACTATGCGGGCCACAAAATCTGAAAAAGCCTCCATGGGTCCCTGCAGAATTTTTGTTAAGTTGCCGCTAACTTGTCCCCTATTTGGAAGGGCCTTCCACACTCTTATGGCGCAGAGATTCACCTGCTCATATACTTGTGGAGGGTACCCAATCTGCTGGCCTACAAACCTGCCTAGTCCTAGGAGCATGTCTCGGTCCCAGGCAGGTTGACCTGCGCGTGCATTAACCGCCGCTTGCTCGGTTGCAAAATCAATCCAGAATGCTCTCCAATCTAGATATTGTTCTGGGCTGAGACAAGCACGAACTAAGCCTTGCCAATCAGCCGGTGTCATGCAAAGCCTATTGAGAGATTCCACTTGAGCAAGAGTGAAGGATGCACTAACCCCATAAGCCTTCACAGATTCTGCCAGGGACTTAACTACTTTGAAATCCAAGGGCTCCTCATACCGGTTCCCTTGGAGATCTTGAAACACCGGATAGACAAGTTGCATCTCTGTCCTAACCCGGGCCCATAGCCCCGGGCAAAAGGAACGGCTTGGCCCTCCAGTCCCCAAGGGTTGGACGGTTGTCACGCCCTCCGGATAAGGGGGCGGAGCCGAGGGCAAGGCTGAGGCATAGCCCCCTCCCAGTTCTCCATCCTCCAGTTTTTTTTTTTTTTTGGTGCCTTATCCCTCTCTTTCCTTTTCCTTCTTTCTCTTAAAGTAGCCTCTTCCAGTCTCTCCACTAAGGCCTGCAGGTCCTCCCCCTCCTCCTCCTCTGATTCTGAGGAGGAGGGGAGTGTTTCCAGCTCCTCTAGATCAGGGTATAAAGATTTCCCTTTCTCTCCTCCTTTCTTACTTTCCGCTTTCTCAGAGCGTTCCTCCTGTAGCATTTCCAAGGCATTCTGCCCCTTTTCAATGGCCTCGCAGCACTTCTGATCCTCAAGGCAACTGCGCACTAATTTCCATACGGGCCTTACTCCTGCTTTCAGGTCATCCTGCTCCCAAGCAAAGTCTAGGTCCTTTCCTAACTTCTCCCAGCAAGAGACAGTCAAGCTCCCTTAGGCTGCGAACCAGGGGGCGACTATGTCACACTCACTCAAAAATCTTTCAAGTGTGGACTTCTTGATTTTTAATTTCTTGGATAGAAGTAGCTCCTGCAGAGCCAAAAAAAAATTGGATGGGACTGGGAAGTCCCCATGATAACTTCCTCCCAAAAATTATGTGGCTGCTAGCCCACTTTGTACTCCCCGTTCGCTACCCGGGGGGACTTTTACTTTCCGTTCGCTAAACCCACGAACGTTCTCCCGCTCGTCCTTTATCTACAGAGACGAGCCCTGCTAGCCGCCTCACCGCGGGCCTTATTGTCCCACTTTACCCTGGGAACTTACCAGTGCACTGCCCCGACTGCCGAAGTTCTGAACCCCGTTTCGGATGATGTCCCCGTACGGGCCACCACTTGTCGCGTCCACCCTTGCCTGCAAAGATCATGCAACGCTGAGTTCTTCTTCAAGCAGTTTATTCGGGAACCTTGAACAGCAAAAAAGCCCCGCTATAACCTAACCTCCAATTTATATACTCATGGGTCAGCCAATCCCAAGGGCACACGTGGCAGCTGCTCATAGGCACACGATCGCAGAAGCAAGCGCGCTCTCAGTCTCAGACCATTTATGGCGTTGTTTACTTCTCCCTGTGGTCTGGAGGGTAGAGGAGGCTGGTGCCATCTTGGGGCGCGGCACATGGCTCTCCACATGTGTGTGTGTGTTATTCAACTCATTGCACCCACTACCAAAATTCCTATACTATTACATCAGATGGAACTTTTCACCTACTTTCACCTCTTCCTCACCACCCTTATTCCTTCTGACAAACATCAGTTTCCAGAGTCTGAATCAGCTACTATTATTATTATTTTAACTATTATTACTTTTATTACATGGTTACTATCATTATCTTTTTCAAGTTCTTTGTTTTACAAGTGAATAAACCCTCCCATTTCATTCAATCAGTAAATTAACAGAAAATATAGACACTCCTGTGAAGAAGACATACAGATGGCCAGTAGATCTGAAATATATCACATTAGTGCAAAATATTAGCAGTAGAGAGAATTGGGAGGGGAAGAGGTATATACAAACTCTGTATACTCTATAAAACTGGCTAGTTTAAAAGAAAAGTGGCCTTCTAATGACCACATCACTGTCTTCGTTTTCTCCATCTCTCTCTTCTTTAATATTTATTTATTCCCTTTTGTTGTCCTTATTTTTTATTGTTGTAGTTATTGTTGTTGTTGTTGATGTCGTTGTTGTTGGATAGAACATAGAGAAATGGAGAAAGGAAGGGAACACCGAAAGGGGGAGAGAAAGATAGACACCTACAAACCTGTTTCACCACTTGTGAAAATCTGCAAAAGCTAAATAAGGGAAAGAGACTGGCATACTTTAATGATGACTCTTTATTTTATTTTATTTTATCTTATTTATTTTTACCAGAGTACTGCTTAGCTCTGATTTATGGTGGTGTGGAGGATTGAGCCTGGGACTTTGGAACTTCAAGGAGGAGGATCTCTTTGCACAAACATATTTTTATATATTAAAAAAAATTATATTTATTTATTTTACCTTTTGTTGCCCTTGTTGTGTTTTATTGTTGTCATAGTTATTATTGTTGTTGTTACTGATGTCATCATTGTTGGATAGGACAGAGAAAAATGGAGAGAGGAGGGAAAGACAGAGAGGGGGAGAGAAAGATAGACACCTGCAGACCTGCTTCACCGCCTGTGAAGTGACTCCCCTGCAAGTGGGGAGCCGGGGGCTTGAACCAGGATCCTTACGCTGGTCCTTTTGCTTTGCACCACCTGCACTTAACCTTCTGTGCTACCGCCTGACTCCCGATTTTCTCCATCTCTTTAGAGCATTTCTTTCTTTCTTTTAAAACATTTTTGATTTTTTAACTATCTTTATTTATTTATTGGGTAGACATAGCCAGAAACCAAGAGGAAGGGGGGATAGAGAGGGAGAGAGACAGAGAGAAACCTGCAGCTCTGCTTCACCGCTTGCAGAGCTTTCCCCCTGCAGGTGGGGATTTTTTTTTTTTTTTTTTTACAATTTAAGATGTTGTCCAATTATTTATTTATTGCACTGAGGTTATTGCTCGGGCTCACTGCCAGCTATTTTTCCTTTTCAATTTTCTTCACTTTAAAAAATATTTTATTTTATTTACAAAATTAACATGTCAACAGGGGTTTAAATCCACACTATTCCCACCACCAGAGTTCTGAATCTTCAGTCTCCCCACTACAATCAACCACAGTTCCCCCTAAGGTTGTACCCATGGGCAATCCATCATCTCTGCAACTGTTTGTCCACATTTATACATAATTGCCCCTTTTTCTCCTGATACAATTCTCTCTTCCCCCTTCAAGCCACTCATGACAACATAGCTACCTCCATATGTCCCTCTCCTTTTCCTTCTGTCTCTCTGGGTGCTGTTGGAGCTGGAGTGCAGAGTCCCCTTATCTTCATCCTATCACTTCTCCCCCATTGGGAGTATGGATCAAGTTGTTTATGGGTATGCACAAGGTAGGAGTTCTGGCTTCTGTAGCTGCTTCTCCGCTGAGCAAGGGCATTGACAGGTCGATCCATACCCCCAGCCAGTTTCTATCATTCCCTAGTGGACCAGAGCTCTGGAGATGCAAGGGTCCTGGACACATTGGTGAAGTCCTCATAGCTCACCGTTACAGATCATGATTACACTGAAGGCTGTACTCATTTCAGGACCAGTCTTTCTCCAGTGGCAGGGCAGGATACTCCAGCCTCCCTCAGAGACTGGGTCTATCCCTATAGTTGTTAGAGCATTTCTTTGTATAGCACCTTCACTCTCAAATTACTTTCCTTCTCTTGGCTTCCCTTAACATTTATTCTCTATCTCCCTCTGACCATTCCTTCTGATTCTTTTGTAAATTTCCACTAAATGTGACTCTCCAGTAACTTGTCCTAGTGATCTCTTGCTTCCAGAAGCCCTGGAAAGGTGCTATCAGAACTTTGCAGTTAAATCCTAAAAACAATACCATTTAACATCTTGCACCTGACATCTCTTTCAGTTGTTTCTAATTGCCTCCGAAAAACTTCCTCCCTCTAGACAAGAATAATGAGCATTTACCACTTGCCAGATATTGTGCTGGCTACTTCCTAGAGATTCTGCCACTTAGTCCTCTTGCTGACTTTCTCCCAGTTCTAGAGATTCATAATCTAAGAATCGGAGGAAAAATTCCTTATCAAACACCACAAATTTACACCCAAATACTTTGTACTTTTATTAAGATACTCTTTTTATTTTTTATTTTTTGGAACCAGCAACACCACATGACAAAATCAATATCCCTAAAAACAAACTTATGATTCCCCACTACACAGAAACCAGTGCTCACTCTGGGTTGGTGTACTTCTGCTAATGATACCACATTCAGCTATACTGAGGAGCTTTTCTTTGCCCATATTCGAGCAATTGTCTTGCCTAGTACTGCCTTTTCATTCATTCATTTGCCAGTCCTTTGTAGATCAAAACCTCCCACCTTAACCAAGGCACCTCAATTTGCTACTGAGCTGGTTTTCTGTTTGATAATCTCACCTCCCTCCCTTTCGTACTTTCCAACTCATTTATCCGTCTACTCCTAAGGCAAATTCCATGCATCTCCAGCCTCTGTTTCCCCATCTGTAAATGAGAGGATTTGGTTAGATAACAATAGAGGCTCCTAACCTTTCTGTCACCTAAGACCTTTTCTTTACATTGCTTTTAACCCACTGAGCCTTGGTTAGATTTTTTTTCTGAGGGGGCTGGGTAGTGGAGCACACATGTTACAGTGTGAAAGGACCCAGGCTCAAGATCCTGGTCCCACCTGCATGGGGGAAACTTCACAAGTGTTTGGTTAAGGTGGGAGGTTTTGATCTACAAAGGACTGGCAAATGAATGAATGAAAAGGCAGTACTAGGCAAGACAATTGCTCGAATATGGGCAAAGAAAAGCTCCTCAGTATAGCTGAATGTGGTATCATTAGCAGAAGTACACCAACCCAGAGTGAGCACTGGTTTCTGTGTAGTGGGGAATCATAAGTTTGTTTTTAGGGATATTGATTTTGTCATGTGGTGTTGCTGGTTCCAAAAAATAAAAAATAAAAAGAGTATCTTAATAAAAGTACAAAGTATTTGTACAACTTCACAGCAACTCATCTATCACAAGTATTTGCACAACTTCACAGCAACTCATCTATCCATCTATCTACGTATCTATCTATCTATCATCTATCTATCTATCTATATCTATCCATCCATCTCTTTCTCTCCCTTTTCTGTTTCTATCCAAAAAATAAATAAAATATTAATATTAAAAAGAATTTTGTTATATGGGAAACTGGGGAATGTTATGCGTGTACAAACTGTTGTATTTACTGTTGAATGTAAAACATTAATTCCCCAATAAAGAAATAAAAAAAAAGAATTTTGCCAACATCAATTTTTCATTTGTTCAAGACCAATGAATGTCTTTTCTCCCTCTGGAAAAAAAATCATCTGCCTTTTGTAACTGTCAATCAATGTGTCTGATCAATGTCCCATTTTGATTTTTACTTCAGCTCCAAGCAAATAATGTTGACACTGGCACTGAACTGTACCACTTTATAATGGAGTAACTCATGATTCCCTTTAATCTTTCTGATTTGGGGGCAATCTCACCAGAACCCCCAGTGTGACTATCAGTGTCCCACTGGCTGGTGACCATTGGGTAAGTAATCTCAAAGGAATCTTCCAGCCTTACCAGTGTGTGGTTCCTAAAGTACAGCTCTGATCATGTATCTCCATGGCTGATTATTCTGTAAGGGCTCCCCATCGCCTCCTAAATTAACTATAAACTACTTATCCTGGAATTCAAAGCCTGCCACACGCCAGCCCTAACATAATGCATTTTCAAATGGTGAGCTGACAGCGGTGCTTGCATGAGCAACAAACTATTAAGCACAAGCATACATGCAGAGTTTACTGTTCTAATCACAAATAAAACTGACAACAAAGTTAATCTGACACATATTTAATGATACACCTAATGGTTATTGTGTTGGTTGGTAATTAGTCGTAAACGGCAAGCAGTTCGCATAAATGATTGTAATTAGTATTACTTTTCCATACTCAGACCAATTTTTTTCCTCCAGTTTCCTTCCTTACTATTAGTTCTTCAGCAACCCTAATCAGCACTAGTGCTGACAATTTCCGCTGATACCATGTACCATTTAATCATCAGCATCACATACATGCACACACTCTTCCATACATTATGAGACAAAAGGGCTAGCTCTTCCTCTCCAGCAGCTGAGGTTTTGCTGTGCCCCTTACCCCTCTGCCTCCAGCCACCTGGGACTTAAGATGCCCAGGCTGGAATCTCATGCTTTGTCTCCTTCTTCCTACCCAGCCCCCATCTTACAGTGCCCCCCTTCTTTGCTCCTCCCCACTAAAAGGCTCAAGGCTGCAGAAATTCAGTCCTGACAACTACTGAATAGATAGCTGCAGGATGGGAGCAGGGGTGGGGGTGGGGAGTTCAGCATGCTTCCTGGGTTCTGTGGGTAGTGGGGGTAGTCAGTGAGGGCTTCTAGTATTTGTGGGTGAGTGCACAAAAAACATTCTTTTTTTTTATGCACTCTCTTCTTCTCTCCCCTTCCCTTCCCCTCCCCTCCCTCTAATTTTCTTTCTTTCTTTTTTTTTTTTAATTTAAGAAAGGATTAATTAACAAAACCAAAGGGTAGGAGGGGTACAACTCCACACAATTCCCACCACCTAATCTCCATATCCCACACCCTCCCCCAATAGCTTTCCCATTCTCTATCCCTCTGGGAGCATGGACCCAGGGTTATTGTGGGTTGCAGAAGGTAGAAGGTCTGGCTTCTGTAATTGCTTCCCCGCTGAACATGGGCGTTGACTGGTCGGTCCATACTCCCAGTCTGCCTCTCTCTTTCCCTAGTAGGGTGGGTCTCTGGGGAAGCTGAGCTCCAGGACATATTGGTGGGGTCTTCAATCCAGGGAAGTCTGGCCGGCATCCTGATGACACCTGGAACCTGGTGACTGAAAAGAGAGTTAACACACAAAGCCAAACAAATTGTTGAGCAATCATGGACCCAAAGCTTGGAAAAGTGGAGAGGAAGTATTAGGGAGGTACTCACTGCAAACTCTAGTATACTTCGGCTTTCTTACTTTGGTGCCATACTCCAAAATCAGTCAATTTCTGCTTTGCGTTTCTACTTCTTCTTCCTTTTTTTTTTTTTTTTACATGCATAACATTCCCCAGATTCCCATTTAACAATACAACCCCCACTATTTCATTCATCATTTTTCATGGACCTGTATTCTCCCCACCCACCCACCCACCCCAGAGTCTTTTACTTTGGTGTAATACTCCAATTCCATTTCAGGTTCGACTTGTGTTTTCTTTTCTAATCTTGTTTTTCAACTTCGGCCTGAGAGTGAGATCATCCCATATTCATCCTTCTGTTCCTGACTTATTTCACTCAACATGATTTTTTCAAGGTCCATCCAAGATCGGCTGAAAACGGTGAAGTCACCATTTTTTACAGCTGAGTAGTATTCCATTGTGTATATATACCACAACTTGCTCAGCCACTCATCTGTTGTTGGACACCTGGGTTGCTTCCAGGTTTTGGCTATTACAAATTGTGCTGCCAAGAACATATGTGTACACAGATCTTTTTGGATGGATGTGTTGGGTTCCTTAGGATATATCCCCAGGAGGGGAATTGCAGGGTCATAGGGTAGGTCCATTTCTAGCCTTCTGAGAGTTCTCCAGACTGTTCTCCACAGAGGTTGGACCAATTGACATTCCCACCAGCAGTGCAGGAGGGTTCCTTTGACCCCACACCCTCTCCAGCATTTGCTGCTGTTACCTTTTCTGATGTGTGACATTCTCACAAGAGTGAAGTGATATCTCATTGTTGTCTTGATTTGCATTTCTCTGACAATCAGAGACTTGGAGCATTTTTTCATGTGTTTCTCGGCCTTTTGGATCTCTTCTGTGGTGAATATTCTGTCCATGTCCTCCCCCCATTTTTGGATGGGGTTATTTGTTGTCTTGTTGTTGAGTCTGGCAAGCTCTTTATATATGTTGGTTATTAAACTCTTCTCTGATGTATGGCATGTAAAGATCTTCTCCCATTCTGTGAGGGGTCTCTTGATTTGGGTAGTGGTTTCTTTTGCTGTGAAGAAGCTTTTTAATTTGATGTAGTACCATAGGTTTATACTTGCCTTAGTCTTCCTTGTAATTGGATTCGTTTCATTGAAAATGTCTTTAAAATTTATGCGGAAAAAAGTTCTGCCAATATTTTCCTCTAAGTATCTGATAGTTTCTGGTCTAACATCCAAGTCCTGGATCCACTTGGAATTTACTTTTGTATTTGGTGAAATACAGTGATTCAGTTTCATTCTTCTGCATGTTTCAACCCATTGTTTCCAACACCATTTGTTGAAGAGACTCTGCTTCCCCCATATAATAGTCTGGGCCCCTTTGTCAAAGATTAGATGTCCATACGTGTGGGGCCTCATTTCTGGGCTCTCAATTCTATTCCACTGGTCAGTGTGTCTGTTCATATTCCAATACCAAGCAGTTTTGATGACAATGGCTCTATAATACAGTTTGAGATCTGGCAGTGTGATGCCTCCGGTTCTGTTCTTTTTTCTCAAGATTGTTTTGGCAATTCTAGGTCTTTTCTGGTTCCAGATAAACATTTGTAGCATTTTTTCTATTCTCCTAAAAAATGTGCTTGGGATCTTGATGGGGATAGCATTAAATTTGTAGATGGCTCTGGGTAATATATTCATTTTGATGATGTTAATTCTTCCAACCCATGAACATGGAATATCTTTCCACTTCTTTGTGTCTTTTTCAATTTCTTTGAGTAGTGACTCATAATTTTCAGTATACAAGTCTTTCACTTCTTTGGTTAGGTTTATTCCTAGATATTTTATTGTTTTTGTTGCTATAGAAAAAGGAACTGATTTCTGGATTTCAATTTCTTCTAACTTAGTGTTTGCATAGAGGAATGCCACTGACTTTTGAATGTTAATTTTATAGCCTGACACATTACTGTATTGCCTGATGATTTCCAAAAGCTTCTTGCTGGATTCCTTAGGTTTTTCCATGTATACTATCATGTCATCTGCAAATAAGGAGAGTTTGACTTCTTTTTTTTTTTTTTTTTTTTTTTTTTGTGGAGCATCTTTTCATTTGCTTCTTTTTTTTTTCTTTTTTAATTTTTTATTTAAGAAAGGATTAGTGAACAAAGGCATAAGGTAGGAGGGGTACAACTCCACACAATTCCCACCACCCAATCCCCATAACCCACCCTCTCCCATGATAGCCTTCCCATTCTCTAGCCCTCTGGGAGCATGGACCCAGGGTCGTTGAGGGTTGCAGAAGGTAGAGGGTCTGGCTTCTGTAATTGCTTCCCCGCTGAACATGGGCGTTGACTGGTCGGTCCATACTCCCAGTCTGCCTCTCTCTTTCCCTAGTAAGGTGTGTCTCTGGGGAATCTGAGCTCCAGGACACATTGGTGGGGTCTTCAATCCAGGGAAGCCTAGTCAGCATCCTGGTGGCATCTGGAACCTGGTGATTGAAAAGAGAGTTTACATACAAAGCCAAACAATTTGTTGAGCAATCATGGATCCCAAGTTTGGAATAGTGGAGAGGAAGTGTTAGGGAGGTACTCACTGAAAACTCTAGTGTAATCCTGCTTTCAGGTATATATTTTGCAGTAGTTTATGGATACGTGTGCACATAAGCTCTCTCTCACAGAAACTGTTGTATGTCTAGGTTATGGGACTTTGTTAGAAAGTGAACTACCTGAGATGAAATTAGAGTGTACTATTAAAGGAAAGGTCTCACCCGAGTAATGAAGCTGGAGGGTTGTCATTCCACACGTGAAGTCTCTGGATACAGTCTGAGGTGAAGCATGTTGAGATGGCAATCGTTGCTTTGGTTAGGTTGTGATCGGCGGATGCAATATTATTTGGTTTGGATTGGGAGATGCATATGGGAAAGTGGGCCCTATCCAAGGGTGCCAGGACTGAGGGAAGTAGGGGCTCTATAGTGAAGATGTGAGGTTCCTGCTGTCTTAGGGTTCAAAAAGACAATCAATAGTTAATATTATCATCACATTATTTGTTAATAGGGTTAACTTTGAAAAGTCCCTTTGTTATGGTTTGCTGTACAGTACCCAGTATCTTGTATATAGCTGTGCTATTGGAAGCTTCTAATCTACTTGGTCTAGGCTTTTGAGAGAGTCCGCATATCAAATATGTAGCCTATCTATTTAAAAGATTCAAGTTTGTCTTTTGAGAACCTTTGAGACATACAATTGATTTCCCCCTCTCATATTAATTAACTACTGATTTATATGTCTACATTTTGCTAGGAGTGTACATAAACACCATTCCCATCACCAAAGGACCGTGACCCATCCCTCCCGCCCACTCCCACCCCCCACTGGCCCAGGAAGCTACATGTCTACCCCTCACCACTGGGTTTTTACTTTGGTGCCCTACTTACAATTTGATCAGGTCCTGCTTTTAGTTTCCCTTTCAGATCTTCTAAGTCAGCTTCTGTTGATGAGTGGGATCATCCCATACTCATCTTTAACTTTCTGACTTAGTTCACTTAACATAATTCCTTCTAGCTCTGTCCAAGATGGGTCAGAGAAGGTGGGTTCATTGTTCTTGATAGCTGCATAGTATTCCATTGTGTATATATACCACAGCTTTCTCAGCCATTCATCTGTTGTTGGGCACCTGGGTTGCTTCCAGGTTTTAGCTATTATGAATTGTGCTGCTATGAACATAGGAGTACACACCTCTTTTTGGTTGGGTGTTATGGAGTCCTTGGGGTATAACCCCAGGAGAGGAATTATTGGGTCATATGGAAGGTCCATGTCTAGCCTTCTGAGAGTTTTCCAGACTGCTCTCCACAGAGGCTGTACCAATTTACATTCCCACCAGCAATGTAAAAGGGTTCCTCTGTCCCCACATCCTCTCCAGCATTTGTTGCTGCTGTCCTTTTTGATGTATGCCATTCTTGCAGGAGTGAGGTGGTATCTTAGTGTTGTCTTAATTTGCATTTCTCTGACAATCAGTGACCTAGAGCAGTTTTTCATATGTTTGTTAGCCTTTTGGATCTCCTCTGTGGTGAATGTTTTGTTCATTTCCTCTGCCCATTTTTGGATGGGGTCATTTGCTTTTTTGCGGCTAAGTTTGCTGAGCTCTTTATATATTTTGGTGATTAGTTTCTTGTCTGATGTCTGGCATGTGAAGATCTTCTCCCATTCTGTGAGGGGTCTCTCTGTTTGTTTAATAGTTTCTTTGGATGTGCAGAAGCTTTTCAATTTGATGTAGTCCCATTGGTTTGTTTCTGCTTTGGTCTTCCTTGCAATTGGGTTTGATTCATCAAAGATGTCCTTGAGGTGTAGATGGGAAAGTGTTTTACCAATGTTTTCCTCTAAGTATTTGATTGTTTCTGGTCTGACATCTAGGTCTTTGATCCATTTGGAGTTGATTTTTGTTTCTGGTGAGATAAAGTGGTTCAATTTCATTCTTCTGCATGTTTCAACCCAGTTTTCCCAGCACCATTTATTGAAGAGAGCCTCCTTCTTCCATTTAATCCTTTGGGCCCCCTTATCAAAGATTAGATGTCCATAGGTGTTGGGCTTCTTCTCTTCCAATCTGTATGCCTTTAATTCCTTGCTCCTGCCTGATTGCTATGGCAAGAACTTCCAACACTATGTTCTGTGGGTAGTGGGGGTAGTCAGTGAGGGCTTCTAGTATTTGTGGGTGAGTGCACAAAAAACATTCTAAAGAGAGGTGGTGATAAACTGAGGCCTCAGAAAGGAGAACTGTAGTTAGTTACATCGGAATATGATCATAAAGAAAAGTGGAAAAAAAATCCAACACAGGTATTTAAAATCAAAGCAAATTAAGAAACAGTCACCAGGTTATTTGAAAATTCACAGGTGATTTTTAAGGTTGCTACTCAGATGTGGTGGATTATGTGTGAAGCCTCTGAACCAGAAGTCAGAAGAGCAGGATGTGGGTTCTGGATAGCTTTCCTTTCCAGTTCACTATAGGACAACAGGCAAGTATCTCTCTCTCTCTCTCTCTCTCTCTCTCTCTCTCTCTCTCTCTCCCTCTCCCTCTCCCTCTCCCTCCCTCCCTCCCTCCCTCCATCTCCATCTCCCTCCAGTTTTACATTTCTGAAATAGGTTTTAATCCCAATAGTGTTGTTGTTTGCCTAGATGCCAAGTCTTGCCACCTTGGAGATGTCCTCAGTTTCTGTCATGGATTTCTCGTTTCCTTGACTACCAGTCTCATAATGTTTATCACAGACCCCTGCAAGTGTCAACCTGGCTTTGACCTAGCACGTTATGATTGGGACCTCCTCAATCGCTATCAAACAGGCCATGGCCGGTGCGCCGCTATGTTCCATCGCTGGGGAGCCAGAGATGACCCGAACTGCCCCTGCGGCTCCAGACAGACTATGACCCACATAGTCGACGACTGCCACCTCTCCAGATTCAAAGGAGGTCTCGAAACTTTACATCAGGCTCAACCTGATGCTGTTGACTGGCTACGGAAGAAGGGCAAATGCTAGAAGAAGAAGAACTAGGGATCAAACCTGGGACCTTTGAGACCTTAGGTATGCAAGTCCTGTGCTCTGATGTTGAGTTATCTCCCCCAGATTCTTATATTTCCTTCTAAGGTTCTTTTTTTTTAACTTTAAAAATATTTATTTATTCCCTTTTGTTGTCCTAGTTGTATTATAGTTGTTGTTGTTGTTGTTGTTTTTGGTTTGTTTTTTTTTTTACATTCAACAGTAAGTACAATAGTTTGTACATGCATAACATTCCCCAGTTTCCCATATAACAATACAACCCCCACTAGGTCCTCTGAATCCTTCTTGAACCTGTATTCTCCCCACCCACCCACCCCAGAGTCTTTTACTTTAGTGTGATACGCCAATTCCATTTCAGGTTCTACTTGTGTTTTCTTTTCTGATCTTTTCTTTTTCAACTTCTGCCTGAAAGTGAGATCATCCCATATTCATCCTTCTGTTTCTGACTTATTTCACTCAACATGATTTTTTCAAGGTCCATCCAAAATCGGCTCAAAACGGTGAAGTCACCATTTTTTACAGCTGAGTAGTATTCCATTGTCTATATAGACCACAACTTGTTCAGCCACTCATCTGTTATTGGACACCTGGGTTGCTTCCAGGTTTTGGCTATTACAAATTGTGCTGCCATGAACATATGTGTACACAGATCTTTTTGGATGGATATGTTGGGTTCCTTAGGATATATCCCCAGGAGAGGAATGGCAGGATCATAGGGTAGGTCCATTTCTAGCCTTCTGAGAGTTCTCCAGACTGTTCTCCACAGAGGTTGGACCAATTGACATTGCCTCCAGCAGTGCAGGAGGGTTCCTTTGACCCCACACCCTCTCCATAATTTGCTGCTGTTACCTTTTCTGATGTATGACATTCTCACAGGAGTGAAGTGGTATCTTGTTGTTGTCTTGATTTGCATTTCTCTGACAATCAGAGACTTGGAGCATTTTTTCATGTGTTTCTCAGCCTTTTGGATCTCTTCTGTGGTGAATATTCTGTCGATGTCCTCTCCCCATTTTTGGATGGGGTTATTTGTTGTCTTGTTGTTGAGTTTGGCAAGCTCTTTATATATGTTGGTTATTAAACTCTTCTCTGATGTATGGCATGTAAAGATCTTCTCCCATTCTGTGAGGGGTCTCTTGGTTTGGGTAGTGGTTTCTTTTGCTGAGAAGAAGATTTTTAATTTGATGTAGTCCCATAGGTTTATACTTGCCTTAGTCTTCTTTGTAATTGGATTCGTTTCATTGAAGATGTCTTTAAAATTTATGTGGAAAAGAGTTATGCCAATATTTTCTTCTAAGTATCTGATAGTTTGTGGTCTAACATCCAATTCCTTGATCCACTTGGAATTTACTTTTGTATTCAGTGAAATACAGTGGTTCAGTTTCATTCTTCTACATGTTTCAACCCATTGTTTCCAACACCATTTGTTGAAGAGACTGCTTTCTCCATTTAATAGTCTGGGAACCTTTGTCAAAGATTAGATGTCCATAGGTGTGGGGCCTCACTTGAAGGTTCTTATAACATTATTCTTCATATTTAGATCTTTAGTCCATTTTGAATTATTTGTTATATATAGTATAAACTAGGAGTTCAACTTCAGTCTTTTGCATTCAACTATTCATTTGTTCAGATTTAATCTGTTTAAAAGGTTAGTCTTCTGGGGGTCGGGCTATAGCGCAGTGGGTTAAGTGCACATGGCACGAAGATCAAGGACCAGCAGAAGGATCACATTTGGAGCCTCCAGCTCCCCACCTGCAGGGGCTCACTTCACAGGTGGTGAAGCAAGTCTGCAGGTGTCTTTCCCTCCTGCTTTCTGTCTCCCCTCCTCTCTCGATTTCTTTCTGTCTTATCCAATAATAACAGCAATAATAACGACAACAACAAGGACAACAAAGTGGTAAAAATGACTTCCAGGAGCAGTGGATTCGTAGTTTAGGCACTGATCCCCAGTAATAACCCTGGAGGCAAAAAAAAAAATTAGTTTTCCTAGTAAATGACTTTAGCACCCTTATTAACGTCAGTCAATAATAGATGAATAAATTTATTTCTGGACTCACAATTCTGTTCTATTTATCTATATGCCTATCCACTTGCTAGTACAATACTGCTTTGATTACCAAAGTATTGTGTAAGATTTTAAATTGGGTAGCTTGGGTCATAAAATGTTATTTTTGTTTTTCAAGATTTATTGGGATATTTGGGGTCCCTTGAGATTAAAACTATTATTTTTCATTGTTTCAATTATCTCCATTCTAATCATTACTATTTCCTTGCTTCTCAGAGCCTTTGGTTTAGCTTCCTTTTCTTTTCTCTTTCTTTACTCCTTTCTTTCTTTCGTTCTTTCTTTCTTTCTTTCTTTCTTCCTTCCTTCCTTCCTTTTCTTTTCTTTATTGGGGGATTAATGGTTTACAGTCAACACAGAGCACAGTCAACAGTAAAACACAATAGTTTGTACATGTGTAACATTTCTCAGTTTTCCACACAACAATTTAACCCCCTCTAGGTCCTTCTCTGCCATCATGTTCCAGAACCTCAACCCTCCCCCCACCACCCCTGAGTCTTTTACTTTGGTGCAATACAACAACTCCAGTCCAAGTTCTTCTTTGTGTTTTCTTATTCTCCAGTTTCCATTTTTTATTATTAGTGATTTAATACTGATAAATAAGATTGTGGGATAAGAGAGGTACAATTGGCACAACTCCCACCACAGGCACTCCATATCTCACCCCTCCACCGGAAGCTTCCCCATTCTTTACCCTTCTGGGGGTATGGACCAAAGATCTCTATGGGAAACAGAAGGTCCGAGGTCTGACTTCTGTAATTGCTTCTCTGGTGGACATGGGCATTGACAAGTAAATTCATACCCCCAGTCTATTTCTACCACTTCCTAGGGGGGTAGGGCACCAGGGAGGTGGGGTTCCAGGACACACTGGTGAGGTCATCTGCCCAGGAAAGGTAGGTTGGCATCATGGTAGTATTTTCCAACTTCTCTCTATGAGTGAGATGATCCCATATTCATCCTTATCTTTCTGGATTATCTAATTTAGCATGATTTCTTCAAGCTCCATCCAACATAAGGTGAAAAAGATGAAACCACCATTTTTAATAGCTGAGTAGTATTCTATTGTGTATATATACTACAAACTTGTCAGCCACACATCTGTTTTTAGATACCTAGACTGCTTCCAGGTTTTGGCTACTAAAAATTGTGCTGCCATGAACATAGGTATACACAAATCTTTTTGGATGCTTATGTTTGGTTCATTGGGATATATTCCCACGAAAGGAATTGCAGGATCAAAGGGTAATTACACCTCTAGCCTTCTGAGAGTTCTCTAGGCTGCCCTCTATAGGGGTTGGACCAATTGACATTCCCACCAGCAGTGCAGGAAGACTCTTTCTTTATTTTTTATTTGTTTTTATTTAAGAAAGGATAAATTAACAACCCCATAGGGTAGGAGGGGTACAACTCCACACAATTTCCACCCAATCTCCAAATCCCACCCCCTCCCCTGATAGCTTTCCCATTCTCTATCCCTCTGGGAGCAGGGCTCTTTTTTAAAAAAAATTCTGATAGATTTCCTATTCTTTATCCCTCTGGGACCGTGGACCAAGGGACGTTATGGGATGCAGAAGGTGGAAGGTCTGGCTTCTGAATTTTTTCCCCCGCTGAACATAGGCATTGACAGGTCAATCCATACTCCCAGCCTGTCTCTCTCTTTCCTTGGTGAGGCAGGGCTGTAGGGAAATGGGGCTCCAGGACACATTGGTAGGGTCCTCTGCCCAGGGAAGTCCGTTGGCATCACTGTAGCATCTGGAACCTGGTGGCTGAAAGAAGAGTTAACATATAAAGCCAAAAAAAATGTTGACTAATCATGAACCTAAAGGCTGGAATATTGCAGATGAAGATTTGTGGGGGGAGTACTCCGTTTTGTAGATAGTTAGTAGGCCTATTTTAGTTCTATTCCAAAGGGTCTGTGACTATACTAGCTGTTTTTTTCCCTGAGCCTGACATCTGATATGCAAGTAGATCCAAGTTATTATCTGGGGAGATGATGTAATGGCTGGAAAAAGTACCACAAATATGGATCAGGGAAAAGAGTAGCTCCTAAATATGGGAAAGGTGTATAAATGTTGTTGACTGTAAACCCCATCGATTTGATGTGATCTGGGTCCCGCATTCAGCTTAAGAGCCTATGTGACCTCTACATTCTTGTAGATCTGAGCTCACATTCTGTGGTTATGAGTACCCACGTCAGAAGCTTCCCCAGTTTCGGAACCCATCTTCCTCAGGTGGAAGATAGAGTATGTTGTCCAGCCTCCCTTCAGAGGATGGAATATTCTTTACCGTTGTTGAGCCAAGTTGAGGGCAAGGTTCTATGGAGGCCCACAAATGGGTCTATTGTATTGTTCCTGATAGAGATAATCAGTAACCATGGAGAGAGGGATTTATTTGATGTCTAGGTCCATCATCTCAGTTTGGGAATCTCAAGACTCCCCGAATGGGGCCCTAGCTGATGGGGTGGCCTGATAGAGACTAAAGAGCCATCTTTAAAGTATGCCAGTCTCTTTCCAGGAGGGCTCTTTTGTCCCCACAACCTCTTCAGCATTTGTTGCTGCTACCTTTTCTGATGTATGACTTTCTGATGTATGATAGGAGTGGTATCTCATTGTATTGCATTTCTCTGACAATGACTTGGAGCACTTTTTTATTTTATTTTATTTTTTATTTTAAAAAGGAGACATTAACAAAACCATAGGATAAGAGGGGTAGAACTCCACACAATTCCCACCACCAGATCTCCATATCCCATCCCCTCCCCCTGGTAGCTTTCCTATTCTTTATCCCTCTGGGAGTATGTTCTCAAAGTCATTGTGTGATGCAGAAGGTAGAAGGTCTGGCTTCTGTAATTGCTTCCCTGCTGAACATGGGTATTGACTGGTTGATCCATACTCCTAGCCTGCCTCTCTCTTTTCCTAGTAGAGTGGGGCTCTGGGGAAACAGAACCTTTTTAATTTGATGTAGAACTATTTATTTTTGTTTAAGTCTTCTTCATAATTGGCTTGGGATCATTGAAAATGCTTTTAAAATTTAGATAGAAAAGAGTTCTACCAATAATTTACTCTAAGTATTTGATAGTTTCTGGTATGACATCCAAGTCCTTGATCCATTTGGAATTTATTTTTGTGTTTGGTGAAAAAGAGTGGTTCACTTTCACTCTTCTACATATTTCAACTCAATTTTTCAACACCATTTGTTGAAGAAACTCTCCTTTCCCATTTAATAGTCTGGGCACCCCTGTTAATGATTAGATATTTGTAGGTGTGGGAGATTATTTCTGGGCTCTCAATTCTATTCCATTGGTCAGTGTGTCTATGTTTCAGTATCAGTCAGTTTTGATTGCAATAGCCGTATAATACAATTTGAAAACCCTCACAAGGCTAGAAATGGACCTTCCATATGACCCAGTAATTTCTCTCCTAGGTAAATATCCTAAGGACTCCATAACACTCAACCAAAAAGATATGTGTATACCTATGTCCATAGCAGCACAATTTATAATAGCCAAAACTTGGAATCAACCTAGGTGCCCAACGACAGATGAGTGGCTGAGAAAATTATGATATGCATATACACAATGAACACTACTCAGCTATTAAGAATAAGGAACCTGCCTTCTCTGACCCATCTTGGATGGAGCTAGAAGGAATTACGTTAAGTGAGATAAGTCAGAAAGGCAAAGATCAGTATGGAATAATCCCACTCATAAACAAAAGTTGAGAAAGAAGAACAGAAAGGGAAACTCAAAGCAGAATCTGACTGAGTTTAGAGTATCGCACCAAAGCAAAAATGTCTGGGTGGAGGGTGAGGGTAGATTTTCAGACCTTTGGTGGCAGGATTGGTCTTGCTTTTATTGATCTGGTGGATTATGTTGAATGCTTTATGTATATTAAACCAACCTTGCATTCCTGTGATAAACCCTATTTGATCATGATGAACAATCTTTTTTTTTCCTCCAGGGTTATTGCTGGGGCTCTGGTAGACATTCCCCTCCCCCCCATTTTTATTGGCTAGAACAGAGAGAAATCGATAGGGAGGGCAAGTTAGGGAGGAAGAAAAAAAGATAGACACTTGAAGTCATGCTTCACCACTTCTGAAGCTACCCCACTGCAGGTGGGGAGCCAGGGGCACAAACTGGGATTTTTGAGCTGGTCCTTGCACTTCTTACTATGTGCATTTAACCCACTGTGTCACTGCCAGGCCACTTGGACAATCTTTTTAATATATTATTTTATCTGGTTGACTAGGATTTTGTTCAATATTTCAGCATATATGTTCATCAAAGATATTGTTTCATAGTTCACTTTTTTGTTATTGTTGTATCCCTGTCTGCTTTTGGTGTAAGAGTGATGTTGACTTCATAGAAGCTGGACTGGTGTATTCCTGTGTCTTCAATCTTTTGGAAAAGCTTTAAAAGTAGAGATATTAATTCTTCCTTGAAGTTTCTGTAAAATTCATTTGTAAAACCATCTGGTCCAGGATTTTTTTGATTTTTAAAAAAAATATATTTATTTATTTATTGGATACAGACAGCCAGAAAGTGAGAGGGAAGGGGGAGATAGAGAAGATGAGAGGCAGAGAGACACCTGCCGCCCTGATTCGCCACTCACAAAGCTTTCCCCATGCAAGTGGGGACTGGGGGCTTGAACCTAGGCCTTTGTGCATTGCAACATGTGTGCTCAACCAGGTGCACTACCGCCCAGCCCCGGTCCAGGACTTTTATTCTTGGGAAGATTTTTGGAAATGTTTTTGATTTTTTTTTTTTTTGGCTGTCTATAGCCTATTCACATCTTCTAGTTCCTCTTTGCTTAATTTTGGAAGTTTGTAGGCATACAGAAACTCATCCATTTCTTCCAGGTTCTCTAGCTTGATGGCATATAGTTGTTCATAGAAGACTCACATAATGTGTTGGATTTGTGTTGTGATATCTCCTCTTTAATTTACAATCCTATTTATTCAAGTCTTCTCCTTTTTTGTGTGAGTCCAGCTAAGAGTTTGTTGATTTTTTCACTGTTTTTATATTTATTTATTTATTTTCCCTTTTGTTGCCCTTGTTGTTTTTTATTGCTGTTGTTATTGATGTCTTCGTTGTTAGATAGAACAGAGAGAAATGGAGAGAAGGGGGGAAGACAGAGAGAGGGAGAGAAAGAGAGACTGCAGATCTGTTTCACTTCCTGTGAAGCGACTCCCCTGCAGGTGGGGAGCGGAGGCTCAAACTGGGTTCCTTAAGCCTGCCACATGCACTTATGTGCTACCACCCGACTCTCAATTATTTTTACTCTTCTGTAGAACCAACATTTATTTTCATTGATCTTTTATATGGCTTTCTTCTTTTCTTTTCTTTCTTTCATTTCTTCTTGTTTATAAAAAATATCGACAAGATCATAGGATAAGAGAGGTACAATTCTACACAGTTCCCACTACCAGAGTTCTATATCCCATCCCCTTCCTTGAAAGTTTCCCTATTCTTTATCCCTCTGGGAGTATGGACCCAGGATAATTATGGGATGCAGAAGGTGGGAGATCTGGCTTCTGTAATTGCTTCTCTGCTGAACATGGGCTTTGACTAGTTAATCCATACTCCCAACTTATTTCTATCTTTCCCTAGTGGGGCAATACTCTGGGGAGGTAGGGCTCCAGGACACATGGTGGGGTTGTCTGCCCAGGAAAGTCAAGTTGGGATCATGCTAGCATCTGCAACTCTGTAGTTTAGAAATGTTAACCTATAGATTCAAAACTTTTTTGTGAGACTTCTATTCCTTATGTTTAAAACCACTTAAATTATTCACTGCTCTCTTCCTACTAATAGTTACTACTGAGAAAAGGAGGTATATACTAGACTGAATTTTCTCCAACAGAACTTGAATTTCTAGTGAAAAATGTACCTTCATGACTTTCCCTTTCACAAAGGAAAAGATACAGACTTTTAAAAGATAAAAGTATTGGGAGTCCGGCGGCAGCACAGCGTGTTAAGTGCAAAGTGCAAGGACCAGCTCAAGAATCCTGGTTCAAGCCCCCGACTCCCCCCTGCAGTGAAGCAGGTCTGTAGGTGTCTATCTTTCTCTCTCCCTCTCTGTCTTCCCCTCCTCTCTCCATTTCTCTCTGTTCTATCCAACAATAACATCAATAACAACAATAAAACAAGAGCAACAAAAGGGAAAATAAATAAATATTAAAAAACAAAAAAATTTAAAAGATGAAAGTATGAAATATCTTTCAGATGGGGGATGAAACTATAGGAACATAGAAAAAAAAAGAAATAGCTTAAAGGTTTTCTTATTTTCAATGTTATTTATTTCTGCTCTAATTTTAGTTCAGTTCTTCTGGTTAATTTAGGGTTCCTTCGCTCCTTTTCTTTTAAGTCTTTAAGATGTGCAGTCAGGTTGTTTATTTGAGCTTTTTCTTGTTTCCTAATGTGTGGTTGTATGGCTATGAACATCCCTCTCAGTACTGCCTTAGCTATGTCCCAAATATTTTGATGGCTTGTGTCTTCATTTTCATTGGTTTCTTGAAACATTTTTATTTCCTTCTCAATTTTTGATTTCACCCAGTAATTGTTAAGCAATGTATTGTTGAGTTTCCATATTTTGGTAGTTTTACTAATTTTTTCTTTGTTGTTAAGTGTTCATTTAATTCCATTGTGGTCTGAGAAGATTCTTTGGATGATTTCAATGGTCTTGAATTTGTTGATACTGTCTTTGTAGCCTATCATATAGCCTGTCCTTGAAAATGACCCATGTGGACTTGAGTAAAATGTGTATTCCAATCTCTTGGGGTCAATGACTATGAAAATGTCCAATAGTTCTGATTTATTTATCTCTTCATTTAGCTCCCTTGTTTCTTTGTTGATTTTATGCCTGTATTATATGTGAGGTTGAGAGGGTGCTGTGTTGAAATGCCCTACTATTGCTGTTTTTCTGTTAATATATTGTTGTAGCTCTTTCAGTAGATGCTTGATGTATTTAGATGGTCTCTCATTGGGTACATAGACGTTAATAATCTTTAAGTCCTCTTCACTGACTGATCCTGAGATCATTTAGTAATGTCTATCCCTATCATTTTTTATTTTGTTTATTTTAAGGCCTATCGTGTCAGATATAAGAATAGCAGTTTCTGCCCCTTTTGTGGCCCATTAGCTTATATGATAGTTTCCCATCCTTTCACTTTGAGTCTGTGTTTGTCTTGTTGAGTTAGGTAGGATTCCTGCAGACAACATATGATTGGGTTGTGTTTTCTGATTTACATTCCTGCTATGTACCTTTTAGTAGGTGAATTCAGACCACCGACATTTATTAATAGTATGTATTTAAGATATTTTAATGCCATTAACCTAAACTTTTAGAGTGTTCTGATATATGGCATGTTTATTGTGCTGTTGTGATTGTTTATAGATCTTTTTTTAATTTTATTTATTTATTTAAGAAAGGAGACATTAACAAAATCATAGGATGGGGGGTACAACTCCACACAATTCCTGCCACCCAATCTCCATATCCCATCCCCTCCCCTGATAGCTTTCCCATTCTCTATCCCTCTGGGAGCATGGACCCAGGGTCCTTGTGGGTTGCAGAAGGTGGGAGGTCTGGCTTCTGTAATTGCTTCCCCACTGAACATGGGCATTGACTGGTCGATCCATACTCCCAGCCTGCCTCTCTCTTTCCCTAGAAGGGTGAGTCTCTGGGGAAGCTGAGCTCCAGGACACATTGGTGGGGTCTTCAGTCCAGGGAAGCCTGGCCAGCATCCTGATGGCATCTGGAACCTGGTGACTGAAAAGAGAGTTAACATACAAAGCCAAACAAAATGTTGAAGAATCATGGACCCAAAGGTTGGAATAGTGGAGATGAAGTGTTGGGGGGTACTCACTGCAAACTCTAGTGTACTACCGCTTTCAGGTATATATTTGCCCTAGTTTATGGATACCTGTGAACATATGCTCTATCTCCTGGAACCTGGTCTATATCTAAGTTTTGGGACTTTGTTAGGAAGTGGACCACCTGGGATTGAATTAGAGAATATTATGAAAGGAACGGTCTCACCCGAGTGATGAAGCGGAAGGGTTGTCGTTCCACACCTGAAGTCTCTGGACACAGTCTGAATTGAAGCATGCTGGGGTGGCACTCGTTGCATTGATTAGGTTGAGATAAGATCAGATCATTAGGTTGAGATCAGATCATTCTTAACTTGGGCCCCGCGGCAAAGAAGTGGCTCACTACATTCCTGTCCCACATCTTGGAATCCGAATCTATGCCCAAAATTTGGCGTTGTGCGAAAATAATAGCAGTTTTGAAACCAAAGACAGACCCAATACTGGCCGCAAGCTATAGACCAATTTCTCTCCTCTCCATGTGTTACAAACTCCTTGAGAGGCTGCTTCTGTCACGAATTTCTCCTCTTACAGAGAAATTCCTATCACCCGCCCAAGCTGGTTTCTGCCCAGGAAGATCTACCTGCGAACAAGTCCTGGCCCTCTCAACTTACATTGAAAATGGATTCCAGAAGAATTTAAAGACGGGTGCTGTCTTTGTTGATCTCACAGCAGCCTATGACATGGTCTGGCACTGTGGCCTCCTAGTCAAGATCTCAAGATGCCTGCCTCCATGGGTGGACAACACTATATCGTTTCTTCTCCAAAACAGAAGATTCTGGGTGCATCTGGGTGACAAGTCTAGCAGATGGAGACTTGACTCAAGTGGCCTCCCCCAGGGCTCTGTTCTGGCTCCTACGCTATTTAATATTTACATCAATGACCCCCCAGAAACTTCTTCAAGGAAGTTCATCTACGCCGATGACATCTGCTGTGCAACTCAGGCATCCAAGTTCGACATCCTCGAGGAAACACTCATGAAAGACATGTCTCTGATATCTGATTACTGTAAAAAATGGCGACTAATCCCTAGCACTGCAAAAACGGTATCATCTGTTTTCCATTTATACCATGCCTCGGACTCGCGTGAGCTTAATGTGCAGCTTGACGATACGAGAATCTGGCATGAAGCCCAGCCAGTCTATCTTGGCGTTACTCTTGATCGCACTCTGTCATTTCACGAACATCTCATAAAAACTGCAGCAAAGGTGGGCGCGAGGAATAACATCGTTGCAAGACTGGCCAGCTCCTCATGGGGCGCGAGCGCTTCCACACTACGATCATCATCTCTGGCATTATGCTATTCCACTGCAGAATACTGTGCCCCAGTATGGTTCTGTAGCCCCCATGTCCATTTGGTCGATTCCAAATTATATTCCTCCATGAGGATAATTTCTGGAACCATCCGTTCCACCCCGGTTCCATGGCTGCCAGTTCTTAGCAACATCGCCCCGCCAGATATTCGTCGGGATGCGGCATCATCTAAGTTCATTTCCCACGTCTACGCTCGACCGGACCTGCCAATATACGCAGAAATCTTCGCCCACCCTGTCCAACGCTTGACGTCTCGTCATCCAATCTGGTCCCCTACACCTACACTGAACTTCTCTGTTCCAGACTCTTGGAAACAGAGTTGGCAGTCAGCTGAGGTAAAGAACAAACACCTCATCACAGACCCCTGCAAGCGTCAACCTGGCTTTGACCTAGCACGTTATGATTGGGCCCTCCTCAATCGCTATCGAACAGGCCATGGCCAGTGCGCCGCTATGTTCCATCGCTGGAGAGCCAGAGATGACCCGAACTGCCCCTGCGGCTCCAGACAGACTATGACCCACATAGTCAATGACTGCCACCTCTTCAGATTCAAAGGAGTTTTCGAAACTTTACATCAGGCTCAACCTGACGCTGTTGACTGGCTACGGAAGAAGGGCAAATGCTAGAAGAAGAAGAAGTGGATGCAAGATTATTTGATAAGAATTGGGAGAAGCATACGGGAAAGTGGGCCCTACTCTAGGGTCCCAGGACTGGGGGAAGTTTAAGCTCTATGGTGGACATGTGAGGTTCCTGCTGTCTTAGGGTTCGAGAAGACACTGGATAGTTACTGTTTGCATCACATTATTTGGTAATTGGGTTAGCTTTGAAAAGTCCCTTTGTTAGATATGCAATCAATTCTCCCCCTCTCATATTAATTAAATAGTGATTTATATTACTACAGTTTAATAGTTGTGTACATAAACACCATTCCAATCACCAAAAGATTGTGTCCCACCCCAACCCCTCCGCCGGCCCAGGAAGCCTCATGTCCACCCTCCCGCTCACGACAGGGTTTTTACTTTGATGCCCTACTTTCAATTTAGTCAGATCCTGCCTTTAGTTTCCCTTTATGATCTTTCTCAACTTCTGTTGATGAGTGGGACCATCCCATATTCATCTTTATCTTTCTGACTTAGCTGACTTAACATAATTCCTTCTATTTCTGACTAAGATGGGTCAGAAAAATTGAGTTCATTGTTCTTAGTAGCTGCATAGTATTCCATTGTGTGTATATACCACAGCTTTCTTAGCCACTCATCTGTTGTTGGGCACCTGGGTTGCTCCCAGGTTTTAGCTATTATGAATTGTGCTGCTATGAACATAGGAGTACACACCTCTTTTGGTTGGGTGTTATGGAGTCCTCGGGGTATGTTCCCAGGAGAGGAGTTACTGGGTCATATGGAAGGTCAATGTCTAGCCTTGTGAGAGTTCTCCAGACAGCTCTCCACAGAGGCTGGACCAATTTACATTCCCACCAGCAGTGCAAAAGGGTTCCTCTGTCCCCACAGCCTCTCCAGCATTTGTTGCTGCTGTCCTTGTTGATGTATGCCGTTCTCACAGGGGTGAGGTATTATCTCAGTGTTGTCTTTATTTGCATTTATCTGACAATCAGCGACCTGGAGCAGTTTTTCATATGTTTGTTAGCCTTTTGGATCTCCTCTGGAGTGAATGTTCTGTTCATATCCTCTGCCCATTTATGGATGGGGTCATTTGCTTTTTTGTTGCTAAGTTTGCTGAGCTCTTTGTATATTTTGGCGATTAGTCTCTTGTCTGATGTATGGCATGTAAAGATCTTCTCCCATTCTGTGAGAGGTCTCTTTGTGTGGTATTTTCTTTGGCTGTGTAGAAGCTTTTCAATTTGATATAGCCCCATTTGTTTGTTTCTGCTTTAGTCTTCCTTGCAATTGGGTTTGTTTTATCAAAGATGTCCTTGAGGTTTAGGTGGGAAAGTATTTTACCAATGTTTTCCTCTAAGTACTTGATTGTTTCTGGTCTAACATCCAGATCTTTTATCCATTTGGAGTTGATTTTTGTTTCTGGTGAGATAAAGTGGTTCAGTTTCATTCTTCTGCATGTTACAACCCAGTTTTCCCAGCACCATTTATTGAAGAGAGCCTCCTTCTTCCATTTAATCCTTTGGGCCCCCTTATCAAAGATTAGATGTCCATAGGTGTGGGGGTTTAGTTCTGGGCTTTCAATTCTGTTCCACTGGTCTGTGTGCCTATTTTTGTTCCATTACCATGCTGTTTTGATTATGATGGCTTTATAATAAAGTTTGAGGTCTGGGAGTATGATGCCTCCATTTCTGTTTCTTTTCCTCAAGATGGTTTTGGCAATTCTAGGTGTTTTCTGGTTCCAGGTAAATGATTGTAGTTTTTGTTCTATTCTCTTAAAGAAGCTTGGTGGAACTTTGATGGGTATCACATTAAATTTGTATATGGCTCTGGGGAGAATATTCATTTTAATGATATTTATTCTTCCAATCCATGAGCATGGGATGTCTTTCCATTTCTTGGTATCAGTTTCTATTTCCTTGAAGAGTGACTCGTAGTTTTCAGTATACAAGTCTTTCACTTCTTTGGTCAGCTTTACTCCTAGGTATTTTATTGATTTTGCTGCCATAGTGAATGGGAGTGATTTCTGGATGTCTTCTTCTTCAGGTTTAGTGTTTGCATAAAGAAATGCCACTGACTTTTGTACATTGAATTTGTAGCCTGACACCTTGCTATATTGCCTAATAACTTCCGGTAGTTTTCTGCCGGATTCTTTAGGTTTTTCTATGTATACTATCATATCATCTGCAAATAGTGAGAGCTTGACTTCTTCCCTTCCAATCCGTATTCCTTTGATTCCTTTCTCTTGCCTGATTGCTATGGCAGGAACTTCCAATACTATGTTGAAGAGTAAGGTGACAGTGGAAAGCCTTGTCTAGTCCCTGATCTGAGGGGGAATGCTTTCAGCTTCTGCCCATTGAGTATGATGTTGGCTGTAGGGTTGATATATATGGATTCCACTATCTTGAGGAATTTCCCATCTATTCCCATTTTTGTAGGGTTTTGAGCATGAATGGTTGTTGGATTTTGTCAAAGGCTTTCTCTGTATCTATTGAGATAATCATGTCATTTTTGGCTTTGCTTTTATTGATGTGGTGAATGACATTGATTTACTTACGGATGTTGAATGAGTCTTGCATTCCTGGGATGAATCCCACTTGGTCATGATGAACAATCTTTTTGATATGCTGCTGTATCCGGTTGGCCAAGATCTTGTCTAATATTTGCGCATCTATGTTCATCAGAGATATTGGTCTGTAGTTTTCCTTTTATGTTATGTCCCTATCTGCTTTTGGTATCAGAGTGGTGTTGGCTTCATAGAAGGTGGAAGGGAGTGTTCCTGTTTCTTCGATCTTATGGAAAAGTTTTAGAAGTATGGGTACTAACTGTTTCCTGAAGGTTTTGTAGAATTCTTTTGTGAAGCTATTTGGTCCAGGACTTTTGTTGTTGGGTGTTTAT
Source organism: Erinaceus europaeus (assembly GCF_950295315.1). NCBI lineage: Eukaryota > Metazoa > Chordata > Mammalia > Eulipotyphla > Erinaceidae > Erinaceus > Erinaceus europaeus. The sequence goes on from NC_080185.1 coordinate 16,509,360, forward strand.
AGATATTTTAGAACTTCTTTCAGGGCATGCTTGGTTGATTCCTTCAACTGTTGCTTGTCAGATAAGGTTTTAATGTCTCCATCTAGTCTGAATGAGTCTAGTAGAATACAAGTCTTGGTTGAAAGCCTTTCTCATTGAGTGTTCGATAACCTTGGAAGCAAATAAATAAATAAATAAGTAAATAAAATTCAGTGGTTCTTTAAAATTATATGGTTTTATGCCCACATTTAAAAATTGTGTGTTCTATGTTGAATCATACCCCTCTTATCTTATAATTTTGTGAATCAATATTAAATCACTAATAAAGAAATAAGAAATTGTATGTTCTACCTATTAATGATTTTTAGTTTCCTTTTATTGTGTCAATATAATTTTTCATATGGTGTCAATATAATCATATGATTTCAAACATTTGATTTGTTAAAATTTGTTTCACACCCTAACAGTCTATCCTGGATAGAGTTCCATGTGCATTTGAAAAACATTTATATTCTCCTGTTGTTGGGTAGTGAGTTCAATACATTCTGTTAAAGCTAATTAGTTTTATTGTGTTGTATTCATCTATTTCCTGACTCATCTTCTTTGTACTTGCTCTAGCCACTATTTAAATTGGTTTTATTTTTTCTTCCATCTTTTATCTGAAGTGGGATATTTAAGTTTCCAATTATTACTGTACGAATATCTATTAGTCTTTTAAATTCTGTTAATCTTTCTTTCATGTAGTTTGTGGCTATATTGTAAAGTTTACATATGTGATTATAACCATAATGTTTTTTGATGAGGTGGTCCTTTGACCAATATATAATACCCACATTTGTTTCTTGTAACAGTTTTCACCCTTATGTCTGTTTGGTCTCTTTTGGTTATCACATGGACAGAGTATCTTGTTCCTTTTACTATGAACTTATTTGTGCCTTTGGGTCTAAATTTAGTCTCATGTAGATGGATATTTGGATCACATTTATCTATTCTGCCAATGTCTTTTTTTCTATTTCCTCCATTACTACTTCTATTATGACTCATTTTTCCTAATATAGCATTTTTATTTCCTCTCAGTTATTTTCTGTATATTTTTAGATTTTTCCTCCTAATGGTTACTGTGGGGATACAATTACTACCTTAACTTTCCAACATCTGGTTTTCAGACAGATTTTCTTGCAACAGTATGAAAAATTCTGTTTATAACTTTTTCCACACCTTATATTGCTAAAGCCATAAATGAATATATACATTATGTACATAAAACACTTAAAATGATCATTTGCCTTTTAAATTATATATATAAAGGAAAGTACAGGAAGTCAGGCGGTAGCACAAAGGCACATGGAGTGAAGCGCAAGGGCTGGTGTAAAGATCCTGGTTTGAGAGCCCAGCTCCCCACCTTTTGGGAGTCACTTCACAGGCAGTGAAGCAGAACTGCAGGTGTCTATCTTTCTCTCCACCTCTGTCTTCCCTTCCTCTCTCCATTTCTCTCTGTACTAGCCAACAACAACATCAATAACTACAGCAATTAAAAATAACAAGGACAACAAAAAGGGAATAAATAAATATTTAAAAAAATTTAAAAAGGAAGGCATGGGGGGAAGAGGAGGGGGGATGGTACATAGTCTTTTGGTGGTGGGAATGGTGTTTATGTGTACTCCTAGTAATTTGTAGTCATATAAATCACTATTTAATTAATATGTGAGGGGAAAATTGATTGAATGTCTCAAACTTTTTAAAGCACAGACTGAGTCTTTTTAATACATAGGCTGAGTCTTTAATATGTTGACTGTCTTAAAAGCTTAGACCAGGGAGAACAGAAGCAACCGGTGGCACAGCTATATACAAATAATGTCAGAGGACATAAATTATGGTGATGTTATGTATGATACAACAAATCCTAACAAAGGGATATTTCAAAGTTAATCCAGTTGCCAAATAATGTGATAATAGCAGTAACTATATATTATCTTCTTAAATCCTAAGACAACAGGAACTGCCCACTTCCTCTATAGAGCTTATATTTCCGCCATTCCTGGAACCTCTATGGTAGGGCTCACTTTCCTGTATGCTTCTCTCAATTCATACCAAATGATATGGCATCTGCCGATCCTAGCCTAATCAATGCAATGAATACCACCTCAGCATGCTTTACTTCAGACTATGTCCAGAGATGTCAGGTATGGAATGTCAACCCTTCAGCCTCATTACTTGGGTGAGACCTTTCCTTTCATAGGATTCTCTAATTCCATTCCAGGAGGTTCACTTCTAACAAAGTCCCAAAACCTAGATATAGACCAGGTCCCCTGAGATATGTTCACATGTATCAATAAATTAGGGCAAAATGGGAGTCCTGCGGCAGGGCAGCAGGCTAAGTGCACGTGGCACAAAGCACAAGGACCACCATAAGGATCCCAGTTCAAGCCCCTGGCTCCCCACCTGCAGGGAAGTTGCTTCACAAGCAGTGAAGCAGGTCTGCAGGTGTCTATCTTTCTCTCCCTGTCTCTGTCTTCCCCTCCTCTCTCCATTTCTCTCTGTCCTATCCAACAATGATGACACCAATAACTATAACAATATAAAAAAGGCAACAAAAGAAAATAAATATTTAAAAAATTAGGGAAAAATATATATCTGAAAGTAAAAATACACAATAGTAGAGAGTCAGAATTAAGTTCATAATAAAATAGTGTCTACTTAGATATCATCCTCACCTACTTCCTATTACAGTTCTCTCATTCACTCCAAAACTAACTTCATCAAAGCAAGGACTATAAACCTGAATAAGGGCAAGAGACTGGTATACTTTAACAATGACTCTTTAGTCACTGTCAGGCCACCCCGTCAGCTGGGGCCCTAGTTGGGGAGTCCTGAGATTCCCAAAGAGACATGATAGACCTAGACCTCAAATAAATCACTCTCTCCATTGTTACTGGTCATTTCTATCAGGAACAACACACTAGGCCCCTATGTGGGCTCCCATAGGACCTTGCCCTCAACTTGAATCAACAATGGTAGAGAATATTCCATCCTCCGAAGCAAGGCTGGACAACATACTATATGCTACACCTGAGGAAGATGAGATATTGGGGCAGCCTGGAATGTTCGTACTCATGACCACATAATGTGAACTCAGATCTAGAGAGATGCAGAGGTCAATAGACTCCTAAGCTGAATATGGGCCCCAGATAAGATCAAATATATGGGGTTTACAGGCAACAATATTTATACCCCTTCTCCATATTAAGGAGCTACTTTCTTCCTTGATCCAGCTTTCTTGTCCTTTTTCCAACCATAGCATCATCTCCCCAGACAACAACTTGGATCCACCAGCATATCAGATTTCAGAAAAAAAAAAAAAAACCTAGTATAGTCACAGGTCCTTTGGAATATAACTAAAATATGCCTACTAGCTATCTACAACACAGAAGACCCCCCCCAACTCTTCATATGCATTATTCCAGCCTTTAAGTCCATCATTGGTCAACAATTTGTTTGGCTTTGTATGTTAACTCTCTTTCCAGCCACCAGGTTTCAGATGCTAGCATGATGCTTACCAGACTTCCCTGTACAGACAACCCCACCAATGTGTCCTGGAGCTCTGCTTCCCCAGAGCCCTTCCCCACAAGAGAAAGAGAGAGACAAGCTAGGAGTATTAATTAACCTGCCAATGCCCATGTTCAGCGGGGAAGCAATTACAGAAGCCAGACCTTCCACCTTCTGCATCCTACAATGACCTTGGGTCCATACTCCCAGAGGGATAAAGAATAGGAAAGCTAACAGGGGAGGGGATGAGATACAGGGTTCTGGTGGTAAGGATATGTGAAGTTGTACCCCTCTTATCCTATGGTTTAGTCAATGTTTCCTTTTTATAAACAAAAAAATTTAAAAAGAAAGAAAAAAATTAAAAAATAAGAAAGAAGGCACAAGATCAATCCATTCTAATTCCCATTTAACTTTGTAGCTCTATTTATTTTAGTTCTTTATTTCTTTACTTAGCTTTAACTTCAAACAAAACTTAATGTTTTGTTTCCTCTCATTCAGGATAGAGAATTTTCTTTACACTTTCTCATAAGGTAGAAAGAAAATATTCAGCTTTTGTTTACTAGGGAGTGTCTTAATTTTCCCCTTGTTTATGAAGTGACTTTTTTTTTTCCAACGGGATTATTGCTGAGGCTCAGTGCTCATACTATGAGAATCCACAACTGCTGGCAGCCATTCTTGCACCTTTTTTTTTTCTCTTTTTTATTTCATAGGACAAGGAAAAATTGAGAGGGGAAGATAAGATAGAGGAAAAAGAGACATCTGCAGACCTGCTTCACTGCTCCCAGAGTGCCCTTCCCCTTACAGGAATGGGTAGGTAGGGGGCTCGAATCTAGATCCTTTAGCATGGTAATGTATGTGCTCAACCAGGTGAGCCACCACCCAGCATCCTATAAACAATGTTTTTGCATGGTCTAGGAGGTGGAGCAATGATAAAGCTTTGGATTTTGAAGCATGAGATCCTGAGTTCAATCCCCAGCGGCACATGTGCCAGAGTGATGTCTGGTTCTTACTCTCCTCCTGTCTTTCTCATAAATAAATAAAGCCTTTAAAAAAAAAAAAGAATGTTTTTGCTACCTAGATAACTTTGGTTACAGTCTTTCATTTAGCATTTTAAATATGTCACATCAGTGCATTTTAGACTCAGTAGTTTCTGTTTTTTTAAATAAATGTAAGTAAAAATTTATAAAAATTATTTTTAAAAACTTAAAAAAATATATCCTTATTTATTGGATAGAAACAGCCATAAATCAAGATGGCGGGAGAAAATAGGAAGAGAGAAAGAGAAACAGATGCAACCATGCTTCACCACTCGCAAAGCTTTCCCCCTGTAGGTGGGGACCAAGGCCTTGAACCCAGGTCCTTATGCATTATAACATGTGTGCTTAAGCAGGTGCACCACTGGCCCTGATTCAATAGTTTCTTTCTTTCTTTCTTTCTTTCTTTCTTTCTTTCTTTCTTTCTTTCTTTCTTTCTTTCTTTCTTTCTTTCTTCCTCTTGTTGCCCTTGTTGTTTTATTGTTGTAGTTATTATTGTTGTCATTGTTGTTGGATAGGACAGAGAGAACTAGAGAGAGGAGGAGAAGACACAGAGGGTGAGAGAAAGATAGACACCTGCAGAGCTGCTTCACCGCTTGTGAAGCGACTCCCCTGCAGGTGGGGAGCCGGGGACTCGAACTGAGATTCTTTCGAAGGTTCTTGTGCTTTGCGCCAAGTGTGCTTAACCTGCTGCACTGCAGCCCGACTCATAATTCAATAGTTTCTAAGGAGAAAAATATTGTAAATTTTACTGAGCAATTCTTATGAATGAAGAGTCACTTCTCTCACTGATTTCCTTCTATTTTATAATTTATTTTGCTTTAGTAATATTCTCTGTTTGGTACAACGTTGTTGTTTCCTCTAGTTTTGCTTCCCTGGTTTCTTTCAGATCTTTGACTGTTTTTAAGACAGCTAATTTAAAGTGTTATTCTGAAAAGCCCAACATTGGGCTTCTCTGTGGAAATTTCTTTTAATTAATTTTCTGTATATATACAGTCACTAATCTGTTTGTTCAAAAATGTCATTTCAACATTACAATAATAAAGTCTCTTAGTAGATAACCTGTTTGTAAGGGTCTTTTTATTCAATAAAAGTTCCTGGAGGGTCATCCAAATATTTCCATATATCAATAATTCATCCCTTTTTTAAATTACTGATTAGTATTGTTCCTTCCATGGCATAGATGCACCAAAGGTTGTTTAATCAGTTATCCTAGGTTTATAACCTTGATGCTGCTCTTTCAAGATAGGCAAACTCAGTCATCTGACCTTGCTAATATGGGTCATCATTTGGATGGGGTTGGGTTAATGACTCCCTCAGCTTTCATGAACAATAGCTTACTAAGCAAACACTTCACTAGGTTAACAATACTTTGGGGGAGAGAGTATGAATCAATGGCTACAAAATGAGTTTAACCTTAAGAGAAAAAGTGTTCCTGGACTTCAGAAGCAGTCCCCTGAATTCTTTGCTTTTGTGCAATACATCATGTTCAGCCCATGTTTCATTTTGTGCTCTCTCCCCCCAAAGTCCTTTCTTTTTGTGCAATACATCATATCCAGTCCACGTTTCACTTTGTGCTCAATCGTGGTGTATATACACAACGGAATACTATTCAGCTGTTAAAAACAATGAGGTTGTCTCCTTTGCATCCTCATTGACGAAACTTGAGAACATTAAGCTGCGTGAGATAAGCTAAAAGGAAAAGGATGAATACCAAACCATCTCACTTATTAGCAGGACTTAATAAAATAGGCACAGGGAGGGAGAGCACAAAGTGAAACATGGAGTGGACATGGTGTATTGCACCAAAGCAAAGGATTTTGGAGGGGGGACAAAAAGTGAAAATAATTTTTTTTAAGATACAGAGAGGGAGAGAGGGTGTCAGATCTAGTGAGCAGAAAACTGCTCAGCTCTGGTTTATGGTGGAGCTGGAGTTTAAATCTGGGACTTTAGAGCTTCAGACATGAAAATCCTTTGCATAATCATTATGCTGTCTCCCCAGCATTCTTCGTATATTTATATGTTGTATTATATATATAGACTGGGTTTTATATGTTGAATAACTTTGCATGCCTGGGATAAATTCTACTTGGTCATGATGTACACTTCTTTTTATATGTTGATAAAATTTTATCTGCTATATATTGTGTCATATTTGTTGGTATGCTTCTAATTTCTGCTTATAAGACCTTCTGTTTTGATCATCATGTTAGGTTCGCTTGTATTGCTTAATGCTGTGGTCTATTTACATAATCATCGTTTTCATTGGTTTGATCCCCACTGGTTCGAATGCTTTTTCCTTCTCCCCACACCCTATCCTACATACTTCCTCTTCTTGACACTTCCGCCTCAGGAGATATAAAGGACAGTATTTTCTAATGAATAGAGATTAGATTGTTGAACTGCATCCCCGCTCGTCAATAAAGATTGAACTGCGTTCCCAGCTCAGCCATGAGTCCCTGCTCATCTCTCTCCCGCCCACAAAGCTAGCCTGGCATCTGGCGCCCTGAACTGGGACCAGCACATATTCTTATATGAATCAATGGCCCATGCATATGAATTTGGAAGTCTAAATATTGTTACAATGGCAAAGTTGGTCTAGAACAGAGGTGAGGGAGCTTTTATGCTGTCAAGAGCCACTTGGATATTTATAACATTTACAGGCCATACAAAATTATTGACTTAGAAATGAGCACTTAATATTACTATGAAAATGTTATGAAACAGAAGCCCCTAGATTTATTGAGTTACAAAATCTGCCTGTGGTTGTCTTGACTGGGTCAGAAAAAGTGATTTCTTAAGTGAGTCAGTCTAAGACTAGTGTGTTCTTAATGCACTCTGGCAGACGTTTAAGAGAGAGAACCCAATGTAGAATTACAAGCAACCTTGGGAAACTAAATGTTTTTGCTTGAATTTTCTCTATCCAGATATTATTTCACTGGAAGGCTCATTTTACATTGGAATCTAAGCATCTGAGTTAGTCTCTGGCATTCAGCAGAGACCCGGTAGAAATTTACTGACTGAATAATGTTAGAATCCAGGATTGACCACAACTATACTTTGATGGCCTCACTGAGTTAGAATGGTAGACTGTAGTGAAATCTAGATGACAAAGGAAATATATTCTCAATAATGTTTAATTATTGAGATATAAAATTCCCAGCACAGAAGTGTACCCACTGCAACCAGGCCATTCAATGAATAACTACCTATTTGTTCCCAAATTATTTGTGTTTAAATATTGCTTCTGAAATCCAGGGACACTTTATTAAGGTTAAATTCATCTTGTAGCCATTGATTCATACTCTCTCCCCAAAAGTATTGTTAAGTACTTAGTAAGTACTTAATTGCTTAGTAAGCTATTGTCCATAAAAGCCAAGGGAGCCATTAACCCAATCCCACCCGAAAGATGACCCATATTAGCAAGGTCAGATGACTGAATTTGCCTAGATTGAAAGAGCAGCATCAAGGTTATAATAAGTGACCTCAGAATTAATGGTTAAAAGAGGAAATGCCACTGGTTAGCACTTGCCAAGGAGGCTCTGGCAGGAAGAAGTTATCCTGGTGAAGCCAAAGGGAACAGACCCAAGATGATAGTTGTTACAATAAGATTAATGGAGACACCCATGCAGGAGAACACAACAATCGTCCCCTGCCCAGGGTGACTGTGGCCTGCCCACTGGACAGGAGGAGTGTCTGACTAATTGCATCTCTGCCTGTCTCCATACAGCACCGTTTGTTTATGGAAGGTCCTCTTCTTTGTCCTGAACAAATTGACCCATTTGTTTCACTTTGTGCATTTAATTTTCATCTGTACATTTGCAAAATAAGCCCATTGGTGTTCATTATGGTAAATTAATATTAGTGTTGCCATAAGACAACCAGCAGCCCGCGTTCTCAGTAACTCTTTCCCACCTCTCCCCCCATCCCTTGACTAATAGATATCATTTCAACAGTTTGACTAACTGCCGTGTTATAGAAAAGGCAGTAATTTATACTGATGTAATGGCCGTGATAAAAATCATTTGTGTGCTGATTTTATAAATTAGGGTGGAAATGTGAGTGCCTCTGAAAAATGAAGTGCTACCACATGGATTCCACTGTTGCTAATGCTTCATACCTTTCTGCTTCATTAAACCAATTTCACGGGGAGATGAGTTAGAGGAAGAAGCTGTGCTGCTTATGAGATGCAACAATGGTTTATTGAAAGAAATGGGGCTAAGATTAAATTAAGTGCTACTCAAGAAATATGGAAATACAGAAATATTCAGGCTCCAAGATGAGTAATTCAAAAATATGATAAGTTAGCTCTTTCATACTACCCAAACTGGCTCATCATAATTTGCATAGAACTGAATTCACAGCCTACTAATTAATATTGAAGAGCTTCTTGAAATTTCCTTTAGGAATGGAAGAACCCCAGTGATGTATTTATGTGTTTTGATATCCTGTCAACTCAAACTTCTCTTTTGGAGCCACTCTGATGGAGTCATAATCTTAAAATGTTTATCTCAATGCTCTACTCATATTGGAGAAGTAAACACCAAGCTTAGATCAAAGAGAAGGGACCAGGATGAAGGTACGTGGTAGAAAAGACTAGGGCCATCCATTGGTGATTGCCTGTACCAAACCTCACTAGTTTTTCTGTTCCCTTGTCTCCTGATTTCACATGATCACAATATGAGCTGAGCAGAAGCATGCTAGTAGCCTGTTGCTCCTTTGGGGACACTTCTAAACTAGCAGTAGAGACACTGGAAGATAAAGCATTGGCTGGCATGAAGTTAGGAGTGGGTAATGAGAAATTGGGATAGGGTCATTTCCACTGTTCATCTAAACTGCCTAATATTGCCCCCAAACTCACCCCCTCCAACACACACCCATCTGATGAGCTTGAAGTTTTCACTTTCTAGCAACTAAACCCTACTTGTTCCCTGAATTGTGAAGGATGTAAACACAAAGGGATTCATTCATTAAATAAGAGGCTTATGAATACTTAGTGTTTTTTTTAAAATGCAGAATTTCAAAGTGCAGCTGAGGAACTGCCATTTTCTCCCTTCCTCACAATGAGTCTCTGTATTTAAGTGACCCACGTCCCAGGGCTGGGTCCAGCTCTCAGATTAGCATAGAAAACACGTACAACCACGACTTCCAACCCTCCCCCTCCTATTGATGATAAAGAGAGTTCCAAAAAATAAACCTCTAGAATAGAAGGACAAGATTTCAACGTCACAGTCCTGAGGATGACGTGCCAAGAGTCAGACCATATCTATCCCCATCCAAGTGGGAAAGACATTGATGTCTAATTCTTATTTTTATATTTATTTATTACTTTATTTGATATAACAGAAAGAAATTAGGAGGGAAAGGAGAGTTAAAGAGGGAGACAGAGAGGCATCTGTAGCACTGTTTTACTGCTTGTGAACCTTCTCCTCTGAAAGTAAGGACCAGGGGCTTGAACCTGGGTCTTTGAATGTGATGATGTATGCATTCAATCAGGTGTACCACCAACCAGCCCCTTATGTTTAATTATAATATAGGTCAGCTGCTACCATATTAGTATCTGAGGCTTTAACAGACTTGGTTCACACAGCTAACATGGTGTGTTTATGTTTACACCACTGTCACACTATTAAAGAGGGACTTAAAACTCCTTTTCAAGGGATAACACTGCTACTATCTATCTGAGAGTCATGTCCACTTTCATGAGGAATGGAAAGCATTCAGTTCAAAGGCATTTCAGTGTGAAGATGACTTGCAGATATTATGGTTGTGAGGATTAGAAAAGGCATATATTTATCTCCCAATTAAATAGTGGACTTGAAGAAAATAGAGTTTTTCAGAAATACCAGTATCAAGATTTGACACTTCCAGAAGAGGACATAGGTAAGAACTTGATTTTCAAATAACTGATAGTTACAAGCCTGATCCCCAAGGTTAGGTCTCTACTATTTGTTCTAGTCGCTGTCTTTTTTGTAGAAGCTGTCTTAGAGGAGGCCTTCAAAAAATTCTGATGTTGATCATTAATAGGCGGCAGTCCCTGTCTACAATTCTTAAAAATTGTATCATAGTCTAAAGTGTTTCATGTAAATGCCATGAAATAAGTTTGAATTCTCAGAGTCACAAAGTTTCAGGGACAAAAAACATGCAAAAATATTGAGGTGGGAAAGGAGGAGAATCTTCATAGACAAAGGTGCCTCCATTAAGGTTCTTCCTTCCCTTGTCCATTCTCTGCATCACCCAAAAAAATCTAAGAACCGGGAATTGGGCAGTAGCTCAGCGGGTTAAGTGCAAGTGGCACAAAGCACAAGGACCAGCTTAAGGATCCTGGTTCGAGCCCCTGGCTCCCCAACTGAGGGGAGTCACTTCACAGGCGGTAAAGCAGATCAGCAGGTGTTTGTCTTTCTCTCCCCCCTCTGTCTTCCCCTCCTCTCTCCATTTCTCTCTGTCCTATCCAATAACGACAACAGCAGTAATAACTACAACAATAAAACAAGGGCAACAAAAAGGGAATAAATAAATAAATATTTTAAAAAATTTAAATCTAAGAACCTCTAGTACCATATTCAGGTTCCCCATGACACCAGAATTATTTGAAGCCCTCTTTTGCGACAGTTAGGCATGTTGTCTCTTCTGTGGCCTGAACACTGGGTATCATGGAAGCACTGGAAAGACTCAGGAAAGATACTTTCCTGAGCCGATTAAAGTACAGGAAGAGAAGAGATTTATCTCTTTCACATTCAGATTTAGGGAAACTTCAGGCACCTACAGTGATTTGCTTAAAAGCCATGCCAAGAACAGATGTTTGGGGAACCAGGTTTTACAGCTTGTTAACATTATTCAGACCAGGACTAGTCCCAATGTTGACTGGAATGAAATGGCAAAGACTCATAGACTGGAAGAAATAAGCAGAGCTAGGAGCAAATGTAGTGACACAGCAGCATCTTGAAAACATTTCCAGCTTCTGCTCCTCCCTCCTTCCCTTCTATTTCACTGCTCTTGTCATTCCTATGATCTGTGGTGGCTAGTGCAGTGTGGAACTATTCCCCTGCCATCTTGTGATCTTGTAAGCCATGATTAACTCACTAATAAAAGTAAAGAATAAAAATAAACACTTCTATTTGTCTTCAGGTAGGTGTTCTCATTGGCAGTACTGGCATTAGAACAATGGTTTCCAAATTTTGTCTGCACAAGTATCACTTGAGAAGTTGAAAAAAAATGTCCATTTCTCCAGATGATATCACAAATATGTCCCAAAGGCTCACCTCTCCAGAGCACTACCCCACTAGGGAAATACAGAAACAGGATGGCACCATGGATTGATCTGCCAATGTTCATGTCCAATGGAGAAGCAATTACAAAATCCAGACCTTCCATCTTCTGCACCCCATAAATAATTTTGACCCATACTCCCAGAGTGGTAAAGAATAGGGAACTTTCAAGAGTTGGGCAGTAGCACAGTGGGTTAAGCGCAGGTTGCACAAAGTACAAGGACCAGCATAAATATCTGGGTTTGAGCTCCCAGCTCCCCACCTGCAGGGGAGTCGCTTCACAAGCGGTGAAGCAGGTCTGCAGGTTTCTCTCTTTCTTCCTCTCTGTAAATAATAAATAAATAAATAAATAAATAAAAGAATAATGAAGTTTCCAGTGGGGGTGGGGGATGAGACATGAAACACTGGTTATGGGAACTTTATGAAATTGTACCCCTGTTATCTTACAATCTTGTTAGTCATTATTAAATCACTAATAATTTTAAGTGTCCATTTCTCTTTCCTATAAATGTGGATAATTAATTGATCTTGGGGGGGTATGGGATCTGGAATGCTTTAAGATATCCTGGGGATACGAATGTACCGATAAATTGGGGATTATTGGATTAAAGCAAGGAGTCCTGCCATAGTTTCTGCTTGCCAAGTGTGCTCATTTTGGATCCCAAATGCTTCTCTTTCTCTGGACACCTGCAGTGCAGAAAAGAAATATTCTCACTAGGGGACTGGGGTGGTGACAGAATATTAGATGATAATGCTAAAAACTTCCCCTATGGAAGAGGAAAGGTGACTCTCACATTAACCCAGAGAAATAAATATTTAACTTCCTGCTATTTAAAGTATGATCTCTGCTTTGTTAGCACGTCTTGGCTCTTTTGGCTAAGATCAAATGCATATCTTCTGATCAGCTGAAATTTTGATATGTCATCTATCCAAGAACAGTAGATTTAATGGAATTTTTGGAGCAGGGAGATAGAGTAGGAGATTGGTGTAGCCACTCAGTGCACCTACTTAGTATTCCTGGCATTGCAGTACTTCCAGGAATGGTGAGATAGTGAGAAGGGAAGGAGAGAAGGAGGGATGGAGGGGGGAGGGAGGGAGAGAGGTAAAGAGGGAGAAAGAAGGAAATCTAGAGGGAAGGAGGGTGGAAGGAATGGTCCAAGAAGGTCATTTGGAGACACTTGTAGCTCTTTGAAGGTGGGTGCAGTGAAGCTTATACACAGAGGAGTAAAGCTGGACTCCTCAAATTCTGTAGTAGTATAAACCGGTAAAATGTGTTTCAAAATACAGAAGGGGAAACATTCAGCAGAACTTGGACTGGGTTTGGTGTATTGTACCAGGGCAAAGAACTCTGGAAGGGAGGCTTTCAGGTCATGGTGCACAATGTTGGATGCTGGGGTGAGAGTGTATTTTCCGAAAACTGAGAAATTTTTATATGTATCAACAACTGTATTTACTGTAAATCCCTCCAATAAAAATGTTTCAAAATAAAAATATATGAATAAAATCGGGTTTACTTGGGAAAATTCTAGAAATGCAATATCTTAGGATCCAGACCAGTTGATTTCTAAGGTGACTTATGTGCAGCTCACAGGCTGAGAAGTTCAAGAATCCTTCTTAACCTGAGTTCCTGTCTCTTGAAATTGTTCACCTACGATTGTTACATTCATCAAACAAAAGATTAAAAGATGCTCACTGCAGTTTGAATTTGAGATCAGTAACTACTAATATTTATAATATGTATTTCCTAGGGGGTATGGGTATCCTGTGTTTCATTTGAAAAACATATATTTACTCATATTCAAGTGGCTGATACTACAAAGACATTTTCTCAGTTTTCCTTTGGGACTATGACTCCATTCTTATGTATTTCATGAGCTTCAAGTAATTCTATTTTTTCACAAACTAGTAAGTTAATCATTTTGCTGATTTATTTATATTGATTTAACATGGGTTTACAGTATTGCAAATTGTGTGTGCTTGTGCATGTGTGCACAAACATGCAAGCGCACACGTGTGAGGCTCACCATAACTACCACAAAAGTCCCAGTGCCATGGATACCTATCTACTTACCTCCGTTCCATTCCGTCTAATAACCATCACAGTTTTGACAGAGCCCAAGAGTCCTTCTTCATGTATACATGTATATATACATATATATATATGATATACATATATGTATGTCTTACAAATTTCTATCTATATCCCACATAGGAACAACACCATTTTTACCTCTTCACTTATTTTTACTTAGCATATTTCACCGCCAATTCCATCTGTTTGGTCACAAACAATACAGAATCCAGTTTTTAAATTTAAGAATATTGTTCCATTGAATATACATATCATAACTTCTATCTGTTGATGGACATTTAGGCTTACTGGATCATCAGGTATTTTCATTTTTATTTATTTGACCTCTCTATCTCTCTTTTACAACACTATATGTATATATATATTATTGTTTTTAATTGATGATTTAATAATGATTAACAAGATTGTAGGATAAGAAGGGCACAATGCCATATAAGTCCCACCATCCCCTCCATTGGAAGTTTCCCTATTCTTTATCTCTTTATGGGCCAAAGATCATTATGGGGTGCAGAAGATATAAGGCCTGGCTTCTGTAATTGCATCTCCATTGAGCACGGATGTTGGCAGGTAGATCCATACCTCCATCTTTCCTTAGTGAGGAAGAGCTCTGGAGAGGTGAGGTTCCAGAACACACTGGTGAGGTCATCTGCACAGGGAAGTCAGGATGACAACATTTTGGCATATACAACTTGGTGGCTAGAAAGTGGTAAACTTCATATGTCCCTCTCCTTTTCCTCCTCTCTCTCTAGGTGCTGATAAAGCTGGAGTTCAAAGCCCTCTTAACTTCTTCCTCCTATCATTTCTCCCCCACTAGGAGTATGGATCAAGGTTGTTTTGGATGTACAGAAAGTAGGAGTTTTCGCTTCTGTAGTTGCTTCTCTGCCGGACGTGGGTGTTGGCAGGTCGATTCATACCCCCATCCTGTTTTTGTCCTTCCCCAGTGGACCAGAGCTCTGGAGAGGCGAGATTCCAGGACACACTGGTGAGTTTATCTGCCAAGAGAGTCAGGATGTAATCATCATAACATCTGCAACTTATTGACTGGAAGGTGGCAGGACATAAATTGAGACAAAATGGTTAATGAACAGGAACAAAAAAGTAGGCATAGAGCAGATGATATTAGGGATCTTGGGGTAGAAGAAAGCTGTAAAGTTCATGTTAGGCATGTTCCTGGGGGCACACAATTGTGTTTTGCCTGAGTTTGATAGCTAGACTGAAGTTGGATAAAAATATTGTCTGAGAAAATGGTGTCAGAGTAGAGAAAAAGGCTAGAAAGTTGAATTAAAGCAGTGAGCTCCCATTCTTGAAAAACTGTGGCTACAATTAACTATTTATGGCCATCCTCCTGATCCAGGGCATATCTATGTTTAGCATGAGAACTTGTGTAACTTTTGAGTCACTATTGTTCTGAGCTCAGAGTTCATGGTGTTTGACCACTCTCCACACTTTTCCATTCGGACTATATCAGTCTGCATTCCTACCAACAAGGTACAAGAATTACTTTTGACTCCATATCCTCACTAGTGTCAAGCAATGGTAGATAGATTGATGGTCTGACACAGCCTGTGCTAGGATTCAACCTTAGAACAGGCCCTCCTGGTCTAGTAGTTATGCTGTGCACACTTGAGGCATACAAATGCCAAATGGTCAATCCTCACATCATTTCTAATACCTCCAGTCCCTGCAGAGATGAAGTTCCTTAGCAATTGTACCCAAAGTAATTGCTTGTCTTCCAGATCTGCCAGGATCCTCTCTCATTTTCTGATTTCTGAGCCACTCACTTAGCTTCTTCTGCATCTCTTACAATGTACTGTTGGGTCCAGGACAGTTTTTCAGTGTAAAGGTTACTTCTCTGATTCCAGGTTTTTACGTTAATCACAGAGGCATCTTTGTTCTCAGTTGATGTAAGGTAATACTTACTTCAAGAGCAGACACGGATTACTTTTAGTTCCACAAAGCAAGTAATCCTGGTCCATAGATAGTGTACAGATATGTTCAAATCTGAATTTGACAAACTGTTTCATCTGTGACCAGTCTGAAGATCCTATCCCAGGACGCATACTGCCTTGTGAGTATGCTTCTTGTTTAGCCCAATGTCCGTGGGAAGTAGCTGATAGGCTGTTCAAGTCTAGGGATAAGAAAAGCAATGCTCCAAGCCACTTACAGTGACCAAGAAAGTTCTGTGAACAGAAGCATGTCTGTGAGCTGTTCCCTGTGTCTGCTGGTCAGATATTCTCATTTCATGATTATACTTATCTAGCTAGTTGACTCCAAATACCTTTTATAAGTAGATGTTATAATTACCCTTCTTTAAATACATCTTCCCATACATTTGTATCCAATTTCAGAGAACCCTGAAGGTTACCCAGGAAGTTCATTAGTTCAAAGATGAGAACATTTGTTCTACCTCATGGACAGATACCCTGATTCCTAGAGAAACAAAAGCATCACCTCCATTACCATGACAAGGATCTGATACATTAGTATGGTGCTCCGTGGTCAAAAAAACCGGTTCAGATTCCTTATTTCGTCGTAACAGACACTCTTTGAGGTAGCCATTTTAGTCTCTTCTGTACAGATACCAATGATGTTGACATACCTTAAGTGAAATAGATACTAAATCCTACATTATCCAATAAACAAAGCACAGAAAAAAACTCCAGTTCAGGTTCTTGTGTTTTCTCTTCTTATCTTGTTTTTCAACTTCTGTCTATGAGTGAGATCATCCCATATTCATCTTTCTGTTTCTGACTTATCTCACTTAACATGATTCCTTCAAGCTCCATCCAAGATAGGGTGAAGGCGAAATCACCATTTTTAATAGCTGAGTAGTATTCCACTGTGTATATAGACCACAACATTCTTAGTTACTCATCTGTTGTTGGACACCTGTGTTGTTTCCAGGTTTTGGCTATAACAAATTGTGCTGCTATGAACTTAGGTACACACAGATCTGTTTGGATATGTGTTTGATTTTAGGATATATCACCAGGAGAGGAACTGTAGAGTCATAGGTTACACTTCTGAGAATTCTCCAGACTGCTCTTCACAGGAGTTGGACCAATTAGCCTTCCCACCAACAGTGCTGTGCAGGAGGGTTCCCTTACCCCTACAACCTCTCCAATCCTTTCTGATGTATGATTTTCTCACAGGAGTGAAGTGATATCTCATTGTGCTCTTTATTTGAATTTCTCTGACAGTAAATTGGAGCATTTTTGGATATGCCTGTTGGCCATTTGGATCTCTTCTTTGATGAATCTTTATATCCTCTTACCAATATTGATTGGGATCATTTTGTGTTGTTGCTGCTGCTGCTGCTGAATTTGGTGAGATCTTGATATATTTTGGTTATTAGCCAATAAAAGACTTTTTAGCAGCCTCACTGTTTATAGGTCGGACCTCAGTGTTACAACTGAACACTGATAAGAATGTCCCCCTGGATTTTAAAAACCCACTGATATGAAGAAAGAACTACCTTTGATTTCATCTGGCTTACCAACCCCCATTGCACTCAAGGAGAGGACCAATACTCACTGGCAGCTTGCAATCCAAGGCCAGCCTCTTTCCATATGATAGACAAAGTTGGCTGCTATGAGCATTCTTGGCACCAGCTCAAAAAGTTCTGAGTTGCTAGATCTTGAAAAGGAAATTCTCCTGGGAGTCTTTCGGACTTTCAAATCATGGGTGAAGGGTGAGAGGGTGCAGAAGAGGACACAGAATGGGGAGGGGAGCTGTTGCCTGACCTCTGGAGTTGGTTTTAACTACTCTACCAGAGTGGGTGTTTCCACTAGTAAGTCTTACTGCATACTCACCAAAATCTCAAAATTATTTGATGCAGAGAAGAATTCAAAAAGAACTCTGGGGAAGGGGGCTGAGGGAGAAGGTTCTGATATCCTGGTGCACAATGGTGGATAAAGACCTAAGAGTTAGTGGGTGAGAATGTTCTGCAGACAAAAAATTACAGGGAAGATGAGACGTCATACTCATGTATCATGTCAGCAATGGTACTATAAACTGTTACCCCCTCCAATAGTTATTTTAAAACAATAATAATTAAATCAAGGTGAAAAAAAAAAACTTGAAGGGAAGCCACATCTGTTGACGATGTTTTGAGCACACTGTCATGCTTGCACTTTATGCCTTGGGTCAGTGATGGAGGTTAGAAATCCTCATTCCCATTTTAAGGATGAGGTCAGAGAAGCTTTGAGAGGAGAGGCACAGGGACATGTTTTCTCTTAGGACTGTCTTATACAGTTTAGTCTCACTCACTCTCTCCTTCCTTATTCCTTCCTTTCTCTCTGTACATTTGTGACTGAGATGAGAGGTGCATCCTGTGACACAAGTGTTCCCCCATATAAATACCCCAAGAGTTGACATACAGTAGTAAAAATAAAACAAAAAAGAAATGACTGAACTGGCTTCATGCACCCACCAAAAGCTGGCAGTTGGGACTGGGAGGGGTCACAGTTAGCAGGCATGCTTTGGCTGTGAGGCAGGGAAAGTGGCCTGGAGTTTGGTGTAGTGTCAAGGGGTTAAAGGAAGGGAGGACTGAACCAGAGTCCAAACTAGCATTTTTGGCGCCTGGGGCAAACAGCGTGAAACTGGCCTTCTCTTCAATGGAGGCTGCTCTTGGCAGTGGGGGAGGGGCTGCCCCGAGGACAAAAGGTCCCATGGCTGGTGTGCTCCCAGCCCTTGACCTCAGGCCTCTCCCTCCATCCATCTCTGAGATTGTTAAGGGGGCTGGCCCCGGGCCAGGGCAAAGCTTCCAATAGAGACCAGAGAGATGGTGGGAGAAAAATGCCCTACCCTCTAAATTTCTGTGCCCCAGTGACCCCACCCCTATCCAGGGCTCTGGAAAGAACAGAACAGAATGTGGACCTAGGAAGGGAGGTGAGAGAAGGCAGAGGGGAATTTCCTGGAAGAATAGGGAGAGGTCAGGGGGCCATCAGTCACAGCCATGGGGTTGAAAAAGTCTGCCAAAAGATGGACCCTTTTGGAAACTGGAAGGCATTTCAGAGTTCAAGATGTGAAGCAAGGAGGCCGGCAATTACAAGTTAGAGCACCGAAAGACCAAGCAGGCCCAGATCATGGGGCCAGAGAGGTCGATGATATACTGGCAATTATTGAACTCCACAAGATTTTACTGAGCATTTGCTATGTGTCAGGTACTGTATCTGGCACTTAGGAGAGTGTGGTGAACATGGCATGATTCTCATCCTTCTTCCAGCGGCAGGCAGTGTACCTAGGGCCAAGTGAGTAAAAGACAAGCAGGGAAATGCAACTCCATGAAGAGGACCTTCAAGGTCTATTCAGATGCTTGAGGCTCCAGAGTTGAGAACCTTTTGATTCATAGGGGTGCTTTCCTCTCCAAAGAAAGATGAAGTTGGCATGAGGAGCAAGGAGCATGGGAGAAAGAAAGGTTCATTGTGATTTTTGAGGGAGAGGGTGAGAAAAGCAAAGGCAGAATTTTTTGTGTGTGTGTGAAGGTCTGATATGCAATGATGAGAAGGATTTGAAAAGATGAAAGAAACATGGAAGTGGGATGGGGAGAGAATTATGTTTTGTGTAGTGCTAGGAATGAACCCACAGTTTCATGCATACATGGTATCACTGAGCTGTCCCTAAGGCAACCCAGCTTTATCTATATTTTGAGAAAGAGAGACTGACTAGAAGAAGGAAGAGAGGTGAGACAAAAAAGGGAGAGACTTCACAGCATTGTTTTATCATTCATGGAGCTCCCTTGGTACTGCCTATGGTGTTCCATGTGGTGCCAGAGATTGGATTTAAGGCCTCATGGATGCTAAAGTGGGCACTGAGATAGATATATTCCATTTCTCCAGAGTCTGTATTTTAAGGGTGGAGGGATCACCTAATTACACATGAAGACAGAAAAGCAAAGAATACATCTGGGGATGGGGAGTAACTGGGGGATGTTTAGAGTTATATGTGACGCTGGTGTGTTGGGGAATCAAACAGAAGTTTAGTGTTGATAGTCACCAAAAATGTGACAGCAAAGAGCATTTGTGGTCAAAGATAGAGTCAAGAATTAGAGATTTTTGGAATGTGGTCAAAATAAGCTAAACAATGAAGACATTGAGAGGATTTTATCTTTTAGGGAGGAGAAACATAACATTGTTTGCTGGTTACAAGGAACTCAATAGTGCAAGGTCATGGCAGTGAGAGAGAAGAAGCAGAGATTTGTTTAAAAGCTACTATAGAAGTTCATGTACTGACACATGCTGAGGTCTAGATGCTAGATAAGGGGGGATGGAAAGGAATGGGGAAAGGTAGAGAATGGAGATAGGGCTCACACAACTTGTAAACCAGGGGCCAGGTGGTGGTACACCTTGCTACAATGCACAAGGACCCAGATTCGAGCCCCTGGTCTCCATGTGCAGGGGGAAAACTTTGAAAGTGGTGAAGCAGTGTTGCAGGTATCTCTCTCTGCCTCTCTCCCTCTCTATCTTCCCCCTCCTCTCAATTTCTAGCTGTCTCTATCCAATAAATAAAGATAATAAAAATAATAATTTAAAAAAGAACTTGTCAACCAAGTTCATTTGGGAGGAACAGGAGAAGACAATTCTCCTATTCTCTTCTTTCCAGCTCAGAATATCTTCTTATTAATTTTGGGGTTGAAATGTAATCTATATACCTAATTTAAACACATAAGAAAAAGAGATAGATGAAGAGATGCAGCAAGATTGCAAACCAATACCATCTCCCAGTCACATCCCACGGCCTCGGCAGAACTGTCCTTGAATAAATCAGCAGTGTAATCTGAAGCAGCACAGTTGGATTAGGAAGGAAGAAGTAACAGTAAAATAATACACACCAAATAATAAATAATGGGGCTAGTAATAATAATTATTTCTAAGTAATAAATACTATGTGCAACACACACAAAGGAATATTATTGAGTTATAAGAAGGAGGAAACCCCGTCATTACAGCATCATGGAGGAATCCTGAGGGTGTTAGATGAAATAAATGACATGCATGAGACCCTGAGTTTGACCTTGGATACCACATGACAACATCAGGGATACAGAAAGCTGGAGTGCCATACATACTGGAATGGTGTTTTGGTGTCTCTACCTACATCTCCTTCTCTACACTCTTAAGAAAATATGTGTACACCTGAAATTAATGTCCCGTATCAATAACATTTCAATTTTTTAAATTTTTTATTATCTTTATTTATTTATTGGATAGAGACAGTCAGAAATCAAGAGGGAAGGGAGGGACAGAGAGAGTGAGAGATACCTACAGCCCTGCTTTACCACTTGTGAAGCTTTCCCCCTGCAGGTGGGGACCGGGGGCTTGAACCTGGGTCCTTGCGCATTGTAACGTGTGCACTCAACCAGGTGTGCCACCACCCGGCCCCTAACATTTCAATTTTAAAAAAGTACTAAGACCTAGCATTTATATAGTCCATTTGGGCTTGCTAAGTCCCAGGAATGTGTATTATATGCAATATTTCACACAGCCTTCTAATAAACTCATGATTTCTGTGGGTGTTTGATATGTGAACTCAGGCTCATCTGCAATGCCACTAAGATTGCTTTAGAATCAGACCCACTGAGATATGAGACTGGAAACAAACATTAATCCCCACAGCAGAGGAAGGCAAACTACCTTCTTTGTAAGTCAGTGAGGACTTTTCCTCATATGCCATGTAGTGTCTTGGGGCCAGGAGGTGGCACAACTTGTTGAGTGCACATGTCACAATGTGCAAGGACCTGGGTTCGAGGCCCTGATCCCCACCTTCAGGATGAAAGCTTTGTGAGTGGTGAAGCAGGGCTGTAGGTGTCCCTCTGTCTTTTCCTCTCTCTAGTTCCTCCTCCCCTCTAAATTCTGGCTAACTCTATCAAATAAATAAAGCTAATAATTTTTTTAAAAAACCTTAACAGTAAAAAAATAAAGAATAGAACCATCATTCTCAGCATACAGATACTGGATCAACTAAGAACCATATAGAAAAAGTCTTCAGATGCTAAGTAAATATACAAAAAAGAAAAGCTTTTTTAAATCTATCATTAGCAACCTGATGGAAAATATAACTCAGCCTGGAGAAAACTACCTGTTTTTTCTCCTTCTCCTTCTCCTTCTCCTTCTCCTTCTCCTTCTCCTTCTCCTTCTCCTTCTCCTTCTCCTTCTCCTTCTCTGTTGTTTTCGCCAGGCTGGCTTCACGGGCGGGTAACAGATGACCCGGGACTCATGGCTGGGTTGTACGCAGTATCTCTGTATTCATGCTGGATGCAGTGCAGTCTATACCAAGCTAAGCTAAACTAAACTAACAAACTACAAACAATCTTGTCCTTATAAATATACTAGCCCAGTAGGGTGGGAACAGGATGTGACGCAGAGAGGGTGGAGAGAAAAGTGACTGGTGAAAATCAGGGTATGACAAGGAGAGGGGGCGGAGCAGGCAAGAATTCTATCACTGAACCACCAATGCCCTGGAGGGAGGGTGGTGCTTGTTAACAGAGTTTATGTAAATAGAATGAGGTGGTTATGTAAATAGAATAGTGTTAAGCAGGGGGGATTAAACCAAATGAAACGGAAGGGGTTTTTAAAAGCATACCAACACTTCTCCTTCTCCTTCTCCTTCTCCTTCTCCTTCTCCTTCTCCTTCTCCTTCTCCTTCTCCTTCTCCTTCTCCTTCTCCTTCTTCTTCTTCTTCTTCTTCTTCTTCTTCTTCTTCTCTCAGGCTGTGTGCAGCCAATCTGGAGTGGTTCAAGCTGCAGACTGTTAGGGTTTTTTACTCTATCTTATTATTATTATTATTATTATTATTATTATTATTATTATTATTATTAGCATATACACGTGTCCCTTTTCCCTCCTCTTCAGATAGACCAAAATTAAGTGCTGTTACCTTTTACATTGATAGGTGACTGGGTGTCCTATCCATTGTGAGAGGAACTTGTTTCTTTCTCCTGCTTCCCTCCACCCTCCTTTTTCTTTCCTCCTAGGTGATTTGCATAATTTTCTACACTTGATTTCCCTTTTTTCCTTTTTTTTCTTTTGGTTTAGTTTGCAATTTTTTCTTAG
The DNA here is from genome assembly GCF_950295315.1 of Erinaceus europaeus. NCBI lineage: Eukaryota > Metazoa > Chordata > Mammalia > Eulipotyphla > Erinaceidae > Erinaceus > Erinaceus europaeus. The sequence goes on from NC_080185.1 coordinate 16,532,332, forward strand.
ACAGGAGGTGTTGTTTGGCTAACTGGTATTGGTTGAACCACATCAGTCCTTGCTTCAGTTGCTATTGTAATTTCTGAGGTTTGTGACTGCATTTGTGAAAAGCCTTTGGTATAGTGTGGATAATAGTCAAAACACAAAAACTGAAGAACAACTAACAAAAGAATACAAACCACACCAACTAAAAAAAAAAAAAAGGTCAAATTGAAAGCAAATAAAACTGCTACCACAATGAATCAGGACACGAGTCCAGAAGAAACTCCAAATCAGTCAGAAGTAACAATAGATAAGAAAAGTATGTAAGCAAGAGTAGACCTAATAATCACAGAAATGAAGACAATTATGGAGGAAAGGGCTATTAGAATTAGGGAAACAACAGATTAGACCTTCAAGGAAAATACTAACTACCTCGAGGTAATTAGGGAAATGAAAGATGAAACAGCTGAGCTAAAAGGCCAGTTAGCAGAAAAAGCTAATACTATAACTGAACTGAAGAATGAAGCTGAGGAAATGGAAATCAGGTTAACAGAAGCAGAAACAGAATTAACCAGACAAGGGATGAGCTAGAGAAAACTAAGGAATAGGTAAAAGAGCTCAAAAAGAGATTGAGAGACACTGAAAATAACAACAGAGACATATGGGATGATCTCAAAAGAAGTAACATTCATATAATTGGCCTACCAGAGGAAGAAAGAGAGGAAGGGGAAGTAAACATTCTAGAGGAAATAATAGAAGAAAACTTCCCAGACCTAAACAACAGAAAGGACATTAAGATTCAAGATGCCCAGAGAGTCCCAAACAGAATCAACCCAGACCTAAAGACACCAAGACACATGATTGTTACAATGAAAATAAATAAAGTAAAGAAAGGCTCCTAAAGGCTGCAAGAGAAAAACAGAAAGTCACATACTGGGGAAAACCCATAAGACTGTCAGCAGACTTCTCCACTCAAACTCTAAAAGCCAGAAGAGAATGGCATGATATCTACCAAGCCTCAATTAAAAAGGGCTTCAACCAAGTATAATATATCATTCGAGACTTTCATTCAGAGTAGATGGAGGGATCCAAACCTTCGCAGAAAGGCAACAGTTAAAGGAGGCAAACATCACCAAGCCTGCCCTGAAAGAGGTACTAAAAGACATCTTATAAACAAGAAAATCACCATAATACTTGCCATATAACAGAACAAATTAAAAAAAAATGTTGAATAATGGTATTGTAATACCTTAAATCCATAATATCAATAAATGTCAATGGCTTAAAATCACCCATTAAAAGGCACAGAGTAGGAGGATGGATCAGAAAACACAACCCAACCATATCCTGTGTGCAAGAATCCCACCTGACCCAACAAGACAAACACAAACTTAAAGTGAAAAGATGGAAAACTATCACACAGGCTAATGGACCACACAAAAAAGTCAGGAACAGCCATTCTCATCTCTGACACAATAGACTTTAAATTAAATAAAGTAATAAAAGATAGACAAGGTCATTACATAATGATTAGAGGATCAATCACCCAAGAAGATTTAACAATTATTAACATCTATGCACTCAATGATGGCCCATCTAAATACATCGAATACCTACTGAAAGAACTAAAAAATACATCAATATTAATACAATAATAGTGGGAGACTTCAATACTCCGCTCTCATACTTAGATCCACGAAGAAAAGAATCAACAAAAAAACAAGAGAATTAAAGGAAGAGATGGACAGACTAGACCTCCTGGATATTTTCAGAGTTTTTCACCCCCAAAAACTGGAATACACATTCTTTTCAAATACACACAGCACATCCTCAAGGTTAGACCACATATTATGCCACAAAGACAAATTCTAAAACATTAAAATTATCCCAATTATATTCTCAGACCACAGTGGAATAAAGTTAACATTTAACAACAAGGAGAAAATTACTAAAAGTCACAAAATTTGGAAACTCAACAACATGCTGCTTAAGAACCACTGGGTCAGAGAAGCACTCAAGCAAAAAATTCAGATGTTTCTGGAAATAAATGAAGATGAAAACACAATCTATCAAAATATTTGAGACACAACTAAAGCAGTACTGAGAGGGAAAGTCATAGCCATACAATCACACATTAGAGAACAAGAGAAAGCTCATCCTTACTGCACACCTTAACATGTAGAGGAAGAGGAAAAAAGGAACCCTAAAGCAACGAGAAGGATGAAAATCTCTAAAATTATAGCAGAAATAAACAACATCGAAAATAAGAGAACCATACAAAAGATCAATGAAGCCAAATGTTGGTTCTTTGAAAAATTGAACAAGATTGACAAACCACTAGCCAGACTCATTACAAAAGAGGAGAAGACTCAAATAAATAGAATTGTAAATAGTAGACAAGATATCACAACTGACACCACAGAAAATCATGCAAAACTTTTATGAAGAACTATACACCATCAAGCTAGAGAATCTGGAAGAAATGGAAGAATTCCTAGAAACATATAACCTTTCAAAACTGAACCAAGAAGAACTACAAAACCTAAATGCACACACAAAGAAATCAAAACAGTTATCAAGACTCTTCCCAACAACAAAAGTCCTGGACCAGATGGCTTTACAAAGGAATTCTACAAAATCTTCAGGAAACAGTTAGTACCTATACTTCTAAAGCTCTTCCACAAGGTTGAAGAAACAGGAACACTCCCTTCTACCTTCTATGAGGCCAGAATTACCCTGATACCAAAAGCAGATAGGGACACAACAAAAAAGGAAAACTGCAGATCAATATTTCTGATGAACATAGATGCCAAAATATTGAACAAGATCCTGGCCAAGCAGATACAACAGTATATCAAAAAGATTGTTCATCATGACCAAGTGGGATTTATCCCAGGAATGCAAGGCTGATTCAATATACGTAAGTCAATGTCATTAACCAATAAAAGCAAAACCAAAACCCACATGATTTTCTCAATAGATGCAGAGAAACCTTTGAAAAATCCAATACCCATTCATGCTCAAGACACTGCAATAAATAAAATTATATGGGAAATTCCTCAAGATAATAGAGTCCATATATAACAAACCTACAGCCTACATGATACTCAATGGACAGAAGTTGAAAGCATTCCCCTCAGATCGGGGACTAGACAGGGCTGTCAATTATCACCATTCCTCTTCTGTATAGTATTGGAAGTTCTTGTCATAGCAATCAGACAAGAGAAAGAAATCAAAGGAATACAGATTGGAAGGGAAGAAGTCAAGCTCTCACTATTTGCAGATGATATGATAGTATACATAGAAAGACCTAAAGAATCCAGCAGAAAACCACTGGAAGTTATTAGGCAATATAGCAAGGTGTCAGGCTACTAAATCAATGTACAAAAAAAAAAAAGAACATAGGTGTACACAAATCTTTTTGCCATCTCCAGTTTTTAAAAACCAATTATTTCCATTTGGTTATCTTTATTTTATATTTATTTGTTTGTTTGTTTATTACAGTACTGCTCAACTCTGGCGTTTGGTGGTGCAGGAGATTGAAGATGAGACTTTGGAGCCTTAGGCATGAGAGTCTCTTTGCATAACCATTTTGCTATCTACCCCAACTGCATCCTCATTTTTCTTTTTCTTTTTTTCTTTTTTTTTCTTCTATTTTTTAGGAGACATAAAATAGACAAAACCATAGGATAAGAGGGGTACAACTTCACACAATTCCCACTATCCGAACTCCGTCTCTAATCCCCTCCCTTGATAGCTTTCCTATTCTTTAAGTATGAAGTATGGATCCAAGGTCATTGTGAGATGAAGAAGGTGGAAGGTCTGACTTCTGTAATTGCTTCCCTGCTGAACATGGGCAATGACAGGTCGAGCCATCCTCCCAGCCTGTCTCTCTCTTTCTCTAGTGAAGAAGGGCTGTGGGGAAGCGGAGCTCTAGGACACATTGGTGGGGTTGTCTGTCTAGGGAAGTCTGGTCAGCATCCTGCTAGCATCTATAACCTGGTGGTTGAAAAGAGAGTCAACATATAAAGCCAAACCAATTGTTGACCAATGATGGGCCTACAGGCTAGAATAGTGTAGATGAAGAGTTGGGGGGGTCCTTCCATTTTGTAAATAGCTACTAGGCATATTTTAGTTATATTCCAAAGGGCCTGTGGCTATGCGAGTTGTTTTTTTTCCCTGAGCCTGAAATCTGATATGTGGGTGGATCCAAATTATTGTCTGGGGAGATGATGTCATGGTTGGAAAAAGGACCAGAAAGCTCGCTCAGGGAAGAGAGTAGCTCCCCAATATGGGAAAGGGGTATAAATATTGTTGACTGTAAACCACATTGATTTGATGTGATCTGGGGCCCATATTCATCTTAGGATCCTATGTGATCTCTGTATCCCTCTAGATCTGAGCTCACATTCTGTGGTCATGAGTAGGAACATTCCAAGCTGCCCCAATATCGACCCAGCTTCCTCAGGTATAGCATAGAGTATATTGTCCCTCTGGAGCATGAAATATTCTCTTCTATTGTTGATCCAAGTTGAGGTCAAGGTTCTATGGGGGGCCCACAAAGGGGTCTATTGTGTTTTTCCTGATAAAAATGACCGGTAACAATGGAGAGAGGGATTTATTCGAGGTCTATGCCCATCATGTCTGCTTGGCAATCTCAGGACTCCCTGATTAGGGCCCCAGCTGATGGGGTGGCCTGTTATTGACTAAAGAGTCATCGTTAAAGTATGCCAATCTCTTGTCCTTATTCAGCTTTTGCAGTCCTTGCTTTGCTAAGGTTGTCTTTGGAGTGGGTGAGAGAATTATAATAGGAAGTAGGTGAGGATGGTATCTAAGTCTAAGTATACACTATTCCATTATGAACTTTATTCTGACTCTCTACAGATGATTGTTTATTTTTGCTTTTAGGTATATATTTTGCCCTAATTGATGGATACATGTGAACATATGCTCTATCTCATGGGAGCTGGTCTATATCTAGGTTTTAGGACTTTGTTCATAACAGCACAATTTATTATAGCCAAAACCTGGAGGGAACCCAGGTGCCCAACAACAGATGAGTAACTAAGAATGCTGTGGTCTATATACACAATTGAATACTACTCAGCTACTGAAAAATGGTGATTTCACCTTCTTCACCCCAACTTGGATGTAGCTTGAAGGAATCATGTAAAGTGAAATAAGTCAGAAACCAAAGGCTGAATATGGAATGATCTCACTTATAAACAGATGTTAAAAAACAATATCAGAAGAGAAAACACCAAGCAGAACTTAGACTGGAGTTGGTTTATTGCACCAGAGTAAAGGACTCTGGGTTGGGGGGGGGGGAGGGTTCGAGTCCTGGAACATGATGGCAGAGGAGGACCTAGTGGGGTTTGAATTGTTATGTGGAAAACTGGGAAAGGTTATGCATCTACAAACTATTGTATTTAATGTTGACTATAAAACATTAATACCCCAATAAAGAAATAAATACATAAATAAATAAACTGTAATTAGATGATTACTTGATGCTCACCAGAATAACTAGAACACAATAGCCTGACCTTATCAGATACCACTGGAATGTCTCATTCTTTTATATATTTCATGAACTGACCACTATGTACTTTTATCCTCCCACCATCAAGGTCTCCCTCCAACCCCCCTGCCCCCCAATCCCCTATTCTACTCTCTCCCCAGTGTCCCTTGCTTTGGTGAAGTATAACACTCTCAGTCCAAGTTTGATGCCACGTTATCCCTTTCTAACTTTTTCTCCCAAGTTCCATCTACATGTGAAGATATCACATATTCATTCCTCTCTTCCTGACCTATCTCTCCCAAAACTTTTCCTTCTGCTTCTAGTGAAAGTGAGGCAAAGATTGAGATTTTGTAGTTTCTGTTCTGATGTAGCCCAACCTTGGAAGCAACCCAGAAGCCCAATGATTGATGAATGGTTAAGAAAGTTGTGGCCTGTATTGCACCAAAGGAAAAGACTCTGGGGTGGGGTGAGAGTTCAGAGCCTGGAATATGATGGCAGAGGAGGACCTAGTGGGGGTTGAACTATTATGTGGAAAACTGGGAAATGTCATGCATGAACAAACTATTGTATTTTATTGTTGACTGTAGAACATCAATCTCCCAATAAGAAACTTTAAAAAAATAAGAAGAAAAAATGGGGATAGGATGAAAAAAATTGTAACATAAGCAAAGGAATAGGAAAAAACAGGGCGAGGGCCTGGGTGATGGTGCACCTGGTTGAGCACACATGTTACAGTGCTCAGGGACCCAGTCCCTACCTGCAGGGGGGAAACTTTGTAAGTGGTGAAGCAGTGCTGCAGGTGTCTCTCTCTCTCTCATCCCTTTCTCTCTTGATTTCTGGCTGTATATATCCAATAAATAAATAAAGATAATTAATATTTTTTAAAAGAAATATGTGTGTGTATGTGTGTGTGTGTGTGTGTGTGAATAGACCAGAAATGTTAAATCTATGCAACACAATCTTCACAATCAATATGACTGTTGGGTAGTTTTTATAAATTTTTGTTAAAAGGTTAAAAATAATTCTACAGGGACCGGGTGGTGGCGCACCTGGTTGAGCGCACATGTTACAGTGCTCAAGGACTCGGGTTCGAGCCCCCCAGTCCCCACCTGCAAAGGGAAAGCTTCACAATGGGATGAAGAAGGTCTGCAGGTGTCTCTCTGTCTCTCTCCCTCTCTGTCTTCCCTACCTTCTCGATTTCTGGCTGTCTCTATCCAATAAATAAAGATAATAAAAAATTTTTTAAAAACCCGTACTTCCCAGAAGCTGGTGACTCATTGGGGAAAAACTATTAATAATTCTACAGTCCATATTATTGTAAATATACAGGGGAATTAAATAATATATTTTTATTTAGTACACTGACATTGAAGCTTTGAAAACTGAAGTGCTGTTTTCCTTATTTAAAGAAACCTTCATATTAGTTTCAACAGCATTCTTTTCTCATATAACTTATTGTACAAGAGAGCTCATCACCTATTCTTTGATAGTCCTTTTCAAGTTTTAGATCACTCTTCAATTACTATCCGTTGTGTAGGTGTGAATGCAAATTGGCCCAGTCCCTGTAGAAAAAAGTTTAGAAATGTCTGAATCTACTAAAAACAGACCGACCACATGGTCCAGCTCTCACTTCTTAGTCTTGATTTAAAGAGCACAAAACAGCTAATCTAAAAAATGTTTGCACGCCTATGTCCATCATGGTATTATTGCAAATAATATATAATTAACCCAGGTGCCCAATGACAGATTGGTGAACAAGGAAGAGGTGGTCTGTATAAACAATGAAATAGCACTTAGTTGTAAGAAAAGGTAAAGTGTTGACTTTGCTACAACACGGAGACGGTTGGAGGGGATCATATTAAGTGGAAAAGCCAGGAGAATGACAGGAGGCAGGAGGTGACTTGCCCAAAAGAGCACATATGTTACCATGCACGAGGACCTGCATCCAAGTCCCTGACTCCCAGTCTGCAAGGGATGAGCTTCACAAGCAATGCAGCAGTGCTGAAGGTGTCTCTCCTTTTCTCTGCCTCTACCTATGTTTCTCTCTGTCATTTCTATTGAAAAATTAGAAAAAAGGGGAAAATAGCTGCTGGTAATGGTAGAGTCATGCAAGCACAGAGCCCAAGCATTACACTAGTGAGGGAAGAAAAGGACAAATACTGAATGATGTCACTCTTAACGTGAACTATAAAGAAACAGTGAGGGAGTCAGACGTGGCACAGTGGATTAAGTGCACATGGTGCAAAGTGCAAAAACTGGCGTGAGGATCCCGGTTTGAGCCCCCAACTCCCCACCTGCAGGGGAGTTGCTTTGCAGGTGGTGAAGCAGGTCTGCAGGTGTCTGTCTTTTTCTCCCCGTCTCTGTCTTCCCCTCCTCTCTCTATTTCTCTCTGTCCTATCCAACGACGATGACATCAAGAACAACAATAACTACAACAATAAAATAACAAGGGCAACAAAAGGGAAAAAAAAAATATATATATATATAAAGAAAGAAACAGTGAAATGATGCAAATAAAGTCAAATAATACTTGAAATTCTGACATTGAACTGAGGTTGCCAGAGTGAAAGTGAGGGAGGTTGTGTCAAATGGAAGGTGGCAGAGAGATATCAGCATCTTGGTGGTCGGTTTGTTGTGTTGCAATACAAAATCTGAGTAGAAGTGAATCTCTCTCTCTCTCTCTCTTTATTGTTGTCGTGGTTGTTGCTGAGGCTTGGTGCCTGCACTACAAATCCACTGCTCCCAGAATTCATCCCCCCCCTTTGTTTCTATTTTTATTTAATAGAACAGAGATATATTGAGGGGGAACAAGAGAGAGGGAGAGAGAAAGAGAAACACCCACAGACCTGTTTCATCACTTGTGTAGCTTCCCACCTGCAGGTGTGGAGTGAGTACTTGGACCCAAATCCTTGAAAAGAGTAATGTGTGCTCAGTAGCATACACCACTGTCCAATCCCCAACACTTTACTCTTAAAACATGTACAGTCTCACAAACCAACTTTACCTCAAAAAAAAGTCCTTATCACAAAATAGTGTACCTTTTGTGTTTTCAGTGTTATGCCATATTTTAAAAAATCACTTCAATATATATGTTTTGCAGGCATCACTGTGTCCGGGACATCCTCAGCCTCTCCTCACAACAACCTATCAGGAGTGTATTCATGTCTATAATTTCATCCTTGTCACATTCCTCTGAGGATCTTTCTATAATCTCTCTGTTGACTTCAAGGATAAGGTGGTCAGCTGCTTCTTCTGCAAGCTCATTTACATGTGATTCTGATATCACTTAGAGCACTCTCATTTTTTTGCTTCTTTTCTGCATTTTCATCTTTGTTGGCCAGCTCCTTCTTCCCATTATCCATGTTTATAATATGTTACATGAGTATACCAGAAAACAACAAAGAGCCCAATTACACATGACAAAAACAACACCTAGAAATATGCCAAGTCTTTCCCTTGGGCAGCCATTCACAGTGGAATTTTCAAGGAAAACATATATAGAGAGATAGATAGAGATAGAGATAGAGATAGAGATAGAGATAGAGATAGAGATAGAGATATCTACTGGGAAATGCTCAGTCCATCAAGGAAACAGCAAAGACAAAACACTGAAAATTATAAACTGTGCTTTAGGGTGAGACAACGATGGTGCACACATAACCATATGCAAGGACTCTGGTTTGAGGCCCCATTCATTCCCTACCTTCAGGGGTAAAGCTTCATGAGCAGTAAAGTGCTGCAGATCTCTCTCTCTCTCTCTCTCTCTCTCTCCCTCTCCCTCTCCCTCTCCCTCTCCCTCTCCCTCTCCCTCTCCCTCTCCCTCTCCCTCTCCCTCTCCCTCTCCCTCTCCCTCTCCCTCTCCCTCTCTATTCAATGTCTCCCTCACCTCTCACAATTTCTCTAAAAATAGTTGCCAGGAGTGTTGAATTAGTTGTGCGGTCATTGAGCCCCAGGGATAACCCTGGTGGCAACAAAAATAAAATTAAATTAAAGAACTATAAACATTTAGAATCCATCTTCTTAGCCCCCTTTCCTCCCCCACCTTCAAGAGTGAAAGAAGCCTGTGTTCTCCTGATGGCCTAGGCTTACTTCCCTGGTAGCAAGGGACATCATACTATCTATGATGTCAAATTTTTTCTTTCCTTCTTTAATTGGAAGAGATCAATGCTTTACAATATAGCTGTTATCACATAGGTAAGACTTTTCACCTCCCTGTGATAGGTGTCTACAAGACACTTTTTCCCCCAAAACAAGGTTATCCTCTTCTATCTTCATTCCCCAGGACTCCATGGCTCCTCTATCCTATCCTATCCTATCCTATCCTATCCTATCCTATCCTATCCTATCCTATCCTATCCTATCCTATCCTTTTTCTCTCCTTCCCCAGAGTCCTTTATTTTGGTGCAATGTACCACTCCCAGTCCAAGTATGGTCTCCCTTACTGCCTGTCCTTGCTTCTCACATTCCACCTATGAGTTGTTCTCCGTATGTCAGTATTAGAAAAAACTAGAGTATGCTTAGGAAGGATTCCCAGACAATAGGTTGCCAATTAAAATTGGGAATTAAGGAATATTTTGACAGTGTGCTTTCCAGAACAGATGTATCTACATGTTCTCCCAACAAGAATATATATATAATAGAAACTGTCAGAAATTGAGGAGAGGAAAGCGGAGATAGAGAGGGGAAAGAGAGAGACTCCTACAGCCCTGCTTCACCACTTGTGTAGCTTCCCCCCTGCAGATGGGGACCAGGGCCTTGAACCTGAATCCTTGCAATGTGCACGCTTAACCAGGTGCACCACCACCTGGCGACAAGAGTATATATTTTATCTCATCCTCTCTAAATGGACATGTTCTAATAAAACAGAACCCCAAACAAAAGCCACTTTCTAACTACTAGAACAAAGGCATATGTAATTTTAATGTGTAGTATCTTTGTTTGTTTGTTTGTTTATTGGATAGGACAGAGAGAAATTGAGAAAGATGGGGAAGATAGAGAGGGAGAGAGACAAAGACACCTGCAGGCCTGCTTCACCACTTGTGAATGTGGGGAGCCGGGGGCTAGAATCCCGATCCTTGTGTGGGTCCTTGCACTTGGCACTATGCGCACTTAACCCAGTGCACCACCACTGGGCCCCCAATTTGTGTTTTTTACGATTACATAGAGTGTAGCATTTAAAAGTACTGATTATATTAGTGTAGAACTTTCCCCACCCTTTTTTTTTTCTATTGGACTGTAGGGTTTCCTACTTCTTTCTGTGGCCTCTTTACATACTAATAAAATCTACCCACAGTTTGTCATGCTGTTTCAGAACAAAAAGCTGCATTTGGTTGGTATTTTAATTTTGCTTATTGTATGTTTGACGTACAGAAAAAAAAATCCATTTGAATATGGTTGATTTGAGTATACTTGTCCCCCCCCTTTTTTTTCCTGTTGTTTCTGTTAACATCTTTCTCTAGTTCTAAGACATGTAAAATAGTCATATTTCTTTTGACCATATTTATGTGTGGTTTCATCTCATCCACAAACTCTCTAAGCCTCCTGAAGTTATTTTTTGATGTGAAATGTGAGGAAAGTGTCTGAGTTTATTTTGCCATGGGGAAGTGGTCAGCCATGGGAAACACAATCCTTGAGATCAAAGTGTGCTGTTGTGACTTTCTAACCATGTGCCTTCTAGAAGGTTCCTTAATCTTTTGGTGCCTCACTTTCACCATCAGTAAAATGGAAGTAATAATAGCATCTACTTCAGACAGAGTCTGTATACAGATGGTTTAGTCAGCTAACATATGAGTGATATCATCTAGTATCCAATTTACTCTATCTGGCTTATTTCAGGCAGCATGATACCCTCAAGATCTATCCAAGATATGGCAAAAAAGATGACTTCATCATTTTAAATGGCTGCATAATATTCCGTTGTGTATACATACCATCCATTTCTTATCCACTCAATTGTTGTTGGGCATCTGGGTTTCATCCAAGTTTGGAGTATACCAAACTGTGCTGCTAAGAACATTGGTGTGCATAGGTCTCTTCAGATAGGTGTCTCTGTTTCTTTTGGATACATCCCTAGGAGCAGAATTTCTGGGACATAGTATATGTCCTCTTTTTTTCTTGATTTTTTAATTTGTGATTAATAGTGGGTTACAAGATAGCAAGATTACAAGATATAGTTCCATATCACACCTACTGCCAAGGTTCTGGGATATGTTCTTTTTTTAAATATCTTTATTAGTTATTTAATAATGGTTAACAAACAAGATTGTAAGATAACAAGGGTCCAATTCCATATATTTCCCAACACCAGATTTTTGTGTCCCATCTCCTCCATTGGAAACTTCCCTACTTTTTATCCCTCTGGGAGTATGGAGCAAAATTCTTTATGGGGTGCAGAAGGTGGGAGTTTTAGCTTCTTTAATGGCTTCTCTGTTGGACATGGAATTGGCTGGTTGATCCATCCCCCCAGCCTGTTTCTATCTTACCCTAGTAGGGTGGGGCTCTGGGGAGGTGAGGTTCCAGGACAAATTGAGTAGACTGTCTTTTTCATACCTACTACCAAGGCCTCAGCTCGTGTTCTTGAGATTTTTCACAATACACAAAGTTTGGAAGCAGCCTAAATGCCCATCAACAGATAACTGACTAAAGAAGTTATGGGATACATACTCTATGGAATTTTACTCTGCAATAAAAAAAATGATACTGTGTACTTTGGGACGTAATGGATGGAACTGGAGGTGAGTATGCTTATCGAAATAGGAGATGAAAGACAACTACCAGATTGTTTCACTCATATTTGGAATCTAGAGATCTGATTTACCTGAGTTTGCCCCCCCCCCCAAAAAAAAAAGAGAGATAGGAAAGTGAGCATACAGAACTTTGGTGGTAGGGGGCGGTGTGGAAGTATAAATACATTGTAATCTCGCAATCTTGTAACAAACTGTTCATAGTGAATAAAAAATAAAGAAAAGAGAGAGAGAGAGAGACAGGGTCCATGCAGTGCAATTTTCTTCTAGATAGCTGTCAGCTACTATCATTTGTCAACTTGCCTTTTTACTCAACAAATTTAAATATCATTTTGTAACAGCAGCTATCTCCACACATTATTGAGTCATGGCAATTTAATCCAATCAATACACAGTGTTGGATGCAACAAATTAGCTAAGTGGTACGGAAAAGAGAATCGTATACTTGGTTCATTGAAAAACTGGGTTTTCAGAGGCATTCTTTCCCTCCTTTGAAGCTCCAGTAAGGAACACGGGTGCCCTGAAAACCAGGCACATCACATATAAAAGGTAAATGCCATCTTATCTGCTGCGTTGACATTTACCTATTCTGTCTTGTAGGTGTTATGTGACTCCAATTTGACTGTCCATAGGCCAGCCACAGTTGTTTCACTCCATCGGCACCTAGGCTGCTCTAAATCAAAGACTGAGAAGAATTCATCCTGGTCAACAACAGTCTTTGGCAGTTCTAATTTTATCTACTGTGTAGACTCTAGGCTGAGGAACCCCCCCATGCCTGTTCTCTGGGGTGGACCCCAATTTTGTTGCTTCTGGGTGACTGGTCTCTACTTGATAGTCCCTGGCACAGTATATGAGCCATACTGAAGAATTCTCAGTAACTTTATTTTTTAAATCAAATCAATCAACTATCAAGATAGCAATGTTTCTTTTTATGAGATAATTTAAACCACTTTAATATAGTTTAGTATCTTAATAATCTTATCACAGAACTTTGAAAACAAATCTATTACCTGTCACCTGTTGAACAAAGAAAAAAAAAGGAAAGAGAATCCCCTCCTAGTAAAAGTTTCTTGCACTGAAACTCAAAATTCTGATGAATTTGAACTCTGCTAAGTCTTTTATGAACTAATTTCTCTCTGTTCTAATTTGGGTGGGAGGATAGAAAACATCATCAGAAATAAAAAAAGTAGAAACATATATAAAAATATAGAAAGTATATAGGAAGTCACACCAAGGATTCCTTTAAAAGGTAGAGTGTCCAGATTTAACACAGGACTCCCAGTAAAATGGGAATTTCAGGCACACAATGAAAAATTTCCAATGGCATGTCCCAAACATTGTGATCAAACATGCTAAACAATAATTCGCTATTTCTCTAAAACCCAAATGTAACTGAACAACTCTTGTATTTTTATTTGCTATATCTGACAACCTTATTTAAAGTTGTTTCACTGGACACTAAGGGAATCATGAGTCATTGTGATGACCCAAGTTACAGCCTGGAGAATTTCTTGTGTACACAGTTGGCATTCAATAAATGTTTGTTGAACTGATTACACACTGGTGATTATTAATAGTTACTTTTGGGGTCACTGAGCTGTTTAAAGGCATGAAAATGGACTGGTGTAAGCTTAGAAGGAATTTTGACAATGAAGCAGCCATGAAAAGGAGTCTTATTAACCCTTTATTAACCAAATAGGAAGCACGCACTCGTGAGAGCAACTCATAGCTCTCCTAGAAGTCGCTGGAAACTTTCCTGACTTAAATATGTAAGGTTTTCAATGTTTTGACTTCATACTAGAATACCACAGTTTGTGTGTGCATGTGTGTCTATGCGTGTTTTTCTGCAGGCACACATGTTCATGGGGGGGGGAGGTTGGCTAGAAGCAGGGGGACCAAGAGAGGCAAGACAAGAAATCTAAAGCCAATGAATGGAAAACAAAGCACTTGAAAACTTTTCTTCCTGCTACATTTCATGGAGAGTTAATGGCTTTTTTAAAGTACTTTTGAAATAAGAATCAGCCTGTGCAGATTAACTGGCACAAATATGGCCCTTACTCTTCTGTTAATGACAGGATCCAAGAAGCTCTTCTACACACACTTTATGAAAGAGCAACGGAACCAGTGTGATGTTTAGTTTTGTGGAGGAAACTGAAAAAAAAATAAATAATCCCATATTACCACAATACAGCATGAGTTCAATGCAAATGGAAAAGGCTGGTGGCTTATTAATAGGCTCTCCCTGTAGCAAGCTGGCCTTCCCAGCTTCAGTTTGAAATTGATTATTTTAATACAGAATTCCTGAATGAAAGAGGTTCTTGGCCTTTTCCTGGACTGTTGAATAATGTATGTGGGAGAAAGCAAATAGCAGCAGAGGGTCTCAGCTGCGGGAACAATGGCGCACACCCAGAGCTGAGGGGGCACGTTAGTTTATCATCGCCTTGTCAATCCCCCTAGCCTGGGAATCGAGGACCAGCCCGGAAAGCAGCAGCTGCCCAACGTGTGGTGAACTGACCGGGGCACTTTAAAGAGACGACTCCATTTACCCATCTGAAAACAAGATATTGATTTTCCTCCAGCTTGGGAGAGAAAAGAGCCGTCCTGAAAATATATGGAGACCACCATTTACCCAGACTCCTCCCCTCAACCATCACACCACCCCAACTGTTTTCTTGGCTTCCTCTCCACAAAGTTCCATCCACCCCCCACTTCTTCACCTGGGGTGAGAAGCGAGCCACCCCTCCCTTTTCTGCCTTCTGTGACTATATCACTCAGAGTCCTTTTAAAGGAGAAACTGGAAAAGTACGTAATGACTGGCATCTGGGCATATCGTTCATGAATTAGAAATCAATTTCTTCCATCCACATGGAAATACTCTATTAGGGCAAACTTCAGGCTGGCACTTTCCAGCTCTCACCTCCAACTGTGTGCATCTGAAGTCATTAAGGCAAAGCTGGTAGCCTCCTAGAACAACAGCCTGCTTCAGCACCTCCCAGACCACCACCATTAGCTTCTCCTAGGATTTTAGGACTCAGATAAGAAGAAAAAGCATGAAGTTTGTTTTGTCTTAGTAAGTATCCATAAGTACTGCTTAGAGCGGCAGGAGTCTCAAATCAGCAGCACTAAGAGCATGGGGAGAAGCTTAGCTCTGAATTGAGGCAGCCAGAAAGTCAGGCTCCTAGGAGGTGACCCCAACTACCACCCAGGTTTTGAGAGACTGGAAGTGTCAAAGTGTGTGCTTTGAAGTCATTCCCATTTCTTTAATCATGCCTGTCCTCTTGTGTCCTCAAGTCTTGCCATAGCAAGGAGGAAACCAGATGCAAAAGTAGGCCAGATTTCTCTAGACAGGAAAAGGAACTGATGGGTAGGGTATGGCTCACCCACCCTCACCAAGACTCAGTTAACAAAAAATAGGAGCCCCTCGTTTTCCTGGATTTCCAATATGACCCCCTTTTTTTCTGTAAAATTGTCTACCCCCCCATCATAGGAAATTTCATTAGAAATGTAGGGAAGACGACCAGGAAAAGAATAAAGGGTAATGGGGGGGTGGGAGAGACAACTCTTGCAAAGTAAAGAGGAGATGCCCCCCCTCCCTATCCATAAGTGCTGTGAGGGGAGGTCAGAAGTGGGGAGATCTGGCTTTCACCCTGTGTGTTTACCCCCCTGGGCTCCAGAAATGCAAGCTGAACCTTGTGAGGGGGCCCCAGTTGCAGAGCTCTCTGTTATGCTAAACAAGCACCGGAGGTGAACTGGCCCAACCATCTGCTAGAGACATGCATAAATCGAGGGAAGGTAGAGCAGGACAGCCTGTGTATAATGCGGAGTACATGGGAAAAAGCAAAAGCGGGTCGTTACAAAGCAGCAGAAAGCAACCAGAGAACAGAACCCGGTGGGCAGAGATTAGTGTTCCAGTTATTATTCATGTTAATAACCACACGCAGGGAACTCCAGGTTCTCTTATTCAGCAGACCCGCTGCCTGACGCCCCCACGGTGCGGGTCTGGTGGAGGCGAGCACAGCCACAGGGAATTTGTATCATTTATTTCATTTCTTGACACCTTCCCCACCTGGATGACATGGGGTTCTCTTTTCAAGTGTAGATTTTTTCCCAGTGCAACATTAACCCTTTAAAAAAATAATAAAAGGAAGCTGAAACAGAGAGGGAAATGAACTGCCACGCAGAGAACACCCCTGTCTAACATTTTGAACTCTGCTTTTTGTCTGGTGTTCTTTTGCTGATTTGATTCCCTGTCTTTACTGGTTTTACATGTCATTGTCCTCCACGCTTAACACCCAGGCAGTTTCAAAGCAGTGGAGAGTCTTTGAGATTTGTTCATTTGACAGCTTTTGCATGTTTCAAAAAGAGGTTGTGTGTGTGTGTGTGTGTGTGTGTGTGTGCGTGTGCGTGTGTGTGTGTGTGTGTGTGTGAAAGAAAGAGAGAGAGAGAGAGAGAGAGAGAGAGAGAGAGAGAAATTTCAGGGGCAGAGAGGTTGCTTAGTGGATGAGTTCTTGCTTGTATGTGCATGCTTATGGGTTCAATCTCTAGTACCACACAAGAGCAGTGAGGACTTTACAGATGATGGAGTGGAGCCTCTCTCTCTCTCTCTCCCTGCCTGTGTGTGTGTTTTCTTTCTCTCCTAAAAAAATTGCCACCTTCTGCATCCCATAAAGGTCTCTGGTCCATACTCCTAGAGGAATAAAGTATAGGGAATTTTCCTATGGAGGCGATGGGATGTGGAACTCTGGTAGTAGGAATTACATGAAATACTCCTCTTGTCCCATAATATTGTCGATCATTATTAAAGCACTAATAAAAATTACTTTTTTTAGAAAAAGTTGACAAACGTTGGGTTAAGGGGTAGCTCATCTCTAATGCTCATGCACAAGACCCTGGGTTCTAGTTCCAGAACTATGAAAAAAAAATGAAACAAATAAATAAGATTAATTTTATGTTTTAGGATGACCTAATAAGTAGTTAGTGTTTTGAGACATCTTTACTTCTGAAGGCAGGAAAGAGAAAGGAAGGGAAAGAGCAGAAATTGAGGTGGGGTATCTAGCGTGAAGAAAGGGAACAGGTGCTGGAGCTGAGCCAAGTTGAGAGACAGCTTACACCCGAGGCTCCAAGCTGGCAGCACATTCCAACCCTCTGATATGATCTGTCTGACACATAGAGATGTTTTAAAGTTTATTTGTTGATTTTCTGTCGTGCTGGGTAATGAACGATGAACTGCAGGCATTGTGCATCTGTGATGTCACTGAACAGCCTCCCTGGTCCAATTTTTCTTTTAGCCTATATACTTTGGGAGAAAGAGATGAGTGGTGTGTCCACATGATGTTAGGAACTGGATCCATGGTCTGACACACAGATAAGGGCTCAGCTCTACTAGTTGAACTGTTTCACAGCCCTGAGATATTTTTCTCAATGTTGATTTGAATGTCTTCAAGTATACACAAAATACACATACCTGAAGGCATGGCAAGCCTCACCACATCATTCAAGTTATGGGTAATAGATCCAGAGCATATAAATACCACGGCTTTAAAGAATGAGTGAGTGCAGATATGAACAGCTCTTTTGTTTTCAGGCCCATACCATGGTGTTCTCCCACTAGAGTTATTCGTGGTTGGACTTACACCTAAACATATAGAATTATGTTCCTTTGCATCCTGGCATAACCATCTCTACCTGGCTCACTCCTGAAGACACTTCCACTAATGACACTTGGTGTGATTGTAAGAACATCTGGAAGGCCTCACAGCCCCATAGAGTCTCTAAATCAATGGCTCTTGACTAAGGTAGATTTTCACCCCAAGAGACAGCTGCCAATGTCTGCAGAGCTCTGTAGTTGTAAAGAGAAGGGGGTTGCTTTGTTAATGGCATACAGTGAATTGAAGCTAAGTGTGATTGTAGACACCTTCAGATTCACAGGCAAACTGTCATATTGACTGTCATATTCAGCCCCACATGTTCAGGGCATAGAGGACTTCAGTCAGAGGTTCTAGTGGAAGACTTTCACCATGACTCAGTCAAGAGCACTTCAGGCAGGAAAATCACATCAAACTGTCCTTACTATGCCCACTATCAATAATCATATGGCAGTATCACATGTTATGTATATACATGAATTTTTTTACTTATTTTCATAGAGTCAGAGAGAAATCAAGGGGGAAAGAGGGAGGGGGAGTGGGAAGTGGTGATACATGCAGCACTGCTTCAGTGCACATGAAGCTCCCTCCCACCCCCAAAGGTGGGGCTTTGAACCTGGGTCCTTGTGCATGGTAATGTGTGTACTCCACTGGGTACATCATGACATGAACCCTTAGTGGAATCTTAATCCATTTTATTTTTATGAGTGAGAGAGGCTAAAGCACTGCTCCAATATATACCAGGAATTGAACCCAGGGCCTCTTGCATAAAAGTCCAGGGTTCTTCCACCTGAGTCACCTCCCCAGCTGCTAAGACACCATCTAAAGTTGATTATGCCCTCTCTGAGAGGCACTGTATACACTGCTTTACACACACAATCTCACTGGATTTTTCTGACTATCCTAGAGGACACTGAGTAAACAGACTCAGAGAAGAGTAAATAGCTGCTGGAGGTCCTCAAAGTCACACATCTAGTGAGGGGTAGGACTGGAACTGAGAAGCTTGCTTTGGCTGAGAAGAATCTCTAAGCCACGAATGATGGTCAACATTTACTGAAAATGTACTCTGAGCTGGAACATTGTTTCACCCACTCTATCTCCTTTTTTTTTTTTTACATTTATTGACTTAATAATCGATTTACAGATCAATATTTCTATCCTAATTCCCCCCCCTGTGGAAACCACAGCAGTTTTCCCAAAGTTGCAGATATGGACTGACTTATTTCTACAACTATCTGTTTATATTTGTATGTATTTACTCATTTTTCCCTATGGTCCTGCCTTGTCTTCCTTTCTAAGTCACACCTACACCAATTACTACTTCCAAATGACCTTCTTTTTCTCCCTCTTCTCTCTCTGGATCCTGATAGGGTTGGAATTCAGAGCCTTCTGGTCATCTTTCCCTAACATTTTTCCTCCTCTGAGAGTATGGACCAAAATTCCTTTTTACCCACTCTCACTTCAACACAGAATCCTGTGGGATACATATTATTGTCATCCATATCACCCAAGTGGGAAAATAAGATGTTCTAAGTCTCACAATTAGATTTTTATGACAATGTATAATGGACTTCCAAAGTAAAAAAAAAAATAGTCAAAATATGAAACTCCAATTCCATGGGCTCCCACCTGCACTGGAGGCAGTGCCATGTAATGGACAGAATGCTGGACAGATAGAGGACCTACTGTGACTTCAATTATATGTTCTGCTAAAAAATCATCTCCAAAGTACCAAGAGAAAAAAAAAAAGCACAAATCAGAACAATATATATATATAATGTGTTTCCATCTGATTATGTGTAGACATTTTCTGGAATTATAAACAAGAAACAATGTTGTGTGCCCATGGAAAATAGGAATTAAGACAAAAGAATCTGAAATTGGAGGGACATGTGATTTCTGTTGTATGACACTTACTTCTAAATTGTGTGCTAAGCTGCTCTGATTCACTGGAAGACTGTTAAAAAATTAAGAGAAGCAGTGCGTCTGTAAGCCTGTTGTGGGCCAGCTGCTGGCATGACTGGTGGAGTGCACACGTTACCATGTGCAAGGATCCAGGTTCAAGCTTTCAATCTGCACACACGACGGGGGGAGCACTTCAGCGTGGTGAAGCAGGGCTGCAGGTGTCTCTCTTTCTTCTTTTTTTATTTCCCCCTCAACCCTAAATTTCTGTCTGTCCTATCAATGAAAAGACATAATTAAAAAGAAGGAGGAGGAGGAGGAGGAGGAGGAGGAGGAGGAGGAGGAGGAGGAGGAGGAGGAGGAGGAGGAGGAGGAGGAGAAGAAGAAGAAGAAGAAGAAGAAGAAGAAGAAGAAGAAGAAGAAGAAGAAGAAGAAGAAGAAGAAGAAGAAGAAGAAGAAGAAGAAGAAGAAAAAGAAGAAGTCTGCTTTGCACTGTGACAGCTATAAGGTGAAGGTAATTCATATTCACTTTTAACTCATGATACATTCCTTTCAGTGATATTATATCTTTGCAAATTTGAGGTTGGGGTAGTTACTGTGATAGACTAATGGAATAACCTTAGTCTATCCAATAAATAAAGATAATTAAAAAGGTGGGGACCAGAGGCTTGAACCTGGGTCCTTGCGCATTATAATACATGGGCTTAAACAGGTGTGCCACCACTCGGCCCCTTATTGTTAACAGCACTGTGGTAACATATGCCTACATAACCCTTTGTACACCTGCAGCACAGATTTTAGAAACAGAATTCCTGAGCCAAATATAATACACATTGAAAAAAGTCTAAAATATTCAATTTGCTGTAATTAATTTCAATTAAATGGTACACACACACACACACACACACACACACACACACCTACATACATATTCAGGCAAAGAGGAGACTTCTAGCTGGCATGTTAGGAAAAAACTTTTCCAGATGACTTGTTTCACTGGGCATCAGAAGAGAAGGTAGAGAGTCTACTTAAACCAGAACAGGAAAGAGAATCTAGCAAACAGCAGGCTCGCAGGAACGGGTTATAACTTTGGGACACTTGTGAATAAAATGCAGGGAGGCAGTGTGTGTAATTTAAGAAAGAGGAAACCTAAATCTCTATCTTCACTACCCTCTAGAGAAAATGTAGCATTTCTTCCACCTACGAATCTAGGCAACTTTTCCATGGTAGTGTTAACAGCGCTTGTAACTCTGCCACTGGAAGCAACCACGTCAGTTTTCACTTTATCTTACTATTGTTGCAGGCACCTTGAAATAAATTGTACGTTCATCACAAACTTCGAGTAGCAAAAAGGAGATCCAGTGCTAGATATTGTCATTTAACACATTAATAATCACATGTTACTCTACAAACCTGTTGTTTAACATGATGGAAATTATTTCAATATAATATGTGAATCTTACTTATTTGGTGCTGTGCCCTATAACTGTATAACAAATGACCACACACTTGGCAGCTGACAATAAGCATTTATGATCCCAGAGTTTCTATGGACCAGGAGCCTGGACACAATTGGGCTGGGTCTTCTTTTTTAGGATATTACTAACACTACAATCAAGTCTTGGCTAGGGTTGTGGTTGTATCTTTAGGTTGTATCTTTAGGGGGCAATGACTTTCTGAGCACACTTGGTATAGCCTTGAATAGCGTCAGTTTCTTGTCACTTTATATCTGTCAGGCAGAGCTGCTTGCCCACATTTCCTAGAGGGCAACTGAGAACACAGTTACTTGTTTTTTCAGAGTTGTCAGGGGAGAGGTGGAGAGACAATATAATGGTTCCATAAAAGGCTTTCATGCTTTGGGGCCAGGCAGCAACACACCTGGTTAAGCACTCACACTACAGTGCACAAGGATCTAGATATAAGCCCCTGGTCCCTACCTGCAGGGGAAAGTTTCACAAGTGGTGGAGCAGGATGCAGGCGTCTCTATGTTTCTCCTCCTACACTCTAAATTTCTCTCTGTCTCTATCCAATAATAAGAAACAATATTATATATAAATATATGTATGCAGAATATATATACATATATATATGTATATACATATATATATGTATTACATCAACTATGGTCCAGATTTTCAAGACATTGAACATATTGGTATAAAAAACATGTTGACAGAAAAGTTATCACTTCACTTGCCAAGACAAAGGTTCTGTGCTGAGTACTTCAGAAGGGAACACTGGTCAATTTGTTTCTAAAAGAGGAAGTAAGATGTGTATTCAAAACCTTACTACCTGAAACAATATCTTGTTAAATGCTATTTGAATGTGCTGGTCTGAAGTCTCTGGAAGCTCTGGGGAATTTAGAAGAGAACAAGAGTCGAGATGCATATTTGACTCACCAGAAGTAGATATTCTTTAGGCGGAACAATGCAGAAGCCTTTAGATTTTAAAATACAAATTCTAAGAAAATGGAGAACCACAATATATTCGTGGGTCAATGTGTGGATCAAGAAGAGTAAGAAAAGATCAGTGGGGGTTGGGGATTGCGCAATGTCACACCTGGTTAAGCTCACATAGTACTATGCAAAAGAACCGGAGCAAGGATCCAGGTTCAAGCCCTCTCTCCCCACCTGCAACAAGGACACTTCACAAGCCATTAAACAGGTCAGATGTCTACCTTTCTTTCTCCCTCTCTGTCTCCCTCTCCTCTCTCAATTTCTCTCTGTCCTATTGAATTAAAAATAAGAAAAAAAAAAAAAAGGAAAAAATGGCTGCTGGGAGTGGTGAAGTCATAGTGCTGGTACTGAGCCCCAGAAATAATCCTGAAGGCAAAATAAATAAATAAATAAATATCAAAGTAAGTAAAAGATCAGTGGTACCATGAATTAAAACTGATTAAAGGAAGGAAAAAAAAAACACCCAGGTATAGGGATTGAGTATGATGTTTGGAATTTGACAGTGTGGTCAGCAGATGTTTGTTGAGTGGATATTATACTGCCAGACACTGATTTTAGCACAGGAAAGATAGCAGTGACTAGCAAAGATGGGATCTACCGTGGGTGAGATTGCTGATCTCTCTAAATCTCAGAGTTCTCATTCTTAAACAGGAAAAATATTCATCATCCTTTTCTCAGAGAATTGCTCTGAGGATTAAAGGAGGGCAAAGTATCTAAGGTGTTTTGCATTGTCTGCTGCAGAGTAGACATAATAAATGAAATAATTAGCCTTCCAGGGGGATAAGTGGGTCATCATCTTAGCTCTGAGAAATGTATGGGGTTTTGATAGGCAGAGACAAAAGGAAGACATTCAAGTAGAGCGAACAGCATTAATTAATTAAGTCACTCATGCAAAGAAACTTTCTGAGCGCCTATGACATCGGCATTCATAGGAATCTTTCTCTTACATGAATCCAGCAATACACACCAGGAGAGAATTGTTTAAGTAGTATGGGCAAATCCATCCACCATAACACTCTATTAACATATACCCTGGATTAAATGTAAGATAACAGACACTGAATCTGTTCTCCTGCCCCCCAGTGAGAACCCCATGCTTTAGCACTCATTTATTTAAAAATACATGGTTGTATATATAATTGTATAGCCAACTACACATGCAAGTCAACTATTAAAGGGCCAAACATAAAGGGCAACTCAGTGACCTTTCTCCATGGCAATGTTGGACTGGGTGAAGTGTATCCTTCTTCAATGTGGCACACTCCTAAGATGTCATCAGAAGTGATTTTGTGACAAAGATCAGCAAGGACAGAATATTTAATCAAGTAATGATATTGTTATGGCAATTCCTATAACAATATCAACTGATTTCTCAATAGAAACCCTAAAGGCTCGAAATAACTGGGGAAATATATTCAAAACTTTGAATGAAAAATACCTCCTCCACCCAAGAACACTCTAGCTGGATGCAATGTTATCACTCAGGTTTGAAAGGAGAAAAAAACAGCATGTGAGACAAGCAACAGTTAAAAGAACTCACTATCACTAATCCAACCCTACAAGAAATACTACAGGGACTCAGATAAAATTAAAGTACTGAACTATCTTTCTTTCTCTGTCTCTGTCTCCATCTCTGTCTCTGTCCTAAAGAGGAAAGAAACAAAGCAATGGAATAAGCAGGGCCAAACAAAGATAAGTCTTTGGGTTCAGACTGCAGGACTATTTCTATCAAACAGGGTTAGAGGGAGGGGGTTGCCAGAGTTGAGGTGGTCCAATAATAGACTTTGTTGGGGGGGATATTGGCGATATGGAGTGGGAACAAAACATGGTAACAGATTTTGAAGAGGTGAGAAATTATACATCTAAAATATTGATTGTCCTGTAAACCAAGGTTAACCCATAAATAAATAAAATGGTTTTTGGAAAAATAAATTTTAAACTGAGAATATGGGGGTCAGATGGTAGTGCACCTGGTTAAGCGCATATAGTAGGAAGTTGTAAGGACCCACGCAAGGATACTGGTTTGAGCCCTTTGCTTCCTATCTGCAGGGGGTGGGGGCATCACAAGAGGTGAAAAGGGTCTGCAGATGTCTATCTTTCCCTTCCTATCTTTCCTTCTCAATTTCTCTCTGTCCTAGCCAAAGAAAAAAGTGTGGGGGGGAAGGCCACAGGAACAGTGGATTTGTAGTGTAGGCATTGGGCCCAAGGGATAACCCTGGAGGCAATAAATAAATAAATTTAATTAACTAATTAAATTGAGAATATTACATTTAAAACAATTTTAGGGGGATGGGTGGTGGCTTACCCATTTAAGCACACATATCGACAAGTGCAAGGACCCAGGTTTGAACCCAGATTCCCCACCTGCAGAAGGAGTGCTTCATGAGCAGTGAAGCAGGTCTGCAGGAGTCTCCCTCTATACCTACCCTCACCCCTCAATCTCTTTCTTCCCTGTCAAATAAAAATAGAAAGAAAAAAGTGGAAACAATGGCCTCTGGGAGAAGTGGTTTCATGGTGCCAGCACCAAGCCCCAGCAATAACCCTGGAGAAAAAAAAATAAAAGTAATTTTGACCAAGTGGTCTTCATTTCACATGCTGACTTAACTTGTGCCATGTCTAGAGGGGCTTCACTGTGTGTGCTGGGTATTGAACTAGATGCTGGAGATGGAGTATTCATTGCAATTGCCATGGATCCCAACAAGATACAAAGGAAAGAACTGCTGAAGAAGCTGTGGAGATGGACAGTAAATAGATGTGTCTGCCTGGTTTAGAGGATCTAACTTGAGGAAAGGCCCAGGATACATCACAAAGGACAGTGAAATTTAAAAAGGCTATCAAAGACAGATCTAAGGGCATTTTCTTGTATTTTTTGCAACCACCAAGGTTGTCACTGGGGTTCCACATCTGCACAATCCCACCATACCCAGTGTAATGCTTTCTTTTTTGTTGGTTAGACATAGGGTGAGAGATTGAAAGTAAGGGCAAAATGGAGAAAGACAAAGATGAGAGACACTGCAGCACTGCTCTACCATCCATGAAACTTCTCCCCTGATACCTCCCTACCACATACAAGTAGTGGGGAGAGGCTTCAACCAGCTGAACTATGTCCTAGCCTGGGGCTAAGAGGTTTTGAATCTCATGATGTTTTCTTAAGTAGGTAGATACTTGCTTGAAACAATAATTAATCAGAAGAAGATAGATCTTATGGCTGTGGTTTTAAAGATTTTTTCCCCCTAAGAATCACCAAATGCAACTGTGAGTCTCCATTGCTACTGCCCTCAGAATTTGGAGCAGTGGGGGAGGCCCAGGGGACAGAGAACTAACAAAGAAACTTGGGAGAAGATCTATACCATGGTGGCTTAGCAGTGGGGCTGTGAGAGTCCCTTTGCATAACCACTGGATTATCTCTGCCACACCCTGCTTTATCTCTTGGTCAGGAGTCAGTGATTAAGCTAAGAACTACAGAAAACAGTACAAGGGAGAGATAATAGAGTCAATGAGGCTGAAGACAGAATTGGCAAGATTGAGGATAAATTAGAGACAACTAAAAAAGAAGTAATAGGAGTCGGGCGGTAGCGCAGCGGGTTAAGTGCAGGTGGCACAAAGCAAAAAGAAGTAATAGATCTCAAGAAGAGATTAAGAGATACTGAAAACAACAAGAGACATATAGGACTACTTCAAAAGAAATAATATATGCATTATTGGATTACTGAGGAAGAAAAAGAGGGAGGGGAGAAAGGATTCTTCAGGACACAATAGCTGAGAACTTCTCTAATCTAGACAATATAAAAGACATAAAGGTTCAATGCAACGATTGCCACCTCAACATGCTTCAGCTCAGACTGTGTCCAGAGACTTCAGGTGTAGAATGACAACCCTTCAGCTTCATTACTCGGGTGAGACCTTTCCTTTCATAGTATTCTCTAATTCCATCCCAGGTGGTTCACTTCCTAACAAACTTCCAAAACCTAGACATACACCAGGTTCTGTGAGAGAGAGAGCATATTTTCACATGTATCCATAAACTAGTGCAAAATATATACCTGAAAGAAGAAGTACACTAGAGTTTGCAGTGAGTACCTCCCAACACTTCCTCTCCACTATTCCAACCTTTGGGTCCATGATTGTTCAACAATTTGTTTGGCTTTGTATGTTAACTCTCTTTTCAGCCACCAGGTTCCAGCAGCCATCAGGATGCCGTCCAGGCTTCCCTGGACTGAAGACCCCACCAATGTGTCCTGGAGCTCCGCTTCCCCAGAGACCCACCCTACTAGGGGAATAGAGAGGTATACTGGGAATATGGACCCACCAGTCAACATCCATGTTCAGCGGGGAAGCAATTACAGAAGCCAGACCTTCTACCTTCTGCAACCCACAAGGACCCTGGGTCCATGCTCCCAGAGGGATAGAGAATGGGAAAGCTATCAGGGGAGGGGATGGGATATGGAGATTGGGTGGTGGGAATTGTGTGGAGTTGTACCCCTCCTACCCTATGGTTTTGTTAATTTATCCTTTCTTAAATAAAAAATAAATAAAGACATAAAGGTTCAAGAAGCCCAGAGGGTCCCAAACAGAATTAACCCAGACATAAAAACACTATGACACATCCTATTTAGAATGGAAAGGAATAAGGATAAAGAAAGGATTCTGAAGGCTGCAAGAGAAAAACAAAGAGTCACCTACAGAGGAAAACCCATAAGATTAGCAGCAGACTTCTCCACACAAACACTACAGGCCAGAAGAGAATGGAAAGATATCTATCAAGTGCTCAATGAAAAAGGCTTTCAACCAATACTACTGTATCTGGCTAGACTGTCATTCAGACTAGATGGAGGCACAAAAACCTTCTCAGACAAGCAACAGTTGAAAGAATAAACTATCACCAAGCCTGCCCTGAAAGAAGTTCTGAAACATCTCCAATAAACAGTCAGACCACCATAAATATGCCATATTGTTGGGCAGTAAGCCAGCTTCCCTCTGCTTATCCCTGTGGTCTATTTACATAACCAGTTACCTAGGAACCGCCCTGCCTGCAGGGCATCTGTTTAATCCCCACTGGTTCATGATGTCTTTTTGCTCCGCCCCCTCTCCTAGTACAACCTGATTTCCACCAGTCTTTTTTTGCTCCACCCTCTCTATGTCACATCCTGTTTCCACCCTACTTGGCAAATATATATAAGGACAGGATTGTGATTAGGGATAGCTTAGATTGTGCTGCATTCCACATGAATAAAGACTGAACTGCGTACCACTCAGCCATGAGTCTCTGGTCGTCTCTTTCTCCCACCCACGAAGCTAGTCCAGCATAATGGCACCCTGAACAGGGACAGGAATCTCGGATCCACACACATGCAGCAGACCAAAGAAGACCAGATAAGTAAAGCCGCCATGGCCTGCCTTTCTACTTATGAAGAGGTTTCCCAAAGCCTCTACTGTTTCATCATGAGACAGTTTCTCTGTCTCTGGAACATTTTACTCTGGACCACACTTCGGTTCCCTGACCGGGAACTTTGGTTCCTTATGACCATGATCATAGAGCTTGGGAGATGCACAAAGATTTCTCCTTGGACTTTCTGGAATCCCTCTCACATGTTTCCTGATGAGAAAGACTACATTTTGCTCTGGGCCACACTTTGGTTCCTTATGACTGTGATCGTAGAGCTTGGAAGATTCACGGAGATTTCCCCTGGGACTTTCTGGACTTCCTCTCACATGTTTCCTGCAGAGAAGGACTACTCTAACTTGAAGAGCATTCTCCAGTACCCTGGACGTCCCCAAGAATGGAGAAACGTGGTTAGTTCTACCCTCCTGATTCGATTCTTTCTTCGATGGGAAAACACTTTTAAAAATGGGTGCCTGCAGCAATCCAGCAGGAACCATCAGAAGCATCCTAAATGGAAATTTGAGGAGCTTTTTGGACTAGGACGCCCTCCGGGGACTCATGATGCTACATGGTGAGAACTGGATAATCTGGTTCAAGGTGAAAGAAGCAAAAGCTGCCTACTGCTTTTCTCTTGATTCTCCCCTTGGTGTTCTCTCTGAATATCTTAAGTTTGCTGTCTGCTTTCAGTTGCATTTCATAAGAGATTGATTTGAATGACTGAATTTTTGTATGGCATTGACTTAAAAAAGTGCTGGATGCAGCCATGTTTTCTAGAGACATCCAGAAACAATCCAAAAAAATTTTTTTTCCTCCTTTGATTTTTTTTTTTTTATGTCTTGGCATAAATCTGAAACATTTAATCCTGAAAACTGTGTGAGTTATGGTTGGGGCAGATAGTGCAATGATTATGTTGATGATTCTCATGCCTAAGGCTTCTAACCACGGTTCTTTTATTGAGTTTAAACTGTTTAAACAACCTTAAAATCATACTAGAAAGGACTTCCAATTATAATGGAGTTATCAATTATAGTAAACTTCTAATCTGCTACAAGTTTTGTTTGACAAATAAAGTGAATTACAGCTGTCAAGTCTTCACATGAAAAAGCATCTACTCAAATGGAATCCCTGGAAAACTATTTGGACCCCTGTTCTCTGGCATCGCCCACAAGATGGCATGACTACAACACAACCCCGGAAACCAGTGATGTGACCTGGCACGACCTGAAGAAACAGATTCACAGACTCCAAAGCTCACTCTCTACAGAAAAGCAGAATTACAGTGGTTGACCTTCCCCATCGAGGCAGACGTGCAGCATTTCATCCCTTGGCATTTCTTCTATGTTCATCTGCTTTGGACTGACACTTCTATTGGACTTAATGGTACACCTCTTGGACACTTTACACAACTTTACAGCAGTTTCCCTTTATGCTGCTGGGTTTCTCAACGACTGACTGCAGCCAGCTGCCTTGGGACTCTATAGGCCACACCCCTCACCTGCAGGCCCTTCCCCCAGATCCAGGAAACCTCCCCTCCTTACTAGGTCCTGCCCTCAGAGGCAGGAAACATCCTTTGAGGCAGGAAACGCCCCCAGAGGCAAGAGATGCCCACAGAGGCAGGAAACGCCCTTTGAGGCAAGAGATGCCCACAGAGGCAGGATATGCTCTTTTGCCTGCTAGGCCTTGCCCTTTGAAGCAGGAAATGTCCCCCCTCAGGCCTCCCCTTGGCATCACACTGGTTCTTGCTACTCTCTTACTTGTTCCTCCATGTCTTCTGCCAGTTCTTTTGAACATGTCTGTATGATATAGGTTTCTACTCACCTCACACTCCTGATACTATGGCCATTAGTTAAAAAGAAAGGGGGAGATGTTGGACAATAAGCCAGCTTCCCTCTGCTTATATATTTACATAACCAGTTACCTAGGAACCGCCCTGCCTGCAGGGCATTGGTTTAATCCCCACTGGTTCATGATGTCTTTTTGCTCTGCCCCCTCTCCTAGTACACCCTGATTTCCACCAGTCTTTTTTCGCTCCACCCTCTCTATGTCACATCATGTTTCCACCCTACTTGGCGAATACATATAAGGACAGGATTGTGATTAAAGATAGCTTATATTGCCATGCATAACCCATGAATAAAGACTGAACTGCGTACCACTCAGCCATGAGTCCCTGGTTGTCTGTCTCCCGCCCATGAAGCTAGCGTGGTACTATATATCAGAACACTCTAAAAAGTACAATAATGGCATTAAAATATCTACAATCTATGATATCAATAAATGTCAATGAAGTAAATTTACCTATTGAAAAGCACAGAGTAGGAAGATGGATTAGAAAACACAACCCAGTGATATGCTGTCTACAGGAAGCCCACCTAACTCAAGAAGACAAACACAGACTCAAAGTGAAAGGATAGAAAACTATCACACAAGCCAATGGCCCACAAAAAAGGAACAAAAAAAGGAACAACTATTCTCATATCTGACATGATAGACTTTAAAATAAAATTTAAAAAGATAGGGATGGACACTACTTAATGCTCAGTGGATAAGTCAATCAAGAGGACTTAACAATTATTAACATCTATGCTCCCAGTGAGAAGCCATCTAAATATATCAAACATCAAACATGTACCAAAAGAGCTACAGCACTATATTCACAGCAACACAGTAATAGTAGAGGACTTCAACACCCTACTCTCTCAGCTTGACAGATAATCCAGGCAGAAAATTGATAAAGACATGAGGGAGCTAAATAAGGAGATAGATAAACTAGAACTATTGGACATTTTCAGAGTCACTAATCCCAAGAAAGTGGAATACACATTCTAATCAAGTCCAAATGAGTCACTCTCAAGGATAGACCATATGTTAGGACACAAAGACAGCATCAGCAAATTCAGAAGCACTGAAATCATCCCAAGAATCTTCTCAGACCACAGTGGAATTAAACTAACACTTAACAGTCAACAAAAGATTAGTAATAGTCCCAAAATGTGGAAGATCAACAGTACACTACTACTGGGTCAAAGAGGAAATAAAGGAAGAAATCAAATTGTTTCGAGAGTTCAATGAAAATGAAGACACAAGCTATCAAAATACGTGGGACAAAACTAAGGCAGTACTGACAGGGAAGTTCATAGCCATACAAGCACACACTAGGAAATAAGAAAAAGCACAAGTAAACAACCTGATTGCACATCTTAAAGATGTTGAAGAAGAAGAGCAAAGGAACCCTAAAGCAACCAGAAGTACAGAAATCAGTTAGGGCAGAAATAAATAACATTGAAAATGAGAAAACCATACAAAAGATCAATGAAAGTAATGTTGGTTCTTCGAAAGAGTGAACAAAATCAACAAACCTTTAGCTAGACTCACAAAACAAAGAAGGGAGAAGACCTAAATAAATTGTATTGTAAATGAAAGAGGAGATATCACAACAGACACCACAGAAATTCAATATATCATGTGAGATTTCTATGAACAACCATATGACACCAAACTAGAGAACCTGGAAGAAATGGATGATTTCCTAAATACCTACGAACGTCCAAAATTAAGTAAAGAGGAACTAGATAACACGAACAGGCCTATCACAGCTAATGAAATTGAAACAGTTATCAAAAACCTTCCCAAGAATAAAAGTCCTGGACCAGATGGTTTTACAAATGAATTCTACAAAACCTTCAAGGAAGAGTTAATAACTTTTAAAAGTCTTCCAGAAGATTGAAGACACTGGAGTACTCCCTGCCAGCTTCTATGAAGCCAACATCACTCTGATACCAAAAGCAGAAAGGGACACAACCAAAAAAGAAAACTACAAACCGATATCTCTATGAACATAGTTGCTAAAAATTGAACAAAATTCTAGCCAACTGGATACAGCAGTATATTAAAAAGATTGTTCATCATGACCAAGTGGGCTTTATCCAAGGGATGCAAGGTTGGTTTCATATATGTAAATCAATCAACGTGATCCACCACATCAATAAAAGCAAGACCAAAAACCACATGATCATATCAGTAGATACAGAGAAAGCCTTTGACAAAATACATCCCTTTATGATCAAATCACTACACTACAAAAAATGGGAATAGATGGAAAATTCCTGAAGATAGTGGAGTCTTTATATAGCAAACCTACAGCCAACATCACGCTCAGTTGTGAAAAATTGGAAGCATTTCCCATCAGATCAGGTACTAGACAGGCATGCCCAGTGTCACCATTATTATTCAACATAGTGTTGGAAGTTCTTGCCATAACAATCAGACAGGATCGAGGAATTAAAGTCACACACATTGGAAGAGAAGTCAAACTCTCCCTATTTGCAGACAACATGATAGTATTCATAGTAAAACCTAAGGAATCCAGCAAGAAGCTTTCAGATATCATCAGGCAATACAGTAAGGTGTCAGGCTACAATATTAATATTCACAAGTCAGTGGTATTCCTCTATGCAAACACTAAGTTAGAGGAAGCTGAAATCTACAAATCAAATCCTCTTACTATACCAACAAAAACAATAAAATATCTAGGAATAACCCTAGCCAAAGAAGTGAAAGACTTGTATACTGAAAATTATGAGTCACTACTCAAGGAAATTGAAAAAGACACAAAGGGTGGAAAGATATTCATGTTAATGGGTTGGCAGAATTAACATCATCAAAATGAATATACTACCCAGAGCTATATACAAATTTAATGCTATCCCCATCAAGATCCCAACCACATTTTTTAGGAGAAAAGAACAAATGCTACAGATGTTTATCTGGAACCAGAAAAGAACTAGAATTGTCAAAACAATCTTGAGAAGAAAGAACAGAACTGGATGCACAACACTCCCAGATCTCAAATTGTATTAAAGGGCTACTATCATCAAAACTGCTTGGTACTGGAACATGAATAGACACACTGACCAGTAGAATAGAATTGAGAGCCCAGAAGTAAGCCCCAACACCTATAGACATCTAATCTTTGACAAAGGTGCCCAGACTATTAAATGGGGGTAGGGGAGTCTCTTCAACAAATAGTGTTGGAAAAAATGGGTTGAAACATGCAGAAGAATGAAACTGAACCACTATATTTCACCAAATACAAAAATAAATTCCAAGTGGATCAAGGACTTGGAGGTTAGACCAGAAACAATCAGATACTTAAGGGAAAATATTGGCAGAAGAACTCTTTTCCTTATAAATTTTAAGGACATCATCAATGAAATGAATCCAATTACAAAGAAGACTAAGGCAAGCATGTACCTATGAGATTACATCAAATTAAAAGGCTTCTGCACAGCAAAAGAAACCACTGCCCAAACCAAAAGACCTCTTCACAGAATGGGAGAAGATCTTTACATGCCATACATCAGAAAAGAGGCTAATAACCAAAATATATAAAGAGCTTGCCAAACTCAAACACAAGAAAACAAATGACCCCATCCAAAAATGCAGAAATGACATGGACAAAATATTCATCACAGAAGAGATCCAAAAGGCTGACCAACACATCAAAAAATCCCCCAAGTCTTTTATTGTCAGAGAAATGCAAATAAAGACAACAATGAGATACCACTTCACTCCTGGGAGAATGTCATACCTCAGAAAAGATAACAACAGCAAATGCTAGAGGGGGTGTGAGGTCAAAGGAACCCTCTTACACTGCTGGGGGCAATGTAAATTGGTCCAACGTCTGTGGAGAACAGTCTGGAGAACTCTCAGAAGGCTAGAAATGGCCTACCCTATGATCCTTCAATTCCTCTCCTGGGGTTATATCCTAAGGAACCCAACACACCTATCCAAAAAGATCTGTGTACACATATGTTCATAGCAGCACAATAGCCAAAACCTGAAAGCAACCCAGAGTCCAACAACGGATGAGTGGCTCAGCAAGTTGTGGTATATATACACAATGGAATACTACTTAGCTACTAAAAATGGTGACTTAACCATTTTCAGCTCATCTTGGATGTACCTTGAAAATTTCATGTTAATTGAAATAAGTCAGAAACAGAAGGGTGACTATGGGATGATCTCACTGTCAGGCGGAAGTTGAAAAACAAGATCAGAAGAGAAAACACAAGTAGAACCTGAACTGGAATTGGCATGTTGCCCCAAACTAAGGGGGAGAATACAGGACTACAAGAATGACAGAGGACCTAGTGAGGGTTTTAATGTTATATGGAAAACTGGGAAATGTTATGCAGGTACAAACTATTATATTTACTGCCAAATGTAAATCATTAATTGCCCAATAAAGAAATTTAAAAAAATAACCACAAGCCTGAAATGACTCAAATTGTTGTCTTTATATAGTGTTCTGTTATTTTTCATTCAGAATCTACTTTTAAAACATGGAACTGTCTGAAGTCTAATATATATATAATATTATATATTTATTATATACCATATATCATATATTATATATATTTCAGACAGTGAGTCCAGAGTCTCCCCCCTGAAGACACACACACAGACCACCATAGTTTCCCCCTCCCCTTTTTGCTTGTCTATGGAACAAAATGTTGGGAAAATTTGCCTTCCCTTCTCAGCCCTAAGTTTTTATATTTCAATGTCTGGGCCCCAACCCTGTAGGACCTTATCTCTACCCACCCCCACTCTCATGTGTCTGTACCCATCATCCCCTCCCTTTCAGCCACAGACACACAAGAACACAGATCTCCATTTAACACTTGACCTTATTTTAATGGACATTCATGTATCTGCTGGACTCATATTAGATGGCTAAGTAGTTGCCCATTCATCCAAAGTTGCTTCTAAAGAAGCTGTAGCAATTTCTGTGCTTTTAGCCCATGCTCTGCATTTACTAGATGAACAGCAAGTTACTTTGACTGATTGGATTCTCCAGTGCCTACGGCGCATGCGTCGCTCATTCTCATTTTCTGGCTTTTTCAGCTTGTGGTAGCATAGGAACGTAGTGGGTGTTACAGCTTCGTCAGAAATTCGTGAACAAGAAGAAGATTGAGGTGGTTTTCTTCTTGAACTTGATTGAAAGGGTGAGTCCTCCTTGTTGCTTCTCCTCTGCTTTTAAAGGACAATAGGGAGAGTCAGCAGGGCATAGGTATGTGGAAGAGGAGATTCATGGGTAGGGCTATAAGTTGAAGAAGGGAATTGGGTCAGGTCAGGGAGGAGTAGGAGTCTCAGTGGTGGGGGTGGGGAGAGGTATCTGTAGGGACGAAGAAGAGGTGTATGAGTAAGATAACCTGACCTTGGCACTGTCTATATTCCTTTGTTGGCAGGGCATCTTTTTCTTCCCTTTGGTTGTTGGTGATGACTGTTTCATGCTGGCAACTGATCGCTTTCTGTGCACTCTTGACTCCTCTAGTGTGCAAAGCTTATCAGCCATAGTTAAGCTTCCCAGTGGTCTACCGCAGCTTCATCCTGTCCCTATATATACCCACCCCTAGTGACGAGTCATCATACTAGGCAAGCTATGTTTGGTCATCAAAGAGCTGCAGCCAATGGCATCCTTGAGTTGGCTTGGACATCATAAAGTAGTTTCTGACACCTTGGGAGGTGGGGGGAGGGCAGAAAAAATCTAAGGAGATCAACATGGAGCAAAGGAGTGTTTCTTCAATATCTTCTCAAGACTCCTCCCAAAGTGATCTGCTCTCTCTCCTCCAGTCATGTTGAAGTTGTTTTGGAGTCTCATGGCAAGGAACGAGTGTTTTCTCCAAGACATTTCTGATAGCCACCCCCACCCCCGCCTTTCAGTGGTTTATCCCATCTTCTCATGTCCTTTGTCACAACTTTTGAATGTCTTGCCTATGGTCACGCCAAGGTTATGTGGTCTTATTGAATTCTCTGGGGAGATCTGAATTACTCCTCTTCCATCCAACACATTTTTCTTTTGTGTGGTTTTGTAGAACTCATGAACTAAGTCTTTTTTTTATTTATTTATAAAAAGGAACACTGACAAAAAACATAGGCTAAGAGGGGTACAACTACACACAACTCCCACCACCAGAACTCCCTATCCCTTCCCCTCCCCTCATAGCTTTCCTATTCTTTATCCCTCTAGGAGTATGGACCCAGGGTCATTATGGGGTGCAGAAGGTGGAAGGCCTGGCTTCTGTAATTGCTTCCCCACTGAACATGGGCATTGACAGGTCGATCCATACGCCCAGCCTGTCTTTTTCTTTCCCTAGTGGGAGAGGGCTCTGGGGAAGCAGGCCACCAGGACACATTGGTGGGGTGGTCTGCCCACGGAGGTCCCTCTGGCATCATTTTAGCATCTGGAACCTGGTGGCTAAAAAAATAGTTAACATATAAAGCCAAACAAATTGTTGACTAGTCATGAACCTAAAGGCTGAAATAGTTCAGATGAAAATTTGGGGGTCTCCGTTTTGTAGATAGTAGGCCTATTTAAGTTATATTCCAAAGGGCCCATGACTATACAATTTTTTTTGTTTATTTGTTTTGTTGTTGTTGTTGTTTTCTTTCTTTCTTTTCTTTCTTTTTTTCTTTCTTTTTTCCCGGAGCCTTAAATCTGATGTGCTGGTGGATCCAAGTTATTGTCTAGGGAGATGATGTCATGGCTAGAAAAAGGACTAGAAAGATGGATCAGGGAAGACAGCGACTCCCAAATATGGGAAAGGAGTATAAATATTGTTGGCTGTAAATCCCATCGATTTGATGTGATCTGGGGTCCATATTCAACTTAGGAGCCTATGTGACCTTTGCATCCCTGCAGATCTGAGCTCACATTCTGTGGTCATGAGTAGGAACATTTATTTTAAATGTTTAACAGAATAATGAAAAGGAGAGTTTTTATATTCAGACTTACTATTTTATCATTTTTTAGTTCCTCTATAATTTTTTTTAAATCTACTTTGCTTTTGTGTATTGCTCCAATGTAAAGGACTCTAGGAGCCAGAGTGGTGGTATTCAGGTCTTGGAGCATGATGGTGGAGAAGGAGCTAGGTGGGTGGGGTGGGGTGGTTAGAGTGTTATGCAGATTTTATGAAATATTTTACACACATAGAAAATACAGTATTTACTGTCATCTGTAAAACATTAATCCACCCCAACAATATATATATTTAACTAGGGGGGGTAACAGTTTACAAAACAGTTGTTGACACATATGTACAACCTCTCATCTCCCCGTGATATGTGTCTAGGTGGAAGACTTACTCCCCCAACCTAGGTCCCTCTCCTCCATCATAAATTAGGATACCCATTGCTCCTTCATCCTAACCCTTTCCCTCCTTCCAGGATCCTTTGCTTTGGTGCTATACACCACATCCAGTTCAAGTTTGACCTTACATCCATTGTATGGTTTTCTAGTTGCCTTAATCATACCTTTTGCACATGCCTTGATCTTTGATTGTTTTTTTCTATTTTATTTTTATTTATAAAATGGAAACACTGACAAAACCATAGGATAAGAGGGACACAACTTCATACAGTCCCCACCAACAGAACTCCCTATTCCATCCCCTCCCCTGATAGCTTTCTTATTCTTTATCTCTCTGGGATTATGGACCCAGGATCATTATTGAATGCAGAAGGTGGAAGGTCTGGCTTCTGTAATTGCTTCCCTGCTGAACATGGGCGTTGGCAAGTGTATTCATAATCCCAGCCTGTCTCTCTCTATCCCTAGTGAGGTGGGGCTCTGGGGAAGCGGTGTTCCAGGACAGACTGGTGGGGTCATGTGCCCAGGAATGTCTGGTTGGCATCATCTTAGCACCAGGAACCTGGTGGCTGAAAAAAGAGTTAACATATAAAGCCAAATAAGTTGTTGACTAATCATGAACCTAAAGGCTGGAATATTGCCTATGAAGATTTGAGGTCTCCATTTTGTAGATAGCAGGCCTATTTTAGTTATATTCCAAAGGGCTCATGCCTATACTAGTTTTTTCCTGAGCCTGACATCTAATATGTAGGTGGACCCAAGTTATTTTCTGGGGAGATGATGTTATGGCTGGAAAAAGGACCAGAAAGCGGATCAGTGAAGAGAGTAGCTCCTAAATATGGGAAAGGTGTATAAATAGTGTTGACTGTAAACCCCATCAATTTGATCTGATCTGGGTTTTCTAATGAGTCTTACTGTGATAATTACATATTAAACTGCTATATGTTTACCTTTTAACTTTTAGACTCAAATTAATAGTACTTGGGTGGAGGTAGTGTTGAGTTTCTTCTAACTTTGATAATTTTTCTGTCAGGCTTTTCTTTTTTTAAATAAATTTTTATATTTATTTATTTTCCCTTTTGTTGCCATTTTTGTTTTTATTGTTGCTGTAGTTATTATTGTTGTTATTGATGTCATTGTAGTTGGATAGGACAGAGAGAAATGGAGATAGGAGGGGAAGACAGAGATGGGGAGAGAAAGAGACAACTGCAGTCCTGCTTCACCACTTGTGAAGCAACTCCTCTGCAGGTGGGGATCCAGGGGCTGGAACCCAGATCCTTCAACTGGTCCTTGTGCTTTGCATGCTTAACCCGCTGCACTACCACATGACTCTGTCAGGCTTTTCTATCAACTGTTGTAGATGGGTATCTAAGTTTCCAACTATATATATATATATATATATATATATATATATATATATATATATATATATATATATATATTGCCACCAGGGTTATTGTTGGATCTCAGTGCCAGCACTATAAATCCACCACTTTCAGCAGTCATTTTTTTTTCTTTTTTTTCTTTTTTTATTTTTTTTCTAGGAGGACAGAGAGAAATTGAGAAGGGGAGATAAAAAAGATAGACATGAGGGGCCAGGTGGTAGTGCACTCACTGCAGTGTACAAGGACCAAGGTTCAAGTCCCTGGTCCCCACCTGCAGGGGGAAAGTTTTATAAGTGGTGAAGCAGGGATGCAGGTGTCTCTCTGCCTCTCTCCCTCTCCCTATCTATCTCCTCCCCTCTCAATTCCTTTCTTTCCCTATACAATAATAAAGAAATAAAATATTTTCAAAAGATAGACATGTATGGGCTGAGCAGTGGCACACCTGGTTGAGTGCACATGTTACAATGTGCAAGGACCCAGGTTCAAGCCCCCAGTCCCCACCGCACCTGCATGAAAGAAGCATCACAATTGGTGAAGCAGGTCTCTCTCCCTCTCTCCCCCTTCTCTCTTAATTTCTTTCTATCCGATAAACAAAAGTAATAAATAAAATATGTATTTTTAAAAGATAGACACCTACAGTCCTGCTTCACCCCTGCAGGTGTAGAGTAGGAGTTTGAACCTGGGTCCTTGTGCATGATGATATGTGCACTCAACCAGGGGCACCAACTCCCTCACCTCCTTTTGAACTATAATTATTTATTTGTCTGTTTTTACTTTCTTAATTTTAAAACATTCTTAAAATAGTTTAAAGGCAAAACAGTGAAAAGTACAGAGATTTCCTACATACTCCATGCCCCACACATTTGCTTACTTTTTGAAGTCTTGGCTTTTAAAAATATTTTTAGGGTAGTCTTAGTTTCACAGCAAACTGGAGTGAAAGATATAATGATTTCTCATATACCCTCTGTCCACACGCATTCATAGCCTTTCTCGTTGTCAATACCCCGCATAAGAGTAATAAGTTTGGTGACTGGAAGAAACAGTTAAGCTGGTAGAGTGCAGAACTTGCATGCCTGAGGCTCCCACTTTGATGCCCAGTGCCACATGTAGCAGAGTGATGCTCTCATTTCTCTCTCTCTCTCATCCACTTTCTTATGTGAAATTCTCTATGTAATATGAAAAAAATTGAAATGGGGGGCTGGTTGGTGGCACATCTGTTTAAGCACATCTTACAATGCTCAAAGACCTGGGTTAAAGCCCCCGGTCCCCAACTGCAAGGGGAAAGCTTTGTGGGTAGTGAAGCAGTGTTACGTTTCTCTCTGTCTCTCTTCCTCTCTATCACTCCCTTCCCTTTAAATTTCTGGCTGTCTCTATCTAGTAAATACATAAAGATTATAAAAAGTGGATTGCTTTTTTATTGATTGATTATATCTCTCAGTTCTTAATTTTATGCTTTATTTTTTATTTTACTTATTATTAGATAGAGTCAGAGAGAAATTGAGGGGGGGAGGGAGATAGAGAGGGAAATAAAAAGATACCTGCATCCCTGCTTTATCACTCCTGAAATTTTCCCCCTGTAAGTGGGAACCAGAGGCTTGAACCTGGGTCCTTTCACACTGTAATGTATGCACTTAACCAGGTGTGCCACTGCCTGAAACTAGTTCTTACTCTCTATTTTCATTGCTGAGACTATATATTTATATTGTTGCTCATCCATTCTATTTTTCACTGATTAAAAAATGTTCATAATCATTTACTGAAGCATTCCTAGAATGGCTATTTCCAAATAATCTCCTTATCTGTGTCATTATGGTATTAGTGTCTACTGATGTTGCATTGGAAGTTGAGATATTCCTGATTCTTCATATAGTAGTTGATGTTTCTGTTGAATTTGACTAGTTGTTGTGATATTAGATTCCAGATAGTATTAAATATTTTTCACTCTGATGGGGGAAGGGCCATACAGAGTGTTATTGACAGGTTAAGGTTGGAATTCTAAGCTCTCCAGTCAATAAACTCTGGCATTCAGGATGAGAAGGCATTCTCTGCTGTGACTAGGTGAAAGCGAGCCTGACCCCTGATGATGCTACCTTGGGTAGCGAGAGCAAAGATGTCTCTTTCTTGATCCCCACAAGGGTTCTCCCAATATTTTGAAGTGGATGACCTCAATGCAGAATCTTGGCAGTTTTCCTGAATTCCCATTAGATCACCTCTGGCATCAACAGCAGAGAAATGCAGGTGCACCTCAGTACTGGTTGGGAAAGAAGTCCAGGCTTCCCACATGGTCTCCACTAATACTGACTACTGGCTTCTTGTTAACTCTCAATAGGTGCCAAAGTCCTCACCTCTCTGACACCAACATGACAGGACCTTTGGAGGGCTGGAGACTTTGTCAGAGTGTTGTTGGACATTTAGCCTCTTGCCCTTTGCTGACAAGATTGGGGTTCAGCCACATTATTTTCTTCAGTGTTTAACAAGAGTAAAATAGATATTGTCTAGTTATCTTCTCACTTGCTAAGCTGCTCCCTTTCTCATAGTCCTTTAGGTAGAGAAAGCAGGTCTTTGTGGATGAGTTTTTATTTGAACTTGTTGACTTTTCTCACTTGGTGACAATTTGTGGAGGCCACTTGACTCATCTGTAAAATGGACACAGTAATGGTATCTCCTTCTTTGAGGTGTACTGGATATCATACAAGATAATGCCTGATAGATATAGAAATAATTGTCAAACCTATTTGTGATCTTGGGAGAACTACTACAGTTTCCAGTGGAGGAAATGGGGACACAGAACTCTGGTGGTGGGAAAAGTGTAGAATTGTACCCATTGTCTAATAATTTTGTAAATCAATATTAAATCACTAATAAGAAAAAAGCAAAAAAATAATTTACTTAAAAATAATAATAGACTGAGACAGAAGACCCATCTGTGACACACTATGTTAAAAGTCATCTTGGGGGTGGGGAGGGGCTGGTTGATGACACACCTGGTTGAGTGCACATGTTGCAATGTGCAAGGACCCAGGTTCGAACTCCTGGTCTCCACCTGTAGAGGGAAAGCTTTGCAAGTGTTAGAGCAGGGCTGAAGGTGTCCCTCTGTCTCTCTCCCTCTCTATCATCCCCTTCCTTCTCAATTTCTGGCTGCCTCTATTCAATAAATAAAAAAAAACTTTTACAAGTCATTTTGGGGACTAATTTGAAGAGAAATATTTTGTGCTGTGCAGCACAACTTTACACTTAGAGATGGAGTGGTAAGAAATGAAGAGCAAGAAGTGCAGGTTTCAGAGTTGTGCAGACTAGCTAGGAGAGATGGGACATGTGTCCCATAGTGGGTCTTCAACATGTGAAAGCTACTGTCATTTGGAATGTCTGCTGCTGATGACTGAAATTATATACACAACGAATACTTGAAAAGGGATGTTTCAAGAAGCCCAGAATCCCAGGCAGACTGGTGGGAGTTAGGGAGTAGGTACAGAGCATGGGGCCAAGGCTGCCAACCCAAGCTTTCACCACTTATTCATTATATGATCTTAGAAACCAACTAACATCCAAGACCTTGTTGGGTTCATCTGAAAAATGGGCACAGCAATGGTATCTCTACCTCATGAGGGTCTTTGTGAATATCAAAGAAGATAATATACAAAAGTCATCTGTCATCGACTGGGAGCTCAATAAATGATAGTTACTTTGATTAGCCTTTCAAGGTGAAACAATTTTCAAGCAAAGCATTAATATCAGTGATTCCCTTTATTTGATGAACCAATCTGCATCTGATTAACTCTTTGTAAGTATCTCTTGGGACAGAATTGTAATGTGTCCTTCACTTTCTCTCACAAGGAAGATTTGGCTGGAATTGTGTGCTGAGGAAATTAATGGCCTCTGTGAATGCATTTGCATAAGCACTTGTGCTATCACAGTGACATTAAGCAATGCATCCTACTCTGTTACTTC
Organism: Erinaceus europaeus; assembly: GCF_950295315.1. Taxonomy (NCBI): domain Eukaryota; kingdom Metazoa; phylum Chordata; class Mammalia; order Eulipotyphla; family Erinaceidae; genus Erinaceus; species Erinaceus europaeus. Next base: position 16,574,436 of record NC_080185.1, read on the forward strand.
CACACAGAAAAGGAACTATGGGACAATCAAAACACACGTGAGACCAGGCCATTAGTTACTCAGAGGCTTCCCGACCCCCTCCCAGAAGCATGCCTTAGTTCGCTGAGATAGGCTAGAAGACAGATTGACAGAAATTGTACTTGGGGCAAGCAGCTAAACCTTAGTCTTCCAATGTCCCCTGCACACATTGATTCTAGCTTCTTATCCTGGAACCCTGGCCTCCTTTGCTTGAGCATAAGCTCTGTGCCCCTCATGAGTGTCTTGATATTCCCACAAGTTGCACAAAAGACATCCATATCCAATTGGTCTGCTCCAAACACAGGGCACTTGGGACCATGGATGTATCTCCAGTACCCTTTTCTTTCTCATTTTAGATAGAGACAAAGATAGGGGGAGCAAGGAGGGTGGAGAGAAAGGCCACAGCACCAAAACTTTCTTCAGCACGGTGAAGGCCAGACTCGAACCTGGGTGGCATGCATGGCATAGCAGTATTATATTCAAGTGAGCTATTTTGTGAACCCACTTTTACTTTTTTAAAAAAGATTTGCTTACGAGAGAGAGAGAGGGGGGGGCAGAATATCAATTTGGCATATGTGAAGCACTAATTCAACTTAGGGTCTCATGCTTCCAAGTCCACTGCTGTAGCCACTGTGAAACCGCCCAGGCCACCAGTTCACTTTTCACATCTCTGAAAGACAACAATCATCCCTAGCAGAGACCTTCCATAGCCCAAAGCTATACACCTTAAGCAAAATTTAGAGGTATTACTATAAAGAAAGATGCCATGTCTTTGGGGGACAAAATGGACTGTGCTAAATGAAGTGAGGAGGTGAAAAGCAATTATCAGATCGCTTTGCTCATGCATTTGATATAAACAATGAAAACAAACCAACTGGCAAAAGATAATGACACAAATAACTCTTAGACTCTGAAATTACAGAAGCTGCTGGAGAGAATGGAGAAGCAGGTAGGTCCAACATCTTTGGTGAGGTGGCACAGAAATATTGTGCAGTGTGTGGTAAAACTTCTTCACATCTAGATGTGGGAAGCTATAACCTCCTACGTTTTATAATATTGAAAACCCTTGGAGTCGGTCAGTGGTGCGCCTGGTCGAGTGCACACATTATCTAGTCTAGGAACCCAGGTTGCAGACCCTGCTTCCCACCCTCAGGGGGGGCTATTTCACAAGTGATGATGCAGACCTGAAGGTGTCTCTCTTTCTTCCTCTCTATCTCCCTTTCCCTTCTCAATTTCTCTTTGGCCTATCAAAAAATGAAATAAAGAGTAGGATATCGCAAATCCTAACAATGGAATTTTCAAGGTAAACCAAATTTTCAAATGACTAGGTTATAACAATAAATATCTATTGCCTTCTTAAAATGTAAGACAGCAGGAACATTCCCCATTCTCTATAAAACCCATATTTCTCCCAGTCCTGGAACCTCTGTGGTAGGGATCATATTCCTATATGCTTTTCTCGATTCATCTGCTGAGGTCAACCAAATCAATGCAACCTCGACATGTTTCACTTTGGATTGTGTCCAGAGATGCTAAGCATGGTATGTCAACCCTTCAAGTCCATTACTCTAGTGAGACCTTTCCTAGCTCATAGAACTCCTTAATTCCATTTCAGGTGGTGCACTTTCTAGCAAAGCCACAGAAACTAGATATAGACCAGGGCCCACGAAATAGAACACATGTGCACATGTATCCATAAATTAGGGGAAATATAGACCTCAAAGTAAAAGTGCACAATAGTTTTCAGGGGCCCAATAAGTTCAGCAAGGAAGTAGAAAGATCCAAAAAAAGACAACATAAGGTACTTAATCAAATAGTTTCTACTTAGACCTAGATACTCTCCTCACGTACTTCCTATTTCACTTCCCTCAATCACTCCAAAGCCAACCTCATCAAAGTAAGGGCTACAAAAACTGGATAATGGCAAGAGACTGACATACTTTAATGATGACTCGTTTGGTCACTACCAGGCGATCCCATCATCCAGGGCCCTATTCAGGGAACACTTGGATTCCCATATAGGTATGATGGGCCTAGACCTCTAACAGATCCCTCTCTCCACTGTCACTGGTCATCTCCATCAGGAACAACAGAGTGCTCTTATGGGCCTCTACAGGACCTGGCTCTCAATGTGGGTCAACATTGGTAGGGAAAGCCCCATTCTCTGAAGGGAGGTTGGTCCAACAGATTCTACCACTGGAGGAAAATGGGTCCAGCAAAGAGTTCAGTCTAGAATGTTCTTAGTTATGACCACAGAATGCGAGCTACAGGGATGCAGAGATTACATAGGCTCTTGTGTTGAATATGGGCAGCACATCAAATCTTATAGTTAATGGTATTGATATACTTTTCCCATATTTGAGAGCTACTCTTTTCCCTGGTCCAGCTTTCTAGTCCTTTTCCCAACTCAGACACTATCTCGCCAGACATAAACTTTGGTCCACCTGAATGTTAGCTGTTGAGTTCAGGCAAAATTTATTAAGGTCATGGACCCCTTGGAATCTACCTAAAATAGAGCCACTAGTTTTTTCCATAATGAAGACCGGAAATCTCATCTGTTATATTCTTGTTTTTAGGCTCCTAATTATGATTTTTTATTTTTAATGTATTTATTTATAAAATGGAAACACTAACAAGACCATAGGATAAGAGGTGTACGATTCCCACCACCAGAGCTCTGTATCTCATCCCCTCCCCTGATAGCTTTCATATTCTTTAACCCTCTGTGAGTATGGACCCAGGATCATTATGGGATGCAGAAGGTGGAAGGTCTGGCTTCTGTAATTGCTTCCCCACTGAACATGGATGATGACAGGTTGATCCATACTCGCAGTTTGTCTCTCTCTTTCCCTAGTGGGGAAGGGCTATGAGGAAGCAGAACTCCAGGACACATTGGTGGGGTTGTCTGTCCAGGGAATTCTGGTTGGCATCATGGTAGCATTTGGAACCTGAGTAATGATTGTGAAGGCTTGACATTCCATGCCTGACTTCTCTAGACACATTCTGAAGTGAACCATGCCGAGGTGGTATTCATTGCATTGAATAAGTGGGGTCCCAGATGCCAGTGTCAGTTGGTATGAATTGAGAGAAGCATGTTTTAAAGTCAGCCCCACTCTAGAGGTTCCAAGACTGGGGGGATTTGGGCTTTATAGAGGAAGCAGGAAGTTCTTTCTGTCTCTAGGTTTAAGAAGGCATTAGACAGTTATTGCTATAAACAAATTAATTAGCAATTAGGTTGACTTTGAAAATCCCATTGTTAGGATTTGCTATATCATACACGACCTCAACATAATTTGTCCTTTGATGTTATATATAATACAGATAAAAAATACAGATATATATCTGTATTTTATAAAGTAATGTCACCACCGTTTTGCTTCTGCTCTCTTAGTCTAAGCTTTTAGGAGAGTCAACATTTCAAAGACTCAGCCTATGGTCTGTGCATTAAGAATTTGAGACATTCAATCAATTTTTCCCTCTCATATTAATTAAATAGTAATTTATATGACTACAAGTTAATAGGAGTGTACATAAACATCATTCCCACCAACAAAAGACTGTGTCCCATCCCATCCTCCCCACCCCCACCCCCAGTGAAGCTGAGCATCCACCTTCACCCTCCACTCAGAGATTTTTACTTTGGTGCCTTACTCCAAACTCATTCAGATCCTGCTTTGAGTTTCCTTTACTGTTCATCTTTCTCAACTTCTGTTTATGAGTGGGGGTCATCCCATACTTGTCTTTGTCTTTCTGACTTAGCTCACTTAACATAATTCCTTCTAGCTCCATCCAAGATGGGTCAGAGTAGGTGGGTTCATTATTCTTAATAGCTGCATAGTATTCCATTGTGTATATATACCACAGCTTTCTCAGCCACTCATCTGTTGTTGAGCACCTGGGTTTCTTCCAGGTTTTAGCTATTACAAACTGTGCTGCTATGAACATAGGTGTACACACCTCTTGTTGGTTGGGTGTTATGGAGTCCTTGGGGTATAACCCCAGGAGAGAAATTACTGGATCATATGGAAGGTCCATGTCTAGCCTTGTGAGAGTTCTCCAGACTGCTCTCCACAGAGGTTGGAGCAATTTACATTCTCACCAGCAGTTCAGAAGGGTTCCTTTGTCCCCACAGTCTCCCCAGCATTTGTTGCTGCTCTCCTTTTTGATGTATGCCATTCTCACAGGGATGAGGTGGTATCTCAGTGTTGTCTTTATTTGCATTTCTCTGACAATCAGTGACCTGGAGCAATTTTTCATGTGTTTGTTAGCCTTTTGGATCTCTTCTGTAGTGAATATTCTGTTCATATCCTATGCCCATTTTTGGATGGGGTCATTTGCCTTTTTGTTGCTAAGTTTGCTGAGCTCTTTGTATATTTTGGTTATTAGTCTCTTGTCTGATGTATGGCATGTGAAGATCTTCTCCCATTCTGTGAGGGGTCTCTTTGTTTCTGTGATGGTTTCTTTGGCTGTGCAGTAGCTTTTAAATTTGATATAGCCCCATTTGTTTGTTTCTGTTTTAGTCTTCCTTGCAATTGGATTTGTGTTATCAAAGATGTCCTTGAGGTTTATGTGGGAAAGTGTTCCACCAATGTTTTCCTTTAAGTATTTGATAGTCTCTGGTGTAACATCCAGGTCTTTGATCCATTTGGAGTTGACTTTTTCTTTCTGGTGAACTTAACTGGTTCAGTTTCATTTTTCTGCATGTTTCAACCCAGTTTTCCCAGCACCACTTATCGAAAAGAGTCTCTTTCTTCCATTTAATATTTTGGGCCGCTTTATCAAAAATTAGATGTCCATAGGTGCGGGGGTTTTGTTCTGGGCTTTCAATTCTGTTCCACTTGTCTGTGTACCTATTTTTGTTCCAGTACCAGGCTGCTTGGATGATGATGGCTTCATAATATAGTTTGAGATCTGGTGTTGTTTTCGCCGGGCTAGCTTCACGGGCGGGTAACAGATGACAATCTAAGCCGAGCTAAGCTAAACTCAAGGTCCCTAAAACTCACAATGCTGTCCTTATATATACTTGCCAAGTAGGGTGGAAACATGATGTGACATAGAGAGGGTGGAGAGAAAAGTGACTGGTGACAATCAGAGTGTGACAAGGAGAGGATCAGGGTGGAGCAAAAACATATCATAAAACAGTGGGGATAAAACCAATGCCCTGGAGGGAGGGTAATGCTTGTTAACAGTGGTTATGAAATAGAATGAAGTGGTTATGTAAATAGAATAGTGTTAAGCAGGGGGGATTTAAACCAAATGAAACAGAAGGAGTCTCATGCATACCAACAATTCCTCCTTTCTTTTTAACTAATGGCCATTGTGGGGTGAACAGAAACCTATATCGTACAGGCGTTTTCAAAAGAACTGGCATAACACATGGAAAACAAAATAGGTGAGCAGCAATAACCAGTGTGATGCCAAGAGGAACGTTTCTTGCCTCAAAGGGCAAGGCCTAGCAGGTGAAAGAGCATTTCTTGCCTCTGGGAACGCTTCATGCCTCTGGGGGCATCTCTTGCCTCAAAGGGCGTTTCCTGTCTCTGTGGGCATCTCTTGCCTCTTGGGGCGCTTCATGCCTCTGTGGGCATAACCTAATAAGGAGGGGGAGTTTTCTGCCTCTGGGGAAGAGCCTGCAGGTGAAGGGACATGGTCTATAAAGTCTCAAGGCAATTGGCTGAAGTTAGTCTTTGAGAAACACAGCAGCGTGTACCAGTAAGTCTGATGGAGGTGTCAGTCCAAAGTAGCTGACCACAGAAGAAAATGCCAAGGGATGAAACACTGCATGTCTGTCTCGATGGGGAATGTCAGCCACCAGAATTCTGCTTTTCTGTAGAGAGTGAGCTTTGGAGTCTGTGAATCTGTTTCTTCAGGTTGTGCCAGGTCTCCTCATTGGTTTCCGGGGGTGTGTTGTAGTCATTCCATCTTGTGGGTGATGTCAAAGAACAGGATCCAAATGGATTTCCAGGAATTCCATTTGAGTAGATGCTTTTTCGTGTGAAGACTTTGACAGCTGAAATTCACTTACTTGTCAAACAAAACTTGTAGCAGATTAGAAGTTTACTATAATTGATGACTCCATTATAATTGGAAGTCCTTTCTAGTATGATTTTAAGGTTGTTTAAACAGTTTAAACTCAATAAAATGTGGAAAGGTAAACAGAAGAACCATGGTTAAAAGCCTCAGGCATGAGAATAATTAACATAATCATTGCACTATCTGCCCCACCCATAACTCATACAGTTTTCAGGATTAAACGTTTCAGATTCATGTCAAGACGTAAAAGAGAAATCAAAGGAGGGAAAAAACAATTTTTTGGATTGTTTCTGGATGTCTTTAGAAATCATGGCTGCGTCCAGCATTTTTTTTTTAGGTCAATGTCAAACAAAAATTCAGTCATTCAAATCATTCTCTTATGAAACGCAACTTGAACCAGATTATCAAGATCTCACTATGTAGGATTAAGAGTCCCCGGAGGGCGTCCTAGTCCAAAAAGCTCCTCGAAATTCCATTTAGGGTGCTTCTGACTGTTCCTGCTGGATTGCTTCAGGCACCCATTTTTAAAAGTGTCTTCCCATCGAAGAAAGAATTCAATCAGGAGAGTAGAACTAACCATACTTGAGAACTGCCAGGGTACTCGAGAATGTTCTTCAAATTAGAGTAGTCCTTCTCCATGGGAAACATTCGAGAAGTCCAGAAAGTCCCAGGGGAAATCCCCATGCATATCCCAAGGTCTATGATCACCGTCATAAAGAACCAGACTGTGGCCCGGAGCAAAATGTAGTCCTTTTCCTCAGGAAACATGGGAGAGGGAATCCAGAAAGTCCAAGGAGAAATCTCAGTGTATCTCCCAAGCTCTATGATCCCGGTCATAAGAAACCAAAGTTCCCGGTCAGGGAACCGAAGTGTGGCCCAGAGTAAAATGTTCCAGAGACAGAGAAACTGTCTCATAATGAAACAGTAGAGACTTTGGCAAACCTCTTCATAAGCAGAAGAGAAGACCATAGTGCATAGGTAGGCAAAGTCTTCACTTATCTGGGAGTTGCGCAGGTCCAGTCCCACGTTGTAGCTCCATATGTTGTTTTCTCCGGGCTAGGTTGTTTTCACCGGGCTGGCTTCGCGGGCGGGTAACAGATGACCAGGGACTCATGGTTGAGCTGTAGGCAGTATTTCTTTATTCATGCAGGACACAGCACAATCTAAGACGAGCTAAGCTAAACTCAAGTACCCTAAAACTCACAATGCTGTCTTTATATATACTTGCCAAGTAGGGTGGAAACAGGATGTGACATAGAGAGGGTGTAGAGAAAAGTGACTGGTGAAAATCAGAGTGTGACAAGGAGGGGGCAGAGCAGGCGAGAATCCTATCACTGAACCACCAATGCCCTGGAGTGCTTTATGTAAATGTAAAAGTGATTTATGTAAATAGACCAAAGCTTTGAATGGGATTAAATCTATCCCTATATAGGCATATGGTTAAGCAGAACCCAGGGGGAGCTGGCATACTATCCAACAATCTGTGAGTGTGATGCCTCCATGTCTTTTTCTTTTCCTCAAGTTTTTTTTTTTTTTTGGTGATTCTAGGTGTTTTCTGGTTCCAGAAAAATGACTGTAATTTTTGTTCTATTCCCTTGAAGAAGCTTGGTGGAAGTTTAATGAGTATCACACTAAATTTGCATATGGCTCCAGTGAAAATATTCATTTTGTTGATATTAGTTCTTCCAATACATGAGCATGGGATATCTTTATATTTCTTGGTGTCATTTTCTATTTCTTTGAATAGCGACTCCTCATTTTTAGTATACAAGTCTTTCACATCTTTGGCGAGGATTATTCATAGATATTTTATTGATTTTGATGTGACTATGAATGGGAGTGATTTCTGGATGTCCTCTTCTTTTTTTTTAAATTTTATTTATAAAAAGGAAACATTTGGGAGTCGGGCTGTAGTGCAGCGGGTTAAGCGCAGGTGGTGCAAAGCACAAGGAGCAGCATAAGGATCCTGGTTCGAACCCCGGCTCCCCACCTGCAAGGGAGTCGCTTCACAGGCGGTGAAGCAGGTCTGCAGGTGTCTATCTTTCTCTCCTCCTCTCTGTATTCCCCTCCTCTCTCCATTTCTCTCTGTCCTATCCAACAATGTCAACAACAATAATAACTACAACAATAAAACAACAAGGGCAACAAAAGGGAATAAATCAATAAAAATTTAAAAAAAGAAAAAAAAAGAAATTAAAAAAAAAAGGAAACATTGACAAAACCACAGGATAATAGGGGTAAAATTCCACACAATTCCCACCAACAAAACTCCCTATCCCAACCCCTCCCCTGATAGCTTTCTTATTCTTTAACCCTCTGGGAGTATGGACCCAAGGTCATTGTGGGATGCAGAAGGTGGAAGGTCTGGCTTCTGTAATTGCTTCTTAGCTGAACATGGATGTTAACAGGTTGATCCATACTCCCAGCCTGCCTCTCTCTTTCCCTAGTGGGGTGGGCTCTGGGGAATGGGAGCTCCAGGACACATTGGTGGGGTTGTTTGCCCAGGGATGTCTGGTTGGCACCATGCTAGCATCTGGAACCTGGTGGCTGAAAAGATAGTTAACATATAAAGCCAAACAAGTTGTTGAATAATCATAAACCTAAAGGATGGAACAGTACAGATGAAGAGTTTGGGGTGTCTCCATTTTGTAGATAGCTAGTTGGCCTATTTTAGTTCTATTCCAAAGGGCCTCTGGTTATACTATTTTTTCCCCGATCCTGAAATCTGAAATGCAGGTGAATCCAAGTTATTGTCTGGGGAGATAATATCATGGTTGCATAAAGGACCAGAATGCTGAATCAGGAAAGAGAGTAGCTCCCAAATATGGGAAAGATGTATAGATATTGTTGACTGTAAACCCTATCGATTTGATGTGATCTGGGGCCCATATTGAGCTTAGGAGCCTACATGACCTCTGTATCCCTGTAGATCTGAGCTCATATTCTGTGGTCATGAGTAGGAACATTCCAAAGTGCCCCAATATTGACCCATGTTCCTCAGGTGTAGCATAGAGTATGTTGTCCAGCCTTCAGAGGATGGAATATTCTCTAAAGTTGTTGATCCAAGTTGAGGTCAAGGTCCTATGGGGGGATGTCCTCTTCTTTGGACCTGGTGTTTGCATAAGGAAATGCCACTGATTTTTGTACATTGATTTTGTAACCTGTTATCTTGTTATATTGTCTAATAATATGTTATATTGTTATACTGTCTAATAACTATATTGTCTAATAACTTGTTATATTGCCTAATAACTTCTAGTAGCTTTCTGCTGATTCTTTAGGTCTTTCTATGTATACTATTATATTGTCTGCAAATAGTGAGAGATTGACTTCTTTCCTTCCAATCTGTATTCCTTTGATTTCTTTCTCTTGCTTGATAGCTATGGCAAGAATTTCCAATGTTATGTTGAAAAGTAATGGTGATAATGGACAGCCTTGTCTAGTCCCGGATCTGAGGGGGAATGCTTTCAGCTTCCGTCCATTGAGTATGATGTTGGCTGTAGGTTTGCTGTATATGAACTCCACTATCTTTAGACATTTCCCATCTATTCACATTTTTGTAGTGTTTTGAATATGAATGGGTGTTGGATTTTGTCAAAAGCTTTCTCTGCATCTACTGAGATAATCATGTAGTTTTTGGTTTTGCTTTTATTGGTTTGTTGGATGACATTGATTGACTTATATATATTGAACCAGCCTTGCTTTCCTGGGATAAATCACACTTGGTCCTGATGAACAATCTTTTTGATATACTGCCATATCTTGTTGGCTAGGATCTTGTTTAATATTTTAGTACTTATGTTCATAAGAGATATTGGTCTGTAGTTTTCTTTTTTGTTGTGTCCCTCTCTGCTTTTGGTATCAAGGTGATGTTGGCTTCATAGAAGGTGGAAGGGAGTGTTCCTATTTCTTTGATCTTTTTAAAGAGCTTTAGAGGTATAGGTATTAACTGTTTCCTGAAGGTTTTGTAGAATTCATTTGTAAAGCCATCTGGTCCTGGACTTTTGTTGTTGGAAAGATTCTTAATAACAGTATTATGGTAATGTTGTTTATAAGAGGTCTTTTAGTACCCCTTTCAGGGCAGGCTTGGTGATGGTTGCCTCCTTTAACTGTTGCCTTTCTGCGAAGGTTTGGTTCCTTCCATCTATTCTAAATGAAAGTCTAGTAGGATATATTATTCTTGGTTGAAATCCTTTTTCATTGAGGGATTTTGATAGATATCCTGCCATTCTCTTCTGGCTTTCAGAGTTTGAGTGGAGAAGTCTTATGGGTTTTCCCCTGTATGTGACTTTTTTGTTTTTCTCTTACATTCTTTAGGATTCTTTCTTTATACTTGCTTATTTCATTGTAACTATAATGCATCTTCATGTGTTCAGTTCTGGGTTGATTCTGTTTGGGACTCTCTGGGTATCTTGAATCTTAAAGTCCTTTCTGTTGTTTCTTCTGTTATTTCCTCTAGGATGTTTACTTCCCCCTTTCTCTCTTTCTTCCTCTAGTAGGCCAATTATGTGAATGTTATTTCTTTTGAGATCATCCCATATGTCTCTGTTGTTGTTTTCAGTGTCTCTCAATTTCTTCTTTAGCTCTTTTTTCCTCCTTCTTAGTTTTCTCTAGCTCATCCTCTGTCTGGCTAATTCTATTTTCTGCTTTTGTTAACCTGCTTTCCCTTTCCTCATCTTCCTTCTTCAGTTCAGTTACAATATTAGCTTGTTCTGCTAGTTTTCCTGTTAGCTCAGCTATTTCACCTGTCAGTTCTCTAATCACCTCAAGGTATCTGGTGTTTTCCTTGAGGGTCTCATCTGTTGTTTCCCTATTTCTGACAGCCATTTCTTCAATAGTTGCCCTCATTTCTGTTACAAATAGTTCCATTACTCTTTGGATAGTTCTCTTATCTATAATTGCTTCTGACTTATTTGGAGTTTCTTTTGGGGTCCTGTCCTCATTCATTGTGCTAGCAGTTTTAGTTGCTCTCAATTTGACCTTTTTTTTTTTAAGTTGGTGTGGTTTGTATTTTTCTGTCCTATTGTTCTTTAGTTGTGTTGTGTGAGTATAGGCCACACTAGAGTCTTTTCTCAGATGAAGTCACAAACATCAGAATGTAGAATAGCAGTCCAAGCAAAGATTAATTCAGTTCAACCAAACCCAGATAGTCAAGCAACACCTCCACTCTAAAAACAAAAACCAACAATACAAAGGGAAAGAATGAGGAAAAGAAAAGAAAAGAAACAGGAAAAGTAAGAATAGACAAGTAAGAAAATAAGCTGTCAACTATAAATTCTAGAGATAGTGGGAAGAGAAAGAGAAGGAAAGAGGAGAGAGAGATGTGGGAAAGAGAGAAGAAGAAGAAGAAGAAGAAGAAGAAGAAGAAGAAGAAGAAGAAGAAGAAGAAGAAGAAGAAGAAGAAGAAGAAGAAGAATCTATTCTCAGGCAGACTTCTTCTACAAGTTAATTCACACATGAGTGCCAGTGAATAAAAACGAAAGAAAGAAAAAGAAAAAAAGAAGTGAAAGGAAAGAGATTTTTCAGATCAGCTTTAAGGAAAGAAAAAGAGAAGTAGAGGAGAGACAGACAGAGAGAGAGAGAGAGAGAGAGAGAGAGAGAGAGAGAGGAAGAGAGAGGGAGAGAGAGGCAAGTCCCTCCAAGAATGTGCAGCACACCCAATCATCTATCAAGTGATGAGGGAGGAAAAGAGACAAGCACAAGTAATAATGATAATAGAATAAAATTCCCTAGCAGTCATTTGGAAGATTGAACCAGTACAGAGTGGCTCCACACAGCTTCATTTTTTTCCTAAATCAGCTAAAAAATAAGCAATTATAAGAGGTAACTATCAGACAAACTCATGTGTTAGCAGGAAAACACAGGTACCTTACCCCAGGCAAGACTGAGGCCTTGATTGGTTAGGTATTTTGTCACTCAGATAGAGTTTCTGCTACCTTCAATGTCTTTTGAATGACACACATTTGAAGGACACCCCTGCTGATACAGGAATTTTGCTAAAGAAATTCCCTCCACAGGAGTCCCACCAGGACTAGCTGGTATGGGGGTTGGGAACTAGCAAAACATTAAATTCCCAGCCAATATCCCTGATTCCTTTTTCCCTTATTGGCCTCTACCAGCCCAAATATGAATTATCGGACTCTTCTTTAGTTCTTGTATGCCCACCCAGTGCACCCCTATCCCACTACTGGCCCAGAATTCCTACCCTCACCGGAACTATCCAGTTTTGAAGCAGCCTCATTACAGAGCTCAGGCCATACTTTGTTGCCATCTTGGCTCCTCCTAGGCTCCTAATTATTTAACAATTTGTTCAGCTTCATATCTTAATGCTTTTTGACCCACCAGATTCCAGATGTTTCCATGACACCAACCTTAGTTCCATGGGTAGACAACCTCACCAATGTGTCCTGGAGCCCCACCTCTACAGAGCCTTTCCAGGGAAAGTTAGAGACAGACTGCAAGTATGGATCAACCTGCTAATGCCCATATTCAGCAGAGAAGCAATTACAGAAGCCAGACCTTCCACCTTCTGCACCCCATAATGATCCTGGGTCCATACTCCCAGAAGAATAAAGAATAGGAAATCTTTCATTGGAAGGGATGGGATACGAAACTCTGGTGGTGGGAATTATGTGGAATTGTACCCCTCTTATCCTATGATCTTTTCAACATTTTTATATTATAAATAAATTAAAAAGAGAAAGAAAGAAAGAAGGAAGGAAGGAAGGAAAGAAAAGGGAGGAAGGAAGGGGGAAAAAGAAGACTCATGATAAATTTTAAAAAATCAACAAGCACTGAGCTTCAGTGCCTTGCACAACTTAGACTCTCATCACTTTGAGGTTATGCCCTTTAATAAACTTCCCAAGTTCTCTATGCCTGAATCTCTTCATTTGTTACGTTTTATGCATAACTTTAAGGTATAAATGAGCTAGTGCTTAGTAAATGCCGGGTTTAGCATCAGATCTTTTTTTTTTTTTTTAATGAGAGAGATACAGAGAAAAAATACAAAGACAGAGGGGAGAGAGAGAGAAATAGAGAGGAGGTGGGGGAGAGAGAGACCAGCATCAGATCTTTTTTTCATGCCCTGAACCAACATTTTCAGAGAGAGGGGGAAAGATACCACAGCTTCCCTCTGTGTGATGGGGGCCAGAGCTTGAACCTTGGTTGTACCCATGACAAAGAAGTGTCCCTTATAGGTAAGTGATCTCACCAACCCACAACAGAAGCTCTTAGCAACTGGCATCTGGCATACTGATCATTAACCAAAGTTGCATGAAGTTAATATGGATAGGTCTGGGGATAAGGCATAATGGTTCTGCAAAAGACTTTCATACCTGAAGCTCTGAGGTCCCAGGTTCAAGCCCCAGAGCCACCAACAGCCAGACCTGAGCAGTGCTCTGTTCTCTTTCTCTTTGCATGTTTCTCTCTCTCTCTCTCTAATAAGTAAAATATTTTTTAACAAGGTAAGATGAATAAACTGGGTGTGTTTCCCTACTTTGAGCTCTGGCTTGGAAGTTAAACCTACTCTAGTGCTTTATTTATTTATTTATTTATTTATTTATTTATTTTTACTCCAGTTTTTTAGGTGTTTAAAATATCTCACTGTCTCGATCAGTAAGTAGCTAATAAATCATTGAATGGTTATTGAAAAATGTGTTGTTTCACAAAATAGCATGCTGAAATTCTGGAGACAGTGTACTCTTATATGTCTCTGGTGGGAAAACGAAGTCCGTATAGACTTTCAGAGGGGGGATTCAGACATTAGTCACTGAAATTATAATATATGGATCCACTTGAACCTAGCAATGCCACTCTTGACAATTTATTCCACAGAAATAAAAGCACTGGAAGTGGAAGGAATGTTTCTGAGAGGCTTCGCTAAGCAATTGCACAGCCAAACCATGGTCTTTTATACCACCATTTAACAGAATGCGGTGGTTTCCATGGTTATTGTTCAGTGTGTAAAACAAGACCTGAAGGCATATATAGTAGGATACCACTGTTATAAAATGAAATGTCCAAAGCACCCTTGTCCGTGTGTAATATAAATGGTCTATATACTTATGTGGCCATAGAGAGAGAGATGAAAAGATACACCCCAGGTTAATTACATTCACTGATCTGGTTGTTTACCATATCAATTATAGTTAGGAGGGAGGCATGGAGTGGAAGCGGAAAACACTTCCTGTTTTTCTGAAGAAAGAAGAAAGGTGTCCACAGTGAAAACTTATATTTTATAGACTCATTTAGGCAAAAGTGTGTGTGTGTGTGTGTGTGTGTGTGTGTGTGTGTGTGTGTGTGTACAGCAGAGCAAATATGCAAACTGTGCACACAGCAAGAGAGCAGCAAGAAAGGACAGTTAGAAAGATATTTTCTAGTGTATATCTCAAGAGGTGGCAAAAAGCAGAAAAAGATTAGTTTGTTTTCTGACTTGCTTATTCACTTACTTTATACAAGCAGATGCTGAAAACCTTTTCCTTAAGGTAGATTTAATCTTAAGAACTAGTAGGAAGGGGCTAGGTAGTGGTACACCTGGTTGAGAGCACAGGTCAAGGACCTGTGTTCCAGCCCCTGGTCCCCATCTGCAGGGTTTAGAAAGCTTTGCGAGTGATGAGGCAGGTCTGCAGGTATCTCTCTGTCTCTCTTTCCCTCTTTCTTTCCCCTTTCCTCTCAACTTCTGGTTGTCTCTATCCAATAAATCAATAAAGAGAATAAAAATATTAAAATTAAAAATATTAAAAAATAAAAAGAACTAGCAGGAAAAGCTTCTTTGGGGATGGGAGCCAGGGACCAGGTAGCAGCAGAAGGAATGACTGAGCCAAATCAGGAATGAGAGGAATGTCCTTTTTTTCCCCAGGTCTGCCTCAGTTCCTTTCTTTCATTTCATCTACATTTGTTATCAATTCAAGACACCAGGCCTCTCTGGGCTCCCTCTAACACAACTTTTTCTTTCCTATTTCAGAGTCATGCAATCCCTTCTTCCCAACAAACTCTCATACATAGTTTTTGTTTGTTTGACTGTGTGTGTGTGTGTGTGTGTGTGTGTGTGTGTGTGTGTGTGTGTGTGTGTGTGTGTGTGTGTTGTGGAGAATGCAAGAAAGAATCCACAGTCTCAAGTTTCTGTAGTACCATTACTGAACAGCTTCCCCAGCCCGATTTTCTAATTCTTTATTTTAGAAAGGGAAAGAAAGACAGAAGAGAGAGAGAGAGAGAGAGAGAGAGAGAGAGAGAGAGAAATCACAGCACTGCCCCACCACCCATGGAGTTTCCTAGCTGCATGTCATACCCAGGCTCAAACCCAGGACCTTGCACATCGTAAGATCTATACTCTAGACAGTGAGCAATCTCCCAGCTTCCATACCCTGTTTTTAAAGTCAAATGTTATTGACTGACTTTTGGTTTACAAACACTGCTTTATATGTCCCTTTGACATTGGCTCAAGCATCATCTGCTCAACACTGAGATAGGCTCCTCTTCCTGTTCTTTCCCCCTGTTCCACAGTGGACTGAAGCTTGTTTGTATCCTACAATGCTTGGTACTCATGTGTAGGCAGGTTCACCAGGTATATTGCCTCCCTGTGATCTTAACCAAACTCCATTCTGACTGGTTCCATAACAAACACAGAAAAGCACAGAAGTAGTCATGTGACCCACACTGATTTTTAGCAAATATATGGGGATAATCTACCAAACCCCAGGTCCTGTGCTGAAGCTCAGAGGAACAAGAGTGAACAGAGATTGAGGCTGTCCCTGATCATTTATAACTTGTTGGTGTTTCCATTTTATAAGTAAATATTATTTAAAAAATAAAATAAAGAAGTTATGGAGCATACACTCAATGGAATACTACTCTGAAGTAAAAAAAATATGATATTGTATGATTTAGAACAAGATGGATTGAACTAGAGGTGATTCTGCTAAATGAAATGAGAGGTAAAGGGCAATTACCAGATGATACCGGTCATATGTGAAATATTGATGACTAAAACAAATAAACTTGCAAAAATAATTGCTAAAAAAAAAGAACTCACAATTTTATCTGGGGGAGATAGACATTTAATCACTTCACAGATGAATAATTTTATTTTTTATTGCCACAAAGGTTAGCTGGGTTTCCATGCTAGCCAATGAATCCACTGCTCTCAGTGGCCTATTTTTTTCTTCCTATTTATTAGATAAGACAGAGAGAAATTGAGAGGGGGAGTGGGTGATAGGGAAGGAGAGAGAAAGAGATATACTTGCAGACCTGCTCCACTGTTCATGAGGCATCCCCCATTCTATTGAGGAGCAAGAACTTGTACCCAGAACTTTGTGCACAGTAATGTGTACATTTAACAAGGTGTGCCAGCCCCCTAAAAGATTAATAATTTAAATAATTGTAAGTTGTGAACCTTCCAAGAAAGCAGAGTGCAGGAACTATCAAAGCAATATATTCAAATACGGTAAGCTTGCCCATGTGTGATGTGTGTGTGTGTGTGTGTGTGTGTGTAACTATGATTTGTGTAAAGTTTGGCTAGGTTTTTTTATTTAACAAGATTATAAAATTGCAGGGTATTACTTCCCTGAGCAGACAACCTCATCAATGTGTCCTGGAACCTGACCTCTCCCGAGCCCTACCCCACTAAGAAAAAAATAAAAACAGGCTGTGGGTATGAAGTGACCTGCCAACATCCATTTCCAGCAGAGAAGCAATTACAGAAGCCAGACCTTCCACCTTCTGCACCCTAAAAAGAATTTTGGTTCATACTCCCAGCAGGGGAGTAATGAAAGGGGAAGACGACCAGAAGGTTCTGAACTCCAACTCCATCAGGAGCTGTAGAGAGAAGAGGAAAAGGGGAGGGACGTTTGGAACAAGTAATAGGTGTATGTGTGACTTGGAAAGAAAGAGAAGATGGAGCCATACAAAAATGGGCAAATGTATACAAATATAGATAGATAGTTGTAGAAATAATCACTAACCTATATCTACAACCTTAGGAGAACTTCTGTAGTTTCCAATGGAGACAATGGGGATACAGAACTCTGGTGGTGGGAATGAAGTGGAGTTGTACCCCTGTTATCTTGTAATTTTGAAAATCAATATTAAATCACTAATAAAATTTAATAAATAAATAAACATAAAATTATAGGATATAGTTCTACAACACACTCATCACCAAAGTTCTGTGTCTCCAACTTCACAGTTGGGTTTTTAACCATACAGCTTTTTTTCTCACTCACCAAATTTGAATGTCAAAGCTATAAGCAGTGTGGCAATTGGATAGCTGAGAGGAGACACTGTGGGCATTCTAAGTAATGTTAGGATTGCTGCACAGCAAACCCTAATTGGTTTCAGAAGTGACTGCTAGACATATTTTTAAAAAATATATTAACTGGCAGTGGGATGGTAGAGCAGTGGGTTAAGTGCACATGGCATGAAGCACAAGTACTAGAGGAAGGATTCTGGTTTGAGCCCCCGGCCCCCCACCTGCAGGGTAGTCACTTCACAGGCGGTGAAGCAGGTCTGCAGGTGTCTATCTTTCTCTTCCCCTCTCCTCTCCATTTCTCTCTCTCCTATCCAACAATGACTACATCAATAACAACTACTATAATAACTACAACAATAAACAACAATAAAAAGGGAAATGAAAGGAAAAATAAAGAAATAAATATAAAAATATATATTAACTATGACTTCCCCCAAGTTCAACAACAATGATTACTATGGGCTGGGAGGTAGCTTGCTTATTACATCCAATACCCTAGATAAAATTCCTCTGCTGTCCATGGGAGCATGAAAGAAACTCCATAGTGTGTCTATCTCGTCTCTCTCCCTCTCTCTCTCATATGAAATATTGAATCAAAAACTGGGCTGGGAGGAGACTCAGTAATAGTGCTAAGGCATGAAGCCCTGAATTTATCACCCACCACTGCAAAAAAGTGTGTTTTTTAGTAGTTTTACTGGGGAGATTAGCATTTATAGTAAAATACAGTCATTAATATATATATGTAAAATTTCTCACTTTTCTGCAATGCTGGGCTAGCTTCGCAGGCAGGAGAGAGACTACCGGGAACTCATGACTGAGCAGGAACACAATCCAATGTTTATTGAGAAAAGAATCTGCATTTATACTTTCCAGGAAGGAAGTGGTAGAGTGGAAAAGGAAGTACATAGGATAAGGGGGCAGAGTGGAAAAAGAGCTCGAACCAATGGGGATTAAACCAATGGAGATTAAACCAATGGGGATTAAACTAATGCCCTGCAGGCAGGGCAGGTCTCAAACAAAACAATGCTTATGTAAATAGACCACAGCATTAAGCAATGCAGGGGAACCAGGCGTAATGACACAGATAGAAACAGAAGCAGAATTATCCAAAGGAGAAATGATGACCAACACTGCAAAACATTCTCACTCCCATTCTAGGTCCTCCTCCACCATCATGCATCAGGACCTAAACCCTCCCCCCAAACAACAGTCCTTTACTTTGGTGAAATATATCAACCCAGTCCAAGTTCTGCTTTGTGTTTCTCCTTTCTGTTCTGATTTCTGAATTTCTGTCCATGTCCAGTGGAGAAGCAATTACAGAGGTCAGAACTCCTACCTGCTGCACCCCAAAAAGAATTTTGGACAATACTCCCAGAGGTAGAGAAATGATAGGGGAAGATGACCAAAGGGCTGTGAACTCCAGGACCTTTAGAGAGAAAAGGAAGAACATGCGAAAATAATAATAGCCGTAAGTGTGACTTAGAAAAGAGAGCAGAGGGAGTCAGGCTGTAGCACAGCGGGTTAAGCTCAGGTGGCGCAAAGCACAAGACCTGGCATAAGGATCCCGGTTCGAGCCCCTGGCTCCCCACCTGCAGGGGAGTCGTCTCACAGGCGGTGAAGCAGGTCTGCAGGTGTCTGTCTTTCTCTCCCCTTCTCTGTCTTCCCCTCCTCTCTCCATTTCTCTCTGTCCTATCCAACAACGATGACAACAACAATAATAACTACAACAATAAAACAACAAGGGCAACAAAAGGGAATAAATAAAATAAATATTAAAAAAAAAGAAAAGAGAGCAGAACCACAGAAAAAAATGGCCATAGATAGATAGGTAGATAGATAGATAGATAGATAGATAGATAGATAGATAGAGAAATAATAGTCAACCTATATCTGTGACCTTGGGAAAACTACTCCAGTTTCCAATAAAGGGAATGGGAACACAAAACTGGGGTGGTAAGAATGGTGTGGAATTATAACCCTGTTATCTTATATTTTTGTAAATCAATATTGAAGCTTTAATAAGAAATTTAAAAAATTGAATTACTCATTCTTAATAGTTGAGTAGGGATTCATTGTGTATGTATACCACAACTTTCTCAGCCAATTATCTGTTGTTGGACACTTGTGCTGCTTCAGTGAACAAGTCCAGTTGCAAAGAAGACAAAACCAATAATAAACCAACGGAGGTACCAGTTGCATGTGCACCTAGTTGAATGTGGACATTACAATGCACAGGGACTCGGGTTCAAGTTCCCAGTCCCTACCTGCTGGAGTAAAGCTTCACAAGGGGGGAGCAGTGCAGTGCTGGGCTAGTGTGAGGGTTTTTCTTCCCAGGCCCATGTTCTCTAGGTTGGAAAGAACTCGACCAGAGTCAACCTGGACTGCTGCTTACTCAGCAACTTGGGAGACAGACCAGGAACTCATGGCAGAGCAGGAACGCAATGTGTCTTTATTGATCAGAGACAACGTTTTTATATATTTAGAACCGGAAGTGGCAAGTCGGAAAAGGAAATGGCTAGAAAAGGGGATGGAGAAAAGGAAAGAGTGGGAAGGTAGAAAGCTTCCATAGCAACAATTGCTAGGATTTTAACTGGTGGGATTAATGTACCCTGTAGGCAGGGCGGGTCTCAAAGTAAAAAGAAGACAGATCAAAGGTGGGGATCTTTCAGGCAAAACAATGATTATGTAAATAGACCATAGTGTCAGCAAAGGAGGATGGAGCAGAGGGGGGGGGCTGGCTTAAGGCCCGACAGTGCAGCAGATGTCTCTCTATCTATCTCCCTCTTTATATCCACCTTCCTCTCAATTTCTGGCTGTCTCTATCAAATAAACAAAGATAATTTTAAAATAAAATAAAAAATCAATGAGACTATATTAAACTGAAAAAAAATGTTTAAGGATTTCCCTACTCAAAATAAACCTGAGCCACCAGTAGGGTCACTATACTCTCCTCTCTCTCCTACACACACACACACACACACACACACACACACACACAAGAGCATCTGGCAAGTATTTGCGAGTAGCAGTACTCCTAATTAAGAACAGTTGAATTTACTACCCCTGCTCCTATCTCTCATCTCCCAAGTCTAACTAGGAGAAAGACCATTACCCACAGTATGAACTGGTACCTGCTCTGGTTTGTGGAAGTATTCTATGGTACAGAAGGCAGGGATGGCCTTGTATTTTAGCATGGGGGTGGGGAGCCTAAATTTGGCTCCATGGTGACTCTGCAGGACGTCCCAAAGGAATGCAAATTTCAATCCGTGTCTTTCAGAAGTTGCGACATTGCTTACAAGAAAATGCAAGAACTAGAGTACCTCCGCCACTCAAACTTTCAGTGGAACTAGCACTCCTATGTGAATTAATTGGCCCATTAGCTGATATTTTCTGTTCACTGTTCATCCTGTTTATCTGGGCTATTTTATTTGGAAAGTCTCCTAAATGTAATAGAAATTAGTTTTATTCAATGGAACATCTTGGGCATAATTTAACCTTTTCCTGATGACTCGGGGGTCATTAATATGAATATCCTGTATTGTATCTCATCTGTTTTAACATCATTCTGAGTTCTCTTTTTTTCCACTTCTGGCAGTCAGTTGTCACTGCTCACCCACAGTTAATGAGCCTGTCCCTTCCAACCCTCTCAACTCATGGTTAATCACCGATAATAACAGCAAAAAAAGAAAAAAGAAAAGGATAATAAAATGGCACTGATCCTCTGCTCCATGCCAGGCCCTGTGCTAAGAGCTTTGCATGGATTAATTAACTAAATGCTCACAACAACCCTCAAGGCAGGTACAGTTATTATCCTTAAATTACAGATGGGATAACCAAGGCCCAGAAGGGTCAAGCCATTTTCCTAAGGTTACATTGCAAGTACCAAGCAGAAGCAGGAAATGGATCCTTATTTGTTGTTCTTGAGATTTCTAGGTATATAGCTTCCCCCCCATATACACATACACCAGGGCCTTTCAAACATTTTTCACAGCAAAACACAGCCTGAGATCAACGTTTATCAGCCTCCAAAAGACACAAACATATATGTCAGAGTGGAAACTCCCAGTGATGTGTTTGCTATATAGAACACATTCTGATATTGTGTTCTATTCCACCACCACCCACACCAGCATGAGGTCCTGGTCCATTGAGGAGTCACATACATCTTATAGTTTGAAGAAAAAAAAAAAACTTCCTCATAACTGATCTACAATAGGTCCAAGGTCACCGCTGAACATATGACAACTTGGTGTAAATGAAAGAAAGGTATCCAGTCTTCTAAAATAAATGTCAACATTACCAGTGGTGCCCCAAGATAAAATGAGCCTGTTAAAGCCTAATGCATAACTATACACATTGGTTTTGATGGCCAGAGAAGCCAGATGACAAAGTGGGTTGGTGGGGGGTGTCTGTTATGTAAATGAACTGTATCAGAACACCTGTCTGCCCAGGATTTGTCACAGCTATCTTGTCTTCTGTCTTATGTTTTCCCTCAATAGTCAATTATGGTTATCAGCTAACACAGAGCACACTGAAATTAGAAGTTCAGATAGAGGGCCAGGTGATAGAGGACCTGGTTGAGTACACAAGTACCCAGGTTCAAACCCATGCTCCCACTTGCAGGGAGAAAGTTTCACAAGTGGTGAAGCACATTGCAAGTGTCTCTCATTCTCTCACCCTCTCTACCTCAACTTCCATCTCAATTTTTCTGTCTCTATCCAACAAATAGTAAATAATTTAAATCTCCTGTACCACCATAAGGCGGAGCTGAGCAGTGCTCATAAATAAATAAATGACAGAAACAAATATTCCTCCCTAAATAATTTAAAAATTAAGTTCAGATAAATAATGCTTTACTATTACCATGTTTTAAGACCTGCTTCACAGCTTGTGAAGCAACTCTCCTGCAGGTGGGGATCTGGGGGCTCGAACTGGGATCCTTATGCTGGTCCTTGCGTTTTGCGCCACCTGTGTTTAACTCGCTGCACTACTGCCCAACTCCCTATTTATTTTATTGAGAGAGATACAGAGAGAGTCGGGAGTCTTTTTGATTCCATTTTGGCTTTTGTTTGATGGGTTCTTGATATTATCTTTATTTATTATTGAATGGAGATAGCCAGAAATTGAGGGGGGAGGTGATAGAGAAGAAAAGAGACAGAAACACCTGCAGCACTGCTTCAGCAATCAAAAAGCTTTCCCCTTGTAGATGGGGGTGGAGGACTTGAACCTAGGTCCTTGCACATTGTAACACATGCACCCAACTAGGTGTAATACCACCCAGCACTTTGATACCATTGATGTAAAATGTACAGCAAACACTAGAGCCCTACAAGAGAATCACTATAGTACTAAACTTATACTAAATGTCAGGCACAATAACAAGCATTTTCTTTTACTTTATTTTTTGAGAGAGACAGAAAGAGATAGATGATAGATAGATAGATAGATAGATAGATAGATAGATAGATAGATAGATAGATGACCAGAGCACCACTCTACTAATGTGATGTTCTTTTCTTTGCTATTATGGTGTTCTATTTGCTTTTGTCTTTGTTGTTTCTGTGTGGTTCCAGGAATCAAACCCAGGGTCTTACAAAAACAAAGTGTGTGCTCTACCACCAAGCCAACTCTCTGTCACCTGGAACAAGTATTTTTAAAATATTTATTTATTTGATAGGACAGAAAGAAATTGAAAGGTAGATAGGAAAAGAGACACCTGCAACACTGATTCACTGCTTGTGAAGCTTCCTCTCTACAAGTGGGGGCTGGGGCCTTGAACACAGGTTCTTTTGCATAATAGCATGTATGCTCAACCAGGTGTGCCACCACACAGCCTCTGGGATAAGCATTTTTGTATGAATTATCGCACTTGAGATTCATAGCAGGACTGAAGAAAGGGAGGCAGGAAGTAGATTTGATACAACATGCCTATAGTCAAGCAGTTTGTTAGTGGAGAGTGAAATTTAAACTCTGATCTGTCAGGCTACAGAGTCCATGTTCTTCACCACCACACAATGCTGCTAAAATAACACAGCGAAAGAAAGGAATCTTAGGATGTAGTTTCCTTCTTTCCCTCTACAGATATTTCATTCATTTATTATTTATTTATCTGTATAACTGTAAGGGGGACCTCGTGTATACACAGTTTCACCACTATGAGCTTGTTTTTCATTTAGGTAGAGAGAGAAAGAGAACAATGCTATAGTACCTCTCATGCAGTGCTAAGGTTCAAACTAGGGCATCAAGCACAGCAAAACATGTGCCCTGCCAATTAAGCTAATTCTTTCCAGTCCTATTTATATTATTTAATATTTTAGCTTCCAGTGTACATATTTTATATATTTATTTTTGATAAGACAGAGCGAAACTGAGGAGAGGGGGAGATAAAGAGGAAAAGAGAATGAGAAACACCTGCAACAGTCTTCACCTCTTGTGAAGCCGTCCTCCCTGCAAGTAGGGACTAGGGACTTGAGTCCAGATCCTTCCACATGGTAATATGTGTGCTTAGTTGGGTGTGCCACTGCCTAATCCCATAATAGTTTGTTTTAAATTATTTTATTTTGACTGAGGTAACATTGGTTTGCAGGATTGTGTACATTTTCACAACTTCTCAGAATATGAACTTCTCCTTTTCAACTTCCTCCCCACTTGGTAATCTCAGATCTGTAGTCATAGACTAAGGGTGTGTTTTCCTTGGATTTTTTTTTCTGTTCCCATGCATAGTTTCTTTAGATTCACAAAGAAGTGAAATCATCAGGAATTTGTCTTTCTCCTCCTGGCTTATTTCACTTCAATGTGGTCCCCTCCAGTTCTAGGTATCTATCCTAAACTAACTCATCTGAAAAGATAGGGATCCTTACCTTTAATGTAGCACTACTTGTAATAACCAAGACATAGAAACAATCCAAGAGTCCAGCAACAGTCAAGTGGATAAGAAAACTGTGGTCTATATACACATTGTCATAGTACTCAGCTCTAAGAAAAGACAAAGTCTTGCCTTTACCTGCAATGTGGATGTAACTTGAGAACAGTTTCTGAGGAGCACAAAGCACTCCATTGTGTCAGGGTTAGAGAGGTGAGAATGTCCGAATGCCAGACAAGGAATTCTTGGATTCCTGAGTATAAAGTCCCTAATGAAATAATATCTAATTAGACCTAGATACCCTCCTCACCTACTTCCTATTACAGTTTTCTCACTCACTCCAAAGCTAACTTTACTTAGCAAAGACTGCAAAAGCTGAATAAGGGCAAGAGACTGGCACACTTTAATGATGACTCTTTAGTCACTATCAGGCCACCCCATCAGCTGGGGCCCTAGTCAAGGAGTCCTGAGATTCCCAAACAGACGTGATGAACCTAGACCTCAAATAAATCCCTCTCTCCATTGTTACCGGTCATTTCTATCAGGAACAACAAAATAGACCCCTTTGTGGGGCCCCCATAGAACCTTGCCCTCAATTTGGATCAACAACTGTAGAGAATGTTCCATCCTCCGAAGGGAGGATGGACAACATACTCTATGCTACACCTGAGGAAACATGGGTCAATATTGGGACAGCTTGCATATTCCTACTCATGACCACAGAATGTGAGCTCAGATCTACAGAGATAAAGAGGTCACATAGGCTATTAAGCTGAATATGGAACCCAGATCACATCAAACTGATGAGACTTGAAGTCAACAATATTTATACAACTTTCCCATATTATGGAGCTACTCTCTTCCCTAATACAGCTTTCTGGTCCTTTTTCCAGCCATGATATCACCTCCCCAGACAATAACTTGGATCCACCAGCATATCAGATTTCAGGCTCAGGGGAAAAAAAAAAACTAGTATAGCCACAGGTCCTTTGGAATATAACTAAAATATACTTACTAGCTATCTACAAAATGGAGGACCCCCCAAACTCTTCATCTGCACTATTCCAGCCTTTAGGTTCATGATTGTTCAAAAATTTGTTTGGCTTTGTATGTTAACTCTCTTTTCAGCCATCAGGTTCCAGATGCTAGCATGATGCCAACCAGACTTCCCTCGACAAACAACCTCACCAATGTGTCCTGGAGTTCCAATTCCCCAGAGCCCCATCCCACTACGTAAAGAGAGAGGCAGGCTGGGAATATGGATCGACCTGCCAATGCCCATGTTCAGCGGGGAAGCAATTACAGAAGCCAGACTTTCCACCTTCTACACCCCACAGTGACCTTGGGTCCATATTCCCAGAGGGTTAAAGAATAGGAAAGCTATCAGGGGAGGGGGTGGGATACAGAGATCTGTTGGTGGGAATTGTGTGGAGTTGTATCCCTCTTATCCTACAGTTTTGTCAATGTTTCCTTTTTATAAATAAGAAAAGAAAACTAGAAAGAAAGAAAGAAAGAAAGAAAGAAAGAAAGAAAGAAAGAAAGAAAGAAAGAAAGAAAGGGAAAATATAATACGAGCCTGCACCTCTATCAGAACCCTCTCCCTACCATCACTGGTCAAACCCATTGGAAACACCATCATAAGCCCTTTTATAGGCTTCTTCAGGACCATACCCTCATGATGAACTAGCAATGGTAGGGACTGCCCACTCTCTGAAGGGAGGCAGGAATAACCTGCTCTGCCACTTGAGAAAGATTGCTTCAAAAGTGAGTGCAGCCTAGAATGTTCCTAGCTATGAGCATGGACTGTGAGCTCAGTCTTACAGGGATTTGGAGATTATAGGCTCCTGTGATAAATATAAATAGACATGGGTCTCAGGTCAGATCAATGTGGTAAACAGTTAATCACATTTATATATTTTCTTCAAATTTTCAAGCAACTCTGACCTAATCCTGCTTCCTAGTTCTACTCTCAACTCTGACACCATCTTCCTAGACAATATTTCTAGTTCACCCCCATGTTAGCTATCAAGCACAAGCAAAGATTACTAAGACATGGGCTCCTAGGAGCATTACTAAAACTTCCTTCCACCCTAATGTCCCTATTTTCATCTGTTCTGTTCCTTCTTTATTGTTCCTGTTTATTAAACAACCTGTCCTGCTTTCCATCTTACTGCTATTCAGACACCAAGTTGCAGAAGCTACTATGATTCCATCCTGACTTCCCTGGGTGGATGAACTCACCAATACACATCAGTACCTCACACCTCCAGAGCCCTGCCCCACTAGGGAAAGGTAGAGATAGAGCGGGGGTATGGATCAACCTGTCAACACCCATGTTTATCAGAGAAGCAGTTACAGAAGCCATAACTCCCACATTCTGCACCCACAAAATTTTTTGGTCCATACTCCCAGAGGGGGTAAACAATAGGGAAGTTTCTAATGGAGGGGATGGGACACAGAACTCTGGCAGTGGGAACTGTATGGACTTATACCCCAATTATCTTATAACCTTGCAAATCAATATTAAATCACTAGTAAAAATTAAGGGCAAAAAAAGAGGTCAGAATGAACACAGGTAACACTTAGCTTAATAAGCTGCCTTAAGTCACTGAATCTGTGCCATTCTGTCAGGGCAGAAAGTGAAACAGGCTGTAGAAAACGGCCATGTCCGTGGCATCCATAAAAGCCCTAGGTCCCATATTTCTCTGGTTCTCTTTTTTCCACTCATTCCAAAAATGGGAATCTGTTATGCCCAACCCTGATCAGAAAAGAAGAATCAAAAAAGTGCTTCCCTTCCTCTCTGGCATGGAATCCATGTGTTTAAAGTCCCACAATAAACAAAACCAACATAGCGATAGCAGAAACCCTTGGATTGGTGAACATCCTTTTCCTGACAGGAATGAGGAAACTCCTGAAAATCAAAGAGCCAGTTGTGGGTTTCTTTCCCCCTCTTTCAAATGTGGGCTTTGCTACTATCTGTAATCTACTCAATCTGACACTTGTTACTAGGTTAGCAGATAACACAGCTTTAATTTATTTGCCAAAACACTTGGCTTCTAAACCTTATTATTATTTGTTTGCACATCATTGTTATGATACAATGCCTGTGCTCTGTGATAGGGGCCTTAGCCCCAAATGGATCTGTGTTATCAACCTTTGAGGACTGGTGTCACTGTGATTATTTGCTGTTTTCTCTCATTTGCTTCCCTCATGAGACCAGCTGGGTTAGGCAAATTAAAAGGGGGGGGGTGTAGCGGGGGGGGGGGGAGGTGAACTGAAGAACTCTACATGATGCGCCAATAGACCAGCTTTTGGAGAGAAAGAAGAAACTAACAAGGACCCCTATTTGTTGCTTTTGCCTATTTCCATGGTGTAAATATAAAGGTAAAGGTAGAGATGGTAAATTTCAAGCCATCACTGTGACCACACCGAAAGGGAAGGTGGGAAGAGCTAGTAACAGTAGCTCTCTATAGCTAGCACTAGGCAAGCAGGAAAGCCTATACAGTGCATCACAAAGAAGTTGGGGCATCAATAGGGGAGTACTTCAAGAAATGACAGCCTGTCTGTGCAGTAGACTACAAAGAGACTGTTAAAAATGCTGGTGGGGACCTCCATTTACACATTGTCTTTCTTTTTCTTTTAAAATAAGTATATCTACAGTTCTTCGCAAGGAAAATATCCTCAGTATGTTATTACAGAGATTTTTTTTCAACAAAATCTATCTTTTTAACTTGTAGTCATACCACGTAAATCGGACATTTTATGGATATGCACTGGCCTCTCGGGAATAATTACAGAATGGAGGATATACAAATGAACCTGAAAGTGCTGCTGAATTCCAGGCAGCAATGACACCCATGCTCTTACATCGGCCTCCCTGCTTGAACCAGGTGAGGAAAATGAAGCCATCTTCAAAGAAACTTGCTGTAGGAGCAATGCAGGGAGATTAATTTTTAAAGTTTCCAAGCAATATTAGCATGATAGCATTGTAATTTTAGTGAGTGCACACTCACATAGAAAAAACTATTTAGGTTTATATGCCAAATCATTTGATATTAGTGGTACTTACCTATGCAGGGTAGAATTACAGATTTTACATATCTTGTTTTTATTATTTCTATACATTTTAAACACATGAGTACATATGACTTCTATTTTCATGTACATATACATATATGTATTGATTTGGACATATTCACATATCTACATAAATTTTAAAAATGAAGAAATTAAAAAGTGAAGGAAACCAAAAACTTAAACACCTTGCTATTTGATAAGTCCTTTCCTATTGCTTTGTCCTCTTCTCAACATAAAACTAATGGGTTCATGAAACTAAAGGATGAAGCAAGATATCACCATATCACCGGAACCCCAGCAGACAAGGGGCACATTCCCTCATGGACCCTACCCCACTTCCCGAAGTATGGCTCAGGGAAAGAAGGGGACTTGTCCAATATTACAGAAAGCACGAGTAGTGATGCTTCCCCATAGAATTCTTGAGATTGGCAGCTTAGCCAGATCACCTTCCAGCAGTTGTCTCATTGAAGCAACACACAAAGCTATTCTAGCTTCACAAACGAAGGATAATAGGGACAAACTGGAGGAGGGGTGGGATATTTACTAGTGGGTAGATTTGAGTTTTGCATTCTAAATCACAATACCTGCATCAGTTCCGTACCAGTTACTTATTAGGTGTTGGGTCTCACTCCTCTATTTAGTCTGTTAAACTAACCAGTAATACTGTTGCTTGTATCAATTACACCAAGATTTAAGTAGGCTGGTAAATCAGTCCATGGTGTAATTGAAAAGCAATAGTGTTTGCCTGTTAGCCTACCAAACGAGTCACCATAAATAACAGTATTTCTCTGAGAAAACATGCTCCAGATTACCAACTGACTTCCACACTAATGTGTGAAACATGACATGATTCATTTGTAAATTGGAGGCCGCCAATTGGGGACCAGGTGGTCTGATTTAAACAGATCTGAGCCTTATGCTTCTCATATGGAAATGTCTTTACAGACGTGCTATTGTGATCAATGAATAATTTTAAAGCATTTGGGAAATGTAAATTATTGATCCTTGCTTGTCTGACCAAAGTGGAGTCTACAGAAAGCCAGGGAAATTCTGCCTGGTCTATGCATTAGCAAATCACTGCACCAGGCAGTCTTTTTCTCTGGCTATTTTCAGTGGTTGGGTTTATTTGGGACTTATTAAGGAAAGTGCAGACAAAATTGAGACCCAAGTGTTATTGCTCAAAACACATCCATAAAGAATAAAGTTGCACTTAAGAAAAAATATTTCTTCCCTCTTCCTCAACCAACAGAAATGACTAGGATATTATAGTTTCCTATTTGCAATCTTCATTCTTCACCTAGTTATTACTGTATCTCTACCCCAGCTTCCTAGTTTCTTCCTTCAAAGAACTCCAAATAACATTTTTTTAAAAGATAGTTCCCCAGGAACAACAACAAGGCATTCATTGCTTTGGTTTGGGCAGGGTGAAAGTGTTATTCTTATTTATGTTTCAAATCCGTGCCTTTGGAGATGAAAGCTCTCTAATTTGAAAAAGCATGTGACTAATTTCATGACTCTCACTGAGGATGCCTCAGTTTTTGGTGAGTGATGGTTCTATTCTTTTTTTTTCCTCCCAAGCATTGCTCAGCTTTGGTTTGTGGTGGTACATAGCCTCCTCCCCCCAGTGATGGTTATAGTCTATTAGAGAATTCTATAGTCTCTCTTTCTAAACCAGGGGTAGAGAATTTCTTTCTGATAAGGGTGATTTGGATATTTATAATATCATTCGCAGACCACAAGAAAGTATCAACTTAAACACTTACTACTGTTATTAAAAAAAAAGTCCCTAGGTTTATGGAATTTCAATTCCTGCTTTCAGTTACTTTCACAGTGCCAGACCAAACAATTTATATAGACTTCTGACTGAACATTCTCCAACCCTGTTCAAGGCCAAACAGGTAGCTGAGAGGATTCAGCATGAATTCAGTACAAAATTACAAAATGTGAGAATAAGACTTTAAAGCTAGGAATTAGAAAACCCAGGTTATCATTTTGCCTCTGTAAATAACTCTGTACCCAATAGAAAGTCTTTTTTCTAACCTGGGTCCATCTGCATGTCAGATGTCATGCTCAGGCAAAAACTAATAAAGTCATGGGCCCTTTGGAATATACCTAAAATAGACCTAGCTATTTCCAAAATGGAGACCCCAAATCTTCATCTCCAATATTCTTACTTTAGGTTCATAATTAATCAACATTTTTATGTCTTTATATATTAACTCTTTTTCAGCTACCAGGTTGCATATACTACCATGATGCCAACTGGACTTCTGCTTCCCCAGAGCCCTGCCCCACTAGGGAAAGAGAGAGAGACAGGCTGGGAGTACAGATCAACCTGTCAATGCCCATGTTCAGTGGGGGAGCAATTTCAGAAGCCAGACCATCTACCTTCTGCATCCCATAATGACCCTGAGTCCATACTCCCACGGGGTTAAAAAACAGAAAAGCTATCAGGGGTGGGGATGAGATACGGAGCTCTGGTGATGGGAATTGTACCCCTCTTATCCTATGGTCTTGTCAGTGTTTCCATTTTATAAATAAATAAATAAATAAATAAATAAATAAATAAATGAAAAAATTTTAAAAAGAAAGTATTTTTCTTTCTATAAACTTCAACCTCTTTATCTGGAAAAATAGAGGGCCAGGTCGGGCAGACACATTACAACAAACAATGTCCTGAGTTCAGGTCCCCAGTCCCCACCTATAAGGGGAAAGCATCAGTGCTGCAGGTGTCTCTTGATTTCCACCTTCCCTCTCAATTTCTCTTGGTCTCCATCCAATAAATGAATAAAATAAAAATAAAAAAAGAATATCAGAAATCTTCAGACTCTGTGGGAGGGTGTGGAGGACATCTGGTTCAGCGCCATTGTCCATCAAGGGGTTCTATTCCCGACCCAGGGGCAGTCTATCAGCTATGGTCTTACAGGTAGAGTCATCAAAAGTTCACCGAGCCTTTTCATCCTAGATCAGGTGACAAGAGGGACAGCTGAGAAAGTGCAGTCAGTTCTTCCTTGAAAGGAGGGAAGCCCAGAGGGCGCTAACATTCTGAGCTAGTTCAGAGATAAGTG
Organism: Erinaceus europaeus; assembly: GCF_950295315.1. Taxonomy (NCBI): domain Eukaryota; kingdom Metazoa; phylum Chordata; class Mammalia; order Eulipotyphla; family Erinaceidae; genus Erinaceus; species Erinaceus europaeus. The sequence continues at coordinate 16,605,736 of NC_080185.1, forward strand.
AAAAAAAGAAGCTTACTGTCCTCCTCTTACAAAAAAATAACACTCCGGTAATTGATGAACTCAAAATGGGACCGGTAGAAAGGAAATCATTTCTGTTATTTGTTGGTGTTTTGAAACAGACTTCATCCCTGGATCATTTCCAAGTCTTTGAAGGGACAATTTTGTCATTGCTCTGATGAATTTGTCTCTCTCCCTGACCAGCTGACAGGTCAAGCAGGACTTGCTCAATGATTGACACATTTCTGACAAAATTAGAAACCTGATTGCCTCTGATGATAAGTTGGCACAAAAGTTAGCAGGTTGTCTTAAAACCCTTTCTGGAATGAGGCAGAAGATAACATACTTTTTCTTTTCTTCTTTTTATTTTTTAAATTTATTTTTATATATTAATTAAATAGTGATTTATATGACTACACATTAATAGGTGTGTACATAAACACCATGGCCACCACCAAAAGACTGTGTCCCATCCCATCTCCCCCCCCCCCGCCTCCTCACCCCATGAAGCCGAACATCCTCTCCCTCAACCCAGGGTTTTTACTTTGTTACCCTACTCCAAATTCTTTCTATTTTTATATGACAGGACAGAGGAACTGAGAAGAGAGAGGGCTAGAGAAGAGGAGAGAAAAGATAGGCAGACATCTGTAGACCTGCTTTACCACTTATAAAGCGTTCCCCCTGCAGGTGGGGAGCAGGGGCTCGAACCCAGGTCCTTGTGCATGGTGATATGTGTGCTTAACCAATTTTGCCACCACCTGGTCCCCTAAAATGAATTTTTACAAGAGTTTTATGATTCTTTTGCTTTATACATTTATTTACTTATTATTTGATAAGACAGAGAGAAATTTAGAGGGAAAGGAGAGACAGAAAGAAAAATAGCTGTGCCACTGTTTCACTACCTGTGAAGTTTTCCCCCTGCAGGTATAGTCCTAAGGCTTGAGCCCATATCCTTGCACACTGTAATATGTGTGCTCGGCCCAGTGCACCACCACCTGGCCCCCAAGTTTTGTGATTCTTAAAGCCCTATATCTTTAAATCACAATTACACTGTGAATGAATTCTAATAAATCAAAGCAGACCTTCCCACGATTAGTTAACCCATATCACCAATATTTATTTGACCTGTGAAAGTGGGGTACATATTTAAAGTGCCAATAGATACTTGTGAATGGAGTTAGTATTTTATAGAAGGGATTCAGCAGAGTTGTGGTAAAGAACTTAGACCTAAGTTAGAATCCTAAAATTAGCTTGGTCAAGTAACTGAGGGCAAATTATACAATCTCTCTGAAAAACAAAAGCTACTCATAGAGCTGTTACCTGAAGTCAGTGAAAAAAGGCACACACAGAAGCAAAAAGCATAACAGAAATGTTTACTCAATTGTGTGACAAAATAGAGTGGTTTCCAGAGGGGAGAGGGATTAGGAAAATGTGTATGGAGATGAATTTGATACTGTGATGGTACCAGAACTTTTGTGCAGGGTGGGTGAAGCCTATATACATATTGTGGTGTGAAACTTCAATCTTGAAATTATACAACACTGTAAACCACCAATAAAGTTTAGTTTTTTAAAGCAGGGCCTGAAACATAGTAAGTTATTTTTTCATTGCTGTAGGTAGTGATAATGTCAGCAATAATGATAACAGTACAAAGTATGGTATATCTTCAGATCCCTTTAGTCATCCGAATCCTCTTACTAGTGTCCCCTGCATACGGAAGGCAGGATGTTCCACTGGAGAAAGAATGGGTTCTGTAAGGAGCCAGAAGCCAACAGGAAGTAAGGAACCCACCATAGTGACTGTGTGTGGCCCATTTTTTAAACTTCCACAAATAGCAACCCCCTACTGATACTTCTGCTATTGCTGTTCTCACTAGTAATCACTCCTTTTCTAGAACAAGCTTAAAAACTCCCAGAGGGCTAAAGAATAGGAAAGCTATCAGGGGATGGGATGGGATATAGAGTTCTGGTGATGGGAATTGTACCCCTCTTATCCTATAGTCTTGTCAGTGTTTCCATTTTATAAATTAAAAAAACTACATTAAAAGCAGGTCAAGAGGCATGTGGTGTCACACCTGGTTAAGCACATGCATTACAGTCAAACACCCAGGTCCAAGCCCCTGGTCCCCACCTGCAGGGGGAACACATCATGATTGCTGAAGCAGGGCTGCAGGTACCTCTCTGTTTCTTCCCTCTTTATCACCTCTCCCCTCTCAATTTCCCTCTGTGTCGATGCAATAATAAATAAATAAATAAGCAGGTCAAAGAACATTAAAACTTTTTTCCTAACTGAAGCAATAGCATGTTTCCTTATAGATCTGTAGCCTTTCCTATTAGCAGCAAATAAGAATGCAAACATATGCGGGGGGGGGGCTCTTGCATTTCTTCCTAATTGCTGCCTGATTCTCTATCACAGCTGAAGTACTCACTGTCCCAAGGTCCCCTCTGCTACTATATGGTTAATTACACTATGGAATCATCGAAGTCAAAGAATGAATAACAGCATCCGCTTCGTTATGCACAGTTCTGACAGTATTTGTAAAATAGACTAGCTAATAGAGATTCTGCTCAAACATAGCCCTTTCCACTCGATTGCCCATTATTAGCAGGCTTATTTCAATTGAGCATGGTGTTAAGAATGATTGCTGTTTGATCTGATGGCTTCATATCACAGAGAAATGAGTCCTGTTTATAAGGCTTGCTGGATTTAGCAGATATCCAGTCAAATCTGAAGTAAAGATAGCAACACTTTTTTAAAAATTTAAGTGGGTCCCAAATATCCATAAGACAGACTTAAACAAAAAAGTCACTATATATCTGAAATCCAAATTTAACTAAGCATCCTGTATTTTGTTGGTCAACTTTTTACAGGATTTTACACTATTCTCACTTATAACCACTGAATCAATAATTGACATTTAAAAAGATATTCTAGGATCAACTACTTGTCTCAAGAAATTGTCCCAAATTTTCTGGAAATTCAGGTCATGTGGCATTTACTAGCAGTAAAAATTATGACAGCAGCAAATCAGCACCTACCAGCAAAGCCACTAAACTCTGAAGAGAATACTTTGAAATGACTCTCACGTTGGAAACCAGAGCTGCAAGCCATCCTCCTAAGGAGGGCTTCTGTCAGTTCACAGAGGTCATATTTACCTGCAGCTAGTGGTATTTCCTTGTTCACAGATAAGATACAACAAAGGGAAGTGTTCGGTTCCAGGTGAGTGGGAAAGGGTATAAGAAATAGGAAGATAAGAGTGTTTGGTTCAGGTGAGACTGTATCATACAATCAGTTCCCTCCACTCCACACTCAGATGGCCACTTAATGGCCATAATGCCATCATTATCACCCATTAAATCCCAGCCATCTTTAATCTGCATTTATAAGCAAGAAAAAACAAAGAAAAGAAAAATTAAGAAAAAACTCTCTGTGAAATTATCATAACTTTCCATTTCCAGAAGGGGAGGGGAGCAGTGAGGTTGGTTTATATCTTTTATCCTTAAAACTACAGAGATTCAACAGCATGCCCTGCGTTTATACTTAGGAATTAAGGAAGAGGTGTTAAAATAGGTGCCTCCAATACACACTTACATATTGTTAAAAGCCAAGCAAGTGATGGTTTTGTGATGCCATTTATTTGGTGGGGAATAACTGAGAGAGGTTTTTCTTGTAAGAAAAAAAAAGCCATCTTCAAACAAGCAGCTTTTTTTTTTTTTTTGTAGATCTAATCCTTTTAAATAGTGAAATGATACAGTTCTTTTTTATAAAAGGGAAGCTGTGATTTTTCACCTCCCAAAACTCAACACCCAGACTGGTTTCACTGGAGAAATCTAAATTCAAAAGATGCATTTTGAAAAGGCTATGCCCCTGGTGTCATTGCCCTCCCCTTGTTTTGGTGGGGGAGGGAGAACAGGAAGATGAGTCAGGTAAGTAAATACTAATAAAGGGCTTCAAACATCTTATCTGGATAAGCTCTCTTTTTTTTTCCTTACATGTCACTCCCTAAAGTCCCAAAGTGTATTTTGTGGTGTGACCCTGTGGAAATCTTAACATACCATTAACTGTGGTCATTCGATCACCAAATTAAATTTTGTACTGTGAAGTACCCACTTATTTCTCCATAATTTGTTTTTGAACAGTTCCCTTGAGACAAGAAGCCACAGATCCTCTGGCTGGAGGATTCTCCATCAATAAACAGCCATCCGTGACAGAAGCAGTGTGCATAAGGCTTGGGACAGAACACCGTTCAGAGTCCCATAAACCCTAAACTTTGTTGCTTGTTTGGGACAGTTAGAGGAACAGGTACCCAACCTTCTCTTCCACCAGTCTCCTTGTAGCCAGGATGGTGCTAAGCCACAGAGAGAATGCACATGGAAGTGATTTGTCACTGGGAAGGCAATATAAAATGTTATTGATTGTTTGTATTAAAGGACTCAAACGGCATTTCCACCTTGTGGTAACAGGATGAGAACAGGGCAGAGGTGTCCTTTGAAGAGGCTTTTTCTGGTGGTTGGTGAAAGGCCATGGTCTGGAACCTTAAGCATCATTCTGGCTTGAAGACTGAAGGACTGACCTCACAACCCTCATTTACATACATCCCTCAATGACATTTCCTGCATCTAAACGAAAAGTCATCTCCTTTTTGGGCATAGCTCCTTCCCGAGGAGGTGAACCCCACCCCCTCTCCGTTCTGACAAAGAATGTTTCTTTCCCAAGAGAGACAAGGGGGAACACAGCCAGTTCATCGCCTGCATCTTCTTAACGACTACCACATCCCACTGGGCAATCACTGCAGGCCATTTAGGGCTCATGCCAATTTCAGGAACCTGTTGTTATAACCAATTGAAGCTGCTTTGCTGAATGTAAGGCTGGTTTTGCCAAATGCATAACAAGGAAGTAAGATTCTCTCCTGTCCATCCTCCACCCCTCCACCCCCAGTTTAAACAGTACAGTTCTAGGCAGCGGATTATATACACTATTATTTGTGATATACAGCATGTTAGTTAATGCCCAAAGTGATAGATACTCACTACAAGAAGGCAGTGCATAATTTTGTTACTGATAGATGAAACATGAACATAATTTAGAGCTGGGATCTTATTCTTTTCAGAAACACAATTGCTAGTGCTATGGGGACTAAAACGTATCACTCACTGTAGACTCCTAGTCTAAGAAAACAACAAGCATAATCCTCTTGTATTCTCAAAAACTCGGTTATGCAAAGGGTTTATTTATTCTATTTTCTACTTAGAAGTATGTAGTTTTCCAAAATCAAGCCAACAGAAATTCCAAATGATCATAGTAGGAATTCATTGAGAAGATATAACAATATATTTTATTATCCAACTGATGTTGACTTTGTTTTCAACTTGACTCAAATCAAGGCATTTGATACTATGTTTATGTTATATAATAATTGTCTGTGGACAAGTGGCAGATATTGCAGTAATATTTTTATTGTAATTCTTTTTTTTCAAAAGATTTATTTATTTATGAACAAGGGAGAGACCACTCTTTCATCATTCTGGCATGTGCAACGCCGAGGATCAACCTCAAGACTTCATGCTTGTTGAGTCCAACACTTTATCCACTTAACCATGTCCTAGACCATTTTATTTGACTTTTTTAACTCTTATTTCAGAAAGAATTGTGGGGCCTGTAGTGGTAGAACTCATTCCTTGCACGCAGGAGGCCATGGATTTGTTCCCTGGCAGGTCATATGATAGTCTCTCTCTCATGACATAAAAAAGAAGCACATACTTGAATGTATGTATGACAGTCTTCAGAGGACTCTCAAATACCCAGTTCTCTCTGGCCCCTCCTCTTTTTGTTTTCCCATTCCAGAATGTTCTTTCAGTTTGCAGATCAATGTAACATTCTTAAAATCTTGATGTTGTGGTGATGCCTACGAAAGTATTTGTGTATGCAACAAACTTGAGTTTACTTGAAAATGATTAGAAAAGGCTAATAGAGATGGAAGTGAGGCAATGAGGCAGTGAAGCAAGCAGTGAAGCAGTTCTGCAGATGTCTTTCTCTCCCCTCTCTATCTTCCCTTACTGTCTCCATTTCTCTCAGTCCTATCCAAAAACAACAACAATAATACTACAACAACAAAACAACAAGGTCAACAAAAGGGAATAAATAAAATAAATAAGTATTTTTTTAAAGTCTTTAAAAAGCTATTCCTGCAAATGTTCTTCATACCCTCTTTGATGCTTCTTTAGCCAGAGCTGTGTAGAATTTTATTCATACAAAATTTAGTCTTACTTTTTAAATATCTACTGCTATCAGAACTTCCTTGAAATCAGAAACTATCTCTTAAAGAAGCAGAAGGCCTATTTTCTTGCACACACTGAAGAGCAAGTCAGAGCACAATTGAGATGCAATGTTTGAAAATATTTCAATAGGTTTCATGCCTTTTTCAAGACTAATAAATGGAACAGACACAAAGTCCTAGGGGGAACTGTCTCTACCAAGGACCTAGGTTGATAATGCTTCATGTACAACCCAAATGGCAAAGTGTCTGCTGCTCTGTGACATAAGTGTGGTGGGCTAATAGAAGCTCTTTAAAATATATCCATGTCAAATAAATAAAATTTAAAAAGATAGGGATGGACATTACTTAATGCTCAGAGGATCAGTCAATCAAGAGGTCTTAATGATTATTAACCTCTATGCACCCAGTGAGAGGCCTTCTAAATACATCAAACATCTACTGAAAGGGCTACAGCAATATATTAACAGCAACACAGTAATAGTAGGGGTTTTCAATACCCCTTGGATGTTAGACCAGAAACTATCAAGTACTTAGAGGAAAATATTGGTAGAACTATTTTCCTTCTAAATGTTAAAGGCATCTTCAATGAAATGAATACAATTACAAAAAATAGTTGAACAATAAACACAAAGCATAACTTGGACTGGGTTTGGTGTATTGCACCAAAGTAAAGGACTCTGGACGGGGGAGGGGGGGGCAAGGCTTCAGGTCCTGGAACATGATGGCAGAGCAGAACCTAGAGGGGCATTGAATTGGTATGTGGAAAACTGACAAATGTGAATGGGGTAGATGGCATAATGGCTATGCAAAGAGATTCTTATTCCTGAGGCTCCAAAGTCTTGGGTTCATGGTTAATTCACCTTCTTTACCCCATCTTGGATGGAGCTCAAAGACGTCATGTTAAGTGAGATAAATCAGAAACAAATGGATGAATATGGGATGATCTCACTCATAGAGAGAAGTTGAAAAACAGTATTAGAAGGGAAAACGCTAAGCAGATCTTGGACTGGAGTTGGTGTATTGCACCAAAGTAAAATACCAGAGCTGGGGTGGGGGGTGGGGTTCAGGTTCTGGAACATGATGGTAGAAAAGGACCTAGTGGGGGTTGTAATGTTGTGTGGAAATGTTATGTATGTACAAACTATTGTATTTTACTGTTGACTGTAAACCATTAAAACCATTAATCCCCCAATAAAGAATTTTTTAAAAGACATCCATATGACATAAGATAAATAAAAAAAAAAAATCACAAGAAAATCTGTCTCCACCTAGGCCCATGGAGGTTCCTGTGCATGTCTTGTAGTGAATCAAATGTATTGTAGTAACAGGAATGGGAATTTAAGAATGAGAGCCTCCTCTGATGTTTAACCTTGGTTGCCAGCTTCACAAAAGGTTCTAGATGACCATGGCATGCTGACAATAACACACATAAGTTATGTAACTCAAGGGCCACACCAGAACATTAGGAAGTGTCCACCACTGTCTGATGGGGCCAGTTACATAGGAAAGAGGATACATCTAAATAAAAGAATGCTAACTGCTATTGTGATCACTGCTACTCTATAACATCAGCACTGATCATGTGACCTAAGCTTAAGTAGTAACTATTTGATTAGACACTTCATGATGCCTTCTTTAGGTCTTTCTACTTGTTTGCTGACCTTATTAAGTCTAAGTCTTATCACAGCAAACTATTAAGCACTTTTGCTTTGAGGTATATAGTTAGCCCTAACTTATGAATGCATACGTACATGATCCCTGTCCCTAGGTACTGGCCTATATCTAGAGTCTGTAACATTGTTAGGGAGTGCACTACCTGAAATGGAACCAGGTTTTTGGAGCTGGAAAGTGGACATCTCAGGTTTGGCATCTCTGCTCTGTATACAGTCCTAAATGAAAGATGGCATGGTGGCACTGGTTGCGTTGATTTAGTTGAGGTCAGCAGAGGTAGCATCATAGGGCACGAGATACAGAGAAGAGTCAAGAAATACAAGCAAAGTCTCAGTGTTTCCTGGACTGGGAGAAACACATATTTTTTAAATTGATTTAATAAAGATCGACAAGACCATAGGGTAAGAGGGGTACAATTCCACACGGTTCCCACTACCAGAACTCTGTGTCTCATTCCCTCCCTTGAAAGCATTTTTATTCTTTATCCCTCTGAGTATGGACCCAGGATCATTATGGGGTGCAGAGGGTGGAATATCTGACTTCTGTAACTGCTTCTCCACTGGATATGGGTTTTGGCAGGTCGATCCATACTCCCAGTCTGTTTCTGTCTTTCCCTATTGGGGCAGAGCCCTGGGGAGGTGGGGGTCCAGTGTACATTGGTGAGGTCATCTGCCCAGGGAAGTCAGGTAAAAGAATGGGAGAGGTTCTTTGCAGTATTAAAGTTTAAGAAGGCAATATATAATTATTATTATAACCAAGTTACTTAGAATTTGGTTTTCTTTGAAAATCCCGTGGTTAGGATTTACTGTACCATATAGGACCTCACCATGATTTATGTCATTTAATGCTATCTACAAATAACTATATCTCAGATATTGACTGGACCAGTTGATTCTGCTCTACTCAGGCTAAGATTTTAGGTAACTTAAGATTTGAAAAAAAAAGTTATGTTTTGAAATGCTTTAACAATTTAAGCCCAGTGTCAGAATTTAGTCAGTTTACCAGTTTGAAATACTAATTGCATAGACTGAAGGGATATATAATCAGAACTGAAATCTATGTATTTAAAGAACTCTAGACATTCAATCTATTTTCCCCTGAAATCTTGACTAAATCATGATTTATAAGATTATAAGTCAATAGGAATGTAGTTTAACACCATCCCTATCACTAAAGGTCTCTCTGCCAACCCCCACTCCCCTACAATGGACCTAAAAATATACCCTTCCCTCCAGTCTTTTACTTTGCTTCAATACTCCAAATCCAGTCCAAGGTCTGCTTTGTATTTCCCTTTTTGTTAAAATTTATTCTGTCAGCACTTGCAGTTACCCAGTTTTCTTTTATCGTTGTAACTACTCTCTTTTTTATTTAATTTTATCAGTGATTTAATATTGATTTACTGAATTCAGGATAACATGGGTAGAACTCCACACTGATCCCATCACCAGAGTTATGGATCTCCAGTCTCTCCCCTGTAAGCTACAACAGTTCTCTTAAGGTTGCAGATATGGGTTGTCTATTATTTCTACAACTATCTGTCTATATTTATATATGTTTGCCCGCTTTTTCCTATGATCCCATCTTCTCTTCCTTTCCAAGTTAAACATACACCTATTAATCCATCCAAATATCTCTCAATTTTTCCTCTTCTCTCTCTAGGTCCTGATGGAGATGGATTTCATAACCCTCTGGTCATCTTTCACCTATCATTTCTCTCCCACTGGGAGTATGAACCAAAAATTATTTTGGTGGTGCAGAATGTGGGAGTTCTGCCTTCTGTAATTCTCGCTCTCTCTTTCTCTCTCCAATCACTGAGGTTCAGCATCAGCACTACAAATCCACCAGTCCTGACAGCTTTTTTTTCCCCCTTTTCATTCAATAGGACAGAGAGAAATTGATAGGGGAGGGTAGATAGAGAGAGGAAGGGAAAGATGGACACCTGAAGGCCTGATTCACCACTCACGAAGTGGGGACTCTCTCCAGGTGGGGAGCAGAAGTCTCAGACCAAGGTATATATCTCTGTGCTTTGTACTATATGTGCTTAACAGGGTGTGCCACCACCCAGTCCCTGTAATTGCTTCTCTGCTGGACATGGGCATTGGAAGGTCGATCTATACCCCTTGCCTGTTTATGTCTTCCCTATATTTCTATATTTACCAATTTTATATTTCTGTCTTCCCTATATTTCTATATTTACCAATTACCTTTCTATATTTACCAATTTTATACACCACCACACTGCTTACCTTCCAAAGTAGCATAAAAGAAATCAAGATCTGGCTCAGAGAGTAGAGGATTCCTTACCTTGTGTTAGATCTTGGGTTGAAGACTCAACACCATATATCAGCACCTTGGACAGCACCTGGGAATGAAACTCCATGACCAGTGAGTGCAGTGATGCTTTGGTAGTTTTCCTTCTCTAAATTCTCTCTGTGTCTCTTGTTCTTAAAATAGAATAGAAGGGGAGTCGGGCAGTAGCACAACGGATTAAGCGCACATGGTGTGAAGCGCAAGGACCGGTGTAAGGATCCCAATCCGAGCCCCCGGCTCCCCACCTGCAGCAGAGTTGCTTCACAAGTGGTGAAGCAGGTCTGCAGGTGTCTATCTTTCTCTCCCCTCTCTTTCATCCCCTCCTCTCTCCATTTCTCTCTATCCTATCCAACAACAATGACATCAATAATAACTACAACAATAAAACAACAAGGGCAACAAAAAGGAATAAATAAATATTTTAAAAAATAGAATAGAAGTAGAATAGAGTAGAACAGAACAGAACAGAATTGAAATTGGACTGGATGACTTTCCTGGGCAGATGATCTCACCAATGTATCATGGACCCCACATCTCCAGAGCCTTGCCACAATAGGGAAAGGCTGGGAGTGTGGGTTGACCTGCCAACACCCATGTGCAGTGGAGAAATAGTTACAGAATCCAGACCTTCCACATTCTGCAGCCCATTAATGATCTGGGGCCCAAACTCCCAGACGGATAAAGAATAAAAGAGCTTCCAATGGAGCATACGGGATGCAGAACTCTGGTGATGGGAATTGTACCCTTCTTATCCTATCTTCTTGTTAATCATTATTAAATGAAAAAAAAATGTGTTGGAGAGGTGGCTTAGTGGTATCATAGATGTACAAGGCTCTGGGTTCATTCTCTGGTACCACACTTTTTAAGTGGCATACAGCAGTCAAGGGGGAGTATCACCATGTTTAAAAACTAAGTCAACACTCCTCATTAAATTATACACCATAATATAGATTGCCTGGTAGAATGCATACTGTACTGTGTTCAATGACCAGGGTTCAAGTCCCAGACACCACACAGAAGCACCAAGCAAAGGATGCAAAGGAGAAAATCCTCCTTCTCCTTCTCCTTCTCCTTCTGCTCCTCCTCCTCCTCCTCCTCTTCCTCCTCCTTCTCCTTCTCCTTCTTCTTACTCTTTCCTATCTATCTATCTATCTATCTATCTCCCAAATAGAAAAAATCAGTCAGGAATAGTGGAACTGTGAAGGCACAAAGCTCTGCAATAACATCTGAACACAAAAGAAGATCATTCCAGAAATGGCATTCCATAGAACCTGGATTGTAACAATTGTGTCGTAGGTTGCTCCAAAACTTACATTTTTTGGTGGATCCAGGGATTCACACTTGCATGATTTCCTGGACTGACTTTTCCATTGAGGGAGGGAGGGACAGAGAGATGGAGAGATGCCAGGCTAGCTTCTTGGGTGGGAGAGAAATGACCAGGAACTCATGGCTGAGTGAGAATGCACTGCAGTGTGTGTTTTATTCATCTGCATTTGTATCTTCCGAGGCAGAAGTGGTAGGTCGGAAAAGGATATACATAGGAGAGTGGGTGGAGAGAAGGAAAACTTCCGTCTAACCAGTGGGGATGAAACCAATGCCCTGCAGGCAGGGCGAGTCTCAGGCAAAACAGTGATTATGTAAATAGACCACAGCATCAAGCAATGCAGCAGACCTGGCGTAATGACCAACACAGATAGAAACAGAAGCATAAATAGCCAAAGGAGAAATGATGACCAACAGAGAGATGAAGAGGTGGAGAGAGGGAAAGAGGGAAAGATGGGGAGGTAAAGAGAGAGAGAGACTACAGCAAGACTCTGTGGTACTACACGTGGTGCTAGGTCTCAAACTTGTACTATGTGTGTGACAAGGCTTATACCCTAACCAGTGAGCTATTTATCTGACCACTACAGCATTGACAATATTTAGTAAATTGCGTCCCAAGTTCATTTGAAAGATATTTTTGTTGTGGCGGGGAGAACAAGCCCATTCTCCCTGTAGAACTGAAGCAATGTTTTCTCCAATGACCCTATGCAGGTGCAGTTTGATGAATTAATTAACTGATAGAAAACAACTCCAATGCTGGAGGGCAGGTCCTCCAAGAACTCATCTTTCGTTCAACTTCATTTTTGTACAATGTCGATGAGAACAAAGGGAATCCCAGTCAACAATGAACTACATAAGAACCTGCTTCATTATACACCAACCTGCTTGAAGTTGCAATTTCCAAGAACCTATCAATAATATTATGTGAGGACTTACTGTGATGGCTGTTGTTGTGACATATGTCAATAATTTTACAGCTGTTTTATTCTCCTTTTATCCTTTCACAGAGAAAAATCCCTTCTATCCTTCAGGCTAGTGTTTGTCAAGCTCAGCAAGACTGTCATTTGAAATGGCTTATTCTTAATTCCAGGAAGTTATTCTGTAGAATGTAGATAGCAACAGGGCCAAAACTAGAATAAAGTGAATGAACGAGATGAGTGAGGTAATTGCCCTGAACATAATATTGAAGAGGGTAACAAATAATTCAGTGATCAATAAAATAATATTTTATGTATATATACTGGATATATATATATATATATGTATATATATATATATATATATATATATACATATATATATATAGTTGTGGTTAATGTTTCAGGGGCTCCAGCTGGCTGGGCTAGCTTCGCAGCAGCAGACAGAGACCACCAGAGACACACGGCTGGGCAGAGAAGTTTTATTCACAAGCGGGCAAACACGTGCTCTCCTGTCTTTCTCCTCTGGTGGCAGAGAGAGACCCTTAAACTAACCACCACACAGAACTCTCCTGCATCCTGCTCCTCACGCAGCCACACCAAGAACTCTGGAACTCTGTAGGGGTTCCCTTGGGGTGGGGACAAGCGGGCCCATGAAACTATCAGGGGGCAAACCAATTTTTCTGGCGGGGGGAGAGCTAGACCAAACCAATGTAAAGCATACAACAATTCCCCCTTTTCTTTTTAACTAAATGACTACAATATCAGGGGTGTGGGGTGAACAGAAACCTATATCCTACAGGAATTTTCAAAAAAGAAACTGGCACAAACATGGAGAAACATGTAAGCGAGTAACAAGAACCAGTGTGCTGCCACGGGAAGGCCTGAGGGGGGGCATATTTTGCCTCTGGGCAAAACTTTATCAGCTTAAAAAAAACATTTCCTGCCTCTGGGGGCGTACTTTTCTCGATGGGTATTTTCTAGCATGGGGGGAGGGTGAGGCTTAGAGTTCCAAGGCATGGCTGCAGTCAGTCTTTGAGAAACCCAGCAGCATAAGGGAAGCTGCTAGTTTTGTGCAAAGTGTCCGAGGTGTACCAGTGAGTCCGATAGAAGTCCAAAGCAGATGTCCACCAAAGAATTGCCAAGGAGTGAATTGTTGTATGTCTGTCTCAATGGGGAATGTCAGCCATCAGAATTTTGCTTTTCTGTAGAGAACTTGAAAGCTGTAATTCACTTACTTATGAAACAAAACTTGTAGCAGGTTAGAAGTTTACCACAATTGATAACTATCACAATTGCAAGTCTTTTTTAGAATGATTTTAAGGTTGTTTAAAGTTTATACAATAGAATGTGAAAAGGTAGACATAAGAATCAAGGAAAGAAAACCTCAGGCATGAGAATCATTAGCATAGCCATTGTGTAATCTACCATTTCTAATAGAGAAGGTAATCGAGAGTTTTACATATCAACAAGTCTATTTAACCTTTTGTTACACCCATTCAAGATGGAGACACACCCTAGGTGTGCGCAGATTTTTGTTTTAGACCAACTTAGTTAAAATATATTGATTGTTAACTAATTTTTATCTCAGACTTTAAATGTAAGTTAATTTTATGTTTATGAGAATTACATTGAAAACCTTTTTCATTTAACTTTGCCTGGTAAGAATTTAGCCTTAAAGTTGCATTTTTAACCTTAAAGTTACTGTTTACCAAACTTTAAACACACACATAAACATGGTCATTAATACACAAGGAGAGAAACCTTTGATACGAAGACATGTCATTTTAAACACGAATTTAGATCTGTACTGTCTTAGTTGTTGTTGGGGGGTCACCATCCAGAGGTGGCTTCCCGCACAGCTCCACTTCTAGGAATTGTAGGTTGTGATCTCTGGATGAATCTCTATGTGTTCTAGCTTGTCTGCCTTCAGACCCAAGCTGGAGATCTCGGCCAGGGGGCCCAGTTTCGGCAGGGAACCCTCGGTTTCCAGGTGGTCCGGGATCTGTCCAGACTTTGTAGCATGAGGGCGGGTGGGCCAGCCGTACAGAAGGCACGGGCTGAGGTGCCCCGGTATGGCAGCTATGATAGGCAGCTGCGGCCCTGCCCCATGGCCCTGCCATGTCTGCTTTCCTGCTCCCAGTGGCCGAGCAGCGTGGAGGGAGCCAGCGCCCAATGCCCCGCGCCACGCGGCGGAAAGCTGGCTTATGCGGGCTGGCGTTGGGCTCCTGCGGGCTGGTGTTGGGCGGAAACCACAGAGTGGTCCAGAGATAAATGTTCCAGAAACAGCAAAACAGTCTCGTGAAGAAAGGGCAGAGGCCATTGGAGATCTCTTCACAAGCAGAAGAGAAGGCCATAGTACAAAGGTAGCCAAATTGTCTTCACTTATCTGAGAGATGCGCAGGTCAGGTCCATGTGGGCACCATTTGTTGTTAATGTTTCGGGGGCTCCGGCTGGCTGGGCTTGCTTCGCAGTGGCAGACAGAGACGACCAGAGACACACGGCTGGGCAGAGAAGCTTTATTCACGAGCGGGCAAACATGTGCTCTCCTGTCTTTCTCCTCTGGTGGCAGAGAGAGACCCTTAAACTAACCACCACACAGAACTCTCCTGCATCCTGCTCCTCACGCGGCCGCACCAAGAACTCTGGAACTCTGTAGGGGTTCCCTTGGGGTGGGGACAAGCGGGCCCACGAAACTAGCAGGGGCCAAACCAATTTTTCTGGTGGGGGGAGAGCTAGACCAAACCAATGTAAAGCATACAACAAGAGAGAAAAAAGACTGGTCCATCATTCATGGAACTATGTCAAGTGCCCCATGTGACTTTGGACCTAAACCCAGGTGCTCACACATGGTGAAGTGTGCACTCTACCTGGAGAATTATTTCTAACATGCTTAGTATATTTTTACAATCAAAATTAATGTCCCAAGTATATGATAAACAAAATGTCCAAAATTCGTGAATCCATGGTCAGTACTGTTGGTGTTTCCACTTGCCTTTGATTTCAAAATGGCTCAGAGTGACACTACTGTGAATTCTCTTACTGCCATGTTTAGCAGTGTCCCTGTCAACTACTCACTACATGCCAGTAGAATGCTCTGCTTTCAGCCTACTTGTGACCACCAAATTGTTTCCAGATGCTTCCAAATATCCCCTGAGGGCAAAAATATATCCAGTGGAGAATCAGTATTATTGATAGACCTAGAGCCACAGGGATCCCTGACATTAAAAAAAAAAAAAAAAAGGAAAATCCTGTAAGGGCTCACAAAGGGTTCCTGATGGAGATGGCCAGTAACAATGGAGACAGGGCTCATGTCTGTGTGGGAATACTAGGATTTTCTGACTAAAGCTCTGGGTTTCCAGTCTCTTGCCCTTATTCAGATTTTATAGTCCTTACATTGTCTGATAAGGTTAGCCTTGGAGTGATTGAGGGAAGTGAAATAGGAAGTAGATATCTTGCCCTCAATGTGGATCAACAGTGGTAGAGACGGCCCCATTCTCTGAAGGGAGGTTAGGCCAAAATGCTCTACCACTCAAGGAAGATTAGTCCAGCAATGAGTGCAGCCTTAAATGTTCCTAGCTATGACTGCAAAATGTTAGCTCAGACCTATAGGGATGCAGAGGGATATGGGCCCCAGATCAAATCAGTGGGGTTACAGTTAAGAGTATTTAGATACTTTTCCCATATTTGGGAGCTACTCTCTTCCCTGATCCAGCTTTCTTGTCCTATTTCCTACTCTGACACCATCTCCCCAGACAATACCTTGGGTCCACCTGCATATTAGATGTCAGGCTCAGGCAAAAATCATGAACCTCTTGGAATATACCTAAAAGAGACCTACTAGCTTTTTCCAAAATGGGGACCCCAAATTTCATTTGCTGTATTCTTGTATTCAGGTTCCTTGTTATTAAACTATTTGTTCTGCTTTATATCTTAATGCTTTTTCAGTCACTAAGTTGCAGGTGCTACCATGATGCAACCTGACTTCCCTGGGCAGACACCTGTCATCAAATTTCAAGGCACCAGTATGTCGGGCTAGCTTTGCAGAGGGAGACAGATGACCAGGGACACAAGGCTGAGCGGAGAAGCAATATTTCTTTACTCACGAGCAAATAGTTCAAAAAACTAATCTAATCTAATCACAATCCCGTTCTGTCCTCCATCTCTCTCTTCCGGCGGCAGAAAGTAACCCAGGAAGTACGTAGGATAGGGGGTGGGGAGAAGGGAGAAGTGTGAAAAGGCAAAGACTAAACCACAGTCTCCCGGAGGCAGGGGGAATGAGACCAAACCAATGTAACAGAATGACCATGTAAATAGACCACACGTCAAGCAATGTAACAGAAGGGATCCCAGAAGCAGAACTAGAAGCATACCAACAGACACCCTCACCAATGTACCCTGGAAAGCCATCTCTCCAGAGCCCTGCTCCACTAGTTAAAGATAGAAACAGACTAGGTGTATGGACTGACCTGCCAACATCCATGCTCAGCAGGAAAGCAATTCCAGAAGCCAGACCTTCCACCTTCTGCACCCCATGATGACCCTGGTTCCATGCTCCCAGAGGGATAAAGAATAGGAAGACTTTCAAGGGATGGGATGGGATATGGTACCCTGATAGTAGGAATTGTGTGGAAGTATACCCCTCTTATCCTGTGGTTTTGTAGATATTTTTAATTTTTTAAATAAAAATTTTAAAAGGAAAGGAAGAAAAGAGAAAAATAGAGACAGAAAGGAGAAGGAAGGTAGGAAAGAAGAAAGGGAAGGAGGGAGGAGAGGGAACAGGAAAGCAAGCTAAAAGATTAAGTAATCTGAAAGACAAGAAGGGATGAGAGTATTTATGCAATCAATAGCAGGACTCTGGCATCACATAGATTTGGAATCAAATCTCAAGTTCAAGACATAGTAACTGGGGTGCAGGTGGTTGCACAGCTGATTGAGTGCATATATTACAATATGCAAGGACCTGGATTTGAGCCCCTGATCCCCACCTGTAGGGGGAAAGCTTTGCAAGTTGCAGGTGTCTTGCTGTTTCTCTCCCTCTCTATTACCCTCCACCCCCTCAATTTCTGGCTGCCTCTATCCAATAAATAAATAAAGATAATTTTTTAAATTTTAAAAAGACTTGGTATCTGTGTCCCCCTAAGTGCTCAGCCCTGTGATTTATGCTCATCAGCTATTAAGTGTAGATGATAATAAAGTAGGATTATGAAGATCAGACAGAGTTTTGCATAAATCCTTAAGAACAATATATTACACATAAAAAGAACTAAAAAATGTTGTCACCATTATTTTTATTAGGAATTACTTGCAGGGTGGCCAAACCACTGCTTTTATTTTTCTATGCAAAGTAAAAGAATTGCTTGCTTTCCAGAACATTGAGTAAGGGGTGTACAGGAATCCAGTTTGTACACAATCCAGTTTGCAACAGCTTAAGTCTTCAAATATACAATATGGAAAATTATCCTCCCTTGGAAAGGAAATATGTATAAACATATGGATAAACATCGTGGTACACAAGTCATCTATAGTCTCAAATCCTGTCATTTCCAGCTTAGAGCTTTGACAAGCCTGATTGCAATTCAGAGAGAATGTTTGCTGTCAGGACTGAAAAGTTAAACCTCCCAATATGTACTTCATATTGAACCAACTTGAACCAACCAGCTGGCTTATTTTCATCTGAATGTAGACTAAAGGAAAAGTACTCAAAATGCTGAGCCACTCAAACACAATTAAACCCTTGAGTTCAAGGAAAATCATAAATGGTTGTCTTGTTTTAAGCTTATTGAAGTTTTGCTTGAATATGGTAGGTAAAAATGTTACTTCTCCAAGTCCAAAAATTTATTCCAAAAATATTTAACAGCTCTGGGAACTAGAATCCACACATCATACAATTTTCTCATTTAGAATTTATAATTCATTAGGTTTGAATATATCCACAGCACTGTACATGCAGCACCACAATCCAGTTTGAATATTTTCACTACACCCCCAAAAGAAACTTCACAGCTTTTACTCACAGCCATTCTCCTGCAATTTTTACCTTCCCATAGCTCTGAAATGCACAAATCTATGTAGCCTCTATAGACTTGTCTGTTTTATGCACATCTCATATAAAAATGGAATCCTACAACATGTGCTCTTTTGTGTCCTATTTATATAACAGTACAAGGTTTTCAAGGTTCATCTATATTATAGCATGCATCAGGACACCGTTCTCTTTTATACCTGACTAATTCTCTATTGCATGAATGCCCCTCATTTTATTTACCCACTCATTGGGCATTTGGGCTGTCCCAAAATTTTAACTATCATGAAGACTGTTATTACGAACACTTGAAATGGGGGGTCGGGCTGTAGCACAGTGGGTTAAGTGCACAGCACCTGGCTCACCACCTGCAGAGGGGGTCGCTTCATAAGCGGTGAAGCAGGTCTGCAGGTGTCTAACTTTCTCTCCCCCTGTTTGTCTTCCCATCCTCTCTCAATTTCTGTCTGTCCTATCCAACAACAACAACAACAACAATGACAAAAATGATGAACAATAAGGACAACAAAAGGGGAAAATAGCCTCCAGGAGCAGTGGATTCATAGCGCAGGCACCACACGGAGCCCCAGCAATAACCCTGGAGGCAAAATAAAATAAAATAAAAATTGGGAGTTTGGCGGTAGTGCAGCGGGTTAAGCACAGGTGGCGCAAAGCGCAAGGACCAGCTTAAAGATCGTGGTTCGAGCCCCTGGCTCCCCACCTGCAGGGGAGTAGCTTCACAAGCAGTGAAGGTCTGTAGGTGTCTATCTTTCTCTCCCCCTTTTCTCTGTCTTCCCCTCCTCTCTTCATTTCTCTCTGTCCTATCCAACAACAACATCAGTAACAACAACAATAGTAACTACAACAACAATAAAAAACAACAGGAGCAACAAAAGGGAAAATAAATAAATACAAAAAAAAGAAAAATAAAATAAAATAAACAATTGAAGTATACAACTTTTGTGTAGTTTTATTTGATCTGTACCTAGGAATGGGATTATTGGGTCATATACTTAACACTGTTTAATGTTTTGAAGAAGTCCCAGAATTCTCTTTCCCAAAGTGGCTATACCATTTTGCATTCTCACCAGCAGTCTAAGTAGGGTATGATTTTTCCACATCATAGACAACACTTGTTATATTTGACTTTTTATTATAGCCGCCTAGTGGATTTGAAATCTTCTGTCTTTGTGATGTTGAGTTATATTTCCCTTTGACTGATGATGTTGAGTATCCTTTTGCATGTTTATTGACTATTTATATAACTTCTTTAGAAAACTCATGGCTC
Source organism: Erinaceus europaeus (assembly GCF_950295315.1). Lineage (NCBI taxonomy): Eukaryota > Metazoa > Chordata > Mammalia > Eulipotyphla > Erinaceidae > Erinaceus > Erinaceus europaeus. The sequence continues at coordinate 16,625,541 of NC_080185.1, forward strand.
CATTTTGACATTCCAGAAGGTGAGGGCAAGCATTAAGTGGCAGGCAGGATCAACTAGAACAGAAATCTGAATATGATTAAATATATATTAAATGTCTATCAAGCCCTTCCAACATATAAGTGTATCAATTAGCTTAATTTACATGAAAAAAGAAATTCCATTCTAGTGGCAAGAAAAATGTTCTATTTATATAGCTTTATCTAAGGAGAATCAATAGAAACTAGTATGTGTGTGTGTCTGTGTGTGTGTGTATTAATATTTAGAACGATGGGTTCATCTTTAAACTTCAAATTTCTAGAACATCTTATTATAGTCAATATTGTGTCAATACAGGTCAAGCCATAGGCATGACTCCTGTGAAGCTCAGAGTAACAGCAAAAACCTATTGTGTCTTCAGTATATATATTTTCTTAATTTACTTGAATTGATTCCATCCTGTTTTTATTTGACTTTATGAAAATTTCTTCCACATTGGCAAAATAATAATAATTAATAATATCACATATTTCTCTCTCCAAAGATAAACTCTCATTAGAGGAAAGATATGAATATACAGTTCATCCGCACTGCATGACCATATCAGGAGTCAACAATAAAATCATTTAGGAGAATTTACAGTACTGCAGTTTGTGGTCAAAGGTTGAGATGCCCACCCATCTCTGGAAGAACTCTGGCCAGTCTGACAAATTCAGACATTTGGAAATACGTGTTCAGCACTCTGTGACAAATCGAGAAGGCAAAGAAAGACAGAACTACAAGAGTCATTAATCTAAATTAACTAACCCAGTGACATTGTCATTGAATTTTAGCCCTGTTGCAGAACCCAGATGAATGCACTGCTTCAGGTAGGTAGGCTTTTTATTATTTTTGTTGTGGTATGTGTATTTAGAATGAATTGCAGAAGAGGGTTAATCTAATGGGATGCAGGACTTCATTGGATAGTGAAATGCTTTGTGCTTAGCATCCATTTGAGGTATCAATTAACTTTTAATTCTTGGAGAGAAACAAAAGCAGCCGTGTACAAAGACTAAATTGGGGGGTGGTGCAAGGGGTGTGCGGAGCTTATGGAAACTTGGGCCTGCTACTTTTTTTGTAGCAGGAAAAGGCCTCCTAATGTAACACAAAGGGGGTTGAGGAGTAGGGAGGGAGAAGGATGAATTAGTGTGTGGCCTGTAAACTCAATGATGTTTCTAAAGCTTGAATGGAAGTGTCAAAGCCACCCAAGTCAAAAAGGCACTAAGTCAACAGCTTTGCCAGAAAAGCACGCACTGAATGGCAATGCAAATGGTTTAGTCCAGTCACTACCCCAAGGTATCACTAGGTCTGTGAACTACTAAATCCCTAGAACCTTGCAAACTGCACATATAGTTGCAAAACATCTCACTAATTGTTGCCTGTATCTGAACTCTGGGGACAACCCACCATGTGCGAAATATGGGAGAACTCAAAAAACTGGCCAGAGGGAAGGGAGTACTCAATATGAAAAAGAACATTTATATGACCCAGGTGGCATCAAAATGGCAGAGTAGAGTATGTGTGTATGAGGGTCTGAGTTCAATCCCCAGCATCGTGTATGCCAATATGATGTTCTGATGTCTCTCTCTCTCCACCTCTCCCCCCCACCCCCGTAAGTAAACCTTTTTTAAAAAGAACATCTACTATCTTCAGGGTTTCCCAAAAGGAGCCTTTTAAGCCACTAACCCTGTGAGTTTGTCAAAACAACAGCTGTGACCCTACAGAAGCATCTCCCATTGGACACTGAAGGAAATTCTTTCTGTAAAGTGCTGTTGTGGACATGACCAGCTTCCAACCAGCAGACAACACGGGAGGAACATAATTAGTTTGTTTTCTAAAAGGGGAGCCACCTCATGCTTTTCTTCAAATTCAATCAAAACATGCACGCTCTAAATAGAAACACGTCCATTTGAAACGAGCAGCTGCCTGGGCCAGGCCTAGCCGAAGAGTCGAATTCTATTCATCTCCACACTCCAAGGCAGAAAATGCTTGGCTTTGTTCGCCCCACTGGCAGAGGCCATCAGACTCTGTCAATTGGGCAAGGGGTCTTAACGATCCAAGCAGGTGTCCTCAGAGGATGGCCAGGTGAGGAGGTCAGCTGGGGTTCCATGATTCACTCACTTGTCCTCAGTTTACAAAGCCTACCCCACCCCCACCTCCAATTAGTTACTGCCAATAGCATGCTCTTCCACACAACTGAAAGGAGTCTGCTCAGGCCTGCATGGGCCTTTTGCTACTCTTTAAGAAATCTAGGGAGAACCAAGAGCCACTATTTTCAAAAGGAGGAGTGGGGGTGAGGTGGTGGGAGGGTTAAGCACTCTCCAGAAACACTATAAAATGAAATCATAATGATATGAAAGAAATCAGCAGCTGCGAGGCCTAATGAAGCATAAAGATGGCGTCCCTCTTCAGGACTAAACAGACTCATATTCTCAAGTTCCCCCCAATATAAGGAGAAGTCTGTATTTTAGTCTTTAATTAATGAAATTTGAAAGGGGTCGATGCAGTAGACAAGCCAAAAGAAGAAAGACTAATCATCACTCTTTCTGAAAGCCCTACCCTGAACATTACCTCATCTGAGTCCCCACCCGCCAGTCCTGAGAGGTAGGTCCAGTGAGCACTAATAGCTCCACACAACAGAAGAAGAAAAGGAGTTCAGAAGGGTGAAGGGACATGTCCATAGTCACACAACTAGTCAGTATGAGTACCATGGCTAGAGGCCAGGTGTTCAAGCAAACAGCACTTAAGTCTCAACGACAGTCCCAGAGGTGGTCTCCCAAGATGGCTGAACCTTGGCTAAGCAGCATACACTTCTCAGGAAGAAAACAGGCCCTTGAAGTCCCAAAAGAAAGGCAGATCTCTTCTGCAAATAGCTTGTCACTGGCATTGGAAACAAACTTGGGATGTTCTGTTTACTCTGGTTAAAGGAGACTTCATTGTTTCTAAAAAAAAAAAAAATCCTTTAAAGTCCCTTGGGTTTCTCATGAATGCCAGTACTCAGCCTAAAAATATTTTGAAGTTCCTCAACTCTCATGTACAAAGTTTCCTCCTCAGGAGCAAGCAGTATGCACCTCACTGCTAACTTCAGGCTCCATTGGAGGCTGCAAAAAGCATTTCAGGAAGCCAAGTTAGTATCAGGGAAATCATGCTTAATGTAGGATCATTTTTTCACCATAGTCGTGTCTGCCCAATGGGCACTGAAAGGACACAGCTGCCTCTCTGTAGTCTAGTGCTCAAGAACCAGACAGTTTCTAGGTTCAAATCTTAGTTTGACTATTTGCCATCTAGGTGTCCCAGAGTTCAATAGCCTTTGAAGTCTCAGTTATCTGGTCTCAGTATTGGAGAAAAGAGTGAAGATTAAAATCATGCCTGTAAACCACTCCCTGTTAAACTGCGTATGTGAGGTAATTTGAACAGCTAAAATGATTTTAAAAAATAGTTCACCTGGCATCTTGTCATGGATGTGATCCCGGTTTGTATCCCAGAATCACATGGGAGGGTGCCACAAAACTGGGAGACATCAGATGGCATGGTCTGTCTATTTTTCTCTTTGTGTTCTTTTTCTGTCTCTATCTGAATGAAAAAGTCAGCTGGGGAAGTGAAATAGCTCACTTGTATAGTGCATTGCTTTGCCATGTGTTCGACCCAGGTTTCATTGAAGGACCCTTCCATGCTGTGGTCTCTCTCTCTATATCTCTCTCTCTATCTCCCTCTCCCTCTCCCTCTCTCTCTCTCTCCCTCTGCCTCCATGTCTCAGTCTAAACAAAAAGGAGGAGAATAAAAAAATTCATCTGGAAAAAATTAAATTGGCATGTATGAGACCCTAGCTCCACAAAATAAAATAAAATAAATTGCCTTCTAGTTTCGGCATTTAATAAGTCATTAGTGGTTAAGACTATGAACCTAGGGCCAGGTGGTGGTGCACCTAGTTGAGCATACATTACAATGCTCAAGGACCTGGGTTCAAGCCCCCACTACACACCTGCAGAGGGAAAGTTTTGTGAGTGGTGAAACAGTGGGGCAGGTGTCTCTCTTTCTCTCTGCCTATCTCCCCCTATTTCTGTCTTTATCCAATAAATAAAGATAATAAAAATTGTTTTAAAAAGTCATTTTGGTGAAGCAGTGCTGCGTCTCTCTATCTCTCTCCCTCTCTGTCTCCTCCTTCCATCTCAGTTTCTCTCTGTCTCTAGCTAATAAATGAATAAATAAAATATCTTTAAAAAGACACTAAATCTAGTGTCCTGACACATGGTAAATGCTGTTCTGCTCTTACCTAATAGGATAACAACAATAGGGAAATAAATCTGAAATATTAAAATTTAAATAGTGACATTTTAAATTTATTGGAATATAGTAAAAGATAAATATAAAACTATAATACCACAAACTACTGTAGCATGGTAAAATATGTACTTTATTAAAATATCACTAAGTATAGCATAATAAATGTATAACATTATGTTATAATATAGCAGCACTATGGAGTAGTTTCATGGATGGTCGAGCAGTACTATAGTGCATTTTCATTATGTCATTCTCTCCCTCTTTGTCTCTGTTTCCCTCGCTAATCCAAGAATGAAAATTTTTGGCTGAAGAGGCTCTTCAGCAGTGGTTTCACGCATCACAAGGCCCTGGGCTCATTCTTGGGTATTGTAAATAACCTTCAGAAATGGTCGTTGGCCACTAGGGGCTGCTGAAGTTGACATGTGGCTCATGCTGTCACTTGTTTCTGCATTCTCCCAAAACACCGTGTGGCTCCCCAATAACACTCACACCCCAACTGGGGGGGTCTTTGGTCCCCTGTGTGAGGCTGTCTGGATCTTTTTCACCCCTCTTCCCCCTAATACCCAGACAAGAGTCCACCGTGGGTATACAGTTGCTGAAGAAATGATTCATGACACATTTAATGACAGTTAGTGGTAGAGCAGTTACCACTAACAGTGAAACCTGTTGTTTTTGCCTGGGGAAACTACCCAGATCACCAAAGGCCTTGGAGGGGAGCAAGGAACTTGGCTTTGCTTCCTGACTCCTTCCTGGGCAGCACTGAGATGCAGCCCATTACCCTGGATTAAGGGACCGGTGAACCGAAACAGGCCTACATAACAACAGTCAGGTGCAGATCCTAAGCACAGTTATTTGATCTCCAGTCACCAGTAGTCAGTATGTCACCATTCAAAAGCTCAAGAATTTTCTATAACTTTAGCAATATTGGCAGCCAATTGGAGCAGTGCCTTATGCATCCCAGGCAAATAATTTCAGCCAACATTCCTGAGATCTGCTAGGCTGAGTCACAATAAAGATCACTCGCTAAGCACCAAGAATTCAAATGAGCTCATAACCTTCCAATTCAGTGAGGGAGAAACTTATTTCTCCCATCTTCCATATGAAGTCACTCAAAGTCATGTTAAGTGTTAGGCCCAAGATCATAGAGTCAAAGTAAAATAAGGTAGGTTTTCCAATCTAGAGCCCCTGTAGCCAAGAACCAATCTTGCTGACCTCAATGATCATATTTGTAGCCACACTACAGTACTGCTAGCTAAGTCCATAAGTATTAACCACTGGAAAGGCTACACCTATGATAGTGGCCCTGACTTTTTCTGCGCTACCTCCTGGTTCAGCTGAGCACACCAGCTATATTCATAGATAACAGTGAAAAGGGCTAGAATGAAATTCATAAAATGATGCAGAAGTCCAGAGAAGGAGGTGCTTAAATGTTACAGGCAGGATTTGGAAAAAATAAGGCCCCTTTATACAACTGAGTTTCAAAAAACAAACAAACAAACAAAACTACCCTTTTTCCTCAGACTCTGCAAAATGTATTTATTTTGCTCTCACTAAAGTGCCTTCGACATGTCATTTCTTACTTCCTTTAATGTTTCTCCTTTCTGAAGAAGAAAAAATTTCCTTAAGCCTCCTGGTTCTTACTAGTATTTTCACTGTGACAATCCAGTCATTGTCAGAGGACAAATTTTAAAGAGGAATGGGAGACTGCATTAGATGAGTTTCAAGACTCCTTCTGACTCTGAAAGTGGAAACTTCCACAAGCAAAGAGTTCAGAGGCAGAGAGCACCTCAAGAGAAAATGACAGAAATCATCAAAGATCTATCCAACCCAAACCTGACTTCATTTTCAAAATTTCAAAAATGCCTCTCCACCATACATACAGCTCCAGCTAGAGTGGTCAACAACTTTCTCCCACGTTTTTAAACTGCTTCACTTTTCACCTCCTTCAGGACTGAAAATGTTAGTCTTACAAATGATGGTCCTCCCAAATTAGCTGGGCAGGCTAGCAGAAAGGCCCAAAGAAGATAGATCCCAAAACCCTAACTCTGGCTGGGCTCAACAAATGGTACTCAATGCCTAAACAGCTGAGATAAAATCTAAGATGATCAGATAAAGGGAGGACTACAAAAGTTGAATAAGGGCAAGAGACGAGCCCTTTTAATAATGGTCTGTTTGGCCAATACCACACCACTTCATCATCTGGGGCCTTAGTTAGGGAATTCTTGTATTCCCATACACAATACAATGGACCTAGACCTCTGAGGGGTCCTCTCTCCACTAACACTGGTCACTTTCATAAGGAAGGCATCTTGTGGGCCCTCCCAGGACCTTGTCCTCACCATAAAGCAGTAACAGTAGGATAGCCCCAGTCTCTGAAGGGAGGCTGGAGGTATCCTGCCCTGCCACTGGAAAAAGGCTGGTTCTGATAATTGCAGCCTGCAGTGTTCCCAGTTGTGACCATGAGCTATAAGCTCAGACCAATAGGGACTTAGAGGTTACACAGGCTCTGGTGATTAAATATAAACATAAACATAAATATAAGCATAGACATAAACAAACATATATGCATATGTATATATGGGCCTGGGATCAGGTGGATGGAGGTAAATAGTTAATTTTAATCACAGAATTTTTTTTCAAGAACAGGAACTACTTGCTGCCCTAATCCAAATTTCTAGCCCTTTTTCTCTACTCTGACACCATTCTCTCAGACAACATTCTTTTTTTAAAATATTTATTTTATTTATTTATTCCCTTTTGTTGTCCTTTTTGTTTTATTGTTGTAGTTATTATTGTTGTCGTAGTTGTTGGATAGGACAGAGAGAAATGGAGAGAGGTGGGGAAGAAAGAGAGGGGGAGAGAAAGATAGACACCTGCAGACCTACTTCACCGCTTGTGAAGCGACTCCCCTGCAGGTGGGGAGTCAGGGCTCGAACCGGGATCCTCTTGCCAGTCCTTGTGCTTTGTGCCACCTGCGCTTAACCTGTTGTGCTACAGCCCGACTCCCTCAGACAATATTCTTATCCAACCTCAGGCTAGCTACCAAACTCAAGCAAAGCTACCATAGCTATGTACATGCCTAAAATGGACTTCCTAGCTTTCTTCTACCCTAAAATTCTTAATCTCATCTACTTGAATCCTACTTTTTGGTTCCTGTTCATTAACCATCTTGTCTCAGCTTAGGTCATGTCACCTTCTAGACACCAAGTTACAGATGCTACCATGACCCCATCCTGACTTCTCTGGGCAGACGACCTCAACCAATGTGTCCTGGACCCTCGCATTTCCAGAGTTGTGGTCCACTAGAGAAATATAGAAATATAGAACAGTCTGGGGGTATGGATAGCCCTATAAATGCCCACGTTCATCAGAGAAGCAGTTCTGCCAGAACTCCTACCTTCTGTTCCCCCAAAACAACCTTGATTCATACCCCCAGCTCTGAACTCCAGCTCAGTCAGCACCCAGAGAGACAGAAGCAAAAGGAGAGGGACATATGAAGGTAGTTATGTTGTAATTAGTGGCTTGGAGGGGAAGAGAGGATTAGATCAGGAGAAAAAGGGGCAACTATGTATAAATGTGGACAGATAGCTGTAGAGAAGATGGTTGGCCTATGTCTACAACCCTAGAGGAACTGTGGTGGATTGCAGTGGGGAGATTGAAAAGTCAGAACCCTGGTGGCGGGAATGGTGTGGATTCAAACCCCTGTTGACATGTAATTCAAACCTCTTGGATCACCTCAATTTTTTAATTTCTTTATTGAGGGATTAATGGTTTACAGTCAAGAGTAAAATGCAATAGTTTGTTTGTACATGCATAACATTTCCCAGTTTTCCACATAACAATACAACCCCCACTAGGTCCTCCTTTGCCATCATGTTCCAGGACCTGAACCCTCCCCCACCACCCCAGAGTATTTTATTTTGGTGCAATACATCAACTCCAGTCCAAGTTCTACTTAGTGTTTTCCCTTCTGATCTTGTTTTTCAGCTTCTATGAGTGAGATGATTCCATCTCATCCTTTTGTTTTGACTTATCTCACCTAACTGCCCCTGCGGCTACAGACAGACTATGACCCACATAGTCAACAACTGCCACCTCTCCAGATTCAAAGGAGGTCTCGAAACTTTACATCAGGCTCAACCTGACGCTGTTGACTGGCTATGAAAGAAGGGAAAACACTAGAAGAAGAAGAACCTAACGTGATTTCTTCAAGCTCCATCCAAGATGGGTTAAAGAAGGTCAATTAACCATTTTTAATAGCTGAGTAGTATTCCATTGTGTATATAGACCACAAGGTACCCTGCCACTCATCTGTTGTTGGAAACTAGGGTTGCTTTCAGGTTTTGGCTATTACAAATTTTGCTTCTATGAACATAGGCATACACATATCTTTTTGTTTGGTTCCTTAGAATATATCCCCAGGAGAGGGATTGCAGGGTCATAGGGTAGGACTACTTTTAGCCACCTTCTGAGAGTTCTCCAGACTTCTCTCCACAGGGATTGGACAAATTGGCATTCCCACCAGCAGTGCAAGAGGGTTCCTTTGTCCCCACAACCTCTCCAGCATTTGTTGCTGCTAACTTTTCTGATGCATGACATTCTCAGAGGAGTGAAGTGGTATCTCATTTTTGTCTTTATTTGCATTTCTCTGATAATCAATGACTTGGATAATTTTTTCGTATGTTTATTGGACTTCTGGATCTCTTCTATGGAGAATATTATGTTCATATACTCTCTCCATTTTTGGTTGGGGTCATTTGTTTTCTTGTTGCTGAGTTTGGGGAGCTCTTTATATATTTTGGTTATTACCCTGCTGTCTGATGTATGGAATATGAAGAACCTCAGTTTTTTTAATGTGCAAAAAATGGCACTGTTCCAGAGGTTTGTGGAACATAATTGGACCAGGGTTATTGACAGTCCTTCTACATGACAGATTGATATCTAGATGTGTTCATCAGGTATTTATCAATACATTCTTTGACAGACCAATGCAAAATTAAGAGTTGCAAAGACCAGAGTTTCAGAGTTGACAGACCAATGCACAAACACAATTAGTCACTTTTGAATTCTACTGTCTGGGGCCTGAGTAAAACCTCTTAGCTAACTGGCTATATTCTTCTAACAGTGTAGTGATATCTTCCAAGACCTCTTCAAACAATCTGAGCTTTTCTTCTTTTGTGCATACTTACATCCACCTCTTAACCTTTGCCTATGCTTGTTCTCTCAAATCATCAAGGTCTGTCTTATCTTTTAGGTGTCATCTGGGGCAAAATCTTTCTCTTCCATTATGTAGTGCTTGTTGAGTGCCTAAATTAAAAAAATTGTCTCAGTTATTCAGTACTTTGAGTAGATTTGAAAGAATAAAAATGCTCATGATTATGTCAGCCCTTATCTTGAGATGTGATTGAAGCATTATTTCTACAGATGTGACTGAAGCAGCACAGTGGATGAGTAAGCAAGTTATAAGACTACATAGCATGGTCCTGGAAGAGCAGAGACAGCAGACATTGATGAATTAAGTTAGGCAAAAGATAATAAGCGATTATCACTCCATTTACTATTTTTGCAGAAGTTAAGGAAAATCCATCCTGATCCATAAGGACAGATGACGTGATGGATAAAATTTTACCTGTCATGTGTGTGTGTGTGTGTGTGTGTGTGTGTGTGTGTGTGTTTATCTTTTGTTGCCAGGGAAAACAATAGAGTCTAAGACCTATTACAAGAAAGGAAAATCCACTGTAGTTCTGAAGGACCAGTAACTAACTTGCCTCAAAACCACATTCTATTTGTCCTGAAGTACCTATCCTATTTTTCAAAAAGCAGACAAGATAGAAGCCACCAGTCCTTCTTAATATCCATATAATATCTAAAACAATAGAACAGGGAGGTTGATTTGAGTATTGTTTTGCCCTCCACTGCATATCCCAATATTTTCCCTTTTCACAAAAGTTGATGTGTTTGGCTTTCAGTGGCATCAGACAGTGGGTGCTCCATCAACTTCAGGGTGAGGTTATGGTCCTAGAAGAGGGCCACAGTTTATCACCACATGTCCCATAGAAACAAAGATAGCATAGTGTAACCTTTCTCAGTTTTATCACCACTAGACTCAAGTAATAGAAGATGCTAATGAAATAAAGAAGATTAGTGGGTGGCTAGGGCCAAGGAAGGAGAAACAGAGTGGAAGCTCTCATTCATATACAAAGCCAGTGGGAAACTAGAGTTTTAATGATATCTATACAAGTCCCAGCCTCATCTTCTCCTACTCAAGCAAGCATTTCAAAATTCAAGTGAATAAGAGCAACATTTTCAAAAGAAGATACATGAGCTAAGTCATTGACTAAAATAGGCTCTCATTCACAAATTCCAGACTCTTCCTGACTAGGAAGAACAAATTACTTGCAACCCAACTTGAAATTTATTGAGACACACCAAAGTGTGACCACACTGCAAATGAGAAACAGAGTGGAGCAGGAGGTCTCTTTTCTGGAGGAAGGATTGTATAGTAAACTTGCTATGGAAACAGTCACAAGTCAGAGATGACATTTTAATGCAAGGAAATGCTTGTAAAGTGTATGCATGATGTACGATTATAAGGCCAAACAGAAGATAGCCCCATGTAACTGTATTTAAACCAGTGCTGTGCATGGTGCATATGGAGAGGGCTTTTTCTCATTCTGCCTTACAATGTGTCCTCTTGATCACTGCAACAAATCAGGGGAGGGGTTAAGAATACTATTGAGGTCATACAATTCAAAAGAGCTTCTCTGGGGAAATTCACCCAGGAATATTTGAGATTTTGTAGAAAGACAATCTGTTGATGATATCTACCAAAAAATTGATCCAACGGTAATTGCTTTGCTGCCTCCCCCCTACCACACCCCCAGATGTTCTGCATTTCTAACTAGTAGGAATAAACATTAGTCAGACACTGTCTTTTTTGCTCCTTTCAAAGCAAAGCTTCTTCCCTCTTAAGCTGTCTTCTCAACAGCACTGGTAGCCTCAGTCTGTATAACAGTGTTATCCAAGTCAGCACAGCCTTCCTTAAAAGTGCATGAACCAACTAAGCCTTGCTGGCACAGAATTTGTCATCCTTTCAGTCTTCAAGACTTGGTTCTTTTTTTTTTTCTTTTTTATTTAAGAAAGGATTAATTAACAAACCCAAAGGGGAGGAGGGGTACAATTCCACACAATTCCCACCACCCAATCTCTATATCCCACCCCCTCCCCTGATAGCTTTCCCATTCTCTATCCCTCTGGGAGCATGGACCCAGGGTCATTGTGGGTTGCAGAAGGTAGAAGGTCTGGCTTCTGTAATTGCTTCCCCGCTGAACATGGGCATTGACTGGTCGGTCCATACTCCCAGTCTGCCTCTCTCTTTCCCTAGTAGGATGGGTCTCTGGGGAAGCTGAGCTCCAGGACACATTGGTGGGGTCTTCAGTCCAGGGAAGCCTGGCCAGCATCCTGATGACATCTGGAACCTGGTGACTGAAAAGAGAGTTAACATACAAAGCCAAACAAACTGTTGAGCAATCATGGACCCAAAGCTTGGAATAGTGGAGAGGAAGTGTTAGGGGGGTACTCACTGCAAACTCTAGTGTACTTCTGCTTTCAGGTATATATTTTGCAATAGTTTACGGATACGTGTGAACATATGCTCTCTCTCACAGAAACTGGTTTATATGTAGGTTTTGGGACTTTGTTAGAAAGTGAACCACCTGAGATGGAATTAGAGTATACTATGAAAGGAAAGGTCTCACCCGAGTAATGAAGCTGAAGGGTTGTCATTCCACACATGAAGTCTCTGGACACAGTCTGAAGTGAAGCATGTTGAGGTGGCAATCGTTGCATTGGTTAGGTTGCAATCGGCAGATGCAATATTATTTGATATGGATTGGGAGAGGCATACGGGAAAGTGGGCCCTATTCAAGGGTTCCAGGACTGGGGGAAGTAGAGGCTCTATAGTGGAGATGTGAGGTTCCTGCTGTCTTAGGGTTCAAAAAGACAATTGATAGTTAATGTTATCATCACATTATTTGGTAATTGGGTTAACTTTGAAAAGTCCTTTTGTTATGGTTTGCTGTACAGTACCCAGTATCTTGTATATAGCTGTGCTATTGGTTGCTTCTGATCTACTTGGTCTAGGCTTTTGAGAGAGTCTGCATATCAATTACAGAGCCTATATATTAAGAGATTCAGTTTGTGTTTTGAAAAACTTCGAGACATACAATTAATTTTCCCCTTCTCGTATTAATTAACTAGAGATTTATATGACTACATTTTACTAGGAGTGTACATAAACACCATGCCCACCACCAAAAGACTGTGACCCGTCCCTCCCACCCACTCCCACCCCCCACTGGCCCAGGAAGCTGCATGTCTACCCCTCACCACAGGGTTTTTACTTTGGTGCCCTACTTACAATTTGGTCAGGTCCTGCTTTTAGTTTCCCTTTCAGATCTTCTTACTCAACTTCTGTTGATGAGTGGGATCATCCCATACTCATCTTTATCTTTCTGACTTAGCTCACTTAACATAATTCCTTCTAGCTCTGTCCAAGATGGATCAGAGAAGGTGGGTTCATTGTTCTTGATAGCTGCATAGTATTCCATTGTGTATATATACCACAGCTTTCTCAACCACTCATCTGTTGTTGGGCACATGGGTTGATTCCAGGTTTTAGCTATTATGAATTGTGCTGCTATGAACATAGGAGCACACACCTCTTTTTGGTTGGGTGTTATGGAGTCCTTGGGGTATAACCCCAGGAGAGGAATTACTGGATCATATGGAAGGTCCATGTCTAGCCTTCTGAGAGTTTTCCAGACTGCTCTCCACAGAGGCTCTACCAATTTACATTCCCACCAGCAATGTAAAAGGGTTCCTCTGTCCCCACAACCACTCCAGCATTTGTTGCTGCTGTCCTTTTTGATGTATGCCATTCTTACAGGAGTGAGGTGGTATCTTAGTGTTGTCTTAATTTGCATTTCTCTGACAGTGACCTAGAGCAGTTTTCCATATGTTTGTTAGCCTTTTGGATCTCCTCTGAGGTGAATGTTTTGTTCATATCCTCTGCCCATTTTTGGATGGGTTCATTTGCTTTTTTGGTGCTAAGTTTGCTGAGCTCTTTATATATTTTGGTGATTAGTTTCTTGTCTGATGTATGGCATGTGAAGATCTTCTCCCATTTTGTGAGGGGTCTCTTCGTTTAATAGTTTCTTTTTTTTTTTTTTTAATTTTTTTTTAATATTTATTTTATTTATTTATTCCCTTTTGCTGCCCTTGTTGTTTTATTGTTGTAGTTATTATTGTTGTTGTCGTTGTTGGATAGGACAGAGAGAAATGGAGAGAGGAGGGAAAGACAGAGAGGAGGAGAGAAAGATAGACACCTGCAGACCTGCTTCACAGCCTGTGAAGCGACTCCCCTGCAGGTGGGGAGCCGGGGTTCGAACCGGGATCCTTATGCCGGTCCTTGTGCTTTGCGCCACCTGTGCTTAGCCCGCTGCACTACAGCCCGACTCCCTAATAGTTTCTTTGGATGTGCAGAAGCTTTTCAATTTGATGTAGTCCCATTGGTTTGTTTCTGCTTTAGTCTTCCTTGCAATTGGATTTGATTCATCAAAGATGTTCTTGAGCTGTAGGTGGGAAAGCGCTTTACCAATGTTTTCCTCTAAGTATTTGATTGTTTCTGGTCTGACATCTAGGTCTTTGATCCATTTTGAGTTGATTTTTGTTTTTGGTGAAATAAAGTGGTTCAATTTCATTCTTCTGCATGTTACAACCCAGTTTTCCGAGCACCATTTATTGAAGAGAGTCTCCTTTTTTTTATATACAGCAGTATATCAAAAAGATTGTTCATCACGACCAAGTGGGATTCATCCCAGGAATGCAAGGCTGGTTCAACATCCATAAGTCAATCAATGTCATTCACCACATCAATAAAAGCAAAGCCAAAAACCACATGATTATCTCAATAGATGCAGAGAAAGCCTTTGACAAAATCCAACACCCATTCATGCTCAAAACTCTACAAAAAATGGGAATAGATGGGAAATTCCTCAAGATAGTGGAGTCTATATATAGCAAACCTACAGCCAACATCATACTCAATGGACAGAAGCTGAAAGCATTTTCCCTCAGATCGGGGACTAGACAGGGCTGTCCACTGTCACCGTTACTCTTCAAGATAGTATTGGAAGTTCTTGCCATAGCAATCAGGCAAGAGAAAGAAAGCAAAGGAATACAGATTGGAAGAGAAGAAGTCAAGCTCTCACTATTTGCAGATGATATGATAGTATACATAGAAAAACCTAAAGAATCCAGCAGAAAACTACTGGAAGTTATTAGGCAATATAGCAAGGTATCAGGCTACAAAATCAATGTACAAAAATCAGTGGCATTTCTTTATGCAAACACTAAATCTGAAGAAGAAGAAGACATCCATAAATCACTCCCATTTACTGTTTCAGCAAAATCAATCAAATACCTAGGAATAAAGTTGAGCAAAGAAGTGAAAGACTTGTATGCTGAAAACTATGAGTCGCTACTCAAGGAAATACAAACTGATACCAAGAAATGGAAGATATCCCATGCTCATGGATTGGAAGAATAAATATCATCAAAATTAATATTCTCCCCAGAGCCATATACAAATTTAATGCAATATCCATCAATGTTCCACCAAGCTTCTTTAAGAGAATAGAACAAACACTACAATCATTTATCTAGAACATGAAAACACCTAGAACTGCCAAAACCATCTTAAGGAAAAGAAACAGAAATGGAGGCATCACACTCCTAGACCTTAAACTATATTATAAAGCCATCATCATCAAAACAGCATGGTACTGGAACAAGACTTGGTTCTTAAGATTGAAAAACCTGAAGGCTCTCGCCTGAAGACAGTCAATGTTAAATGTGCAAGAACCCAGCTTTGAGACCAGATCCACACAATGAAAAGTATCTTTGCTTTCTGGTCCTTTTCCCAGTCATGACATGATCTCCCCAGACAATAACTTGGATCCACCTGCATGTCACATTTCAGTCTCAGGGGGGAAAAAAAACTACTATAGCCACAGGCCCTTTGGAATATGACTAAAATATGCCTACTAGCTATCCACAAAATGGAGACCTTTCCCCAACTCTTCATCTGCACTACTCCAGCCTTTAGGTTCATAATTAGAGAACAACTTATTTGGTTTTATATGTTAACTCTCTTTTCAGCCAACAGATTCCAGATGCTAGCATGATGCCAACCTGAATTCCCTGAACAGACAACCCCATCAATGTGTCCTGGAGCTCCCATTCCCCAAAACCCCACCCCACTGGAGAAAGAGAGAGGCAGACTGGGAGTATGGATCGACCTGTCAACGTCCATGTTCAGTGGGGAAGCAATTACAGAAGCCAGACCTTCCACCTTCTGCATCCCACAATGACCTTGGGTCCATACCCACAGAGGGTTAAAGAACAGGAAAGCTATCAAGAGAGGGGATGGGATAAGGAGTTCTGGTGGTGGGATTTGTGTGGAGTCTTACCCCTCTTATCCTATGGTTTTGTCAGTGTTTTTTTTTTATAAATAAAATAAAATAAAATTTAAAAAGTATCTCTGCACTGGAATAGGGGGTGGCACCCAGTAATTGGAGTTCTGTTTTCTTTCCTTTTCTTGTCAGTTGAGAATTGAACACTGAATGATTATAAAACCATGGGACAGCAGACTCGCTCCTTCAAATGCTGGTATTAGTCTATCTTAAATCAGTGAAAGTCCTACCAGCCACATCTCTGATGATCAATTTTTGAACAATAGCACATGCAAGTCACAAAGGTGAACAGCCTGTGTGTCCTCAGACCCATGGAAGACAGGGTAATCAAGAAATGAAGATTCGATATATTAACCCATTATAATTTGGGGCTAATTGGGTAACAAATTATAGCCCTGCTTTTTCTGGTAAATACATTATATAACTTTGTTTATGGTGAGATAATGTAATGTCTACTACATTTTTCCTTTATTGGGTCATAAGGGTGCATTCTTTTGTATAGTCATGATTGGAAAAGAGTCTTTAAAATTATTAAGCTATGGTTTTGTCACTATTTCTATTTTATAAATAAAAATTAAAAATAAAATAAAATTATTAAAAATATTTTTACTGTCCAAATCTATGGACATTTTCCCACAATGAACAATCCAATTAAATAATATAGTCTTCAAACTATGGGGTTACAATTCCCCCATAAGTCTTACAGCACTACTTACTGACAGGAAAGTCATTTTATATTATCATGATATTGTTTTCCATACATCATATAAATTCACTTTGCTGTGTCAAAGGAATAAATGCTTTTTTAAATATAAAAAAATCTGTTGGTTTTAGTTGACACAAGCACAAGAAAAATACTATTCTTTGGAATCTTATGTACTCAAATGTAAAATATAAACACATAACACAATGCTCTGCTATTATTCAAAAACCAATTCCTCCTATACTTTTCTATCTTTCTACACTTGGTAGCTAGCCACTGACTTATACAAGTGTAGGAACAATTTCACATACACACAGGAAGAATTACCAGGCTGAATGTCTACCATATGCCTATTCTCTGACTTATTGGCTTCCACCTAAATTTCACCCTAGACATTTGCAAAATCACTTCTGTTGATCTCTCCCTAACTATTGGATTATCAGCAAAGTCATGACCCATTTTTGCAACAAATATCACTCATTCATTTTTGAAAGTACTAGAGTAATCTGCATCTGTGTTAATGCTATGGCATTTGACAGGTGACAGTTCAAGCCTCATTAAACAAAAAATAAAGTGGTTTGATTGAGTTTTGGAGATTTTATAACATACTGAAGATAGAAGACCAAACTATATATTTTCATCATATTTTACTGTTAAATGGGAAGAATGCATGTCAATCTTATGAAAAGCTGTGTAAACCTGGGGCCAGGCAATGGCATGCCTGATTAAGTGAACACATTACAGTGTGCAAGGACCCAGGTTCAAGCCCCTGGTCCACAATTGCAGGGGAAAAGCTTCATGAGTGGTGAAGCAGAGCTGCAAATGTCTCTCTGCCTCTCTTCCTTCTACCTCCCCTTTCCCTCTCATATTCTCTCTGTGTTTCTATCTAGTAATAAATAAATAAATAAATAAATAAATAAGATTATGAAGTGGGGTCAGGTAGTAACACACTTGACTACGTCCTCACATTATAGTGTGCAAGGACCCAGGTTCAAGCCCCTGGCCCACAGTTGCTGGGGAAAAGCTTCATGAGTGGTGAAGCAGAGCTGCAGGTGTCTCTCTGTCTCTCTCCCTCCCTCTCTATCCTCCATTCACCCTCAGTTTCTCTCTATCCAATAATGAATAAATAAAAGACTTTTTAAAATAAAATTTTAAAAAGTCATATAAATCTATGGTGACAATATTCTACAAGAATGTCAGTGTCAAAAGTGGTTCATGAAATGCTATGCTGGTGATTTTGATCCTAACTACACTCCTTGGTCAGGGAGGCCTACCAAGGTTGATCACAAAAATAAAGGAATTGATGGAGTCAAACCTGCATTGCACCAAACAAGAGATTCCATTGAACATCCATCATTCAAGCATTCACGACCACCTGAAGAAGCTGAGATATGCAAGCAAGCTTGATCATTGTGTGTGTGTGTGTGTGTATGTATGTATACATATATATATATATGATTAAAATAAATAAAATTTAAAGGGTAGGTGTAGATAACATAATGATTATACAAAAAGATTATTGTGCCTGAGGCTCTAAAGTCCCAGGTTCAATCTCCTGCACCACCATAAACCAGAGCTGAGCAGTGCTCTCTCTGTATATAATTAAAAAGAAAATAACAAAATCAGCAAGCACATCCCACCAGGATGACATAAGTCAGGGAGGTCAGGATTTGTGTAGTCTTTCAAGTTACTTTTAAAAGAAGATGACTTTGAAAACACAAAGACCATGTTTTATTTAGAATCTTGTCCTTGGTCTCCTAAACCATAGTATGATTTGGATTTCTCTTTCTAGTTCCTTAACAATTCAGAAGCAGTAATTGAGGCCTCTCTACATACAAATCCCTCATAAGGAGGGACATGGAAGTAATTAAATAGTGATTTTGTTCCTCTAAAAAATATTGGTACAAAAAACAGGTAGGGGGCAGGTGGTAGAACACCTGGTAGAGTGCACATGTTGCCATATGCAAGGACCCTAGCTCAAGCAGTACTTAGTATATGGTATTAGTGAAGAGGCACACATTGTTGATGGAAAACTGGAAAACATTAATTCTGTCTTGTTCTTTCTAGCAAGGCATTCTGGAGGCCCTAGCATTAGAGTGGAGGTTTAAAGTGGAGAGAGGGCTTTCTTCGAAATCTATGTGAGGATGAAGAAATAGGACACGAGGGTTGAAGATGTAACTCTGCCTTTTAAAACACAGGGCTTTCATATCTTTCAATATCCAGCACTGTCATATGCCAGAGCTGAGTGGTGCTCTGGTCTCTTTTATTCTCTTATCTCTCAGAAAAATAAATAAATATTTCTAAAAGGAAAGAGTCATAGAAGAGCTTCATTTCAGAGGTTCTACTTTTGTTTATAAAATACAACATTGAGAGTAAGGGATATAGTTCAATCTATTAGAATACCAGCTGCATGCTTGAAGTCCCAGAAGCCCCATGTTCAGTCCCCAGCACCACCATATTTCAAGGTTAAGCAATACTCTGGACTCTCTCTCTCATACAAAAATAAATAAATCTTTTTTTAAAGGGGGGGAGGATGGTTAGGGAAGATAACACAATTTGACTGAGGGGATACAACTGAGCTTGAAATGCATGATGAGCTCTCTGTTCCACCCCTCCAGCTACAGAAAGTCCACTTGGGCTGTTGGCATTTGTTAAATTCCCATCTATATTTTCTTTTGTAATTTTATTTATTTATTTTCCCTTTTGTTGCCCTTGTTGTCTTTTTATTGTTGTTGTAGTTATTATTGTTGTTGTTACTGATGTTGTAGTTGTTGGATAGGACAGAGAGAAATGGAGAGAGGAGGGGAAGACAGAGAGTAGGAGAGAAAGACAGACACCTGCAGACCTACTTCACCACCTGTGAAGTGACTCCCCTGCAGGTGGGGAGCCAGGGGCTCGAACCAGGATCCTCATGCCAGTCCTTGCGCTTCGCACCACCTGCGCTTAACCCGCCACGCTACCACCCAGCTCCCCTATATTTTCTTTTGAACTGTAAGTTCTCCTGTTAAAAAGGAACTTGAAAACTGCCAGGTAAGGTGATTTTAAAATGGCCTTTCCAGCCCTGGCCTCCTATGGATCACAGCAAAGAAGCATGACCAGAAAAAAAAGAAGGAGAAGGAGAAGGAGAAGGAGAAGGAGAAGGAGAAGGAGAAGGAGAAGGAGAAGGGGAAGAAAAAGGGGGAGGGGAGGGGGGGAGGGGGAGGAGGGGAAGGGGAAGGGGAAGGGGAAGAGGAAGAAGAAGAAGAAGAAGAAGAAGAAGAAGAAGAAGAAGAAGAAGAAGAAGAAGAAGAAGAAGAAGAAGAAGAAGAAGAAGAAGAAGAAGAAGGGGAAGAAGAAGAAGAAGAAGAAGAAGAAGAAGAAGAAGAAGAAGAGAGATGTGATGTTACCTTTCAGCAGAAAAGGTAAGTCTGGGAGCCAACATATATTTGATTTTTTCTTTTTGTTTTTAACCAGAACATCACTTAGCTCTAACTATGAAGAGAGCTGGACAGCAAGCCTGGGCCCTTCTGCATGCAAATCCTCTGCACTTTTTGCTGTACTATCTCCCTGGTCCAGAAGCCAACATTTATTTAGCAGCTATGATGTACTTTAGGTATTTCACATATTGCCATTTAATCCAAACAGCAAACCTGTTCAAGCACGTATTAGGATCTATCCTTGTTTATAGGTCAGAAAATGAGCTTCAAGAAACCAAGGAACTTGCCCAAAGGTAAGAAAAAAAGGTTAGAAAAAGAAATAAGAGTTGGTCAAAGGATTCAAATTCAGGAGTGCTAAGCCAGAGAGCAAATTGCTACCTCCCTGAGCAGGTCTGAGTTCAGGCACTCAGAGAAAGGTTAGCCCTTCAATAAAATTATAAATTTATGTTAAGTGAAATAAGTCAGAAACAGAAGGATGAATATGGGATGATCTCACTCTCAGGCAGAAGTTGAAAACCAAGATCAGAAGAGCAAACACAAGTAGAACCTGAACTGGAGTTGGTGTATTGCACCAAAGTAAAAGACTCTGGGGTGGGTGGGGCTGGGGGAGAATACAGATCCACAAAGGATGACAGAAGACCTAGTGGGGGTTGTATCGTTATATGGAAAACTGGCAAATGTTATGCATGTACTAACTATTGTATTTAATGTCAAATGTAAAGCATTAATTCCCAAATAAAGAATTTAAAAAAATTACAGAGAAAGTAAGAAAGGCTGGAACTGTACATAGCAAGGACAACCACATCATCTCAGTCTCTTTTGGAACAAATATTAACTTTATATTCCATTATTGATTCTTTTCTTTTCTTTAAACTTAAGTGTCATGGTACTAGAGCATTATATAGGCACCAGGTGTGTGTCAGTGAAAATCAACACATGGGTCCTCTTTTGTCCTGATTTATGCCCCCCCCCTGCCCCGCAAGTTTCCTCTCCCTGGTCCCTTGTGATAAGCACTGATGGATCTTAAAGCCTAAAAGTTCAGTACTATTTCCTTTCGTGCATGTTTGTCTGTTTCCCTTACGCAACCAAAAGTGTTTCCTAGAGAATTTCCTCACTATTTGATGCTGATGGTTGTTGAAAATGACCCCAGGTGACTGGAATCTCAGGGGGAAGCACTTGATCAAACTGGGTGTGTCAGGTTGCCACACCTGCTCAGAAATAGAAACACAAGGGCACCCACAGTTGAATTGTGGCGAAGGACATTTGAGCACCTTAGATAACTAGTCTGAAAACAAGAAACTCTGGACTGAGTAAAATGAAGTATGTCCTTTGGGTATCTACTGAATGGTCTCAGCAAAGATGTGAAGAGAGGGAAACCCCCATCACTGTTAGTCGGAATACAAATCAATGCAGCCCCTGTGGAAAACAGTTTAGAGATTCATGAAAGCATTAAAAATCAACATGTCACATGACCCAGAAATTCATCTTTTAAGCATCTATCCAGGCAACACAAAAACACGGATTTAAAAAGATCTGTGCACACCCACATTTGTAACAGTAACACCACTATTTGTAATAGTCAACTTTTGGAAACAACCCAAATGTCCAGCAACAGAAGAATGGATAAAGAAGCTCTGGCATGAAAACACAATGGAATACTACACAGCTGTAAGAAGTGATGACATGGTCTCCCTTGCTCTACAGCATGGAAGGAACTAGAGGAAATCATGTCAAGATAAGCTAATAGAAGGGTGAATACCATATGAGATCTCTCACAGATGGACTCTAAAAAAAAGAAGTTATGGACAATACAGGGTTAGTCCTCAATGGCCTATAGTCTGTAGCAGCAGATTCAGAGACTCAGAAGGGACAAGGGATAATTACTCAGAGGAACCTGGGGACCTAAGTCCCTATGGTAAGATAAAATGATGGTTTGGCTGAGGGTGAAATATACTGACACCTCTCTTGAGGAAATGTGGACATGTACCTTTGTGACAACAAAAATCCTGAAAATTAACATTTCCTCAATAAAGTGATAATGGAATTAGGAGGGAGTTCCACAGTATACCCAAGACCTGTATCTCTGTTCTCCACTGCTCTGCCTCCCTGCAGCTGACTGGATATAGTCAAGTCCATCTGCATCCTGAACATCCACTTTTTAATCGAGAGAGACAATAAAACTCAATGTGGAGGGCTGCTTCTGGGATGGAGAAAAAGCATGCCTCAGGCAGCTGGTGCCATGCCTATACCCTTAAATGGGCACTCCAAATAATGGGGGAGCTGCTATTGTTTTTCAACCATTTATTCAAGATTCTCTGCAGATTTGGGTTTTGAGAGGGGTCCATAGTTCAAGCCAACTCTGTTTGGGAGCTGAATAGTTTATTCTCATACAGTGGGGCACGTTTGGGCCTGGGCAGTAAGAAATGAGGGCATTTTGAAAACAAATTTGACAACTCAAAAGCATTTCTTGAAAATGCAAGCCACTGGTATGGACGTGAACTCATTCAGGCTACTCATAAACACTCTCCTCATATCTTGGAAAGCTTGGTTTAGAAAGAAATGTTCTGGCTGCAATAATTGCCTGTCTTTTATAACCATTGTCTTTCAAAACACAAAACTACTAAGTTGGTCCGGTAAGAAAGCAGGTGAAGCAGGAAAGATATGTAAAGCTTTATATGTACAGCTTGTTTTCCATGACATGGGAGGTCTGCTTTTGAAAGCAAGCAAAGTGTTCATTTATTAAGAGAAACCAGTTCTTTGGGCTCCTGCTAAGTGTTTGGGGGCTCAGCAATTACCAAAAAGAAAAAAAACACAACAACCTTAAATTATGATTCAACCCTCCCTCCTACCCACTCCTCCAGCTCCCTGCAAAACAGGAAATCTCACTTTGCCTGCATGAGGCCCTCATCCTCACAGCCTAGTTTTCGAATGGGGCAGAATGTTATGTGAAACAAGTCACACACACACACACACACACACACACACACACACACAAAGAAAAGAAGAAGAAGGAAGAAAAGCTGAAGGCAGGTGCAGGAACAAGACGCTGTTCTCTTTGGAGAGGGCCTTAGGTAAGTAGCTACAAGAGTTGTACATGCCAATCAAAGACGGGCAAGGGTCAAGCTCCCTTTTGTGCACAAACAAAGACTAATTGCATGTTCATAGCTGTAGAGTCTGCGGGCACTAATTCGAGAGAGGAACTATAAAAACCTTGGACTCCCGCCTCCCCACAGCAGCCAAGGAAATATAGCGGGGCTCAAGGAGCCCAGTGGCTGTCAACCAGCTGGGCCTCCCCTGCCTTCTCCACAGCAACCAGGGGCTCCCACGTGGCTGCCATTTCAGAAACAAAAATAAGCCATTTTATGGCAACTGAAAGGATAGTTGTGTGTACATAACGCCACATCAACGAGCAGCAATGGCAAAGGCTCTGAGCCACTTAGCTTCTTTTGAAGCACAATGCCCAAGACTGGTGGCCTTGCTTTTTCATTGAATCGACCAAATTAGCTGGCTCTTTTGACATCCTGTAGACAACACTGGTCAGTGCAAGTTGTCCTTTTCCTTCCATTGAAAGACAAAGGTCTGCAAAGGTGGTTTGGTTCCATAAGGGAACATTTGGATTCCAGCTTTATTAAGGCCAAGCAACTGGAGCAGCTGGCTTTTGCATTTATTATTAATAAAGGCTTATATTCATGGAGCACTTTCCTGTGTCCAGAGCACTTTCATTCATGCCCTCTCAAAACATTTATTGGTATTCCCACTATAGACAGAGCACGAAGCTTGGCTCTATGGAGCAAATAAGCTTGTTAGCCACACAAACCCTGCTCATTAAGCAGGGTAGACCTGACTGTGTCCATTCCATAGCTGAAGAAAGAGTGCGGTGACTTGTCCCAATCACACAACCTTTTACTAGCAAAGCTAGAAGAATCCACGCCCTGTGGTCCCTGCTTGGGGCTCAACCCAATGGGCCACACCCTTCCGTACATGTATGGGGTCCTTCGAGGACAGTGAGCTTAGTAAAGTATCAAGGTCTTTGAACCAGTGCTGCTTCATTAAAATAATGATAATACATGAGGCCTGGGAGGTGGCATGGTAGATAACGCATTGGACAACCATGTATGAGATCCCAAGTTCAGTGCCTGGTGTTCCATGTACCAGAGAGACCCTCAGTTTCATTCTCCCCCACCCCTGCCCCACATCCCATTAATAAACAAAAAGATCTTTAAAAAACACACATATATAGACAGGTGGTAGTACTCCCAGTAAAGTGCATCTTACCATGTGTGACAATATGAGTTCAAGCCACTGGCCCCCATGTGCAGGAGGTAAGTTTCACAAGCTGTGGAGCAGTGCTATAGGTGTTTCTCTGTCTCTGTTTCTCAGTCTCTCTCACCCTCTCTCTCTTTCTCTCTCTCTTCCCCCAGTCTGTCACACTTTATCAAAAAGAAAAGAAAAAATATCAACTCAGCATAATGACCTTACTTTCCCCCATCTGCAAAAGCAGAGAGTGAAACCCACTAAAATCTAAGTCCTCAATTTAACTGGTCATAAGATCCATGTGGAGGGGGATCTTGATGAAATACAAATTTGGGCTAGAGTCATGAAGTGGCATACCTGGTAGAACACACACATCACCATGCTTGAGGACTCAGGGTTAAGACCTTGGTTGCTATCTGCAAGGGGAGAAGCTTCACGAGTGGTGAATCAGCGCTGTAGGTATACCCCTTTCACTCCCTTTCTCTCTGTCTCTCCCTTTGTACTATCTCTTTCTGAAAAGAAAGAAAAAATGGCCACCATGGAAGAGTGGAGTAGGCATGCAGCCTTCAAACCCCAATGATAACATTGGTAGAGGGGAAAAAAACAGGAAAAATACAGATTTGGGGTCCTTCCTCATACTTATGAGTTACAAATTTCAGGAGTGAAGTCCCTAGTATCTTCCCTATAATGAACTTCACAGAAGACTGCTACACAGACAAAACAGGAAGTCCTGATTGACATCACTGTCAGTGGCTCAGTTGATTCAGGAGAATCCACACAACAAAATACTGAGACAGAATTCAAATAAGAAGCATCCAGAAAAAAATTGCCCATGTGTTTACTGATCCAAGAGTTTCACAAATATTCTGAACCATTCTGTTTACTGGCTTCTGCAATTGGGATCACAAATGCAAATGTGACTAGTTTAGAATTCCTGTCCTTGAGAATCTCCAAGTCTGTTGCTGTTGTTGTTATTGTTTTCTGTTGCCTCTAGGGTTATCACTGGGGCTTGATGTTGGCACTACAAATCTACCACTCCTAGTGGTCATTTTTTTAATTCTGATTTTATTAGGACAGAAAGAAATTGAGAAAGAAGGGGGAGATACAGAGGGAGAGAGAAAGACATCTGCAAAGCTGCCTCACTGCTAGTAAAGCATCCCCTGCTGGTGAGGAGTGGAGGCTCAAACCCAGATCCTTGTGCTTGGTAGTATGTGTGCTTAACTGAATGCACCACTGCCCAGCCCCCGTCTTTGTAGAGATATGGAAGTCACTAAGAAGAAGAGGCTGTTTACCAAGATAAACCATGGCAAAGAGGTTGAACTTGACCCTTTGGGCACTGGAGAACCAATGAAATATTTGGGGCACGTGGTCTGATATTAATCTTTTATAAAAGATTTATCTATCTGAAGAGTAGAAAACTGGCAAGAAGATGCCAGAGAAAAAAATAGGGAAACTAGTTAAGACAAAGATGACAACAGTCCGATGAGAGAGCAGAGTTTTGTTGGTTCAAAAACCACATAATCCCCCAGAGCAGTGCAGAGCATGTGGAAATTCTTAAACGAAATGGATACAGTACTTTATACATCATCCTACTTAATTCTTTTAACAACCATATAAGATAGATGCCATTAATACTGCAATCCTTCTTAAATACAAAAAAAATTTACTACTTTTTATTTTGATGAGTAGAAAAAAAAACAGAAAATGCTGAGCGTACATGGCGTTGGGGTTTCACCCCAGCACTGCCTTATCATCAAGAGCTGGAGCAGAGTATGGGAAGACCTGATGTCAACCATCTTTAAAAACTTACTCAGCTTCCAGGCTTCTGAAGATGAGCTGAAGAAATCCTAGTAAGATAAGCTAGAAGGAGTATACATACTGAATGGTCTCACTTAGAGTTGGCATTTAAGCAGGAAGGTAGGAAAAGAGAAACAAGGGGGGGAAATGGACTGGGGGAGATGTGGGGGGTAACGTGGTGTTGGGTAGTGAGGACACAATGGTGAATAGAGACTTGGATTAGTGGTGTGAGTAGTGTGCAGACACCCATCATGAAGAGACAAGAAACTGTACCCATGTGTCTGGTTGAGCTTCATTGAAGGGAGACAGACGACCAGGGACTTATGGTTGAGCTGTACGCAGTATCTCTTTATTCATGCAAGACGCAGCGCAATCTATACCAAGCTAAGCTAAACTCAAACTAAAACAAACAATGTTGTCTTTATATATACTTCCCAAGTAGGGTGTGAACAGGATGTGACATAGAGAGGGTGGAGAGAAAAGTGACTGGTGAAAATCAGGGTATGACAAGGAGAGGGGGCGGAGCAGGCGAGAATTATATCACTAAACCACCAATGCCCTGGAGGGAATGTGGTGCTTTATGTAAATGTAAAAGTGATTTAAATAGACCGCTTTGAGTGGGATCAAACCAGTCCCTATACAGGTATCAAAAACATATCATGAACAAGTGGGGATTGAACCAATGCCCTGCAGTGGTTATGTAAATAGAATACAGTAGTTACGTAAATAGAATGCAGGGGGGATTAAACCAAATGAAACAGAAGGGGTTTTTAAAGCATACCAACATCCATGTAAACTATTATTTCCCCCAATAAAATGGTATGAAATAAAATAAGAAAGAAACACACAGGGGATAGGGACCGGGGAGGAATTCCCCTTTCTATTAGAACAAGGTCACACAAATGTAGCTTATTTAAACACTAAAATGCCAACTTTCTGATCAAGAATCAGAGTGCTAATTCCTCCAAGTCCCACCAACAGATTTTCCCCCCACTCAAGTCACTGCTTAGATATTCCAGCAAGTTCCCTGGTGAATGCCCCTTAGTGATAGGGGTGAGGGAAGGATATCAATTAAAAAAAAGATTTTGGAGGGGCAGGTTAAGCACACATGGCGCAAAGTGCAAGGATCAGTGTAAGAATCCCAGTTTGAGCCCCTGGCTCCCCATCTGTAGGGAGTGTAGCTTTACAAGCGGTGGAGCAGTTCTACAGGTGTCTATCGTTCTCTCCCCCTCTCTTGTCTTCCCCTCCTTTCTCCCAGCTGAACATGGGTATTGAAAGGTCGATCCACACTCCCAGCCTATCTCCCTTTTGCTCTAATTGGGTAGGGATCTGGGGAGGTGAGGCTCCAGAACACATTGGTGGGGTCATCTGCCCAGGGAAGTCAGGTTGGCATCATGATAGCATCTGGGACCTGGTGGCTGGAAGAGTTAAGATATGCCCTTGGCTCCCCACCTGCAGAGGAGTCGCTTCCCAAGTGGTGAAGCAGGTCTACAGGTGTCTCTCTTTCTCTCCTCCCTCTCTGTCTCCCCCTCCTCTCTTCATTTCTCTCTGTCCTATCCAACAACAACAACATCAATAACAACAATAATAACTACAATAAAACAACAAGGGCAACAAAAGGGAATAAATAAATAAATAATTTTTTTTTAAAAAAAGAGTTAAGATATATAGCAGAACAAATTATTGACTAATCATGAACCCAAAGGCAAGACTATTGCAGATGAAGATTTTGGGTCTCTGTTTTGGAAAAAGCTAGTAGGTCTATTTTAGGTATATTCCAAGGGGACTGCGACTTTGTTAGTTTTTGCCTGAGCCTGATATCTAACATGCAAATGACCTAAGTTATTGTCTGGGGAGATGGTGTCACATTGGGTAAAAGGACTAGAAGGCTGCATCAGGGGAGAGGGTAGCTCCCAAATACGGGGAAAATATATAAATATTGTTAACTATAAACCCCATCGATTTGATCTGGGGCCCATAGTCAGCACGGGAGCTTATGTAACCTCTGCATTTCTGTAGGTCTGAGCTCACATTCTGTGGTCATAGCTAGGAACATTCCAGGCTGCACTCATTTCAGGACCCATCATCCTCTGATGATAGGCAGAGTGTGTTGCCCAACCTCCCTTCGGAGAATGGAACAGTCCCTATCATTGCTGATCCACAAGGAGGGCAAGGTCCTACAGGGGCCAACAGAGGGGTCCATTATGTTGTTCCTGATGGAGATGACCAGTGACAGTGGAAAGAGGGATCTGTTAGAGGTCTAAGCCCATTATGTCTATGTGGGAATCCCAGAACTCCCTGACTAGGGTCCCAGGTGATGGGGTGGCCTGGTAGTTACTAAAGAGTCATCATTAAAGTATGCTAGTCTCTTGCCCTTATTCAGCTTTTGTAGTCCTTACTTTGTCTGACAATGTTAGCTTTGGAGTGATTGAGGAACATGCAATAGGATGTAGATGAGGCCTTGCTCTCCACCTAATGCAGCCTCACAGAGGCCTTCCAGCAAGTTACTGTTATAAATACAGCCAGAGTGAATTCCCTGAGCTTCAACAAAGTTATTTCTCTATTAGTGCAGATGTGAACTCCATGTTACTCATACTCTTGATTTTGATAGCTAACATTTCTTTTTAGATTTAGTTTATTTATTTCATGTGTATGAAAGGAGAGATACACAGGAGAGACAATAAATATATGCTATGCCAGGGATCGAACAAGGAACTTCATTGCAAGTCCCTAATTTCAATCCTACAATGTCAGTGCAGTACTCTAGTTTTCCTCCCTCTCTCATATTAAATAAATAAATCTTAGAAAAAATATATATATATGTATCAGGAGAGATATTTCAGTACAAATCCAGGAGATTATTTCCTCTGAGGAAAGAGCCCACAATCAATTTGTCTTAGGTTGGGATAAACACTGGAAGTTGCAAGATATTATTCACACTGAACTTATACTCATCGCCTGCCTGCTTATTTCCCACACAAATATATTTTGTATTTCAAGTGTAGGAAGCTGAGTCAGGCCTACTCACACTGTTTGCAGTAAAATATGGCTTACCACATCACTCTGAGGGACCCCCTGACAAATAGGCTCTTGTTGTCCAACTTTCCCTCTGCCAAGAGTAATGATTCAGTGGTTCAGAAGGTTAATTCCTGGAGATAGTGTTGTCTTTGGCTTGAAGAGATGTTGGTAGTGCTCTAATGTGGTTATCAAAGTAGCCTACCCTTCAGTCTGCTCTCTGGAGCCCAGTGCATTGTTCCGCAAGGCATTCTAGCCCTCCTCCATGGAGAGCCAAACAAACCATTGCACCACTCCCACCAGCTCAGGCTTTGCTGGGGTCAGTGTGGATATTAACAAGCTACATGCATTAGAACTGATAATGGCAGGCTTGATCTTTAAAATATCTATAAATATTTGGAAGTGCGTAAACAATGAGAAGGCTGTTTGATGCTCCAATTCAATAATCTGTAAAATGGTTGACTCATTAGATGTTCAGAACCCTCCAAAGCTCTATGGACTGGCCTCTTGGTGGTAGTTTACTTATCAACCCTCATATGTTTTTATCCATATCAGTCTCCATGAAGGCCTAGCTTAATTAATTATATAATCAGGATGGTCATACGCCACAAATGGAATCGACTCTGGGCAAGAGTCCATCTAAACAGAGGGCTCTGAACTCCAACTTCATCAGGAACAGGTGACAGAGAGGAGAAAAAAGGAAGGGATAGATGGAAGAGAAGATGGGACTTTAAAAAGGGGAGAATTTATACAAATATAGACAGATAATTGTGGAAAGAGTGGTTAACCCATATCTGCAAACTTGGGAGAATTGTTGTAGCAATGGGAGAATTGGGACCCCAGATCAGATCAAATCGATGGGGTTTATAGTCAACAATATTTATACACCTTTCCCATATTTGAGAGCTACTCACATCCCTGATCCAGCCTTATAGTCCTTTTTTCAGCCATGACATCATTCCCCCCAGACAATAACTTGGGCCCACCTGCATATCAGATGTCAGGCTCAGAAAAAAAAGAAAAACACAAGTATAGTCATGGGCCCTTTGGAATATAACTAAAATAACTAAAATAGGCCTACTAACTATCTACAAAACAGACACCCCAAATCTTGACCTGCAATACTCCAGCCTTTAGGTTCATGATTAGTCAACAATTTGTTCTGCATTATATCTTAACTCTTTCAGTCATCAGGTTCCAGAAACTACCATGATACCAACAGGACTTCCCTAGACAGACAACCCACCAATGTGTCCTGGAGCTCCGCTTCCCCAGAGCCCTGCCTCACTAGGGAAAGAGAGAGACAGGCTGGGAGTATGGACTGACCTGTCAACACCCATGTTCAGCGGGGAAGCAATTACAGAAGCCAGACCTTCCACCTTCTGCACCCCATAATGTCCCTTGGTCCATACTCCCAGAGGGATAAAGAATAGGAAAGCTATCAGGGAAGGGGATTGGATACAGAGTTCTGATGGTGGGAATTGTGTGGAGTTGTACCCCTCTTATCCTATGGTTTTTTGTCAGTGTTTCCTTTTTATAAGTAAAAGTTAAAAAAAATTGGGGATCCAGAACTTTGGTGGTGGGAACGGTGCAGAGTTGTACCCGTGTTAACTTGTAATTTTGTAGATCTATATTAAATGACTAATAATTTTTAATAAAGTAAAAAATAGAAAATCATGATCAATAATGATATTCAATGAAGCTTTATTGAGGTCTTACTTGGAGTTGGCCCTGAGTTAAGACATGGGAGGAGAGTTTGAGTCTGTGGGTAGAACACACACCTTAGTACAAATGCCTGGATTTTATCCCAAGCTCTAATGGTGCCTCTAAGTCTCTCCTCCACTTCTCTCTGGAAGAAGAAGGAAGGAGAAGGAAGAGGGAGAAAGAGGAGGAGAAGGAGAAAGAGATGGAGAAAGAGGAGTATAAGAGGAATCACAGAGCAACACCAGTTACATAATGGATATAGCACACAGTATTTTGAACCTGACACCACATAGGGCAGAGTGACGCTCCAGTTTTTCTCTCTTTCTCATTAATAAACATGTTTAACATAGCAGCTATGGAAATAACTCATCTGGCAAAGTACAACGATTACATGCTTGAGGATCCTGGTTCAGCCCCCAGCACTGCACATATCAGAGTGGAGTTAAAGCTTTGGATTCTCCTTCTAGCCCCCTCTCTCCTATTTCTATGACATAAGTAAAACAGTTTGACAAGATGATATTGCACATACAGAAGACATTGTCTTCATTCTCTGTTCTTGTATTAAAAATAATTTAACGTGTGGAATTGTACCCTTCTTATCCAACAGACTTGTCAATCATTATCAAATCAATAAAAAATGAAAGGAATAATCTAAAAAATGTGGGCAAGAAAGTCCATGCTCAGCAAAGAAGCAATTACAGAAGCCAGACCTTCCACCTTCTGCACTCCATAAAGAATCTTGGTTCATATCCCCACAGGGATAAAGAATAGGGAAGCTTTCAATAGAGGGGATGGGACATGGATGGGTACCCCTCTTATCCTACAACGTTGTCAATCATTATTAAATCATTAATAAAAAAATGTGAGCAGGGAACATCCATGTCCAGTGGAGAAGCAGAACTCCCACTTTCTGCACCCCCAAAATAATTTTTGATCTATACTCCCAGAGGGGGGGATGAGAGGGGGAAGATGACCAGAGAGCTCTGAACCCCAGTTCTACCAAGATCTGAAATGTTTGTCACCAGGAATCTTTTTTTTTTATACCATCACTGAAAGGGAAGTGAATCTGGAAAGCAACAGAGGAAGCCAGGCACTGTTACAATTATCTGAGAGAGAAGAGGACAAAAGGAAAGACACCCAAAAGTAATAGGTGTATGGGGTGACTTAGAAAGGAAGTGAAGTGGGGGGCGGGCCGGTAGCACAGTGGGTTGAGCACACATGGTGTGAAGCCTAAGGATCCCGGTTTGAGCCCCTGGCTCCCTACCTGCAGGGGGTTGGCTTCACAAGCAGTGAAGCAGGTCTGCAGGTGTCTATCTTTCTCTCCTCCTGTCTGTCTTCCCCTCCTCTCTTGATATCTCTCTGTCCTATCCAATAATGACAGCAATAACAATAATAATAACAACAACTATAAACAACAAGGGCAACAAAATGGGAAAAATAGCCTCCAGGAACAGTGGATTTGTAGTGTAGGCACCGAGCCCCAGCAATAACCCTGGAGGCAAAAAATAAAAGTAATAAAAATAATTTTAAAAAGAAAGGAAGTGAAGTGAATAAAAATGTACAAAAAGATAGATATACATATATACAGGGATATGTGATAGATAGATAGATAGATAGATAGATAGATAGATAGATAGATAGATAGATAGATAGAATCAACCCATATCCCATATCTGTGATCTGGGGAGAACTACTGCATTTTCTGCTAGAGGGGGGTGGGGACATAGAGCTCTCATGGTGGGAACTATATGGAACTATATCCCTACTATCTTATAATTTTGTAAATAAGTATTCAATCACCAATTAAAAAAAGAAAAATGTGTGAGACAGAGTAATGGTTGTGCAAAAAGACTTTTGAGGCTCTTAAGTCCTGGGTTCAATCCTTGGCTCCACCATAAGCCAGAACTGAGCAGTGTTTCTGTGTGTGTGTGTGTGTGTGTGTGTGTGTGTGTGTGTGTGTGTGTCCTTCTCTCTGTCTCTCTCCTGTATGTGTGTTCTCCTTGACTAGCTCTCTCTCATGAAAATAAATACATATCTTAAACTATTTCTATGTTTTCATGCTTGTATATCCATTCCAAGTATTGTATGTGTGTGTTTTCAAACCATTATGTTTGGCCACAAATGAGTCAGTGCCTGTATCTGTGTGTGGTGTGTCTGTGTTTATGCACATGCCTCTGTTCTCTTGAGTGTGCAGATGTGACTATGGCAGGCACATGCCTGAATGCCCCAACTGTACATACATATTGTTGTATCCACTGGGTGTTGAGAATCTGGGTGAACACTTACATGTGAGTGATAGTGTGCTACCATGTGTGAGCAGCAATTTGCTCTTCATTCTGTTCTGTGTGAGGGACTGTGTTTATTTGTAAAGCTTGTCACTCTCTCCTTATGATCATTTCTCTGTGCATTTGCATAAATTGTCACGGGTATCAGGGTGTGTTTTCCTGTGCAAGCACTATGAGTACACAACTGCACATGTCACCTGAGTTCACAGGCACCTGATTATAACAGAACTGTGGGGGGTGCGGGGCATGTGTGTATGTCTGTTATGAATATTTGTTTGATTGGTGCCTCTGTGTACATCAGCCTGCAGCACATATCCTGAAATGTAGATAAATGAACATATGTTTGTGTATGAAACCCACATCCACATTTACAGATGTCCATGTGTACATATAAGAACACCCAGTCTCCAAGTCAAACAAGTCTCCAGCCTGGAATCTCATCTCACCACACCACACCACACCACACTGCCTCAGAACACACCCCCTGGTTTCCTAAGGATTTGTCACAACTGGCACACTCCACTCCCTCCAATAGCCCTCCATTCTGAATTCCTGGCAGTTTCAAAATGCTCACAAACTATCTTCCCCTTGCTAGGGCCTCTCATTTCTGGGAACTCTTCCCTTCCAACCACCTCATCCTTGACCCCACATCCTCCCCTCACTTTCACAGTCTGACTTTCATGTGCTTGCTGCAAACCACTTCCATCTGTTGCTGTGCAACAAACCACTCCAAAACTCAGTGTCTTAAAACAACTATGAGTTATAATTTTGTATTCTGTCCTGCTGATTGGCAAGGCAGTTCTGCTCACCTCAGCTAGGCTGAATCATGCCCTCCAAGAGAGATTGGCAGGAGGCGGGGCTCAGTGGGGCCAGCTTCTAAACCTTCTAGTCTGTCTCTCACACTTATTTTCTTTATATATATATATATTACTATTTATTTATTATTGGCTAGAGACAGAAAGAAATTGAGGGGGAGGGGAAGGTAGAGAGGGAAAGGAACAGATATGTGTGCACTTAACCAGATGCACCATTGCGTGGTGCCTGTTTTCTTTATTTTGTATGAGAGAGAAAGCAAAGCAAGCACCACACCACACCACACCACACCACACCACACTGCCATGACCAATGCATGCAAATCTTCCACCCTCTCAGTTTCATAATCACCCTCTGATCAACACCTTCTGTCTTTTCAGCTCAAATGCTCTTATATTGTGAAGCCAGTAACCTTCTTTCTTTCCTTACACTTACTCTCTTGGTGATTATATCCAGTTTTGGACCAATTTGTTTTTCTTTTTGATTCAACCAAGGCCTTGCACATGCATGGATTTAATCACTCTGGGCTACTTTCTTTTTTATTGAGAAAGAGGGAGGGAGATGGAGGAAGAGAAGGAGGAAAAGAAAAAGGAAGAGAAGGAAGTGGAGGAGAAGAAAAAGTAAGAGGAAGAGAAGGAGAAGGAAAAGGAGGGGGACTGGGTGGTGACACATGTTACAATGTACAAGAACCCAGGTTCAAGCCCCCATTTCTGGCCTGAAAGGGGAAGCTTTGAGAGTGGTGAAGCAGTGTTACAGGTGTCCTCTTTCTCTCCCCCTCTCTGTCACCCCCTTCCCTCTTAATTTCTGGCTGTCTCTATCCAATAAATAAATAAACATTAAAAAAAAGGGAAAAGGAGCCCCACCTGCAAGGGGGTCGCTTCACAAGCAGTGGAGCAGGTCCGCAGGTGTCTGTCTTTCTCTCCCCCCTGCCCCCATCTTCCCCCCCTCTCTCGATTCCTCTCTGTCCTGTCCAACAGCAATGGCAGCGATAACAACAACAATAAATATCAAGGGCAATAAAAGGGGAAAAAATAGCCTCCAGGAGCTGTGGATTGGTAGTGCAAGCACAGAGTCCCAGCAATAACCCTGGAGGCAAAAAAAAAAAAAAGGAAAAAGGAGGAGAAGGCATTGAGACATTGAGAAAGGAGAAAGAGGAGGAGGAAGACAAGGAGGAAGAAGAGGAAGAGAAGCAATAGAACCACAGCACCAGACCTTTGTCCACTGCTATAGTT
Source organism: Erinaceus europaeus (assembly GCF_950295315.1). Taxonomy (NCBI): domain Eukaryota; kingdom Metazoa; phylum Chordata; class Mammalia; order Eulipotyphla; family Erinaceidae; genus Erinaceus; species Erinaceus europaeus. The sequence goes on from NC_080185.1 coordinate 16,660,593, forward strand.
CCTCTCCTGTGATTCCAGGATCTGAGACTGGACTTCAAGCCTATAGGTGCATGCTCTATCCAATGAACAGTTTCTCCAGCCCCAGTTTCATCTTTTTTGTTATTATATTTATTTATTTATTTATTTATTTATTTATTTATTTATTTATCTTTTTGCCTCCAGGGTTATCGCTGGGGCTCGGTGACTGCACTACAAATCCACTGCTCCTGGAGGCCATTTTTCCCATTTTGTTGCTCTTGTTGTTGTGCTTGTTGTTGTTATTATTGTCGTTGGATAGGACAGAGAGAAATGGAGAGATGAGGGGAAGACAGAGAGGGGGAGAGAAGTATAGATGCCTGCAGACCTAAAAAAAAAAAAAAGAATAAAAGAATAAGAATAAGAAGGAGATGGAGGAGGAGGAGAAAGAGAAGAAGAAGAAATGAAGGTCACTTAAAAAAAAAAAAGAAAGATAGGTAGATAGAAAAGAAGAAAAAAATGCTAACCCTGGCTACATAATAAAGAAACCAACACCAAAAAAAGTCAGAATAAAACATGTCACTAAATATCAGCGCACCAGCTTCCCTGGATAGTGCACCTGCTTCCCCATGCACACAATCTAGATTTGAGCCCCGCCCACCATACCCCAAGAGAAGCTTTCTTCCTGGTGTCTCTCTCTCTCTTTCCCTCTCTCCCTCCCTCCCACCCTCTCTCTCTCACCCTCCCTCCCTGTCTCGCTCTATCTCTCCCTCTCTCGCTCTGTCTCTCTCTTCTTTCTCTCTGAAAAAAAAAAAGCCTGCCCAGTGCAATGAAGTTCCAGCAAGAGTAACAAGACCAAAACATGTCTCTCCTCAGCTCCAAATGCAGCCATAGTTCTCCATCTTAGGGGCAAAGCGTTTTATACCTACAAAGACCTACATAGCCTTGCTGATCTCAGTCATCAGCTACTCTCCCTTTGCCTTCAGCCTACTGCAGAAGCATTGGTTTCCTCACTATTGCTGAACTATACCAGTCCTCCCTCTGCCCAGAGCACTTGACTTCGATGTTCCCTTACCCTCTGAAGTTCCTGTCCCAGGCAGATGCATGTATCTTCTCCTTTAGATCTTTCCTCCAAAAATAGAGAGACCTTCATCCAACTGCCAACGCCCATGTTCAGTGGAGAAGCAATTACAGAAGCCAGACCCTCCACCTTCTGCACCCCATAATGATCCTGGGTCTATACTCCCAGAGGGATGAAAAACAGGAAATCTTCCAATGGAGGGGATGGGATACTGAACTCTGATGGTGGGAATTGTGTGGAATTGTACCTCTCTTATCCAACGGTCCTGTCAATCAATATTAAATCAATAGAGAGAGAGAGAGAGAGAGGGCTTCTTGACTGGCTCTTCCTTGGCCATGCTTAGTAGAAAATGTTAGTCCTCCTGCCGACCTTTCAGGTCTCCCTTTTCTGCATCTATTTTATCTTGAACACTCACAACTAGGCAACTATCAGGCTTTTAAAAAAATCTTGTTAATCTTTCTCAACCACAAGAAAGAAAGATCCACAAGGCCAAGGATTGTGCGTCTGCTTTATTCAGTGCTACATTTCCACACGTAGGAAAGCTCCAGTCACACAATGTGTGCTCAGTGACGGGTACTGACTGCACTGGATGAAGGAATGCATCAGTAAGCATGTATGTGCACAGTGTGGGTGTGTGGATGTGGGCACGTTTATGTGTTAGCCTCTTTGTATGTTTGCCCTTGTGTGCCTCTGTCTGTGTGAGCTCAGTGTGCCAAAGGTGACTTTGAATTCTAATAGTTGGTGTGTACTGAGTAATTGTGATGTGCACTCTGATGAGCCTTTTGCACACAGCGTCTCATTGAGTCCTCCGTAGACTCGAGGTTTAATAGTTTACTGCCTACATGCACAGTCTGAGACCAGACTGCTTGCTTAAGAGTCCCAGCTCTTCGACTTACTGTGTGACTTTCAACACGTTGTCCACCCTCTCTCAGACTGTTTTCTCATCTATTGAATATAATATGAGAGCAGGTTAAACATACTTGGAGCAAAGCTCAAGGACCAGCTTAAGGATCCTGTTTCAAGCCCCCAGCTGCCCCCCTGCAGGGGGGTTGCTTCACAAGTGGTGAAGCAGGTCTGCAGGTGTCTATCTTTCTCTCTCTCTCTGTCTTCCCCTCCTCTCTCCATTTCTCTCTGTCCTATTCAACAACAATGACATCTATCACAACAACAATAATAACCACAACAATGTTAAACAACAAGGGCAACAAAACGGAAAATAAATATTAAAAAATAAATAATAAAATAAAATGAATATAATATGAGGGTGACAGTAGTGCCTTCATCCTAAGCTTGTTGAGAGGATTAAATGAGAAAAAAAAACAGAAATCATTTGAGGGAAAGGGAGGTGGCAAAGCTGTAGATCATTTGCCTGGCATACTTGAAGCCCTGGGTTCAAACCCTGGCACCATATCAAATGGTAGAGTAGTTCTCTGGTCTCTCTCAATAAATAAAATTTAAAAGTAATGTATCAGGCCAGGTGGTAGAGCAGCAGGTTAGGCCTACATGGTCTAAAGCACAAGGACCAGCATAAGGATCCTGGTTCGAGCCCCTGGCTCCTCACCTTCAAGGGGGTCGCTTCACAAGTGGTAAAGCAGGTCTGCAGGTGTCTGTCTTTCTCCCTCCCCTCTCTGTCTTCCCCTCCTCTCTCGATTTCTTTCAGTCCTATCCAACAACAACAGCAGCAATGGCATCAATAATAACAACAGGGGCAACAACAACAAAAAGTAATGTATCGAACAAATTATAGCTTCAGAAAAATTAATCATGTGGCTCTGGGGAATGAACCAAGAAGCCACAAATATGCAATACTACTGGAAGCCTCATTGGTTCAATTTTTTTTTCATTCTAGATCCTTAGAAAGGATAGGAGAGAGAGAAAGAGAAACAGAGAGACAGATAAACAGAGATAGACAGAGATTGCATTAAGAGAGAAATTGGATTGAGAGAGAATGGACTGAGATGAGAGACAGAGAGAATCCAAAGAGCTGCCATTCATGATGTTCCCTTGCTCTGTCCATGGTGCTCCTAGAGGCATGAGGGCTGAGCCCAGGGCCTCAGTAATGACAAGGCATACATGCTCTACCCACTAAGGCACCTCTGAGCCCCTCAGGAAAAAAAACAAGAACATTTAAAACAATTTCTGGTCCATAGAGAACCATATAAGCATTTGCTACCACTCACCACTCAGGTTTTAGAGATTAGTAAAATGAAGTTCTAATAAGTTGCATCTGACATTATAACAACAATGGAAACATTGCAGTTGCTAGTTTCCAAGTGTTTACTTTAAGCAGCTCATTTCATGTATTATGAGAGAAATGTACATACATACAAAGGTATGCACACAGAAGGAGAATGGGGGACAATGAGGTAGATCCATTAAGTAACATAACTGTGGTGACTATATCACACTGTATACATGCATCAAACCATCATGTTGTATACCTCACATATACATAGCTTCAAATTGCCAACTGTACTTCATTAGATCTGGGGGGCTTCCATAGGATGTAGAGCTGTGTGTGGGAGGTGCAGGTCTGGCCTGTATGTTACATCAGTACAGGCATTTGTGAATCTCTGCATGACCTGTGTGTGAAAGGACATGTGAGTGCCTGTGGTTAACACTGATTTACAAAGCTGTAAGGTAACAGTGGTATAATTCTTTTCCTTTCTTTCCTTTCCTTTTTCTTTTCTCTTCTTTTCTTCTTTGCCTCCAAGGTTATTGCTAGGGCTCTGTGCTAGCACTATGAATCCACTGTTCCTGGCAGCCATTTTGTTTTATATTTTATTGGATAGGACAGAGAGAAATTGAGAGGGGAGGAGGATGGTAGAGAGGGAGAGAGAAAGATAGACACCTTCAGACTTGCTTTGCAACTTGTGAAGTGGACCTATAGGGGTATAATTCCATACAGTTCCCACCACCAGAGTTCTGTGTCCTTATCCCCCTTCCCCTCCACTGGAGACTCTAGTTGTTCTGCCAAGATTACTGATATGGGCTGATTCTATAACTATCTATCTGTGTCTATGTCTATATTCCCCCCCCCCCATTTTTTAACAGTCCTGCCATTAATTCCTTTCTAGTTCACCCATACACCTATTACTACTTCCTTTTTTCCTCTTCTCTCTCAGATAAGCAAAACCATGCCTGGCTTCTTCCACTGGGGTTTTCCAGACTTGCTTCCCTTTCATTGGTGCAAGAACCAATTTTGTAAAGTTGATTCCCAGAAGATAAAGGAAAGAGTTTAGGAAACCTACCTCAAGTAATTAGGTTTAATTCCTGTTCTGTCACATAATGCCGCAATAAGGTTATTATTTACTATCCCTGGTATATTCATTCACTGCCAGATGCAGTAGGTATACCACTTTGTGTAATCTGAATAATAAATTTCTGAGATAGTACTTTTTATTCAACTTAATTTGTAGGAAAAGAAACAGGTTTAGAGGATTTAGCTTTCCCAGTCACATAAAGAGAAGCTGCACTTTAATCCAGGTCTATTTGACTGCTAAGCTGAGTACATTTTGCAATGCACCACAGTGAATTCCAAGACTCTAGATATTTAGCTCTCTTGAATTTTTCTTTTATTTGTAAAATGGGATATGAAATTTGAAGGCTAAATGTCTAGCATACTGCAGGCACTTGTGTTAATTTTATTTTTCCTTTAAATATTTATTAATGAGGGGAGGGGCAAGAGATAGAGAGATAGCGAGAGAGTGAAAGGACACCAGCCAGAGCACCACTCTGGTACATGATGATGCCAGAGACTGAACTTGAGAGCTCACACCTAAGAGTTCAGCACTTCAGTCACTGTTTTTACAGATTGTGGTCAGTTTCTCACTGCTCTTCTCCAATCCAGCCAGCAGAGGGGGCTCAGGAGTTTTTGTCACATCTTGGAAAAGTCAAGACTATAAATAGCATTATAAACACAGCTTCCTCTGTTAGGTTCTCGGAGGTTATACAAGCTCCAGTGGTAAATATGAATACATATGGGCCTCGGGTTAGATCTATGGAGTAAACATTTAATTGCATTTATATGTTCTCTTCAAGTTTGCGAGTAACTCTCTGCCCTAATCCTGCTTCCTAGTTCTACTCTCCACTATGACACTATCTTTCCAGACAATATTTTCAGTCCACCCCATGTTAATTATCAAGCTCAAACAAAGATTACTAAAACATGGGTTCCTAGGAACATCCCTAAAATAGAATTCTAGCTCCCTTCCACCCTAAGGTCCCTGCTTTCATCTGCTCTATTTCTCTTTATGGTTCCTGTTTATTAAGCATTTTGTCCTGCTTTTGATCTTATTGCCTTCTAGCCACCAAATTGCAGATGCTACTATAACATCATCTAGACCTCTCTGAGCAGATGATTTCACCAATGTGTCCCAGGATCTTACCTCTCCAGAGCCCTACCCCACTAGGAAAAGACAGAAAGAGAATGGGGGTATGGATTGACCTGCCAATGACCATGTCCAGCAGAGAAGCAATTACAAAACAAAAGCCAAAGCTCCCACCGTCTGCACCCAAAAAATAATTTTGGCTCATAGTCCCAGAGAGTAAAATGATAGGGGAAGAAAACTAGAAGGTTCTGTATGCCCATTCCACCAGGACCCAAAGCATTTGTCTCCAGGAATTTTATTTTCATACCATTACTAAAAGGGAAGTGAATCTGGAAAATGCCAGAGGAAGGCAGGCACGGTTTCTCTTATCTAAGAGAGAAGAAGAAGAAAGGAAAGGCACTCAGTAGTAGTGATGTGTAGGGATGACTTAGAAAGGAAGTGTAGGCAGAACCATTGAAACAATGGGCAAAATAGATACAGATATGGATATAGACAGTTCTAGAATCATCCTATATCTGTGACCTTGGGATTACTACTGCAGTTTCCAATGCAGGGGATGGGGACATAGTACTTTGGTGGTGGGAACAATATGAAATCATACCCTTATTTATCTTATACTTTTGTAAATCAACATTAAGTCACTAATAAAAATAAATTAAATAAAAGTGCAGCTTCCCTTAGGACGAGGAAGAGGGGAAAAAGTAGAAAAGGAGGAGGAGGAGATGGAAGGTAAAGGAGGGGAAGAATAAGAGACGAAGAAGAAGAAGAGGTAGGGAAGTCAAAGGAGGAGGAGGGATGGCCAATTCTTGAAGGTGTGTGGCTTATGACCAGCTGTTCCTGGCCTGAGGGCACAGAGCAAGAAGCCACTAAAACAACAAATCTCTCCACTACCTAAGAGCAGAACTCCACTCTCTACCCCAAGTTCCCTGAAGGGCTGAATCACACACTTGTCCAACATCATTTCCATTAGTCCTATAACATTACATGTTGTAATTAAAATTTAAAAAAGGACTGGCTGCGTGAGGCACAAAAAGGATCCAGCTGCTGGGTGGCTAGAAGCGGGTTTAAACAAATCGAGGTTATTAGGGCGGAACAGGGGTAAGTAAGCTAGCCTCATAAGGCCACAGATTAGTACCACAAGATAAACAATTATCAGTAGAGGTGTAGGTTACTCATGGCTGTAGAGGAGAGTCTTAAGAGTTTACCGGCTAGCTTGAGTCACCTGTGTTCAGTTCCCAGTGGAACAGCCTCTGCCGGGATGCATCTGACCAGGAGAAGAAGCAGCAGCCAAAGATGCTAAGTTCCGGCTACCTGTGCTGTTAAGTCCCTTTGGTCTACCCGTTGTGCATTTGCACACATCACTGTATACTGTCGCCAGGCTGATGTCAGCCAAGCACTGTGTCCAACTTCCTATGGTCAGTCGGTATCACAATAGTTACACATGGGCCACTCACACCAAAACCCAAACACTGTCACCACCAACCAAGTACTCACTCACCCTCCCCTTCTCCCCTCTTCCTTTAGTGAAAGATAAACCAAATTTCGGAAAGGTGGGCAGAAATCAAAGTCTGGTTTCCCTGAACACAGAGTCTCATCTCCTTCTTACTATGCTGGGTACTACAGCAAGGGCTGGAACTGATATTAGAAGCCAAATTATAAGAAACCCCTCAACTTTACTAACCCTAGCACTCCAAATGTTCAAACCTAAGTAGAGTAAAGCTGAGCACACAGAGAAATGCATGAAACTCAGAAGCAACCAATAGCACAGCTATATATAAGATAGTGGGTACTGTACATCAAACCCTAACAAAAGGACTTTTCAAAGTTAACCCAATTACCAAATAATGTGATGATAACATTAACTATCAATTTTCTTTTGAACCCTAAGACAGCAGGAACCTCACATCTCCACTATAGAGCCTCTACTTCCCCCAGTCCTAGAACCCTTGGATAGGGCCCACTTTCCCATATGCCTCTCCCAATCCACATCAAATAATATTGCATCTGCTGATCACAACCTAATCAACGCAACAATTGCCACCTCAACATGCTTCACTTCAGACTGTGTCCAGAGACTTCACGTGTGGAATGACAACCCTTCAGATTCATTACTCGGGTGAGACCTTTCCTTTCATAGTACACTCTAATTCCATCTCAGGTGGTTCACTTTCTAACAAAGTCCCAAAACCTAGATATACACCTTTCTGTGAGAGAGAGCTTATGTTCACACGTATCCATAAACTACTGCAAAATATATACCTGAAAGCAGAAGTACACTAGAGTTTGCAGTGAGTATCCCCCTAACACTTCCTCTTCATTATTCCAACCTTTGGGTACATGATTGCTCAACAATTTGTTTGGCTTTGTATGTTAACTCTCTTTTCAGTCACCAGGTTCCAGATGTCATCAGGATGCCGGCCAGGCTTCCCTGGACTGAAGACCCCGCCAATGTGTCCTGGAGCTCCGCTTCCCCAGAGACCCAGCCTACTAGGGAAAGAGAGAGGCAGACTTGCCAAGACCCATTCTCTGCTTGATAGAATGAAAGCCCTCGAGATAAGTTTCTATTTCCCCACAGGTAGGCCATTTACCAGAAAACAAGTGACACACCACATAGTTATAGTTAATAGACATAGTTTCGGCTATGTATGTTGCAAGGGACATTCCACCCTGATAATTGCTCCCCCTCCTCCTCCTCCTGCACACCCCCTTCCCCAAAGCCTTATAATGCCTGTAAACACAATAAAATTTGGCAGCTTGATCAGAATCCTGTCTTGCTGTCGTTCTTTGTGTCTCCTGTCCCTTTCATTCCAGGTCCCAGGGTTCCTAGCCCCCGTTCTCACCCCGCTGGCCGGGGCACAGACTGGGAGTATGGACCGACCAGTCAACGCCCATGTTCAGCGGGGAAGAAATTACAGAAGCCAGACCTTCCACCTTCTACAACCCACAATGACCCTGGGTCCATGCTCCCAGAGGGATAGAGAGTGGGGAAGCTATCAGGGGAGGGGGTGGGATATGGAGATTGGGTGGTGAGAATTATGTGGAGTTGTACCCCTCCTACCCTATGGTTTTGTTAATTTATCCTTTCTTAAATAAATTTTAAAAAGAAAAAGAAATGCATGAAACTGTACGCTCAAAATCTATTACTGTATAGCAATAAATTTTGAGCTAAAATAATTTGTACTGTTAAACTAAAGACAGGGAGGCAGAAATCATGCTTTACTGTGCTTGAGGCCGTGGATTGATCCGCCCATGCCACATAGGAACACCATGGAAAGCACCACAGAAAGAGATCCATGGGTGGTGGAAGGGTGCATTGTTGGGTTTCCTCCTTCATATATATGTAGAATCTCTAAACACTGAACCAAGGAAGGTGATCAACAGCACCAACACTGTACATGTGGAGGATCCTCATTCATTTCCTGGAGCTTGAAGGAACCATGTGAAGTAAAATCAGCCAGAAATGGGAGGAAGACTATGGGAAGATCCCACTCATAAGCAAAAGCTGAAAAAATAGGAACAAAAATAGAAACACAATGTCTAACTCAGACTGGGTTTGATGCATTGCACCAAAGTAAAGGGCTCGGGGGTGGGGTGGTAGGGACAGCACTCAGGTCCTGGTGCACGATGGTGGAGGACAACCTAGGCCAGGGGTGAAAGCATTTTGCAGAAAACTGAGAAACTTTACATATATACTATAAACTATTAATTCACCCCAATAAAAATATTTTTTAAAGGGACCAGGCACTGGCAAACCTGGTTAAGCGCACACATTACAGTGAGAAAGGACCCAGGTTCAAGCCCCTGGATCCCACCTGCAGGGGGAAAGCTTCACAAGTAGTGAAGCAGAGTGGCAGGTGTCTCTCTGTCTCTCTTCATCCCTATCTCCCCCTCCCCTCTCAATTTTTCTCTGTCTCTATCCAATAAAAAATAAATAAAAACAAAAAATTTTAAAAAGAGCAAACTAACAAATCACTTCATGGTATTATTTAAGAAAAAAATCAACAAATCAACATAAGGCAGAATGAGTCTCCAGTCCAGGAATTTGCTTTTGTAATGATGACCTTGCATGACTCTGACTAGGTGATCAATCCCCTGACCACACGAGCAGAAAAAACAAGTTTCTCACAAGATCTTTACAGGCTACTTCATATACCACAAGGTCTTGACAAACACAACAAAACCTCAGAAAAGTTCCAAACACCCTTGGTGACCATTGATGGCATATCTGCCCAATGTTGGGCATAGGACATTCAGCTCTACGATCTATTCGAAATATATTTTTGTGAAAGATCTAAGCTTCAGAGTCTAGATATTTTTGCATTTTATTTGTGATTAATAGTGAGCTGTAAGATTATAAGATTACAAGGTATAGTGCCACACCAGACCCACCACCAAAGTTCTGTGTCCACACCTTCCCACCTCCCAAAGATAATCGCCATAGTTCTCACAAGTCTTAGAAACAGTTTGCTTACTTCTGTTTTTTTTTTTAATTCATGTGTATCAGTTCTTTAGATTCTACATATGAGTGAAGCCATCCGGTTGTCTTTCATCTCTTTACTTATTTCACTAAGTATAATCACCTCCAGATCCATCAATTTTTTCTAAAAGAACACGTCACTCATTTTGATTGCAGAATAGTATTCCATGGATGATATATACCATAACATCTTTAGCCAGTCATATATTGATGGGCACTTAGGCTGCTTCCATCTTTGGCTATTGTGAATAACACAACTATGAACATAAAGGTGCATATGTCTCTCTCAATTAGAGTTTGAGTGTTTCTTGAATACTTGCCTAACGGTGGTATTTCTGGGTCATAAGGTGTTTCCGTTTTTATTTGTTTAAGGATTGGCAATGCGGTATTCCGAAGGGGCTACATCAGTTTGCATTCCCACCAGTAGTGAAGCAGAGTTCCCTTTTCTCCACAACCTAACACCTGTCATTTCCAAGTTTGTTGATGAAAGCAATTCTCTCAGGTGTGAGATGTAATCTCAGTGTAGTTTTAATTTGCATACAACATCTCATATGTCTATGGGCCATTTCTAATGGACATCAAGTTATCCTAGCACTGCTTATTGAAGAATCCTTTCTCCATTGCATTGTTTTTGTTCTTTTGTCAAAGAATAGTTGGCTCTGTTTGCTTGGTCTACTTCTGAGCTCTCTATTCTGCTCCACTGATCTATTTGTCTATTCTTTCTTCAATACGAGGCTGTCTGGACTACTATAGCTTTATAGGAAGTCTTGTTGTCCCTTGGTAATCTATCAGGTAGTTTAGGTCTTGGTCTTTCTAGAAAAATTTTGGAATCAGTTTGTTGATATGTACAAATAACTTGCTGGGAAAAGGACAAGAAAGCTGGATCAGGGAAGACAGTAGCTTCTGAATATGGGAAAGGTAAATGAATATTGTTGATTGTAAACCCCATAGATTTGATCTGATCTGGGGCCTGCATTCAGCTTAGAAGCCTATGTGACCTCTGTGTCCTTGTAGATCGGACCTCACATTCTGTGGTCATGAGTAGGAACATTCCAAGCTGCCCCAATATTGATCCATCTTCCTCAGGTATAGCATAGAGTATGTTGTCCAGCCTCCCTTCAGAGGATGGAACATTCTCTACCGTTGTTGATCCAAGTTGAGGGCAAGGTTCTATGGGGGTCCACAAAGTGGTCTGTTTTGTTGTTCCAGATATAGATGACCAGTAACAGTGGAGAGAGGGATTTGCTCAAGGTCTAGGCCCATCATGTCTGTTTGGGAATCTCTGGACTCCTCAACTAGTGCCCCAGCTGATGGCATGGCCTGACAGTGACTAAAGAATCATCTGCAACCCACAACGACCCTAGGTCCATACTCCCAGAGAGACAGAGAATGGGAAAGCTATGAGGGGAGGGGATGGGATATGCAGATCGGGTTGTGGGAATTGTGTGGAGCTGCACCCCTCTTATCCTACAGTTTTGTTAATGTCTCCTTTCTTAAATAAATAATAAAAAATAAAAATTAAAAAAGAGTCGTCCTTAAAGTATAACCAGTTTCTTGCCCTTATTCAGTTTTTGCAGTCCTTGTTTTGATAAGGATAGCTTGGGAGTGAGTGAGGGAGGTATAATAGGAAATAGGTGAGGAGGGTATCTAAGTCTAAGTAGACACTTTCATTATGAACTTCATACTGACTCACTGTAGACTATTGGGTACTTTTGCTTTCAGGTATACAGTTTGCCCTGATTTATGGATACATGTGAACATATGCCCTATCTCATGGGACCTGGTCTCTATCTAGGTTTTGGTACTTTGTTGGGAAGTGAACCTCCTGGAATGGAATTAGAGAATCCTATGAAAGGAAAGGTCTCACCCGAGTGATGAGGCTGAAGGGTTGACATTCCACTCCTGACGTCTCTGGACACAGTCTGAAGTGAAGCATGCCTAGATGGCACTCGTTGCGTTAAGCTAGGATCAGCAGATGTGATATCATTTGGTATGAATTGAGAGAAGCAGGCAAGAAAGTGAGCCCCACTCTAGAGGTTTTGCCAGCCATGATATGATCTGCCCAGACAATAACTAGGATCCACTTGCATATCAGATTTCAGGCTCACTGAAAAAAAAAAAAAAGACTAGTATAGCCACAGGCCCTTTGGAATAAAACTAAAATATGCCTATTATCAATTTACAGAACAGACACACCACCCCCCAACTCTTCATCTGCACTATTCCAGCCTTTAGGTTCATGATTAGTCAACAACTTGTTTGGCCTTATATGTTAACTCTCTTTTCAGCCACCAGGTTCCAGATACTACCATAATGCCAACCAGATTTCCTTGGACAGACAACCCCACCAATGTGTCCTGGAGCTCTGACTCTCCAGAACCCCGCCCCACTAGGGAGAGAGGCAGGCTGGGAGTACGGATAGACCTGTCAACACCCGTGTTCAGTGGGGAAGCAATTACAGAAGCCAGACCTTCCACCTTCTGCACCCCACAATGACCTTGAGTCCATACTCCCAAAGGGTTAAAGAATAGGAAAGGTATCAAGGGAGGGAATGGGCTAAGCAGTTCTGGTGGTGGGAATCGTGTGGAGTTATACCCCTCTTATCCTATGGTTTTGTCAATGTTTCCTTTTTATAAATAAAAATTTTAAAAATAAATAAATAACTTGCTGGGGCTTTGACTGCAACTATATTGAATCTATATATCAAGCTGAAAATAACTGACATTTTACCATTGAGTCTCTTAATCATTAATACAAAATAACCCTTAATTTATTTAGACCTTTCATTAGAGTTTTGTATTTTTTTATATATCGATCTTGTCAGCGTTTTCTTAGTTTACACAGGAATATTTGAATTTTGGTGCTATTGTAAATTGTGTTGACTTTTTAATTCTAATAGTTCATTAATGGTTTATAGTAAAATAGTTCTACCTATTAATAAAAGCAGGGTTGACATACAAAATTCAGTGAGTAAAACATTCTGTGACTAATAACTTTCCAGGTTTTTTTAAAATTTTTTATTTAAGAAAGGATTAATGAACAAAAACATAAGGTAGGAGGGGTACAACTCCACACAATTCCCACCAACCAATCTCCATAACCCACCCCCTCCTGTTGTATGCTTTACATTGGGTTGTTCTAGTTCTCCCCCACCAAGAGAATTGGATCAGTCCTGTTAGTTTCACGGCCCGCTTGGCCCCGCCCCTGGGAACCCCGAGAGAGGGTTCCTGAGTTCCAGAGTTGGAGAGTAAGAGAGAGTGCTTGCGCCGCCGCAAAGAGACAGCAGAGTTCTGTTTGGTGATTACTTTGTCTTAGTTTATGAATCGTTGTTCCTGAATAAAGAAATACAGCTTCCCTGCCCAGCCGTATGTCTCTGGTCGTCTCTGTTACCCGCCTGTGAAGCTAGCCCGGCCAGCTGGAGCCTCCGAATTTTTAACAACAAATGGCGCCCACATGGACCTGACCTGAGCATCTCTCAGATAAGTAAAGACAATTTGGCTACCTATGCACTATGGCCTTCTCTTCTGCTTGTGAAGAGATCACCAAAAGCCTCTGCTCTTTCTTCACGAGACTGTTTTGCTGTTTCTGGAACATTTATCTCTGGACCACTCTGTGGTTTCCACTCGCTCGGGCAAACTCAGAACAGCCAGCGGGAAGAGCCAGCGGGTGGGAGGTGAGGCGCGGAGCTGCTGTTTCCACCTGGCTAAACAGCCAGCCAGCCGGCTGCGCCCAGACAACCCCGTGCACCGCGCCCGCAGACCCACAGCCCCGCAGCCCGCAGGAGTCCGATGCCACCACGCAGGAGCCCTACGCCAGCACACAGTAGCCCGATGCCAACACGCAGGAGCCCAATGCCAGCACGCAGGCCAGACCACAGGAGCCGGCTCTCCACTGCGTGGCGCAGGGCACTGGACACGTGATCCCTCCATGCTGCTCGGCCACTGCGAGCAGGGCAGCAGACACGACAGGGCCATGGGGCAGGGCCGCGGCGGCCTATCATGGCCACCACCCCTGGGCACCTAGGCCCACGCCTTCTACAATGCTGGCCCGCCAGCCCTCTTGCTATGAATTCTGGAACGATCCCGGACCTCCTGGACCCCTGGGCTCCCTGCCGAAACTGGGCACACGAGATCTCCAGCCGCTGGTCTGGTCTGAAGGCAGACAAGCTGGAGTATGCAGAGATTCGTGCAGAGATCGCAACCTGCAATTCCTAGAAGTGAAGCTGCCCAAGAGACCACCACTGGACAATGCACCCGCCCAACAACTAAGACAGTACATATCTAAATTCGTGTTTGAAATGACATGCCTTCGTAACAAAGGTTTCTCTCCTTGTGTATTAATGACCATGTTTATGTGTATGTTTAAAGTTTGGTAAACAGTAACTTTAAGGCTAAATTCTTACTAGTCAAAGTTAAATGAAAAAGGTTTTCAACGTAATTCTCATAAAGATAAAATTAACTTACATTTAAAGTCTGAGGTAAAAATTAGTTAACAATCAATATATTTTAACTAAGTTGGTCTAAACAAAAGGTTAAATAGACTTGTTGATATGTAAAACTCTCCATTACCTTCTCTATTAGAAATGGTAGATCGCACAATGGCTATGCTAATTATTTTCATGCCTGAGATTTCCTTTCCTGCACACACTAGGGTGTGACTCCATCTTGAATGGGTGAAACAAAAGGTTAAAAAGATGTTGTTGATATGTAAAAGTTTCAAATTCCTTCTCTATTAGAACATTAGATTGTGCTGTGGATATGCTAATAACAAGTTTTGTTTCATAGTAAGTAAATTGCAGCCAGCTGCCTTTCGGACTCTAGGCCGTTCCCCACCTCCATACAAATGTCCGTCGAGACAAGTACACCCCCCAGAGGTAAGAAATGTTTTTTTTAAGCTGATAAAGTTTTGCCCACAGAGGCAAAACATGGCCCCCTCAGGCCTTCCCTTGGCAGCACACTGGTTCTTGGTACTTGCTTACATGTTTCTCCATGTTTGTGCCAGGTTCTTTTTAAAAAATGCCTGTATGATATATGTTTCTATTCACCCCACACCCTTGATACTATAGTCATTTAGTTAAAAAGAAAAGGGGGAATTGTTGTATGCTTTACATTGGGTTGTTCTAGTTCTCCCCCACCAAGAGAATTGGATCAGTCCTGTTAGTTTCGCGGGCCCACTTGGCCCCGCCCCTGGGAACCTCGAGAGAGGGTTCCTGAGTTCCAGAGTTGGAGAGTAAGAGAGAGTGCTTGCGCCGCCGCAAAGAGACAGCAGAGTTCTGTTTGGCGATTACTTTGTCTTAGTTTATGAATCGTTGTTCCTGAATAAAGAAATACAGCTTCCCTGCCCAGCCGTATGTCTCTGATCGTCTCTGTTACCCGCCTATGAAGCTAGCCCAGCCAGCAAGAGCCACCGAATTTTTAACAACACCCTCCCATGATAGCTTTCCCATTCTCTATCCCTCTGGGAGCATGGACCCAGGGTCACTGAGGGTTGCAGAAGGTAGAAGGTCTGGCTTCTGTAATTGCTTCCCCGGCTGAACATGGGCGTTGACTGGTCGGTCCATACTCCCAGTCTGCCTCTCTCTTTCCCTAGTAAGGTGTGTCTCTGGGGAAGCAGAGCTCCAGGACACATTGGTGGGGTCTTCAATCCAGGGAAGCCTGGCCAGCATCCTGGTGGCATCTGGAACCTGGTGATTGAAAAGAGAGTTAACATATGAAGCCAAACAATTTGTTGAGCAATCATGGATCCCAAGCTTGGAATAGTGGAGAGGAAGTGTTAGGGGGCTACTCACTGCAAACTCTAATGTACTTCTGCTTTCAGATATATATTTTGCAGTAGTTTATGGATACGTGTGAACATAAGCTCTCTCTCACAGAAACTGGTGTATATCTAGGTTATGGGACTTTGTTAGAAAGTGAACTACCTGAGATGAAATTAGAGTGTACTATAAAAGGAAAGGTCTCACCCAAGTAAAGAAGCCGAAGGGTTGTCATTCCACATGTGAAGTCTCTGGACACAGTCTGAGGTGAAGCATGTTGAGGTGGCAATCGTTGCATTGGTTAGGTTGTGATCGGCGGATTCAATATTATTTGGTTTGGATTGGGAGACGCATACGGGAAAGTGGGCCCTGTCCAAGGGTTCCAGGACTAGGGGAAGTAGGGGCTCTATAGTGGAGATGTGAGGTTCCTGCTGTCTTAGGGTTCAAAAAGACAATCGACAGTTAATGTTATCATCACATTATTTGGTAATTGGGTTAACTTTGAAAAGTCCTTTTGTTAGGGTTTGCTGTACAGTATCCAGTATCTTGTATATAGCTGTGATATTGGATGCTTCTGGTCTACTTGGTCTAGGCTTTTGAGAGAGTCCGCATATCAATTACACAGCCTATATATTAAAAAGATTCAGTTTGTGTTTTGAGAAACTTTGAGACATACAACTGATTTTCCCCCACTCATATTAATTAACTACTGATTTATATGTCTACATTTTGCTAGGAGTGTACATAAACACCATTTCACCACCAAAAGACTGTGACCCATGCCTCCCACCCACTCCCACCCCCCACTGGCCCAGGAAGATGCATGTCTACCCCTCACCACTGGGTTTTTACTTTGGTGCCCTACTTACAATTTGATCAGGTCCTGATTTTAGTTTCTCTTTCAGAACTTCTTACTCAACTTCTGTTGATGAGTGGGATCATCCCATACTCATCTTTAACTTTCTGACTTAGTTCACTTAACATAATTCCTTCTAGCTCTGTCCAAGATGGGTCAGAGAAGGTGGGTTCATTGTTCTTGATAGCTGCATAGTATTCCATTGTGTATATATACCACAGCTTTCTCAACCACTCATCTGTTGTTGGGCACCTGGGTTGCTTCCAGGTTTTAGCTGTTATGAATTCTGCTGCTATGAACATAGGAGTACACACCTCTTTTTGGTTGAGTATTATGGAGTCCTTGGGGTATAACCCCAGGAGAGGAATTACTGGATCATATGGAAGGTCCATGTCTAGCCTTCTGAGAGTTTTCCAGACTGATCTCCACAGAGGCTCTACCAATTTACATTCCCACCAGCAATGTAAAAGGGTTCCTCTGTCCCCACATCCTCTCCAGCATTTGTTGCTGCTGTGCTTTTTGATGTATGCCATTCTTACAGGAGTGAGGTGGTATCTTAGTGTTGTCTTAATTTGCATTTCTCTGACAATCAGTGACCTAGAGCAGTTTTTCATATGTTTGTTATCCTTTTGGATCTCCTCTGAGGTGAATGTTTTGTTCATATCCTCTGCCCATTTTTGGATGGGTTCATTTGCTTTTTTGGTGCTAAGTTTGCTGAGCTCTTTATATATTTTGGTGATTAGTTTCTTGTCTGATGTCTCAGTACTGCATTCGCTGTGTCCCAAATATTCTGATAGGTTGTGTCTTCATTTTCATTAGTTTCCAGGACCATTTGAATTTCCTGCTTGAGTGAGTCTCTGACCCAGTGGTTCTTAAGGAGCATGTTGTTTAGTTTCCAAATTCTGTGTCTTTTAATAATTTTCTGTTTGTTGTTAAATGTTAGTTTTACTCCACTGTGGTCTGAGAAGATACTTGGGATGATTTCAATGCTCTTGAATTTATTGATGCTGTCTTTGTGGCCTAACATGTGGTCTATGAGTATGTGTTATGTGGATTTGAAAAGAAGGTGTATTCCAGTTTTTTGGGGTAGAGGAGTCTGAAAATGTCCAAGAGGTCTAGTCTGTCGATCTCTTCATTCAATTCTCTTGTCTCTTTATTGGTTCTCTGCTTTGTTGATCTGTCTATGTGTGAGAGTAGGGTATTGAAGTCTCCCACTATTATTGTATTACTATTGATGTATTTTTGAAATTCTTTCAGTAGATGCTTAATGTATTTAGATGGTCCCTCATTGGGTGCATAGATGTTAATAATTGTTAAGTCTTCTTGGCTGATTGATCCTCTAATCATTATGTAATGTCCTTGCCTATCTTTTATTACTTTATTTAATTTAAAATCTATCGTGTCTGAGATGAGAATGGCTGTTCCTGCCCTTTTTTGTGGACCGTTAGCCTGTATGATAGTATTCCATACTTTCACTTTAAGTCTGTGTTTATCTTGTTGTGACAGATGGGATTCTTGCAAGCAGCATATGGTTGGGTTATGTTTTCTGATCCATCCCCCCACCTTGTGCCTTTTGATGGGTGAGTTTAAGCCATTGACATTTATTGATATTATGGATTTAATGTATTGTAGTGCCATTGTTCTAAAAAAATTGTTTGCTCTGATATATTGCAAGTATTATAGTGATGTTCTTGTTTATAAGAGGTCTTTTAGTACCTCTTTCAGGGCCGGCTTGGTGATGGTTGCCTCCTTTAACTGTTGTTTATCTAAGAAGGTTTTGATCCCTCCATCTAGTTTAAATGAAAGTCTAGCAGGATATATTATCCTTGGTTGAAACCCTTTTTCATTCAGGGCTCGATAGATATCTTGCCACTCCCTTCTGGCTTTTAGAGTTTTAGTGGAGAAGTCTGCAGATAATCATATGGGTTTTCCCTTGTATGTGACTTTTTGTTTCTCTCTTGCAGCCTTTAGGATCCTTTCTCTATCCTTACTTCTTCTCATTGTGACTATGATGTGTCTTGGTGTCTTCAGGTCTGGGTTCATTGTGTTTGGTACTCTCTGGGCCTCTTGAGTCTTGATGTCCTTTCTGTTATTCAGGTCTGGAAGTTTTCTTGTATTATTTCCTCTAGAATGTTTGCTTCCCCTTCCTCTCTTTCTTCCTCTGGCAGGCCAATTATATGAATGTTACTTCTTTTGAGATCATCCCATATGTCTCTGTTGTTGTTTTCAGTGTCACTCAATCTCTTTTTAAGCTCTTTCACCTCTTTCTTAGTTTTCTCTAACTCATCCTCTGTCTGACTAATTCTGTTTTCTGCTTCTGTTAGTCTGCTTTCCCTTGCCTCAGCTTCTTTCTTCATTACAGCTATTTCAGCTTTCAGTTCTCTGATTGCCTCAAGATAATCAGTATTTTCCTTGGGGGTCTCAACTATTGTTTCCCTAATACTGCCATTCCTTTCCTCCAATGTTGTTTTCATTTCTGTGATTAATAAGTTTATTATTGCTTGCATACTTTTCTTTTCTATGGTTACTTCTGGCTGATTTGTAGTTTCTTCTGGGCTCTTGTCTTCATTCATTGGGGTAGCAGTTTTATTTGTTTTTGATCTACCCATTTTTTTATTTATGTGGTTTTTTATGCTCTGTTGTTCCTCAGTTGTTGTGTCTTGAGTACAAGTAACACTGTACTAAATACCTTTATGACAATTGCACTCACCAACCTCAGGAATTACAGTAGCAACTGAAGTAAGTATTGAAGTAGTTTAATCGTTACCAGTTAGCCAAACAATTTCTCCAGTCTGTGAAATAATAGTAACCAAATCCCAGTGAAGAAAGAGAAAAGAAAGAGTGGATAGCAAGGATAGAGAGTTATGCAAATCTACTATCCACTGTATATTCTAGGGGTAACAAGAGGGGAAAGGGAACTAGAGCAGAGATACACACATAGAGAGTCCACTCTGAGTCAGATTTCTTCCCCAAAATAATTCACAAATTCAGAAAGGCGAAGAAGAAGGAAGAAGTGTATGACAAGATTAAAAAAGAGAGAGAGAGACAAGAGAGAGAAAAGGGAGAAGATAAGAAAAAGAGTTGTAATTAAAGAGCAGTGAAAGGAAATTCCCAAATGTGTATCAGTGAATTCAAAAAAGCACCCTGTTTGGTGGTGTGGGGTATCCTGCTAGGAGCTGGTCCCCAGGGACAGTTTATGGGGTTGGGGGGGCGGGAAGGAGGTATGCTTGAAAATTAAAAGGAAGAAAAAAGAATTTTTCCCCTTTTTTTCCTACTCTAATTCTTAACCCAAATTAAGTTATAGTCACCTCCTTGGTGTCTAAGGACCCCTTATTGGCTGGCCTGCTAAAGGTAGAAAATCCTACTGTTTCCAGGAGATGTGTTCGGAGCTCAGCGGCTAGCAGCTTCGCAGTCCGCCATCTTCCGGGAAACCCCCCCCTCCAGACTTTTTTAAAGGATTTCTCAAAAATGAAAACTAGCTCCAAGTCCTTTAATCCAATGAGAGCTATATTCAAGAAGTCTTTGGATCCGCCCTCAGGGTCACGGTGGTCCCTGGAGACTCCCAAGAGAAATCCCTCGAGCTATAGTGCTCCCTCCGGGTCCTCTGCCGGCCGCCCAGTAGCGCTCTGCAACCGGCGGAGGAGCCGCCTTCCCGGGCGGAGGACAATGCCCGGCACACTCGCCTTGCCCGGCGCCGCCTGGGAAGTCTCTAGCAGCTGCCTGCTAGTTTGTGCCACCTTTACTCTAATTCTTAACCCAAATTAAGTTATAGTCACCTCCTTGGTGTCACCGATAGGGCCCCTTATTGACTGGCCTGCTAAAGGCAGAAAATCCTACCGTTTCCAGAAGATGTAAAAAAAGCTCACGCCGCTAGCAGCTTCTCAGTCCGCCATCTTCCAGGCTCCCCCATAATACCAACTTTCCAGTTTTGACAGGTTTTTTTTTATCAATCCCCTTGTCTCCCTAATTTACAGGTTCTCCCTAATTTCATTTTTCTTTTTGGAAATTTTCTTTCTTTTATTTATTTATTTTGTATACACACAGAGAAATTGAGGGATGGGGGAGATAGGAAAAGAGAGAGAGGGAGAGGGAGAGAGAGAGATAGAGAAAGGGAGAGAGAGATAAATGCAGTAATGCTTTTCAACTAGCAAAGATTTCACCCTGCAGGTAAGAGAGGACCTAAGACTTAGACCAGCCTCATTTAAAAAAAAAGAAATATATATATTTATTTATTAAATAAAACAGAAAGAAATTGAGAGGGAAGGGGGAAAGAGACAGAGACACCTGCAGCCCTGATTCACCACTCACAAAGCTTTCCCACTATAGGTAGCAATCAAGGACTTGTCTTTGTGCACTGTAATGTGTGTGCTTATCCAGGTGCTTCACTGCCTGACCTTTATTCTGGTTTTTGCACACTGTAATGTGTGCACTTTACCAGGTGTACCATTGCATACTTCATTACTATTTGATTTTCCCAAATTTTGTTTTTGTTTTCCAATTACACTTGTCCATCCTAGTTAATGTTATATTTGTATTAAAATATTTATTAAGACCACTGTAGATTCTGTCAAGAAATGAAGAGGTAAGGGATTAAACAGAGAAATCTCATGAGCTCTCTTCCCAGGCTCCCCCAGGTATGACATTTTGGAAACCACAGTACAAGATAGTGGCTTTAGTACAACCCTCTAATTCTGTGCACATTCCCCCACACTCACTCAGCTATGCATGTGTTTTGTTCTGTGTCATTGTGTCACTGACAAAAAGGTCCATGTGTCTGCTCCTCAGTCATGATACTGAGCTGTCCCCCCATCCAGGTTGCTTCCTGTTGACCTTTTATAACCCACACGCACCTCCTCCCAGAATCCAACCTCTGACACCCAACCCCTAGTACACTTATCTGTTGGCTATTTCCATAATTTGATCACCACAAGAATGGTAGATAGAAGAAGTCATAGAATATGACAAGATTGCCTTTTTTGCTTAGGCTACTTTCCCAGAATTTTATCCAAGTTGTGTCAGTAGTTCATTTCTTCTTATCCCTGTATTATATTACATAGTAGAGATGTATCAGATTCATTTACTCTTTAAAGAATATTTGGACTGTAATTGTTTTTGAGTTACTATAAAGAAACACACTATACACATTCATATAAAGGAGAGAGAGAGAGTGGTGTGTGCGTGTGCATGATCACAGATTTTCATTTCCTGGGACAAATGCTCAAGACTACAATTACCAGAACAGATGATATTTACATGTTTAATTTTCTAAAAACCAGTTCAGCTATTCCACAGAATGTGTATGTGTTATCCATTTCCACCAAGGGCCCACAATTAGGAACCCCTGAGGAAGTATAAGAACTGAGATAAAATGTTTATTTCTGTATGATTGGAAAGCACCCAACAGGGTTTTTGTTGATCTGGTTTCAGGTATGACCAGGCAATCAGAACTCTTCTTATTAACACTTCCAAAATCTGGAAGGACACAAACTGATAGGAAAACAGAAGCATTTCCCGTGGCCTATATTTGCTGGGTTGTCTAGCCATACTGTAAACTCTACTGAAACCCAGTGTGTGGCCCCATGCTCATGGCACCAGTCTGGTGTCTTGGCATCAGTGGACTGTCCTGGGCTATTGCTGGCCCATGCACAGCAATCTCTAAGAAGCCCTCAAGTCTGACCCCAAGCTCTACTTGGGTTATCTGAAGTCCTGAGTTCAAATCCCAGATACCTCAGTACAGACAGGAGTCCACAGCAGCCAATGGTTGTAAGAATCACTCTGCCCTCCATCAGCCCTCCCTTCCTACCTGTGTCCCCCTCAGCAGCTCAGTTGGTCACAGAGACAGATGCCCCATGTGCTTCCTCCTGCTTTCCTCTTCTGGCCTGTGCACTTGAGTTCAAAAACTTATTTCGACCTCTGAGATAGAAATCTTCTAAAATAATATTTCCTCTATCAATTCAGTTTAAAAATAGTAATGAAATCAACTAGAAAAAAGGGGCTTGTTTCTCATTTTGGCTCCTGGACAAAGGAACCTTCGTTTTTTGGATACTCCCTAAAGATTTGGTCAACCTCCATGACATTTAATCTCAAATCTCTCTATTATTCTCCCTTCTGAAACCATGAGTCAAATGTTTTTTTTTTCTTTATTTGGGGATTAATGGTTTAGAGTTAACACTAAAATACAATAATAGTTGGTACATGCATAACATTTCCACATAACAATACAACCCCCACTAGGTCCTTCTCTGCCATCATTTTCAGGCCTTGACCGGAGCTCCCCCTACCCCAGAGTCTTTTACTTTGGTGGAATACACGAACCCCAGTCCAAGTTCTGCTTAGAGTTTTCCCTTCTGATCTTGTTTTTCAACTTCTGCCTGAGTGAGATCATCCCATATCCACCCTTCTGATTCTGACTTATCTCTTACCATGATATATTTGAGCTCCATCCAAGATGGGGTAAAGAAGGTGAATTCACCATGAACCTGGGACTTTGGAGTCTCAAGAATAAGAGTCTCTTTGTATAGCCATTATGCCATTTACCCCTTTTCACAATTTTTCAGTTTTCAGTGCCCCTCTAGGTTCTCCTCTGCCATCCCATTCCAGGACTTGAACCCTGCCTGCCAACCCCAGAGTCCTTTACTTTGGTGTAATACACCAGACCCAGTCCAATTTCTGCTTTGCGTTTATTGTTCAAAAAAAATTTTTTTGTAATTGGATTTGTTTTTTTTGAAGGTGCCTTTAAAATTTAGAAGGAAAAGAGTTCTGCCAATATTTTCCTCTAAGCTATCTATTGATAGTTTCTGGTCTATCATCCAAGGGGTGTTGAAAACCCCTACAATTACTATATTGTTGTTAATATATTTCTGTACCCCTTCCAGTAGATTTTGGGTGTATTCATATATTCTTTTAGGATCTCTCCTTTAAAAAATGTTGGGACCAGCAAGATAGCTCACCTGGATAGTGCGGTGCCAGGTTTGAGCTCAACCTTCACTGCACTGGCAGAAGCTTCAGTTCTGTGGTATTTTCCTTTCTTTTTCTGTTTCTTTCTATCTGAAAAGAAAATTTATCTCAGGTGAAGGCCTGATACAGACTTCAAAGAAAAGTCTTGGGCATACAGCACAAAACAAGATAGGCATAGACCCTGAGGTCTTGTCCATTCCATCTTGGAGAAATTAATATGAAACAAAGTCACTACAAACATCTTTAATGGCTCCAGTCTATATTATTAGATATTGCTTCTACTTCTACATGAAATATTTGTGCTTTAGTAAAGGTAGATTAATTTCTTTTTCCTCAACATGCATTGGGCTTTGCTTAGTACTGTTGGGCTTTTCAAATATCAAGCTATTTTACAATAGAAATGACTAGTCACATTTTCAGTGACTATACAGGCATTGATTTCTCTCTGAGCTATGCAACAACAATGACAGCAATAACAACAACAATAATAATAATAACAACAATGATAAACAAGGGCCACAAAAAGGAACAATTAAAAAATAGAAAAAGAAGTTTTAAAAAAATGTAAACTTGGTGCTCCTATACCACATAGCAGTTCTGCTGCTAAGTACAGACTTATCACAATCAAAAACATTTTCACCCAAAACGTTGTACAAAAATGGCAAATGCAGTATGATTTTCATTTTTTTTATATTTTTTATTATTTTATTTATTTATTCCCTTTTGTTGCCCTGTTGTTTTATTGTTGTAGTTATTATTGTTGTTGTCGTTGTTGGATAGGACAGAGAGAAATGGAGAGAGGAGGGGAAGACAGAGAGGAGGAGAGAAAGATAGACACCTGCAGACCTGCTTCACCACCTGTGAAGCAACTCCCCCGCAGGTGGGGAGCCGGGGTTCGAACCGGGATCCTTATGCCAGTCCTTGTGCTTTGCGCCACCTGCGCTTAACCCGCTGCGCTACAGCCCGACTCCCATGCAGTATGATTTTAAATGGCCAGGGAAATATTTGAAGAAAAATAAACCAAAAGTGATCTATTTATAAAGTTAAAGAAAAATAATTTTATAATATGGTTTATCTGCATTGTAGACTGTTATTTATCAATTAAATATGATATGCAAATAAATGCTATAACATGCATAAATGTGGGAGACAACACGTTAAGTGAAATAAGTCATTCACATAAGACATGACTCCAATGCTATGACAGAGCCAAAATAGAAAACTTCATAAAGCCAGGCAGTGGCACACCTGGTTAAGAGCTCACTTTACAGCATGCAAGGTTCAACCCCCTGGTCCCCATCTGCAGAGGGAGAAGCTTCATGAGTAGTGAAGTAGGGCTGCAGGTGTCTTTCTGTCTCTTTTCCCCTCTATCTCTCCCTCCCTTCTCAAATTCTGCCTTCATCCAATACAAAATAAATAAAAATATATGTGAAAATAAGAAAACTCTATAAAGACAGAAAATACATTTGTGGTTGATTCGGGCTGGGGAATGTAAGGAGTAGCTGTGAACAGGTATCAGTATCTTTTTTTGAGTGGAATGAGACAGTACTTATGATGGAACACAACTGAAAACTACTGAAAAACCACTAAGTTGTACACTTGTCAACAACTATACTGTAAAGCATTAATGCCCCCCTCAATAAAGTGTATAAAATAAAATGGTAAATTTATAGTACATGGAACAAGCACACACATGCACATGTATAGCCTGATCCTCAACAAATTAATCCCAGAACTATCATATGAGATGCTGATAGCAATTCTGGATGCTATGTAAAGAACTAAAAGCAGGGTCTTAAGTAGATATTTGAATACCCATATTCACAACATTAGTCACAATAGTCAAGAAACAGAAGCATCCAAACATTCATTGACAGATAAACATGATAAACATAAAGGCACAAATCAAAATGTGTTTTATACCTGGACTGGAGTTGGTGTACTGCACCAAAGTAATAGACTCTGGGGTTGGGGGGAGGGTTCAGGTCCTGGAACATGATGGCAGTGGAGGACCCAGTCGGGGTCGTATTGTTATGTGGAAATGTTACTGTTGGTATGCATGAGACCCCTTCTGTTTCATTTGGTTTAAATCCCCCCTGCTTAACACTATTCTATTTACATAACCACTTCATTCTATTTATATAACCGCTGTTAACAAGCACCTCCCTCCAGGGCATTGGTTCAATCCCCACTGTTTCATGATATGTTTTTGCTCCACCCCCCCTCCTTGTCACACCCTGATCCTCTCCTTGTCACACTCTGATTGTCACCAGTCACTTTTCTCTCCACCCTCTCTATGTCACACCCTGTTTCCACCCTACTTGGCAAGTATATATAAAGACAGCATTGTGAGTTTTAGAGTACTTTACCTTGAGTTTAGCTTAGCTCGTCTTAGATTGTGCTGCGTCCTGCATGAATAAAGAGATACTGCGTACAACCCTACCATGAGTCCCTGGTCGTCTGTTACCCGCCCGTGAAGCCAGCCCGGCGAAAACAACATAACCCGTCGAAAACGACATGTTACAATACAATGTACAAACCATTGTATTTTACTGTCAACTGTAAACCATTAATCCCCCAATAAAGAAATTATAAAATAAATTTAAAAGAATACCATTCAATAAAAAATGTGCTTTATACATGTATTTTTTTACCATTCAGTGACTTTTATTTCTAAATAGTTTCAACATATTTACCTAGCTAGACAAAAACTACTATCTGATCTAAGCCAGTGTCTATATATATATATAAATTATTGTAACAATGATACTCTGAATGAAATTCTTTTATCTTATGTTGTAAATGAATTTTTAATATTTATTTATTCTTTATTTATTTATAAAAAGGAAACACTGACATGTATGTTTTACACAGCCTTAAAAAAGGAAATCGTGACATTACACAACATGATATTTTGCTAGGTGAAATCGGTCAGTCACAGAAAGACAGATTCTATATGATTCTACTCTTATTGAAAAATCTAACTTATAGAAAGAGAAAGTAGAATATTAGCTCCCAGGGGTTGGGGGAAGGGACAGAGAAAAACTATTGATTAATGGGCACAAATTTCTGTCGTGAGAAACAGAAAAAGTTCTAGAGATCTGTTTCATAACGGGGAATAAACTTATCACTTATCACTGTTGAACTGGACAATTAAGATGACTAAACCGGTAAAAATTATAGAGGTATGTGTGTGTGTGTGTGTGTGTGTGTGTGTGTGTGTGTGTTTACCACAATAAGAAAATCTTCCAGGACTGGGGGGAAGTAGAGGTTCTATAGTGGAGATGTGAGGTTCCTGCTGTCTTAGGGTTCAAAAAGACAGTGGATAGTTAATGTTATCATCACATTATTTGGTAATTGGGTTAACTTTGAAAAGTCCTTTTGTTAGGGTTTGCTGTACAGTACCTAGTATCTTGTATATAGCTGTGCTATTGGTTGCTTCTGGTCTACTTGGTCTAGGCTTTTGAGAGAGTCTGCATATCAATTACACAGCCTATATATTAAAAAGATTCAGTTTGTGTTTTGAAAAACTTCGAGACATACAATTAATTTTCCCCCTCTCATATTAGTTAACTAGTGATTTATATGACTAAATTTTACTAGGAGTGTACATAAACACCATTCCCACCACCAAAAGACTGTGACCCATCCCTCCCACCCACTCCCACCCCCACTGGCCCAGGAAGCTGCATGTCTACCCCTCACCACAGGGTTTTTACTTTGGTGCCCTACTTACAATTTGATCAGGTTTAGTTTCCCTTTTAGTTTCCCTTTCAGATCTTCTTAGTCAACTTCCGTTGATGAGTGGGATCATCCCATACTCATCTTTATCTTTCTGACTTAGCTCACTTAACATAATTCCTTCTAGCTCTGTCCAAGATGGGTCAGAGAAGGTGGGTTCATTGTTCTTGATAGCTGCATAGTATTCCATTGTGTAAAAAAAATCTTTTTTTTAAATGAGGCCTGTAATGCTGTGAAATATCTAATTTAATTGGCATAAAAATTACCAAACCTGGGCCAGTGAGATGGCTCACCTGGGAGCATGTCTGCTTTGCCATGAACTTGACCCCAGGTGCAAGCATTTTTTCCGCACTGGGGTGGGGGGGGTAGATAGTAATAATGGTTATGCAAAGAGACTCTCATTCCTGAGGCTCCAAAGTCCCAGGTTGAATCCCCTGCACCACCATAAGCCAGGACTGAACAGTGCTCTCATCAAATAAATAAATAAATAAATAAATAAACAAATAAATAAATAAAATAAAAGGAGAATCTACCACACTGGGAGGAGTTTCATGATTGAGACTACAGCAAGCTCTGATGTCGCACCCTATCTCTATCTCTGTCTCTTTTTATCTGAAAAAGTTGGCCTGGAGCAGTGAAGTCCCAGCAACAAGAAGAATACTAAATCTTCATATTGTCACTTTAATTTCCAGAGGAAAATAAAAGCTCTACTATATTATAACTATAATTCCACTTGAGGTTTTAATCATCAATTCTGGGCAATTCCCCACATTTAATCTTGATATGGCACCCAGAGAAATGACAAGATTATTTTCTTTTGAAAATCTCTCATGGAATAATTTTTTTTTACTATTTCAGTACAAGTCAATTAGAGGTAGAAATGCAAGTGAAAATTGAATGCCTTTAAATTGTATTCTACAAAAACTGGAACTAATTTTAACCAGAATGCACAAAAAGCACAGAAGTTATTAGAAATATCTGCCTACAAAATATGGGACAAAATATAATTCAGAAAAAAAATTGTTAGAAGAGACACATGGAATTATATATTGATAAAGGACCAATCAAACAAAAAATATTGTGATTATGCATGAAACAATGGCACTTAAATACTTGAAGTAAAAACTGACAGACTAAGGGGCAAATAAGCATTTAAATGGCATTTGAAAACTTTAATACTCTAATTTCAACAATAGACAGAACATTCAGAAAGAAGAGCAGTAGAGAAACAAAAGACACTACTAGCCAATCAGAATGAATTTAAACAAAACACAAAGCATAAAACACACATTTTTCTGATGTATACATGGAAAGTTTTTCAAGTTATACAACATACTGGGTCACAAAGCAAGTCTCAAAATGTTGAAATAAAATTCTACATAGAAGAGCTCTCCAGTACCAAGCAGTTTTGATGACAATGGCCCAGTTTGAGATCTCGGAGTGTGATGCCTTCAGTTCTGTTCTTTTTTCTCAAAATTGTTTTGCAATTCTAGGTCTTTTCTGGTTCCAGATAAACATTTGTAGCATTTGTTCTAGTCTCCTAAAAAATATGCTTGGGATCTTGATGGGGATAGCATTAAATTTGTAGATGGCTCTGGGTAGTATATTCATTTTGATGATGTTAATTCTACCAACCCATGAACATGGAATATCTTTTCACTTCTTTGTGTCTTTTTCAATTTCCTTGAGTAGTGACTCATAATTTTCAGTATACAAGTCTTTCACTTCTTTGGTTAGGTTTACTCCTATATATTTTATTGTTTTTGTTGCTATAGTAAAAGGAATTGATTTCTGGATTTCAATTTCTTCTAGCTTAGTGTTTGCATAGAGGAATGCCACTGACTTTTGAATATTAATTTTGTAGCCTGATACCTTACTATATTGCCTTATGATTTCCAAAAGCTTCTTGCTGGATTCCTTAGGTTTTTCTGGAACATGAATAGACACACTGACCAGTGGAATAGAACTGAGAGCCCAGAAGTGAGCCCCCACACCTATGGACATCTAATCTTTGACAAAGGGGCTCAGACTATTAAATGAGGAAAGAGGAGTCTCTTCAACAAATGGTGTTGGAAACAATGGGTTGAAACATGCAGAAGAATGAAACTGAACCACTGTATTTCACCAAATACAAAAGCAAATTCCAAGTGGATCAAGGACTTGGATGTTAGACCACAAACTATCAGATACTTAGAAGAAAATATTGGCAGAACTCTTTTCCACATAAATTTTAAAGACATCTTCAGTGAAATGAATCCAATTACAAAGAAGACTAAGGCAAGTATAAACCTATGGGACTACATCAAATTAAAAAGCTTCTTCACAGCCAAAGAAACCACTACCCAAACCAAGAGACCCCTCATATAATGGGAGAAGATCTTTACATGCCATGTATCAGACAAGAGTTTAATAACCAACATATATACATAGCTTGCCAAACTCAACAACAAGACAACAAATAACCCCATCCAAAAATGGGGAGAGGACATGGACAGAATATTCACCACAGAAGTGATCCAAAAGACCAAGAAACAGAAACACATGAAAAAATGCTCCAAGTCTCTGATTGTCAGAGAAATGCAAATCAAGACAACAACAAGATACCACTTCACTCCTGTGAGAATGTCATACATCAGAAAAGGTAACAGCAGCAAATGCTGGAGAGGGTGTGGGGTCAAAGGAACCCTCCTACACTGCTGGTGGGAATGTAAATTGGTCCAACCTCTGTGGAGAACAGTCTGGAGAACTCTCAGAAGGCTAGAAATGGACCTACCCTATGATGCTGCAATTCCTCTCCTGGGGATATATCCTAAGGAGCCCAACATATCCATCCAAAAAGATCTGTGTACACATATGTTCTTGGCAGCATAATTTCTAATAGCCAAAACCTGGAAGCAACCCAGGTGTCCAACAACAGATGAGTAGCTGAGCAAGTTGTGGTATATATACACAATGGAATACTACTCAGCTGTAAAAAATGGTGACTTCACCTTTTTGAGCCGATCTTGGATGGACCTTGAAAAAATCATGTTGAGTGAAATAAGTCAGAAACAGAAGGATGAATATGGGATGATCTCACTCTCAGGCAGAAGTTGAAAAACAAGATCAGAAAAGAAAACACAAGTAGAACCTGAACTGGAATTGGCATATTGCACCAAAGTAAAAGACTCTGGGGTGGATGGGTGGGGAGAATATAAGTCCAGGAAGGATTCAGAGGACCTAGTGGGGGTTGTATTGTTATATGGGAAACTGGGGAATGTTATGCATGTACAAACTATTGTACTTACTGTTGAATGTAAAACACTAATTCCCCAATTAAAAAAAATAAAACAATTTTTAAAAAAAGAAAATAAAAGTGATGAGAAGGCACATTTTGCTTTGTCTGCACATCAGTGAAAAAAAAAAGAAAACTGGGAAATGTTATGCATGTACAAGCTATTGTATTTACTGTTGAATGTAAAACATTAATTCCCCAATAAAGAAATTTTAAAAAAGAGCTCTTAGGTTACATGTTCAATTTCCAGCACGACTGTAAGCCAGAATTAAGCAGTACTTTAGTATCTCTCTCTCCCTCTCTCTCTCTCTATCTCTATATCTCTCTCCTTCTCTCAAGAAAATGAATAAATAAATAAAATATTGTTTGAAAAGACTGTTCTCCAAACATAACAGAACAAGATTAGACATCTATAACAGATGGATACTTGAGAATTCACAAATATCTGTAAATTAAACATATATATGTATGTTAAAGGGTCAAAGAAGAAACTGGGTAAACTAGAAAATAAATTAAGATGAATGAAAATTGTAACACTACATATTACAATGTAAGATACAACAAAAGCAGGGAGATTATATCTATAATACTAGCAGGAAGAAAAGGCTAAAAGAAATATCTTAAATTAACAGCCTAATATACCACCGTAAGGAGCTAGAAGAGCATACTGAAGCCATAGAAAAAGAAGCAAAAAAAATCTGTGTGTAAGAATGAAGATAAAGGGAGTTGGGCAGTAGTGCAGCGGTTAAGCACAGGTGGTACAAAGCACAAGGATTGGCATAAGGATGCTGGTTCAAGCCCCCAGCTCCCCACCTACAGGGGTGTCACTTCACAAGTGGTGAAGCAGGTCTGCATGTGTCTTTCTTTCTCTCTCCCTCTCTGTGTCCCCCTCCTCCATTTCTCTCTGTACTATCCAACAACGATGACATTAATAACAACAACAACAATAACTACAACAATAAAAACAACAAGGGAAGCAAAAAGAATGAAGATAAAATATATAACATATAAACTATTATAGAAAAAAATCAGCAAAATCAAAAGTTGATTCTTTGAAAAGATTTGTCAAGACTTTGCATATCCATAACCCAGGTGCCATTCATAGAAGACACATGGGAATGCCAAGCACCAAGAGAAGTACAGATAGGAGTGCTGCTGGCTCAACCATACAGGTTGATCACCCTCAGTAGATTCAACTAGAAAAGGAAGACTTGAAGACTTCATGAGTAAATTACAATAAAAAAAAAAAACTCCACTGAGTTTACTCACATCAAAAAAAAAAAAAAGAAATATTTATTTTTTAAGACAATGACCTATTCTCACCACCGAAGTACAAATCTGAAACATCATGCTTCCACTAGAAGGTTTACCCATCAGTGACTGTGTATCTTTTCCTCTTCAAGGAAGACAAAGACTGGAGGCCTGCCGTCACCATTAAACAGATCCTACTGGGAAACACAGGCACCTCTAAATGAACCAAAGACTTAAGATGTAGCTAAAGCAGCAGTCTCAACAATTTCCTGCCAAAACAGAAAGGAATGTGAGAAAAAGGTTACAGCATAAGCCAAGAAGTCTGTACCCTCATAATCAGCAACCTGTGGCACCATGAAAAGAAGGGACCACTTTGGCAAGAGCTCCTTCACAAGGCTTTTGCAAATCTGATAATCCTCCGTGCAATTTCTTATCACCTGGGGTGAGGTGGAAGGCATTAGTGCCATTTCCATCTCCACCACAGTCTGACTTGATAAACAGCCCATTTTCATACAGAGTCACTTCCATTAGCCTTTTGTGTTTTTACGAGGGACTGGAGTCATTGCTTTAATTATTTTTATAGATTTTATTTATTTTCTTCACACACACACACACACACACACACACACACACACACACACACACACACCCTAGAGCACTGTTCAGCACAGTTCAGCACTATGGTAGTGTGAGGACTTGCAGCATTCAAGCTTAGTGTGTTATCTCTGCACTATTTCTCTGGCCCTTTCTATTTTATTTATTATGTAAAACTTGCCTTTATGTTCCTGTTCTTTTTAATAATGAGAGAGACCAGAGTACTGTTGCAGCATATGTAGTGCCCGGTACTGAACTTGGGAGTCCCATTTTTGCAAAGCATGCACTCTACCTCCTGTGTGACATGTAAGTCACTATTTACTACCAACATCTGTATTTACACAGTTATAAAAAGACGGCCCCCAGATCAGACCAGTGGGGTTTACAGTTAACAATATTTAAATACTTTTCCCATATTTGGTAGCTACTCTCTTCCTGATCCAGCTTTCTAGCCCTTTTTCCGACTATGACTCCATCTCCCCAGACAGTAACCTGGGTCCACCTGTATATTAGATGTCAGGCTCAGGTAAAAACTAGTAAAATCATAGGCCCCTTGGAAAACTAAAACAGTCCTACTACATTTTTCCAAAGCAAATACCCCAAATCTTCATATGCAATATTCTTGCCTTTGGGTTCATGATTAGTCAACAACTGGTTCTGCTTTATATCTTAACGCCTTTTCAGCCACCAGGTCCTGGGTACTAACATGACGCCAATCTGACTTCCCTGGGAAAACTACCCCACCAATGTGTCCTGGAGCCCCGCTTCCCTAGAACTCTGCCCCACTAGGGAAAGAGAGAGACAGGCTGGGAGTATGGATCGACCTGCCAATGCCCATGTTCAGCGGGGAAGCAATTACAGAAGCCAGACCTTCAACCTTCTGCACCCTGTAATGGCCCTGGGTTCATGCTCCCAGAGGGATAAAGAATAGGAAAGCTATCAGGGGAGGGGATGGGATGTGGAACTCATGGTGAGAATTATGTGGAAATGTACCCTTTTTATCCTATAGTCAATATTTCCATTTTATAAATAAAAATTTTTAAAAGATGGCCCCTTTCAGACACGGATGAATCCCAATTACTCTTTTCTTATTTTTATTTATATAAAGGAAACACTGACAATACCACAGGATAAGAGGGGTACAACTCCATACAATTCCCACCACCAGACCTCTGCCTTATCCCACCCCCTCTCCTGATATCTTTCCTGTCCTCCTCCTCCTCCTCTTCCTCCTCCTCCTTCTTCTTCATTCTTCTTTTTTTTAGAACTCTGTTCACGGTTATGGACATGGTCCACATGTGTGTGGTACAGAATACTGTTCATCTTTGTTAAGAGTCAGGGCATCCAACTGATTCCACTGCTCCCTGGCTAAACTTTTCATTCTTTTTATTTTGTACATGGAGAAAGAGAGACATCTCAGCACTGCTCTACTGTCTGTGGAGCATGCCCTTTGTCCTTCACTCCCATGAAGTGCTGTAACTCAAACCTAGGGCCTTGTACTGTAGTAAGACTCCTCTTCCTCTTCCTCCTCCTCCTCCTCCTCCTCCTCCTCCTCCTCTTCCTCCTTCTCCTCCTCCTCCTTCTTTCCACCTCTCTCTATCTCTCTCCCTCTCTCCCAAATGAACTATCTCCCAATTCTAGTCTCATAATTCACATTCGCCAGCATCTCAGTTCCATATCACAATCTTTGTGTTAACATGACACTTGATTAGTGCTGTTTAAAAGATATAAACTGGTTTTTAATTCTTTTGTAATTGATTAAGTAATTTTGCATAGAGGCAGAGAGAAATTGAGAGGGAAGGGGAAGGGAATGAGACAGAAAGAGAGACAGTTGCAGCCTTGCTTCACCACTTGTAAATCTTGCATCCAACGGGTAGGGACTGGGGGCGGGGCTTGAACCTAGATCCTTGCACACTGTGATGTGTGCACTCAACCAAGTGCACCACCATCTGGCCTTCAAGGATATAAACTATTTATAGAAAAAAATAATGAATTGGGGGAGTGGGTGGTGGTGCACCTAGTTGAGTGAACATGGTACAGTATACAAAGACCCAGGATAAAACCCCAGTCCCCACCTTCAGGGAGGGAAGCTTCACAAATGGTGAAGCAGTGCTGCAGGTGTCTCTCTGTATGTCTTCCTTGCGATCTTCCCCATCTCTCTAGATTTCTCTCTGTCTCTACCCAATAAATACATAAAATAATTTTAAAAGAAAAAATAATGAAGCAAAGTCACAATCTATAGCCCTGTTTTTGTGATTCAGCAGTTCCAAACAACTATATAGTTGTCATAAATCCATCACTCACTGAGCAAACATGAATCATGCACCCAGCAAACCCTGCCTTCCCAGAATAACTCTATAGTATATCAGAAAAAGGAGGACTGTGTAAGTTTCAGGTCCTCTAAAAATCCCAGGACAGGGACTGGATGATAGCACACCCAGTTAAGTGCACATATTATCAAATACAAGGACCCAGATTTGAGCCCCTGCTCCCCACCGCAGGGGGGAAGCTTCACTGGTGGTGAAGGAGGTCTTCAGGTATCTCTTTTTCTCTCCCTCACTATCTTCCCCTCTCCCCTCTCAACTTCTCTCTATTCTAGCAAATAAAATGGGGAGGGGCACCCTACTAGGGAAAGAAAGAGGCAGATTGGGAGTATGGATCGACCAGTCAATGCCCATGTTCAGCGGGGAAGCAATTGCAGAAGCCAGACCTTCCACCTTCTGCAACCCACAATGATTTTGGGTCCATACTCCCAGAGGGATAGAGAATGCGAAAGCTATCAGGGGAGTGGATGGGATATCCCCGAGTGGTGGGAATTGTGTGGCATTGTACCCCTCCTAGCCTATGGTTTTGTTAATGTCTCTTTTCTTAAATAAATAAATAAATAAATAAATAAATAAATAAATAAATAAATAAAAATGGGGAGGGGATGGGAGTCGGGCTGTAGCGCAGCGGGTTAAGTGCAGGTGGCGCAAAGCACAAGGACCGGCATAAGGATCCCGGTTTGAACCCCGGCTCCCCACCTGCAGGGGAGTCACTTCACAGGCGGTGAAGCAGGTCTGCAGGTGTCTATCTTTCTCTCCTCCTCTCTGTCTTCCCCTCCTCTCTCCATTTCTCTCTGTCCTATCCAACAACGACAACAACAATAATAACTACAACAATAAAACAACAAGGGCAACAAAAGGGAATAAATAAATAAATAAATAAAAATAAAATAAAATAAAATGGGGGGATGGCTGCCAGGAGTGGTGGATTTGTACAAGCACTAAGGTGGGTGTCACAGCCTTGTGGCTGCATCTCTGGTCATCGGTGTATTCTTCAGTTGGATACTTCCATCATGCAGTCCTTCTAGTCATGATAAAGCCTATGAATTAAGGAAGGTATTTCGGCATTGGTGTATTTTGACCTGGGTTTTAAGAATTAAAGTTGGGGCATCAAGTAGTGTGCAGAAAAGAAAGAGAGAGCAGGCCAGGTGGTAGCACACATAGCGCAAAGCTCAAGGACTGGGATCCCCCTGCTCCTCACCCGCAGGAAGCAGGGGTCGCTTCGCAAGCAGTGAAGCAGGTCTACAGGTGTCTATCTTCCTCTCTCCCTCTCTGTCTTCCCTTCCTCTCTCGATTTCTCTCTCTCCCATCCAACAACAACAGCAGCAGCAACAATAACAACAATAACAGCAACAATAATGGAAAAAGATGGCCGCCAGGAGTAGTGGAATTGTTGTGCAGGCAGTGATCCCCAGTGATAACCCTGGAGGCAAAAAAAAAAAAGGAAGAGAGTGGATAGGGAATTGTTATCCATACAAAATCATACACAGGCTATTAGACTTAGTGCTCAGAGCTTTTAATAGAATTGTTCTTGTCCTGCCTGCTTTCCCAGTGTCTTAAGCATATCATCTCATGCTTATTAAATATGTAACAAAATAAAACACAGATCACCATGGAATGTCACAGTGTGTGATGTAATCCCTCTCGCCGTTTAACGCACGGAAAACTTTATGCATTAATATTGGGTCATTCCAGGCAGAATACTTCTGCAATATGTATGGGTTCATTTACATGTTTATCTGCTCTTTTCTCCATGAAAGTAGGACTGTTCTTCCGCCTGATGATTAGAATGAATTGGATATTTTGAACTCATCCATCAGATTGGGAAATGATCTCTTAATTGACGAAGGTGTTAACACTTAATTGAACACTTCTGCTGTGAACTTCCATTTTTCTTAAGTACAGAAACAGCCCATGAGAGCTGTGGACAAGTAAAATGCATCATACAAGCATCTGTCTGTGTCTGTACTGTTCTTGGGACTAGCCATGCCTCCTGCAAACTGCATTCAGTAGGACACAACTAAATAATATGAATAAAATAGTAATAAAATGAAACTTTTATGATCTCATTGTCTGGAATTTTTGAAAAGGTTAAAATATAGGAATAAGTGTATCCTTACTATATGTAGCTACTGAGTCATTTAAGGTTGATATTACATTAAGTTTCGAAAATGTGAATACTACAAATTCATGTTGGTAAAGTTTTTGGTGTTAGGTTCCTATCCAAAGAAAGAGGAAAGAAAACACATCTGTCAAAAGCTTAAGCTGTAACAGTTCAGCACAATCTTAACAACTATCATGTCTGTCAGGAGGAGGGAGGTAAAATTTCAGGTACAGGAGAAATTGGACAGACACAGGTCTGTATAAAACACTAAGAAAGGGACTAGTGTTTATTTAATTCCCAGGATGCAGTTTTCCTGTAAGTGGATTGTCCACCTTGTCTTATGAATTGTTTTTTTCATTGTATCTAAAGGACTTTGGACTAATTTGCTCTCACAATTAAGGGTCTTAACAAACATTATCAAGATCCCGTCTCTGTCTCCCTTGACTGATGTATGTTATTTATTTATTTGTTTTGTTAATTATTGGATAGTGAAAAAATAGACTGATAGAATGATATATGGTAGGATGAGACTCTGAATACCCAGAACCCACCACCCTCCCTTTTCCCCAGAATTCTTTGCTTTGGTGCAATACACCAAACCCAGTCCAAGTTCTACTTTGTCTCCTTTTTTTCTGTCCTTGTTTCTTGACTGCCAGATATGAGTGAGATTTTGCAGCAAACAATCCAAATACAATTTAAAACACAGTTCTATTTTTTAAGCATAAAAATAAAATGTCTGTATCCAATTTAATCAGACAAATATTTTAGAGTTAATTAACCCTCTATTGTTGCCTCTATAATAAGGCTTGTTTTTAAAGAAGAATTCAGTCATTTATTTATTTATTATTGGATAGAGACAGAGAAATATTGAAAGGGGAAAGGGAGATAGAAAGGGAAAGAGACAGAGAGACACTTGCAGCCCTGCTTCACCATTCATTAAGCTTTCTCCCTGCAGGTGGGGACCAGCGGCTTGAACCCAAGTCCTTGAGCACTGTAATGTGTGCACTTAACCAGCTGTGCACCTGGCCCCTGACTGACATAGGTTTTTTTACCACATAAGAAACTACTGAACTGGGGAGATGGCACCAGATTAATAATAACAGTAAAGCTAATATCTTATCTTTAAAATATTAGAATAATATAAGCTTGTAGAATAATGCTTTGATCTCATAGAAAATAGTTAACTATATCAGATCAAATCTATAGATACAACAGTTTTCATGAAATACAGTGAGTAAAGAAACAAGTAAAGCAATAGCATAAGAAAACCATGAAAAAAAAAGTCAGAAATGAGAACATCCCACAGGATGGCTAACATGGCATCTGAAACGAGTTACTATCATTGGGTACAAAAAGGTGGAGACTGATACAGATTAAAAAACACTTGAGAGCTGCAAACCACCAGTGACCTTTGGCTGGAATCTGGCTTGAAAAAAGCACATTTGGAATATTATCAGAGAAATCTTAATGTAGGCTGGACATTAAAGGATATTAGGGAATTACTGCTAATTCTGCTAGATGTAATAATGGTACATGGTTATGTGGGAGAAAATGTCACTTTTGTTGGCAATGCATGTGAAAATTAGGTAAGGGTGAAATATCATGATGTCTGTAACTCATTTTGAAATATTTTAAATAGAATGCATAAATATAGCAGAGTCATTACAATGGTTAAGTCTGGATGATGGCATCTGAGTGTTCATTCAGCTATTCATTCAACTCTGTATATCTGAGATTTTTGAAAATAAAAGTGATTTAAAATAATAACGTTTTTCATACATACCAAAACCTGAAGGAATTATTACCAGCATAACCGTGATGCAGGAAATGTTCTAGGAAGTCTGTTAGGCAGAATGAAAATGCTACCAAACAGAAATACACAAAGGTATGAAGGACACCTGGAACAAAAATATGTGGGTGAATATAGAATTTTAAATTATTTTTACAATATCTTTAAAAGATAATCAGTTTTCTTTTCTACTTTAACCCTGACTAGATATCAAATGAGGCCTCTGACGGATCGAAAAATTCAATTATAAATAGGCCATTACCAATAGAAATGTATATATTCTCACTTCTCTTAGAAATATGGAGATACTGGCAAGTTTTATAATTTCTTCACAACAGTTGTAATGACTGATGCTGGTCTCTGTTGATAAAAAAAGAAAAACTGCGGAATAATAGAGTGGCACTTGTCTTCCTGGACAAAGATGACAATTTCATAGTGAAGAAAATCTGATGAAGGAAGATGAGCTTCAGAAGATCAAGGAACAAAAGTCCAGAGGGAGACACCAGAAACTGGTTCGCCTACAAGTTCGTGACTGAAACCATAGAAACCAGCGCACCTACACTGACAGTTTGGGGGTTTGCAGGAGATAACACTTTACTTTCTTCACTGAATGAGTGGTTGGTTGGGGTAGGTGAGACACATTCACCAGCTTAAGGCTTGTTATGTGAGAGGAAGTGGGTATTAGTGCTCTCAAAAGAGAATGGTCCTTTAATGGGCCTTCAAATGTCATTACATTTGAGAGAAAGATTCACATAAGACAGAGAAAGAGACAAACCAGAGCACCTCAATGACACAGCAGAGCCTCTAGGATGGGCTATTTTTTTATTTATAAAATGGAAATATTGACAAGACTATAGGTTAAAAGGGGAATATTTCCACACAATTCTCACCACGAGTTCCACATCTCATCCCCTCCCCTGATAACTTCCCTATTCTTTAACCCTCTGGGAGCATGGACACAGGGTTATTATGGGGTGCAGAAGGTGGAAGGTCTGGCTTCTGTAATTGCTTCCCCACTGTACATGGGCATTGACAGGTTGATCCATACTCCCAGCCTGTGTCTCTCTTTCCCTAGTGGGGCAGGGATCTGGGGAGGTGGGGCTCCAGGACACATTGGTGAGGTCGTTTGCCCAAGGAAGTCTGGTTGGCATTGTGGTAGCCTCTGGAACATGGTGGCTGAAAAAGAGTTAAGATATAAAGCAGAACCAATTGTTGACTAATCATGAACCTAAAGGCAAGAATATTGCAGATGAAGATTTTGGGTCTCCGTTTTGGAAAAGCTTAGTAGGTCTATTTTAGGTATATTCCGAGGTGCCTATGACTTTACTGGTTTTTGCCTGAGCCTGATATTGAGTATGGAGGTGGACCCAGGTTATTGTCTCAGGAGATGGTAGTCATAGTTGGGAAAAGGGCTAGAAAGCTAGTTCAG
This sequence comes from Erinaceus europaeus, assembly GCF_950295315.1. Lineage (NCBI taxonomy): Eukaryota > Metazoa > Chordata > Mammalia > Eulipotyphla > Erinaceidae > Erinaceus > Erinaceus europaeus. Next base: position 16,700,511 of record NC_080185.1, read on the forward strand.
GGAAGAGAGTAGCTCCCAAATATGGGAAAAGTATATAAATATTGTTGACTATAAACCCCATCGATTTGATCTGGGGCCCATATTCAGCACAGGAGCCTATGTAACCTCTGCATCCCTGAAGGTCTGACCTCACATTCTGTGGTGACAACTAGGAACATTCCAGGCTGTACTAATTTTAGGACCCATCATCTTTTGACGATAGATAGAGTATGTTGGCCAACCTCCCTTCAGAGAATTGAAGAGTTCCTACCATTGCTCATCTACAGTGAGTGCAAGGTCCTATAGAGGCACTCAAAGTGGTTCATTATGTTGCTCCTGATGGAGATGACCACTGACAGTAGCCAGAGGGATCTGTTAGAGTACTAGGCTGGATGGGCTATTTTTTAAGCCATTTTGGAAGACACTTTACAGAGGTAAAGAAGACGTGTGGGAAGAACATTTTCTTTTTACCTCCCTATTCTCAAATTATTCTAGGAAGTGACCATAAAAATTGTGGAATTATTTAATGCTAAAGTCAGAAGGTAAATGGCACGTTCATTGCCTTGGAGAAGCTTCACAACTTGTGAAGCTTCCACCATGCAGGTAAGGACCAGGGGGCTTGTGCATGATAATATGTGTCTTCTTCCAAGTGTACCACCACTTGGCCCCCTCAATTAAATTTCTTGTTTTGTTCTCTTCCACCATATATATCTCCCTCTCTCTCTCTCTCTCTGTCTTTCTTAATTGGCAGTTTAATAGATTGTAGTACAGTTGTTGATATATTGGCACAATTTCTCATCTCCCTGTGATAGTTGTCTGCAAAGCATTCTCACTTCCAACTTAGGTCCTTTTCCACCATCATGTTCCAGCTCCCTAAAGCCCACCACCACCCTCCCTTCTCCCAGAGTTCTTTGCTTTGGTGCAATACTTCAAACACAGTTCAAGTTCCAATTTATGTTTCCTATTTTTGTCCATGTTTCTTAAATTCCACATATGAGTGAGATCTTGCAACAAACAGTCCAAATACAATTTAAAACACAGGTCCATTTGCAGAAGGGAAGCTTCACAAATGTTTAAGCAGTGCTTCAAGTGTCTTTCTTTCACTATCTCTCTATCTTCACCCTCATCTTTTTCTCTCTGTCTCTATAACAGAAAGAAAGAAAAGAGGAAAGAAAGAAAGAAAGAAAGAAAGAAAGAAAGAAAGAAAGAAAGAAAGGGAGAAAAAAATAAATGGCTAACAAGAGTGGTGGATTTGACATGACATCAAGCTCTGGTGATAACTACAAAAAAATACTACCCTCCCCAAAAACATATAGCAAAAAGTCTGGGCCAAGTGGGCAACACCTTGTCAAAAATTTACTCACTGATGTATTTCACATGATTTGATAATGATACATATATAACTTTCCTGTCATGCCAAGGAATGAACCCAGGGACTCCCAAAAACATATTATCACTGGATCAATTTTTAATGCTTTTTTTTAGTGGAGAAGATAAAAGAGAGAGTGAGAAAGAGGAGGGAAGGGAAGGGAAGAGAAAAAAGAGAAGAGAAGAGAAGAGGAGAGAAAAGAAGAGAAGAGAAGAGAAGAGAAGAGAAGAGAAGAGAAGAGAAGAGAAGAGAAGAGAAGAGAAGAGAAGAGAAGAGAAGAATCATAGCACCACTTCATTAGCCATGGAGTTTTCTTGGTGCTGTCCATGGTACTCCCATGTGGTGCCTGGGATTGACTCCAGGGCTGTATGCATCTGTCTTCTAGGTCTGGGGTTGATACTAAATCTAAGCAAATATCTTAGGGTAGGAGAAGATAATATCAAAATAATGATATGTAATTAAACCAATGTACTTTTAAATACAAATGGCCCTTTTGAATGTGATGGTAAAATACAATGTGTGAGGTGAACATGATAGCCACTACACTATGGAAACAAATACAATGTCTTTGTTAAGACATTTGTCTTGAAATAGAATAGGTGGGGGTGGCTGGGTGGTGGCACATTTGGTTGAGCACACATGTTACAAGGCCCAAGGACCCGGATTCAAGCCCCCAGTCCTCACCTATAGGGGGAAAGCTTCGCAAGTGGTGAAGCAGTGTTGCAGGTATCTCTCTATCTTTCTCCCTCTCTATCACCCCCTGCCCTATCAATTTCTGGATGTCTCTATCCAGTTAATAAAAATAATTAAAAGTAAAATAAAATAATGAATAACTATTTAAAAAAGAAGAATAGAATAGGTATAGATGTGACTTAGAAAGGAAGAGAATTCAGTACCATTGAAAAATAGGTAAATATATATAAAGAAATAATAGTCAACCCATATCTGTGACCTTGGGAGAACTAATGCAGTTTCCAATGGAGGGGATAGGGACAAAGAACTCTGGTGGTGGGAACAATGTGGAATTATACCTCTATTAACTAATAATTTTGTAAATCAATATTAAATCACTAATAACTTTTTTAAAAAGGAAAAGTTGTAAGGGAAAGTACAAGATTCAACCAAAGCTAATTTTCCAGACAGACCCAAAACCAATGAAAAGAAATGAAGAATATAGTTAAAAAATAATGTAATATTTCTCACCTTCTCAGGGTGAAGTAGAAAGAAGAGATAAAATTTAGTGTTGAATTCTTGAAGTTCAACAATAATTACAGGTTCAAGTAGGTTTCAGACTATTTAAAGGAAAATAATAGAACAGAAGCTTGGTGTAGAAGTTTGATGATCTTAAAGAGTGAAAAATGAACATTCTATGTGAAATTTTCTTGTTCCAGAAAAATAAATAGAATACAATCAAGAAAACAAAAATCATACAAAACAGACAACATTTATAAGAGCTAGAAGAAGGGGTGAGAATGGGTCCAGAAGACTGATTGACGGGTGACAGAAGGTGAATAGATATTTGGTGTTGGGTGTGCGATGGCCTATAGAGTTGTAGAGGTGAGAATCCATAAACCTGAAAACTATACAGTGCTATAAATCAATATTACCTTGATAGAGAAAAACAAAATTTTATTTTTAAGTAATTTTATTAGTAATTCACAAGATTGTAAGATAACAATAAAATGAAAACAGGAAAGCTATAGCAATCATGAACTTGACTACAAAGCATTAAGTAAGAAACTATTTCATAACCAAAAAAGGGGGGCGGAATTGGCAAGAAGATAACAGAATTAAATTTTATCTAAGGAACAACATAGCAGAACAATTCATTTTTTAAAACACCCATATAATTATATGAGAAATTTTAGCATACATCTCTCAGAATTTTGTGCCATCAAGTAAGGAAGTACTAAGAAGGATTTAAGTCATGCCTTAAGTTTGGTTTTTTATAAGCACAGAAAGAAATTTTTCCTGAATAAATGAATCTTCTAAAGTATACTTAGAGATTGTCTGAAAAATGATAATAATTCAAAGGAAAACTTTAAAAAATCACATCAGGTAGGGGAAATAGAATAATGGTTATGCAAAAAGACTCTCATGCCTGACCCTCCAAGGTCTTAGGTTCAATGCCCTGCACCAACTACATGAGCCAGAACTGAGCAGAGCTCTGGTAAAATAATAAAATTAAATTAAATCATAGCCTTAAAATATTTCACAATAAATTAATAATTAAAGTTGGTGTGTGTTTTTAACCATCCAGGGAAGGTCAAAACTGAATTACAGGTAGTTTCAAAAATACAACAATTAAATCATGTAAGAAACTATGAAAACTCTACTCTGAGCAAAAGCTATTGCTTTCAATTATTTTGATATTAGGGAAGGACTGAAAATAAAATTAGAAAAATAAAGTAGATGTAAGAAGAAAATTAATTGAAGAAGTCAATTTAAATGAAGCAAACTAGTATATATTACAAGATAATGGTTAAAAAAAAGAACAAAACTAATGACAGATATGATTAGTAGAATCAATGGGTTTGTTTGAGGGAAAGAAAAGGTATAAAAACCTTGCAAAATTAACCAAGAAAACAAAACAAAACCATACAGCTTAAGTAGTAGTGATAAAGTACAGGCAGGAGAGAATTTTCAAGTTGAAAAAAGTAGTATACACCACCTTGGGCCACTAGAAATCTGATAAAATGGACATTTTTCTAGAAAACAATTAATGTTGAAAATTGTTCACATAGAGCAACAAACAATAAAAGAAAGACATTCATAGAAGAACTGCAAAAACATCACCAAAAATTGCTTTAGATCTAATATTCTTACAAATAATAGGGAAATTGGCAATTACTGTATCTACTAATTATTCCAAATTATAGAAAATCATGAATTAAATAAAGGTGAAAGACTTTTATAATATTTGAACCAAAACATGATGATGATAATACAAATTAAATTCATATGTGAATTTAAATGCATTAATCATAATTATTAGTAAGTTAGAGTGAACAATGAAATAACAGAACAAACACCATACATAACAGATTTCACTTTAGAAATATAAGAATGATTAAATATGAGTCTATTATATCAAGTGGTTATATGAGACTGAAATTTATGTATATGGGTTAAAAGAATATCTCATATGATAGGACGCCTACTCTGCCATGTGTATGACCAAAGTTCATGTTCTGGCACCATATGAGGAGTGCGATGGGACTAGGGGAAGTTCCAGAGCTCTGATGTCTTGCCCTCTCTCTGTCTCTCAATCTGAATGAAAAAAGAGCCCAGGTGAGGCGAGATCAAATGCATTAAGAATACACTGTAAAAGGAATGCTCGTTTAAAAAAAAAAATGTAGCAGTGGCCGGGCAGTAGCATACTGAGTTAAGCGCACGTAATACATGAAGTGCAAGGACCCACGCAAGTATCACAGTTTGAGCCCCCAGCTCCCCACCTGCAGGGGAGTTGCTTCACAAATGGTGAAGCAGGTCTGCAGGTGTCTATCTTTCTCTCCCCTCTCCTCTCAATTTCTCTCTGTTGTATCCAAAAAATTGAAAAAAATGGCCACAGGACCAGTGGATTCATAGTGCAGGCACCAAGACCCAGCCATAACCTTGGAGGAAAAAAATATATATATAATTCTTTTCCATACCAAAAAGGCATGTGATACTTTTCTTTTTTTTTTTTTTTCAGTTTTTATTACATTTATTTATTGGATGGAGACAGCCAAAAATCAAGAGGAAAAGGGGTGATATAGACAGAGAGAGACACCTGCCACTCTGCTTCACCACTCACAAAGCTTCTCCCCTGCAGATAGGGACCGGAGGCTCAAACCTAAGTCCTTGAGCATTGCAACATGTGCACTCATCCAGGTGCACCACCACCCGGCCCCAGCATGTGATACTTTTCAAAAGCCATTCCTAATGGAAATTTTGGGAAACCTACATTTTTAACTATATTAATGCAAGTGCAAATGTCAGAAAACAATGCAATACCATAATAAAAATCAGAGATCAACAAGCATCAAAATCAGGAAGACTTCCAGAGGCATAGTCACTCTTCTTACTCAGGTTGAAGATAATGCTGGGTCTAAGCACCCTTCCACATTGAGCTCAGGACCTAAGGGGAGATGACAACAGCCACAGGCCTAGGGAAGTCTTTTGGTTTCTGGTGTGTTTACATAATTAAGACCAGTGGGGATACTTCCGGAGGTGTGGCCATGGACTAGCAGCAGTCAGTAGTGCTATTGCTTCCTGATCATTGAGATAAGATGATTAAAAATCACCTGAAACCTCAACAAATTACAACTGGGTAAAAGAAAAAAGCTAATGATATATCTAACTACCAGAAGAGTTGTTGAAAGAAGTGTCAATAGTAAAACAAGCTTGGAACACGTAACTCTGAATAAAGTGATAATATTGTAAAACAGATCCAGAAACACAAACCACAGACATATGAGACAACTGTGCAAGATGAAGAGGAAGAAAGACATGGATAGAAACAGTTCAGGCAAGTGATGAGGAGATGAGATCAGTTTGTAAGACTCCTTTAGATACAGTAAGTCTAATACAACATACTTGGTAGCCATAAAAGAAAATGTGCAGTAAAAGCTGACATAAACACTAATAGGAAACCAACCATATAGACAGGAAGGCAAAAACATAAGAAAATAACAAAAACAGTAAATACCCAGAATATGAAGTAAACAATATCAGTGAATAAACCACACATATCAGTGATTATCTTAAATGTGAATGGTCTGAATTCACTAATCATAAGGCAGAGAGTGACCACAAGGATTAAAAAAAAAAAAATCTAGGATCCAGGACTGTGTGGTGGTGCACCTGGTAAAGTGCCTACAGTTTCAGTTCATGAGAACCTGGGTTCAAGGTCCCGTGCCCAGCTGCAGGAAGAAGCTTCACAAGTGGCAAAACAATGCTACAAGTCTCTCTCTCTCTCTCTCTCTCTCTCTCTCTCTCTCTCCCCCTCCCTCCCTCCTTCCCTCCCTATCCACCTCTTATCTCCTTCTTCCCTCTCAATTTCTGTCTATATCATAAACAAATAAAGTTTTTTTTAAAAACCTAGGATAATCAATTCTACTTCTTAAAAAAAAACTCATCTGAAATAAAGACAAACATAAAGTTCTAGTGAAGGGCTGGAGAGAAGTTCCAAGCCAGTAATTCAGAAAGAAGAGCAGGAACTGCAGATATAGTTGACCTTCAGACAAAAAAGGCAGTAAAAAAAAAAAAAAAGGAGGGATGCTATATAGTGACCAAAATATGAATCCAACAAAAAGCTATGATTATCAGCAATTTACATATCCACCTAATCTGAGGGCACCCTAGTAAACAAAACAACCAACCTCAAGGGGCAACTTGACAACAACACAATACTAGTAGGAAATCTCAACATATATCTCACAGGAAGAGACAGATCATTGACTTAAAAAATTTAAAAAGGAAATAAATGACCTTAAGTGTAGTCTTAGAGGAAATGAGCTTAAGAGATTTATAAAGAACCATTCTATCCCCAGAATAAATTAATGTATGAAGTGCCAGGCATTGAGCTTTAATTAACTTGCTCAGTTTTTTTTTTTTTTTTTTTTTTGGAGTCATGTGTGTGATTTCACTGCTCTGGGCAGCCTATTTCATTTAGACAGAGAGGGGAATACCAGAGCTTCCTCCAGTGCCATAGTCCTTCCCATGGTATGTTGGGATTTGAATTGAGGTCACATGCATGGCAAGGCACATGCCCTACCTGGTGAGCTATATCTCCTGCCCAGGATGACTCAGTTTCTACCCTTATTTTACAGATAGAGAGGTCAAGGCACAGAGAGTAACAGTCGAGCTGCCCAAAGTCACATAGCTAGTTATTAGGACAGCAGAAACTAAGACAGTGGGAAGTGGGCCCACTGTCCGGGAAGTCCAGGCCATTGTTTCCATGAGAGTCTGAGCGGGTAGACCCCAAGTTCTCCCCCTTCCCTGGTAGAGACAATGACAGGTCTTCCGACCTCATGAACTAATGATGGATGGCTTCTCTGGACAGGGCTACCTTTCTGTACATGCCACTCTGTCCCCTAAAAACAAAGGCCATGAATTACTGTGTATTGTGTATGGCAGACTTGAAAACTACTGCAAATGTCTTGATCTTACTCAATTGCTCCCTCCCCGCTGCCCTGAAGTGCCTGTAATCTACTCCCAGAGAAAATTGCATGAAAATTGCATTGTTGATTCCATGACAAGCCTTGTGCAGTAACTTTCCAGTTGTGATCAAATAGTTTGTAGGTCAAGATGTAACTATCCATGGTGTTGCATTGTATTTGGGTTAATGATTACCTACTTCAACCTTCTTTCTGGGCTATGGGTATATCTCTGCTTGTTTGAATCCCCCTAGTAAACGAGGTGACCCTCTGAGGCTTCTCCCGGGCTGGATAAGTCTGGCATAGCTTCTTCCTCTCCGTGCACTACGCCCTCATCACGCAGAGCCACCCTAGATCTCCCAGGGGGCTGCTTCACCTCCTTCGTCAGTGGCCAGGGAGGCAGGGGACCCGGAGAAACCTGCATAAGATGGGGCTTTTCCTATTTCAATGCCCTTGATTTTTAAAATGTTATCCTTTACAAATAAAGGTTTTATGTTTATTATCTTTGTAATATGATACTTTGATCAATATGCAGTTGCAAATTGATTACCGAAATCAAGATCATTAACATGTTCATCATCTCCCAGAGTTTCCTGTGTGAATGTGCCTGTGCATGCTTGTATTGTAAGAACACTGAGAACTGACTATAAATTACTATTCCTCAATTATTTCACTACATAAAATTAAATTCATAAAAAATATCAGAAAAACAGTGGGGGGTAGATAACATCATGGTTGTGCAAAGAGACTCTCATGCTTGAGGCTCCAAATCTCAGGTTCAATCCCTGACAGCACCATAAGCCAGAGATGAGCAGTGCTCTGGTAAATATATATACAGGTTTTGGAGACAGGTGGTGGCACAGTGGGAGGAGTGGACATTTTTACAATGTGCAAGGACCCAGGTTCACTCTCCTGGTCCCTGCCTTAAGGGATGAAGATTCACAAGTAGTGAAGCAGTGCTGCAGGTGTTTCTCTTTCCTTTTCTATCTCCCCCTCTCCTTTGAAGTTCTCTATTCTGTCAAGACAAAACAAAAAAGAAAAAAAAATGGCTGCTGGGGGTGGTAGACTTGTTCAAGCACTGAGTCCTAGCAATAACTCTTTTAGCAATAATATATATCTTTTGCATTTTATTTTTAATCATGAAGTAGAAAGCTTTCCCTTGATTTTACCATCGGGGCTAGAAAATAACAAGGGAAAAAATACCAACTCTTCTTTGGTCACATAAAAAAAAATGTTTAACATGTATAGAAATCAAGCAGACACCAAGAGTAACAGAAAAAACTGGCAAACAGGAAAGAACATTTGCAGTGATGGTGACAATTACTAGCCATACAATGCAGCTACCTTTAACATACCAGTTTTTTAAACAACCTAAAAGAAACAAAACAAAAATGAGTATACAGAAGAAGCCTACAAAACAACAAGAACCAAGAAGATGCTCATTTTCAACAAAAGCTCTGCAATTCAATTCTATGGAACCCTTTTAAAAAAGAAAGTTGATAGAATCGCTTGTAGTCTCATAAAAAATTGTCCACTAGATGTTTCTGAGTGGAAAAACAAAATTACTACACGATGCAAGGTATGATCCCAATCTATAATAAACTATACATGTGTGTATTTCATTCTTACAAAGATTTTGAAATGGCATGCACAGCATTGCTAATAGTGGGATCAGTTAGGGAAAGGCAGTTTATAAAGTAAGGAAAATAGAAAGTGTTTCATTTTCTGTTGTACGTGATTTTGTAGGTTTTCAAGATTTTTGTATATAGTTGCCCTATGATCATTCATACACATTAAATTTTATAATATTGATTACAAGTAGCATGCTTTTAGAAAATCTACAAAATATTTTTCATGGAGAAGATTATAAATGACAATGTACATTAAGTAAGTATAGACAAAATACACTTAGCTGTAAATGGCTTTCTCTGGGATTTGGGGACATAGAGGCCTTTACTTTTTATTAAAGGTGGTATATTTCAGTATTGTTTGACACTATGTTAAGGAAAAGTGCACCTGTTAGTCATGAAAATCAGGGAGAAGTTCACTGGCTTGGAAATGAGAAAAACTAGACACTAGTCCACTCTGGATTGGCCCATTCTGCCCCCTTGTCTTCTCTTTTCTTTCTCTGTGAGAATAGCCAGAGCTATCCGGTTTTCAAAGGTCTCCCAGTTCTAACACACAGTCATCTTATGATTCAACAGAATTCAAATGTTATCCTTTACAAAAAGGCATCCTCAGCAGTTGAGAATTGCGGGGGACGGGGGTGGGGTGGGGAGGAGGAGTTAACATTTCACATGGATAAACCGTTAAACCTGAAGCTTTCGTTCTTCCCACTCTCACTTCTTGTGGCACAACTCTTTAGATCACTTCACCAGCCCATAGTAAGCATTCTGGTGATTGGATACAAACAGTCAGCAACATGGAGAGACTGGGGTGTGTGCACAAAAGGAATGACTTCTAGTGGCTGCATGATCTAAACTCAGCACAGGTAGTAGAAAGGGGTTTTGTTGTTATTGTTGTTGTTGTGTTTGCTTTGTGCTTTTGTAAATACACATAAGTTAGATACTCAATGCCTGCTTTGACATGGTGTGTTTTTTACCAGCTCACAACCCCCGCCCCCAGCCCTGCCTCCACCCCTTTCCAACTCCAGGCTCCAGAGAGCAGCATTCACTTTCAGAGAGAGTCTGAGGTCGCTGAAAGAACACCAAAATACAATCCTGCTCACCATTAATCCTTGTCTCCTTCAGCTCTCCACAGTACAATCGCCTCTCTATTTCACTCATGGTCTCCCATCTCCAACCTGCGCATATTTGCAGTCAATCAGAGAAGTAATTACGTTTGTACCGGGAACACCACAACTCTTCTTCCCACTAGACACAGATATCAATTAAGTATAAGATCCAATTTAAGGGCAAAGTGCTACAAAACCCTCCTCTATACAGGGGAGAAAGACTCAGTCCTGTTGTTTAACGCCGCTTCAGACTTTGGGTTTTTTTTTGGGGGGGGGGTTTGTTTTTGTTTTGTTTTGTTTTGTTTTGTTTGTTTTTTGTTTGTTTGGTTGGTTTTTAAGAAGGCTTAAAAAAAAATAAGAATCCCTTCAGTTAATACTGTTCTATTTTACCTTTTTGCAACTGTTTTCCTGGTGCAAAACTTAGATAAGTAGAACTTCATTTTTTCCCCAATAACCGCAAAGATTTTTAAAATCAGGATAAAATTGCCATTTGAAGACCATCCTTTGGATAATAATGGCAGAAGCATATTAAAGATAGATAAAGTTAGTCAAAAGAGTGGTGGTTAAGGATTAAATCTGCAAAAACAATAAACTTATTTTTGGTGATTGATTTTAACTGGGCATGTGGACCATTTGAAATGCAGCTGTAGAGAGAAATCAAATGTCGTTACCCAGGTGAACACCAGATTTCATTAAATAAATAATTTTTCCTATAATTTTTTTCTGACAATGAAATTTTAACATAATCTTAACATATACAAGAGAATCCTCTCCAAATATCCTCCCATGAGGGCATTCTATGTTTGTAAATGGTGCTCCCTTTAATGTTCCATTTTGTACATTTTTTCCTCTTTTTTCATTCGAAGTCATGTATGTGAGTGTGTATACAATACATCCACACAGACACAAATGCCTGATAAGAACAAGGGGGCTGCTTCTTGACTGGCCTGTCTTCCTTATCTTGTTAATATGACTTCTAATAACACACCAGAGTCTACAATCTTGAACTTTGTAAAACAAAATACATTCATCAATGTTTGAAAAGTAGCCCTAAGAAATGCATCCCTAAATCCTTTAAAATAAACAAATTAAGAGTCCAAGAATAGGAATTCAAGGAGATTTAAATTTGAATTAGCTTAACTACTTTTGACACGTTTACACATGAAAGACACCAAGATTGTATGTACTACTTACTGCTTTGAGAAGTTTCATTCTGTCTGTCTATATAAAAAGTTTCAGCCAAAGTTAAATCAATCTCCTCTGCTGATGATTTTCAACATTAGACAAATACCCTGCTTTTTTTTTTTTGAACCCTGCTTTCAGCCTGACTTTTTCCCCAATTGAAATTCAGGTCCTCAATGGTTGGTTTTTCTTGGTTCTAAATGTTGATAAAAAAGGGTTTTCTCCACTCCCTCAATTTGATGTGACAGGCTTCTGACATGAATAATGGAAGCATTTCTTTCACAGGCAAATCAACTTAATTTAGCAAGCCTTTATACTCTCAGTGGGCAAGCCAAAATCCCTGAGATTCCTTGAGAGCCTTTAAGTTAGACAAAATCTTTAGAATTTGCAGAAAATGTATAAAGTAAACAACACTTATTTTGTCACAATACTTGAATAACTTTTATACGAGAGTTACAGATGAATATATTACTTCCTAATCAGATCTTGATTTACAAGCAATTTGTGATGGACCCTCTAAGCTCGAGGAAAAGGAACCCTCAGCAAGAAAAATAAGAGAAGTCCCTACACAAATAAATTGGAAAGTCTGCAGATTGAAAATAAAACAAAAAGCTGAGAAAATAACATCAACATCCTTTCCCCTACCAACAACATTTTATAAAAAAAGATAAATTCAAATCAATGTACAGAGTATAACTCCCACGACTGGGTGGAGTTTAACAAAAAACTATAGTTTGGACTGATGAAATAGCTCACTTGGATAGTGTGAAGCTTTGCCATGTGAATGACCCAGGTTCAAACCTGGCGCCCACACTGCACTGAAGGGAGCCTCTGGGTTCGTCTCTTTCAGTTTTTCTCTCTTCTTCTACCTTTTTTTTAAGTTCTTAGAAAACTATTTTCTTGAACAATTTTCAAGCAGACTCTTGCCAAATTGAAGGGGAAGCATTTCTCACCATCAGATGAAAAGAAACAGATTCTAAGGTCATTTTCACTTGCTAATTCAGGACACAGTTATTCCCCTGAGTATATTTCAGAACAGAAAAAAAAACATTAATATGCATTAGTGAGAGAGGGATGGAACTCAGAAGAATGAAACTTAAGACACACCTACTAAGCTGGTCACTGAAAAATGGTTTTAAGAAAATGAAGGCAACCAGATTTGGAATGCAGCCAGTTTTGTATTCAGTCTCTAAAAAGAACCTGACTACTGACATTTGACCTCTGATCTTTGGTGTCATTTCTGTAAAAGAAAGACTGGGGATAACACAGAATTGGGGATCTAACAACCTGCTCCTGGCTCAATCAGAAAGGTTTCTATATGGCCTTGGACAAGTTCTTTCCCTTTTGCTCAGATAATCTATTTCTTTGATTCCACAAACAGAGAGAACTAAGTCATCTCTAAGATTCAAATTCAAAAGGGCTGTATCCCTAGAACTCAGTGACAAATATCTAATGAGTACTGTTAAGAGTATTAAAGTATGACATATAATTCATAACCTTTTAAAAATATTAATTTCTTACTGGAGAGATACCAGGACACTCTAGCATATGGCAGTGCCAGGGACTGAGCCTGGAGACTCTGGGGTCTCCAGCATAAAAGTCCTGTGCACTGGGGGGTCGGGCTGTAACACAGTGGGTTAAGCACACGTGGCACAAAGCTCAAGGACCAGCTCAAGGATGCTGGTTTAATCCCTAGCTCTCCACCTGCAGGGGAGTCACTTCACAAGCTGTGAAGCAGGTCTGCAGATGTCTATCTTTCTCTCCCCCTCTCTGTCTTCCTTTCCTCTCTCCATTTCTCTCTGTCCTATCCAACAATGACGACACCAACAACAACCATTTAAAAAAAGGCAACAAAAGGGAAAATAAATAATAAAAAAATTAAAAGTCCTGTGCACTGAAGGGGCTGCAGAGACAGTATAATGATTATGCAAAAAGATTCTCATGCTTGAGTCTCTGAGGTCCCAGGTTCAGTCCCCAGCACCAGTGGGGGAGGGTGAGCGGCGGGGGGGTGGGGGGGGGAGAGTTGAACCTTGAACTTTGGAACCTCAAACAGAAGAGTCTCTTTGCATAACCATTATGCTATTTACAACTCTGGGTTTTATTGGGACTTGAAATGGGTTTACCAGGCCCACAGGTCCACTTTGAGCTTTCCATAATTGACTGCTTCCAAATATATGAAAATGTGCTTGGATCTGCAAAGGAAAATCCCAGTGACTATATAAGCAGGTCATCTCATTCTAAACTAGTTTTCTTATCATTGTCTTCTGAGAATCTTTGTAAAATGGAAATGACCACTGAAAAAATAATTTTACTTAAATGCTCACTTCTCGTTTCCCAGTATGCTACTCCTGGTGTATTGCTATTCTGTTGTTGTTGTTGTTGTTGGCTTATAAATTACCAGGTGGTGGCACACCTGGTTGAGCACACATGTTACCATGCACAAGGATACAGGTTCGATCCCCCGGTCCCCACCTGTAGGGGGAAAGCTTTGTGAGAGGTGAAGCAGAGCTGCAGGTGTCTCTCTGTCTCTCATCCTTTCTTTCATCCCCTTCCCTCTCAATTTCTGGTTGTCCCTATACAGTAACTAAGGATAATTTTAAATATCTAAAAAAAATTTTAATCTCTTAAAAATTAAAAAAAATCCTCTTGATTAACAATCCTATAAGTCAACATTCCCTCAATAAAGTGATACTGAAGTAGAAAAATACTTATTTCTATCTATGATATACTCTTTCAATAAAGTCATTTTTTTATTTTACTTTTTTTCAAAACCTTTATAAGGGCCTGCAAGAATGCTCACCTGGAAGGGCCCCTGTTTCGTCATGCACAGTACAAGTTTGAACCCAATCTCCACCACACTGAGGGAAGCACCAGAGCTATCCTATCAGTCTATTTTTCCTTCTAATTCTACCCCTGTTTCTATTTATAGTTAGAAAGGTTAGCCCTGGGGCCAGGCAATGGAGCACCTAGTTAAGTGCATACATTACAGTGCACAAGGACCAGGTTCAAGCCCTTGGTCCCCACCTGCAGGGGAAAAGCTTCACAAGTGGTGAAGCAGGGCTGCAAGTAGCCACCCTCCCCCCGACCCCTCTATCTCTATCTATCTCTATCCCTGCCGTCTCAATTTCTGTCTCTATCAAATAAATAAATAAATAAATAAATAAACATCTTTAAGAGAGAGAAAGAAAGAAGGGTCAGCCCAGAGTGGTGCAGCCCTTAGCAGTGATTAAAAAAAATTTATGAAGGTATGTACTAGCAAAGAATAACTGACTTGATCCTGGGTCCATACTCCCAGAGGGTTAAAGAATAGGAAAGCTATCAGGGGAGGGAATGGTATACGGGGTTTTGTGTGGAGTTGTACTCCTCTTATCCTATGGTTTTGTCAGTGTTTCCTTTTTATAAATAAAAATTTTAAAAAATAATAATAACTGACTTAATGCCAGAGATTGCAGGCTATATTTTTATCTCATTTTACATGTTAAGGTTGTGGGGCTAATAAATTAATTAGGATATAATCATTCCAGTAAAAAAGACAGAGGAAAAGATAGAGAGAAAGAATGATGTCCTAAATCACAAATCATAAAACCTTGAATGATAGCCAACTCTTCTCACATAAATAGTTTTTCAGAGAATAAAGAACTGTTTTTTATATTAATACACTCCTGACATCTTTAAGGCCCTCCCCCTCTCGTTAGCTAATCAGCCAATTAGGAGTTCCAACAATTACAAATGTCAGGGAAGGTAGAAAAGGAAAGAAAACAGGAACTCAGTCAAGGTAGAAGCAAATTCTTTCACTTTAAAGGGTGTCCAACATTACCCTCTGAGGAATTCTACTGCACCTTGAAGGATCTGTTATTCCCAGTCTCGGCCAACCCCTCCCACCTTCTTTCCCTATTATAATTGTTAGGTCAGTTAATTGGCTGATTAAGGAGACCCTGGAATTTTTATTAACTGGCAATTAGAGTCCCATCAGAGGCACAGAGGATCCTTTCTGAACGGCAGTGTCACTTGAGTTCCAAAGATTAATAAAGTCAAAAGGATTTTAAATTCTAGCTTGGTTCATTTTGCCTTGTTGGATTAAAATTGATGTCTTAGAATCACTTTCAGTTTTATTATCATGTCAGTTTTTTGCAAACCAAATTCTACTCATTCGAGAGCAGCGATCACTTAGGCTCCAAAAAAAGGGGTTGGGGGCGGGGGGGGGGCAAGGACACCTGGGAATACTATGCAAACACAAGCCCTTGAAGTGTTTCCATCTGCTATCGTAACAGTTCTTATATTTTATTCACATACATAAATAATATACATTACTATTTCCTTTCTATTCAAGCCCATTCCAATAAAAGAGCCAAGTTCCCCCTTCAAAAAACACCCAGTAAAATGATACCTGACATGACCTAATGCCCCTGGGCTAGTTCAGTCTTCTCACAGTCTCTTTCCATAACTTCTTACAGACAAGCTGGAATTTATGAAGACCCATTCCACCAGGTGTCCAGTTATTGGCAAGGCCAAAGCCCTCTCCCTCTACCTCCTCCTGCAACAATCCCCAGTTTGTGCTGTGATGAAAATGGTACACATATATTCAGATTACAATCCAGTGAGGCAAAGTCAGGCATTATCACTAAGAGACAGCCTTAGCAGAAACTACATATGGTGTTGGCAAGGCAACTCGAGGGAAATGCTAGAGGCAATATAAAGTAACAGTTATACCCGAGAGGTTTTTGTTTTCATTTTCTAAGGTACGAGAAAGGAGAAACAGAGAGAGAGGGAGAGAGAGGAGTAACACTGAAGCACTGCTCTACCATCCATGGAGCTACCCTAGTGCTATCTATTTCGAACTCATGTGGTATTATAACTCAAACACAACAAGGTGTGTGCTCTACTGGGTGCGTTAGGCCCCACCTAAGAAGTTTACATTACATCAGATATTATCTAAATCACAATTCTAACTCTAGTAGATATTGGGTTATTGGACAAGTCATAGTGAATTTTTGCATAGGAAAAAAATAACTTCGGACACGTGGTAGTACAGCGGGTTAAGCGCACATGACGCAAAGCTCAAGGACTGGTGTAAGGATCTGGGTTCGAGCCCCCGGCTCCTCACCTGCAGGGGGGTGTCACTTCACAGGCAGTGAAGCATGTCCTCAGGTGTCTTTCTCTACCCCTCTCTGTCTCCCCCCTCTCGTTTTCTCTCTGTCCTATCCCACAACAATGATAGCAATAACAACAACAATAATGATAACAACAACAATAAACAACAAGGGCAGCAAAAAGGTAAAAATAGCCTCTAGGAGCAGTGGATTTGTAGTGCAGGCACTGATCCCCAGTGACAAACATGGAGACAAAAACAGACAAACAAACAAAAACATTTTCTTTTTCCTAAGTGTGCAGCACTGGGGAATAAACTGAGAGCTTCACATGTGTACATGTGCTACTGCTGAGCTGCCTCCTTGGCCCAAGTTTTTTATTCCACATACTTGAGGTGGGAGAAAAGAAAGGTCAGACAGAGATAAAGAGGAGAGACATGGAGAAACACAGAAACACTATTCCACCATCATCAGAGCTTCCTTTGGTGCAGTCCATAGTGTTCCCATATGGTGTCATGGCCCCACACATGCATGCTACCCATCGAGCTATCATCCCAGCCCCAAATTTTAGTTTTTCCACCTGTAAAATTGGGATAATATTCAAAGCCACTGTATTGGTTTAATGGGAGGATTGAAAGGCAGTACCTGCAAAGAATTTCTCTCCATGTGTGGCACACAGGAAGTACTCAATACACAGCAGCTATTATTGGCATAATTGCCATTCTTCATTTGATTTCCTGACTGGTTGAGGAAGCCAACAGGGTTACACACTGCTATTGTGTAGAGTCAGTCTGAGCACGTAGGAGAAAACAAAGGACAAACATCAGAAAACACACAGCCCCAAGGTGTGAAGGGGGGTAAGTTTGAACATAATAAAACCAGGGTTGCTGTAACACAACATTACTGGGTTCTGTGTCTAAGTCAAGATAATAGGACTGGGAGGCCACAGTGACTGTCCAACTACTGTAGCAAGTCAATTATTCCCCAAACATGCTGCACCATTGGGTTGAGGAATGTAGAAAACTACACAGGGGTGGGGGGTGGTGGTAGGGGTGGTGGTGACGTACCTGGCTAAGCGTACCCATTACAGTGTGCCAAAGCCAAGTTCAAGCTCCTGGTCCCCACCTGCAGGGGGAAAGCAGTGCTGCAGATATCTCTGTCTCTTTCCCTTTCTATCTCCCCCTCTCTATTTCTCTGTCTCTATTCAATTATATATATATATATATATATATATATATATATATATATATATATATATATATATATGTGAAAACTATACCAGGCACTGAGTACCCTATGACATAGAGGCTAAAAGCACAGGCAACAGAGTGAGACTGTATAGGTTCTAATCTCTTCCAACTGGCTGTTTGACCTTAAGCAATGTAGACTAACTTCTTCAGAAGGGAGTATCAGAACATTGTTCAGCTCTACCAAATGGCAGTGCCAAGAATAGAACCTGAGACCTCTAGGAACTTACACATGCAAAATTGGAGTACTACCTCCGCAAGCAGAGCTACGTAGTCACTTCAGTGTCTCCTTTTCTTCCTCTAAAACCTAAGGTAATCTAATTTATCAAGCTTGTTTTAAAAATTAAATGAGTAAATATTTGTAAACCTCTTGTTTTTTTTCCCCCCAGTGCTAGATAATGAACCAAAGGTTTTTTGTTTGCCTAGTTGGATGGGGTTTTTTTGGTTTTTTTTTTGTTGTTGTTTTGTTTTGTTTTGAAGTGCTAAGCCACCTTTCAGCCCAATTGTTTTAAGATTCTATACTTCTGCCAGGAGTGGTGGTGCATGCCTGTAGTCACAGCTACTCAGGAGGCTGAGGCTGGAGGATAGGTTGAGCTCAGGAGTTCTGGGCTGTAGTGCGCTATGCCAATCAGATGTCTTCACTAAGTTCAGCATTAATATGGCGACTCCCCAGAGTGGGGGTGGAGGCGGCACCAGGTTGCCTAAGGAGGGATGAAACGGCCCAGGTTGGAAATGGAGCAGGTCAAGATTCTATACTTCTTTAAGAATAGGGGTGAAAGGAAAAGACAGAGAGACACCACAGTGTTGCTTTACCACCCAAGGAGTTCCATTGATGCTGTCCATGGTGCTTCTACATGATGCTAAGGCTTGAATGCAAGGCATTGTGCATGAAAGATATGTGCTCTGCTTACTGAGCCACTTCCTGGGCCCCTAAAAACACCTTAGAAGAACCTCTGTCAAGAAACAAATGTGAGGAGGTCTTATAAAATAAAAACCTTTAAAAAATCCTTAATATACTAAGATCATGCACTTTGCCTTCATGCTAATGCTATCTGGTCCTCCAAATGGCAAGTTTCAGAAGACAAGCTCTGCAAGATGCCAATGAGACAGGTTGCTGGAATAGGCTGCAGTCTAGAAGCCAATGATCACTTATCCCACTGACTGGTATAATACCTTCACAGACATGACTGACATAGAAGTTTCCATGCATTACATTTACCACTCCTTTAACCTGAAAGAAGGGTGGTATAGCCTGGACAAAAACTAAAAAGGCAATCAAGTCCATTTCTGACATTCTCTGAGAGTGTCCCCTCACTTTGCCTTCTCCTTTCCCTCTAACACACAAGAAGCAAAACCACTCCTTTAAGAAAAACCCACATGGTACAGATCGACCTGCCAATGCCCATGTCCAGAGGAGAAACAATTACAGAAGCCAGAACTCCTTCTTCACCCCCAAAAGAATTTTGATCTATACTTCTAGTGGTAGAGAAATGATAGGGGGAGATGACCAGAGGGCTCTGAATCAAAACTTCATCAGGACCTGGAGAGAGAAGAGGAAAAGGGGAGGGACATTTGGATGTAATAGTAGATGTAGGTGCCACTTGGAAAAGAAGAGAAGATGGGATCATGGCGGGGGAAAGGCAAATATATACAAATATAGACAGATAGTCAACCCATATCTGCAACCTTAAGGGAACTGTTGTAGTTTCCAGTAGAGGGACTGGGGATTCAGAACTCTGGTGGTGGTACTGGTGTGGAGTTGTACCCCTATTATCTTGTAACTGTAAATCACTAATAACTTTTTTTAAAAAAAAAATCCACATAGAAACAATGAATGTCTGAGTTGGAAGGTCTGTCTCTATGTTTTATGGGCTTTTATAAAAAAAGAGGTCACTGGTGCCCAAGAAAGGAACATGACTTTAGGCAAATGATCAGATTCATATTTTGTTTCCATCTCTTCAGAGTCAGTATCAAGTTGCATTTAGAGAAGAACAATGGACAGCTCTCATCCCAATATTCACTGTTTGAAATCTTTGTAGATTGGTATGCCTTCCAAAAGTTCAAGCCAAATGCCACTTCATGAGCTCTGATGGGCTGGTTGCAAGGGCCATTCCAATACAAATTGACTGTCTTGGTCAGAACATCTTGGTCTTGTTCTTCTCCGAGATTTGCATTACTAACACATGCAAGTTACATGTAGCCCAAGGGCATCTGGGGGGTAAAACCAAATAGGAAATGTCGCCCTTTCACGCTCTGTTTTCTCAATGGAAATTTAGTTACTATGGCAAACTTCCCCAAAGTATTTTTACTACAGCTGTGAACATGAAGGCCTGTTAATCACATGACAGACAAGCGAGCAGTGGAGATCACATGTCGTAGAGCAGAAGCCAAGAAGAGGTAGAACTTAGGGAAAAGAAAGTATCATACAAACTGGTGACTATAGTTACAAACTAGTGGTAATGGTATTGATAAGACTATATTATAGAATGCATTTTCTAACAGAGTAGAACTTAGATGTTCTCAGAAAAAAAGAGAGAGAAAGAAAACATGTGAGGTGATGGGTGTGTTTATTAATACCATGGTGGAGAGGAGGGACTCTTTCACAATGGGCACACACATCAAAACATCTGGATATACACTGTAAAGACCTTACCATGTCATTTGCCAGTTACACCTCCACATGGCTGGGGAGAAGGGAAGGCAGATATTACTGTGTCCATTGTACAGATGAGGAAATTCAGGTGCAGAGAAAGCAAATCACAGAGCTCTCTCAGACCAGAAAGAGGTCAAGAACCCAGCAGCAGGACCCCTGGTCCAATTATTTCTGTTCCTGCAACAATTCTGTGTGTGAATTTCAACTTAGGTGAAATTCCTTCAGCAATACATAAATCACTTGCTCTGGTCATGCATTGTGTTATCTCACAGGGTACACTACTTTAACTTCAATTCACACTTCCCCCTGGGTTAAGCATGTTGCTTTTCTTTCCATGGGCAGAAAAATACTATGATTTCAGTTCAAGTCTGAGCATGAGAGATAGATGTTGCTACCAAATGCTAATAGATAAGAATAGCACTCAAGACTCTCTGTATGGAGGAACAGAAAGTCCCAAGAAATATTTGCTCAGCATTCTACTTTTTATCATTTGAAAATGCTCGCTTGTATTCAATTAGGCAGAGGGTTCTTTTTAACTGTCCTGTATTGAAAAAAATCCAATCATATAGCATCTTAATAGTTTTTCCTCTAAAATGTCCTATTATTCCCTTAGTTATTTGCTGATCTTTATTTGTCAATGTAAACCAGTTGTTAACACTGCAGTTTGGAAGAAAATGAATAACATTTCTTGCTATGTTATAGGTCAATGGCTAATGCAGCCCAAGTTTCATTTCTCTCCCATTAAAATTGCTTATTTGCCTCATCTCGATGTATATCAAATGGTAATAAGATACGGAATACATAAGGTTGTGACCTACGCCAGTAGGTTTTGCTGTTTCTAGGGTTTTCTTGTTAATTGGTTGCGTTGTGTGTCAGATCTGATTCCTCTATGCCATTTTTAAGGCTGATGATTCTTCAGAACACCACTGAAAAGAGAATTCGAATGGGTCTCACCAAAGCAAGGAACTAGAAGGAAAATCTACTGACAGAGCAATGGTTCTTCCTTTTCTGGCTTAGAAAATAAAACGTACTCCATCCTCTGTGTTTGACAGAGTGTTTTATCAGGGGGGAAAAGAAAGAAAGAGAGGAAGGAAGGAAGGAAGGAAGGAAGGAAGGAAGGAAGGAAGGAAGGAAGGAAGGAAGAGAAAAGGCAACTCAATTTGAAATTCTGCACTAATTTCAGCAGTTTCAGGTTAGAACACACTTGAGGAAATAGAAAGCAGACAAATATGAAGAAATTACTGTTACCAGCCAGTACCAAGTAATGGTCTGCCCCATGGAGCTGTGTATACTTTATTTCACCTACAAAATGCCCACCTTAGCTCTTGAGTATAAGATGATGATTTGTTTGTTGTTTCACTCTTTTTTGTAAATGAAATTATATTTTAATGTCTCCACTGCAGCTCATATTTGGATCCAAAGAAATAATGGTTTTGTAAGGTGAATAATTCCTCTCTAATTTATCTACTGTTGTTGGCTGGTTGGGTTTTTGGTCATTAAAGTTCTTAGCAGAAGCCTGGTCTGCATATGCTTACCTCTCTGCACATGAAGGATGGGACTTAGACAAAGCAGCAAAGCAGTGTAGATGCAAGGCTGGGATATTAACCGCAAGTCAGAAGACACTAGGTGAATCCAGTTCTACCACTAACTTACTAGTCAAAGGACTCTGGGCAAGTCAGTATATCTTTCTGAGCCTTGGTTTTCTTAATGCCATATAGAGGAACTATAAGAGCAGTGTTTGTAATAATTTGTGCAAAAAACACTTGGTAAACCTCCAAATGACAAACCCATTTAATGGTAACTATGTTTAATTAGATGGTTCCTGCTCCCCTTTCTGAAGTCAACATGACAATTGTCACCAGTAGCTCTAGGGTAGGAAAGTCAAAGAACATAGTTTTATTTTTGAATATTGGGTTGTCAGAGAATAAGTCACTTTTTTGCATAGAAATAAGCATCCTGACTTTTCTGACAAAACATTTTTTTAAATATTAGTTTATCAGAGTAAAAGAGAGAGAGAGAGATCCAGAGCATCACTCTGTTGTATTCAGTATCAGAGATCAAACTCAGGACCTCATGCTTTTAAATCATATAGCCTACCACTGAGCCACCACCCAAGTCACAAAGATTCAAGTAACCTGTGGCTTGAGCCTGGCTTGAAAGGGGAAAGAATGCATGCAGGCTGCTTGTGGGAATCAGTCTGAAGAACTCTCAGAAGGCTAGAAATGGATCTCCTGTAAGACTCGGCAACTTCCCTTCTGGGGATATATCCTAAGGAAACAAATACACCCATTAAAAATGATCTGTGTAGAACTATGTTCATAGCAGCACAATGTGTGATAGCCAAAACCTGGAAGCAACTCATGTCCAACAACGGATGAGTTGCTGAGAAAGTTGTGGTATATATACTCAATGGAATGCTACTCAGCTATTAAAAATGGTGAGTTCTGCTCAACAATTTGTTTGGCCTCGTATGTTAACTCTCTTTTCAGTCACCAGGTTCCAGATGTCATCAGGATGCCGGCCAGGCTTCCCTAGACTGAAGACCCCACCAATGTGTCCTGGAGCTCCATTTCCCCAGACACCCACCCTACTAGGGAGAGAGAGAGGCAAACTGGGAGTATGGACTGACCATTCAACGCCCATATTCAGCAGGGAAGCAATTACAGAAGCCAGACCTTCTACCTTCTGCAACCCACAATGACCCTGGGTCCATGCTCCCAGAGGGATAGAGAATGGGAAAGCTATCAGGGGAGGGGGTGGGAAATGGAGATTGGGTGGTGGGAATTGTGTGGAATTGTACCCCTCCTACCCTATGGTTTTGTTAATTAATCCTTTCTTAAATAAAAATTAATTAATTAATTAAAATGGTGAATTCACCTTCTTCATCTCACCTTGGATGGAGCTTAAAATAATCATGTTCTGGGGCCCTATTCAGGGAGTCCTGAGATTCCCAAACAGACATGATGGGCCTAGACCTCAAATAAATCCCTCTCTCCATTGTTACCAGTCATCTCTATCAGGAACAACACAATAGATCCCTTTGTGGGTCCCCATAGGACCTTGCCCTCAAAAACAGTAGAAAATGTTCCATCCTCTGAAGGGAGTCTGGACAACATACTCTATGCTATACCTGAGGAAGATGGGTCCTGATATTGGGGCAGCTTGGAAAGTTCCTACTCATGACCACAGAATATGAGCTCAGAATTACAGGGATGCAGAGGTCACATAGGCTCCCAAGCTGAATATAAGCCCCAGATCACATCAAATATATGGAGTTTATAGTCAACAATATTTATATACCTTTCCCATATTTGAGAGCTACTCTCTTCCCTGATCCAGCTTTCTGGTCCTTTTACTAGCCGTGACATCATCTCCCTAGACAATAACTTGGATCCACCAGCATATCAGAGTTCAGGCTCAGGCGAAAGAAAAAAAAAAAAACAACTAGTATAGCCACAGACCCTTTGGAATATAACTAAAATATACCTATTATCTATCTACAGAACGGAGACCAGCCCCACCAATTCTTCATCTGCACTATTCCAGCCTTTGGGTTCATGATTAGTCAACAATTTCTTTGGCTTTATATGTTAACTTTCTTTTCAGCCACCAGGTTCCAGATGCTAGCATGATGCCGACCATACTTCCCTGGACAGACAACCCCACCAATGTGTCCTGGATCTCCCATTACCCAGAACCCCGCCCCACTAGGGAAAGAGAGCGGCAGGCTGGAAGTATGGATCGACCAGTCAATGCCCATGTTCAGTGGGAAGCAATTACAGAAGTCAGACCTTCCACCTTCTGCATCCCACAGTGACCTTGAGTTCATACTCCCAGACGGATAGAAAATAGGAAAGCTATCAGGATGGGATGGGATAAGGAGTTCTGGTGGTGGTAATTCTGTGGAGTTGTACCCCTCTTATCCTATGGTTTAGTCAATGTTTTCTTTTTATAAATAAAAATAATAATAATAATGTTACTGTCAACACCCATTTATAGCAGAAAAGCAATTACAGAAGCCAGACCTTCCACCTTCTGCACTCCATAAAGATCTTTGGTCTATACTCCCAGAGAAATAAAGAATAGGGAAACTTCCCATGGAGGGGAGGAGATACGGAACTCTGGTGGTGGGAACTGTATGTAATTATATGCCTCTTATACCATAATCTTGTTAATAATTATTAATTATTATTAATAATTATTTTATCTTATTATTACTAATAAGATAAAATAAAGAATCATATTAAGTGAGCAGGTTAAGCACAGGTGGCATAAAGTGCAAGGACTGGCATAAGGACCTCATTTCAAGCCCCAGCTCCCCACCTGCAGGGGTATCACTCCCCACTCTGTCTTCCCCTCCTCTTTCCATTTCTTTCTGTCCTAGCCAACAATGATGACATCAACAACAACAACAATAATAACTATAACAATAAAAGAACAAGGGCAACTAGAGGGAATAAATATTTTTAAAAGAATCATGTTAAGTGAGATAAGCCAGAAAGAGTAGGATAAATATGGAATGATCCCATTCATAGACAGAAGTTGAGAACTAAGAACAGAAAGGGGAGACACAAAGTAGAACTTGGACTGGATTTGGTGTATTGTACCAAGTAAAGGAGTGGTGGAGGGGGGTTCCTTCAGGTCCTGGTGCATGACGGTGGAGAAGGACCTAGGATGGGGGTGAGATTACTTTGTAGAAAAGTGAGCCATTTTACACATGTACTAATAATTGTATATATTTTAAACCATTAATGCCTCCCAGTAAAAAACAACAACAAAGAATGCATGCAAGTAGCATCAGAAAAGTCACATCTGGATGGAGCAAATATAGCCAATATGGGTTCCCTGACATTGTCCTCAAAGTAGCACATTGTAGAAAAAGAAATTTGTTTAACTTCAAACCCACTCCATGCAGGAAAAAACCCTAGTAATTTATTAACTTCAACTTTGCTGAGATCTATTTCTTTTCTTCCTTTTTTTCTTGTTATTAATATTTTGTTACAAGACTGTAAGATTGCAATGTATAGTTCCACACTACACCCACCACCAAAAGTTCTATATCTCTCCACTTCACAAAGATAACCACCATAGTTCTTAAAAGTCTTACAAATGGCTTGTTTGTATCTGTTTTGTTCAGACTTGTTTTTGTTTTTGTTTTTGGCAAGTTCATGTAAATCAGATAGGATCTGTTTCCAATCTAATCCTGTGCAGTATGTTGGGAAGAACTCACTACATAAAGGATCTTGGAAAGTACTGATCTCTGAGGTCCAGTTCAGTTATCTCTTCCATAAGTGGCCCCTGAATCTCTTTGTTTGCAATGACTCTCTCTAGTCTCTGCACAAATACAAGTAGTATGCTTCCTTGCCTATACTCTCACACTCATTCAAATTTGCTTAATTTTAAAGTGTGTGTGTGTGTGTGTGTGTGTGTGTGTGTGTGTGTGTGTGTGTGTGTGTGTGTGTGTGTGTGAGAAGTGAATACTACTCAGCTAGTAAGAATGAGGAATTCAGGGGCCCAAGTGGTGGTGCACCTAGTTAAGCGCACATGTTATAGTGCACAAAGACCCAGGTTCAAGCCCTTGGTCCCCACCTGCAGGGGGAAAGTTTCACTAGTGATGAAGCAAGGCTGCAGGTGTCTCTCTGTCTCTCTTCCTCTCTATCTACCCCTTTTTCTTCAATTTCTCTCTGTCTCTATTCAGTAATAAAAATAAATATTAAAAAAAAAGAATGAGGAATTCACTTTCTTTACCTTATCTTGAAGGAAGCTTAAAGGAATCATGTTAAGTGAGATAAACCAGAAAGATAAGGATGAATATGGGATGACTTCACTCATGGATAGAAGTTGAGACAAATGAACAGAAAGGGGAAACACAAAGCAGAACTTGGACCAGGATTGGTGTATTGCACCAAAGTAAAAGACTCAGGGGTGGGGGGAGGGCTTTCAGGTCCTGATGCATGATGGTGGAGGAGGACCTAAGCTGGGGATGAGAGTGCTTGGCAGAAAACTGAGAAATTTTTCACATGCATCAACAAATGTGTATACTGTAAATCATTCATCCACCCAATAAAAAAATTAAAGGTGGGCTAAAAATAAATAAATAAAATATGTAATACAAAAAGTGTGTGTGTGTGTGTGTGTGTGTGTGTGTGTGAAAGTGCGAACTTATATTCTGCCTTGTTCACAAGAATATAATCTAAACTCCTGAGCTCAGAAATCATATCTTTTAAATAAGAAATAATATTTACTTATTCGATGAGCATATTTCCTATGTGGTATGAGGAGTCAAACCTGGGCCTCCCTCCATGCAAGGCATAAACCATTGAGTCACTTCCCTGACACAAAACATAGGAACAGTGTTTTGGTCATCACTGCATATCCTTAAACACCCCATGCCACAATGCTAAACACATAGTAGATGCTGAGTAAATGGTGCTGATTATTTAAAAGGATAATAATCATACATTCACTGTTCAGTGAAGTATTTCCTGTCATCTGTGTCCTAACACTGTATACTCCAAGCTTTAAGGTGTTCCCCTGTCTATTAAGTCCTGTAAATTAAGAAACAAGTCCATATAGTAATGACTGACTCTAGGAATACTTTTTCTTTTTAATACAGTACTGGTGAATGAACCTATGTCCTTGTGCATTCTATTAACTATCTCCCTGGCTCAGTTTTACTCTAAAATTTTTTTGAAGGAGAAGAGAGGGAGGAAGGAAAGAGAGAAAGAGAGAACATTACAACTACACTTCCTCCGCTGTGAATTGTCTTGATGCTGCCATAATGCTCCTCTATGTTCTACATGTGGTGCCTGAGATCAAACCAAGAACTTAAAGCATATTAGGGCGTGAATCATCTCTTGGCCCTGTAGAGAAAGAAAGAAAGAAAGAAAGAAAGAAAGAAAGAAAGAAAGAAAGAAAGAAAGAAAGAAAGAAAGAAAGAAAGAGGAAGGAAGGGAAGGAAGGAATAAAGAGAGAGGAAGAAAAAAAAACAGTACTTAACACAAGAATCATAATTAATAATCATAAAATAAGAATCATAATGTTCTTAAAGGAAAGTGGGTGATGATCTCAGATCTGACATCAGGGATTCTCACTCTGGAAGGAGCTTAGTACAGCAGTGCCATTAAAGTCCTTGGTAACAATTTGTAGTGGCCCGGGAGGTGGTAAAATGGACAAAGTGTTGGACTCTCAAACATGAGGTCCCAAGTTTGATCCCAGGAAGTGCATGTACTAGAGTGATGTCTGGTTCCATTTCTCTCTCCTCCTCTCTCATTAATAAATAAATTAAGTCTAAAAAAATAGTGGTCAGTATACATTGGAGTCATTAGTCACATGTGGCTATTAAGCACATGAAATGTTTGAGTTGAAATTTGAGATTCCCCCAATAAGTGAAAAACACAGCAGGCAGGCATAGGAGATAATATAGTGGCTGTGCAAAAAGACTTTTCAGGGTAGGGGGGGTAGATAGCATAATGGTTATGCAAAGAAACTCTTATGCCTGAGGCTCCAAAGTCCCAGGTTCAGTTCTGTGCACCACCGTAAGAACTGAGCACTACTCTGGTTGAAAAAAAAATTTTTTTTTTCATGCCCGCAGCACCAAAAACACAGCAGGGGTCAGAAAGATGGCTCAGTGGGTAGCACATGACTTGCAAGTGTGAGGCCCTGGGTTTGATCCCTGGCACACCAGAACTATTCATTCTCTCTCTCTCTATCTCTCAAACTATTGACAACACACAGCAGATTCAATTGACTTAGCACAATATTGAAAAATAATATAAAATATCTCGATAATTTTCTTTTTATTAAATCACATCATAGGGGTGGTGACTATGACCTGTAAGACAGTTACTATTCTTGTTGCTCCACGGTAGGTGTCGGCACACCACACCGTCAGCCAACTTGTCGTCTTTCTCCACCATCGGACACTGGACTCCTAGCCCCCTCTTCAGCCCCTCCCTACCACTCCCTGCCACTCCCCTTTAGAACCCTTGGATCTGCTGCAGTAGACCATAGCTAATTAAACCTATCCTGATCGCATGCTGAAATAGAAATATCTTGAATATACTCCAGCAAATAAAATATATCATTCAAATGGATTCACCTTTTTCTCTCTTTTTTCTGTTGAGTCTGAGAATTGAACATATGACATATTATTTTTCCATTGTAGCACACTAAAATTAGAACCCCTCAGAGAAAAGAATGTACCTTTAAGACAACCTAAGTGATGATAATTAGCACATCAGCTATGTCCTTTGGAGGTCAGCAGTAACTCCATCCCACCCCCCAAACCTAAGAACTCTGACACAAAGCACTGAGACAAGATACACGGAGAAGCATCTCCCAAACATCTGCGTCCTCATTCAAGCTTCGAATAGGAGTTCCGGATGAAGGCTTTCTAAGCACAGACGAAAAACGCTAACAGTTTTCCGGCGTTACAAGTAAATCAGAAAAGGCATTCTTGAAGTCTCTGAACAATGACACCTCAATGTTTACCAGCCTAACTTGAACTGACATGACTCCCCAACAAACAGAAAAAGTAAAATAAAATCCAAATTCTTTGCATGATGCAAGCACAGTGCCAGACACCCTGACAATGTTTGCTGAATTGAATTGAATTTGGAAGAGGCTGTCTAATTGGATTTGATCTCTTTTTAAACTGAAGTCAGTGAACTAGGGTATGTCCATACACAACCCGAAAGCTGTCCACTGAGTCTATTAACATGTATTGAGGGTGGATACTATATGCTCTCTTAGCCCTTTAGATAGAAGGACTGAGTCTTTCTAAGGCACTGGCTTCTACAGGGAAGAATTGGGGTAAAAAAAAAAACACAAAACCACTTGACCTTCATTATAATAAATACCATTTTATACTCACATTCCACCCAAAGCATGAGGGCTTATGTGTCAGAGCCCCTGAAAACAAAGCCTCAGTGTTTGCAGACACCTTTGGAAATCAAATTTTGTCACTCACAAAGATTTAGGTTCCATATATAGCTCACGTGGCGCAAAGCGCAAGGACCAGCAAGGATCCTGGTTCGAGCCCCTGGCTCCCCACCTGCAGGGGAGTCGCTTCACAAGCGGTGAAGCAGGTCTGCAGGTGTCTATCTTTCTCTCCCCCTTTCTATCTTCCCCTCCTCTCTCCATTTCTCTCTGTCCTATCTAACAACAACATCAATAACAATAATAACTATAACAACAGTGAAAAACAAGGACAACAAAAGAGAAAATAAATAAATTAAGTATTTTTTTTAAATTGCTAGTTAACTCCATAGAAGGGATTTTTCCACCACACACACACACACACACTCTCATCACCAGTTAAATATTTCATAATTGTATTTGTCAATTAAACATCAATTAAAAAAGAAAAGAAAAGGAAGAACCTATTTCTAAGACAAGGAAATGTAAACACTGAAAGAACAGCCCTGGCGAATTGTACAAAGTTCCACTTAAAAAATGAAAAGCCAAAAGCAATAACAACAGGTCTGATTCAATTAATCCAGTGAAATATAAAAAAGAAAACACTCAACACAGGCATTTGGCAGTGTGAAAACAGACTAAGTGGTTGATTGATTGATCTATTTTCAACAGGTTGTGTGAACATCCTGTGGGTACACTCTGTGGCTACTGCCTTCAACGAGGCAAAAGCCCCATCATATAACATCAAGTAGAAATTGTCACAGTGACCCAGCAACCTCTGTTGAAACTAGAGACTTTAACACTGAGTTGTTTTGAAAGAGACCCAAACCTATTTATGTATTTTCTTCGTCTTCTTTATCACCTCCTTGTGCACCACTGAGCAGGTTTTGAGGAGACAAGCCACTATTACAATGTTGTCAAGGCCCTTCTCGTTTTCTAGTTCAAATCCTTGTTCATGCTGTTTGCTAAGTACTTGTTCCCTGTGACAGCTTTCAGCCAAACAGAACACACTGAATGCTGCATTCCAAACCACTATGTCCTGCTGGGCTCTGAGTGAAACGAGCTCTTCAGACTCCATCATGTGAACTTTTCACAAGGAACAATCTCCCTCAGACAATTCCATTCAAAGATACTATCCGTGAAACTGGGACTCGGGGAAAGGGTGACATCACAAGCCTCCCCCTCTGACCAGGGTCATGACCACCAAAGTTGTCTTTAAGAGGCTCCCACGTGGTTTGGCACATGATTTCCTTAATGATCTAACATCTATCCCCAACTTTCCCATAAGCTTCCAGTTTGTGATCGTCACAGTTCAACACAAAACTGAGCACCAATGTCAAGAAACTCTGAGATTTCTAGAAATAAAAAATTAAAAACTTGTGGCCAGGGTCTCTGTTAGGAATGGGAGGATAAATGTGAGCTATGCCATATAAGATGTGCCATATGTGGGGATTTTTGTAGTGTATTTTAAATCAGAGAAATTCTAAGTATTATATCCAGCCCAGTGTCTGAAATAGAGGCAGCAGTGGGGGGTGGGGAGGTGCTGCTGAGAAAAGGTTAAAGGAGGAGGGGTTTTGTAAAGGATAGGGGAAGTAAATGAGAAGGCTCTGCACCCCCATTCCACCAGGACCTGAAGTGTTTGTCACCAGGAATCTGTCTTTATATAAAATATTTATTTATATTTATTTTTCCCCTTTTGTTGCCCTTGTTGTTTTCTATTGTTGTAGTTACTATTTGTTGTTGATGTCATCGTTGTTGGATAGGACAGAGAGAAATGGAGAAAGGGGGGGAAGACAGAGGGGAAGAGAAAGAGAGACATCTGCAGACCTACTTCACCACCTGTGAAGCGACTCCCCTGCAGGTGGGGAGCCAGGGGCTTGAACCGGGATCCTTAAACTGGTCCTTGCACTTTGTGCCACCTGCGCTTAACCCGCTGCTCTACCTCCGACTCCCAGGAATCTGTTTTTATATCATCACTGAAAGGGAAGCAAATCTGGAAAACCCCAGAGAAAAACCATATACTGTTTTTCCTGTCTGAGAGAGAGGAGGGAAAAAAAAGAAAGACTAGGACATAGTAAAAGAGGTAGGAGTATCTTAGGAATTGAAGACAGTACCATTTAAAAAATGATATACAGATATAGATATATGCAGATATAGACAGATAATTATAGAATCAATCCATATCTGTGATCTTGGGAATACTACTGCAATTTTCAATGGAGGGAATGAAGATATAGAACTCTGGTGGTGAGAACCATATGGAATCATACCACTATTCTCTTATAATTTTGTAAATCAGTATTAAATCACTAATGAAAAAAGAAAAAGAAGGGGTTTATATCTAAATGTTAATATTTGGAGATGAGAGCTTTAAAAAATGTACGAGGCTTATTATTTATTTTTTGATAAATAAACAAGGACATTATTTGAATCAACCCATTTTCTATTGATCCCAGTTTCAGAAGGAAAGCTGCACACCAGGCTAAATTCCAAGAAATCTAGGGCTATTTTCAGAAATACCTTCCTGGCAGCTCCTGAAGAATGCTTTGAAGTTGGCATCATGGTAGCATCTGCAGTTTGGTGGCTGAAAAACATTAAGATGTAAATCAGAACAAAGTGTTTAATAATCAGGAAACTAAAGGTAAGAATATAGCAGATAAGATTTGGGTTTTTCATGTTGGAAGAAGCTAGGAAGTCTATTTTAGGTATATTCCAAAGGGCCCATGACTTTTCTAATTTTAACAGAGCCCAACAGCTAACATTCAAATAGGCTAGGAGTATTGTCTGGGAAGATGGTGTCAGAGTTGGGAATAGGACTAGAAAGCTGGACCAAGGCAGAGAGAAGCTCCCAAATATGGAAAAAGTATATAAATACCATTAACTCTAAGCCCCATCAACCTGACCTAGGGCCCATGTTCATTCATATTTAGCATAGGAGCCTTTGTA
Source organism: Erinaceus europaeus (assembly GCF_950295315.1). Classification (NCBI taxonomy): domain Eukaryota; kingdom Metazoa; phylum Chordata; class Mammalia; order Eulipotyphla; family Erinaceidae; genus Erinaceus; species Erinaceus europaeus. The sequence goes on from NC_080185.1 coordinate 16,732,767, forward strand.
ACCTCTGCATCCCTGTCAGTCTGAGCTCACAGTCCATGGTCACAGCTGGGAACATTCTAGGCTGCACTCATTTTAGGATGAGGCTTTTTGGAGTGCCAGAGTATGTTGACCCAGCCTTCCTTCGGAGAATGGGGCTGTTTCTACCATCGTTTTACATTAAGGACAACATCCTGTAGAGGCCCACAAGAAGGTTTTGATATTCCTGATGGAGATGACCAGTGATGGTAAAGAGAGGGATCTGTTAGAAGTCTAGGCCCATCATATCTATATGGGAATCCAAGGATTTCCTGACCAAAGCCCCAGATGATGGGGTGGCCTGGTAGTGACCAAAAGGGCCATCATTAAAGTGTGCCAGTCTCTTGCCCTTTTCCAACTTTAACGGTTCTTACTTTATCTGACACAGTTGGATTTGGAGTGACTGAAGGAAGTGAAATAGGAAGCAGTTGAGGAGGTTATCTAGTTCTAAGTAGAAAATATTTTATTAAGTACCTTATGGTGTCTTTTCTAGGTCTTTCTACTTGCTTGCTGTACTTATTGAGTCACTGTAGACTATTGCGCACTTTAACTTTAAGGTGTGTATTTCCCCTAACTTATGGATACTTGTGCACATGTGCCCTATCTCATGGGTCTCTGTCTAGGTTCTGTAACTTTGTTAGGAAGTGTGCCACCCCAAATGGAAATAAGGAGTCTTATGAACTAGGAAAGGTCTCACCAAAGTATTGGAGCTGGAAAGTTGACATCATATGCCTGCATCTCTGGACACATTTCCTTACTCCCTAACGTAACACATTAGAAAGTTTTGTCTATTCTTTTCCTAAATAATGTGTGGAATCAGTCCATTTTTCTTCTGAGTTCTTCTTCTTCTTCTTATTATTATTATTATTATTATTAGTGGTAGTAGTAGTAGTGGTAGTAGTAGTAGTGGTAGTAGTAGTAGTAAATTCCCAGCACTGCCATAAGGCAGAGCTGAGCAGTGCTCTTCTCTCTCTTTCTCTAAACTTCTTTCTCTCTCTCTCTCTCTCTCTCTCTCTCTTTCTCTCTCTCTCTTTCTCTCTCTCTCTCTCTCTCTCTCAACATCTCCGTGTATGTATTTTCCCTCTGTATTTCTGTCACTAAAATGAAATAAAACTACTTTTTAAAAATAAAAAAAGAACTTTAAGACAGAGAAAGCAGCTCACAGATAGAGGACAGTTATCACTTAGGTTCTTATCGTAGTCAGGGCTTGTGGGCTCAGTGGTCTCTCAGGTCTTCCTCAGCCCAGGAATCTACAAACTCCTCTCCCTTTCTCTGTAATAACTTTCAGTTCAACTTACATTTGCAAAACAAAATGTTCAGTTGTATCATATGGAATAAAATGGATGGAACTGGAGGTGATTGTGCTGAGTGAAGGAGGTAAAGAGGTGAAGGACAACTAACAGATAGTTTCACTCATACTTGGAATATAGATAGCTTTACCAAACTGTCTCTTACACTTTGTGAGAACTATGGAGGCTGTGGGGGTAGGAGCACAGAACTCTGGTGGCAGGAGTGGTGACTCACACACACTTCATGTCGGTATGAAATTATACCCCTAAGATACTGTCATTTCATAAGACACTGTTAAATTACTTTTAAAAAAATAAAAGAAAGAACCAAAATAAGCATTTGACTATATTCAATGCTTGACTTCTGCATTTGAAACTGAGTTTTTGGTGGAACTTTGATGGGTACTGCATTAAATTTGTATAGAAACTGAGTTTTGATCTTTAATTCTTGACCTGCTGAGGAAGATGGGATTCAAAGAGAGAGAGGTGGGGATGCTTAAAATGGTCATGCCATTGACACCAGTTGAGCGTCCTAGCAGAGAGCTGTTTCACTATGACTGTAGCCCTTGGTTTGAGGGGCTAAAGAAGCTCAGATGGTCAGACACTAGATTATCAGCATGAAAATATCATAGAAAAAAAAGTAATCATTGGGCCTAATGGTAGCACATCTGATAGAACTCACATATTACAATGCTCAAGCACCCAGGTTCAAGTTCCTGGTCCCCACTGCAAGGGGAGAAGGTGCAAAAATGGTAAAGCAGGGCTGCAGATTCCTTTCTGTCTCTTTCCCTCTATATCTCGACCCTCCCCTCTCAATTTCTCTCTGTCTCTATCCAATAATAAATAAAATTAAAAGATTTTTTTTAATTTTAAAAAAAAAGCATAGAAGAAAAAAAGAAGGTAATTGCTAAGACTGCTCACTGAATTAAATCACAAACCAAGAAGTGCTACAGCTTGTGGAAACCTAAAAGATCAACTAACATAATTTTCTTATTCCGTATACTGAACAATACAGGGCTCAGTTGTTCAAAGTCAGTTACTGGGAGAGCCAAGGCTTAAACATGGATACTCTATACTTGGCCACCAATGCCCAAGATAACACAGTCAAGTCTGCAAATGAGAAATGATACTGACAACATATTATTATGTGTTTCATTTCTGTGGGAAAGCACAATGCCACATATATAATCCAGTTCTTCCTAATTTTTGTGTTGAGGAGCCAGGGAAATAGTTCATATGCACTTGGCTATGCCCCGTGCCCAAGTCTGAGCCCTAGCACCACACAAGAGTGCCACGGCAGCAGGGCAGGTCCAGGTAGTGTGTTCTTTCCTCCTTCCCCTTCTCTCACTTCTCTACTGTCTCTGAATGAAAAGCCAACACAAGTGATTACATGAAGCACAAGCAAGGTTCCCAGCTTCAAGGGAAAATGTCTTTTTTTGGACTTTGTACTCCTTGATAAAATTTGATTTAAAAAAGTGTCTTTTTCATTAAGACTGTGTTAGTAGGGAGTCGGGCAGTAGCGCAGCGGGTTAAGCACAGGTGGCGCAAAGCACAAGGACCAACATAAGGATCCCGGTTAGAGCCCCCGGCTCCCCACATGCAGGGGAGTTGCTTCGCAGGCGATGAAGCAGGTCTGTAGGTGTCTATCTTTCTCTCCCTGTCTCTGTCCTCCCCTCCTCTCTCCATTTCTGTCTATTCAAGAATGAAGACATCAATAACAACAACAATAATAACTACAACAATAAAAAGACATTAAGGGCAGCCAAAGGGAATAAATAAATAAATAAATAAATAAATAAATAAATATTTTTTAAAAAAGAAAAAAATAATGTGTAAGTAAAGCAATACAAATAAAAGTCTAGGTGAAATGACACACTAATGTATATTCACATTTACCTAACAACATCTGTGTTAAATAGCTCTAACATGGCCCAGTGGCTACAGCACTTACAGTCACTCCCTTGCTCTTTCTCATAAATCAATCAGTCTTTTTTTAGAAAACACTTTTTTTGTATTAGAAACCATAAAAACGTCGATTTGTCAGATCATTATGTGATGTAATTATCAGGTGATCCAGAGTACACCTTAATTTCTGTCATTTGTATTTTGAAGAAGTTCGTGCAATAGAATTTTTATATTTTAAATAGTGCGTAAATAATATAGCTGAGTAACAAAAATAAATTATGTATTGTGCTTTAAATTCTTTAATGTGAAAGCAGGGAGGGTGGAACATTGAATATGTTTTTCAGTGAGCACATGCAATGATAAAAATTCAGAGATACTCCCTAATAAAGAATCCTTGGAATAAGACTCAAGAGGCAATAGGTGAACAAAGATACCAACTAACAATTATAGTTATAGGCCCAAGGGAAACTTGCGGGGGAGTGGGAGGGGTGGAGCACTGAATCCCAAGTTGTATGGTCAAGGAAAGTGTCCAAAAAAAGTGCAACATGACAACTATCAGTACTATTGTAGAGCATACTTGGAAGTTGCTGAGATAGTAAATTCGAAAGTTAACTGTGAATGATGACAAATGGTAACAGGACTTGTGATTATTTTACAATATATACAAAAAAATCATTAAGTTTATACCCAAAACCAACACAATACCATGTGTGTCAATTATGCCTCGATAACATTTGTAAAGATATAGTTATTATTTTTTAAATTTTTATCTGTATTTATTGGCTAGAGACAGGCAGAAATCGAGAGGGAAGGGAATGATAAAGAGGGACAGAGCCAGAGAGACACCTGCAGCACTGCTTTACCTCTTGCCAAGCACTCCCCCTGCAGGTGGGGCAGGGGGCTTGAACCTGGGTGCGTGCGCATTGTAACATGTGTGCCCAACCAGGTGTGCCACCACTGGCCCCAAAAGACATAGTTATTAAAGAGAGAGAACCAGAGCACTGGCCCAAGAAATCCTACACTGACATCTACTGCGCTGGTATTTCATATGATATAAAGTCAGGTACCTGAAATGGGCCCTCCCAGACCCTGAGCAATTTTGATGAAGAAGCAGTGATCAAATGGATGAGATTCCTCAGCTAGAGGTAAGGCAACAAATGACATTATAAATCAAATTAACCTCACAAGAGGTTAGGAAATCAGACACCTGTGAAAAGACATGTGGAATGTATAAAGAAAATATGGCATAAATGCTATAGAATATTATCCAGATATCAATAAGAATGAAATCTTAGCATTAGTGACAGTGGCAGAAGTTGACTTAAGTACTATTTTAAATCAACATTATGTCAGTTTTTAAAAATCATATCTACAAATGGGAAGATTCACTCAGAACACACAAAAAGTTTAACAACAACAATCCATTTAAAACTAGCTCCTTTTCTTTATTATGGTTCCAGAGAGTGGAGGAAGGAGTCACATACATGTGCAATTCACCTTTCTAGCCCATTTTTAGTCTACATTTTGGAGCAAGAGAGAGAGGTAGAAATAGAGAGGGGAGAGAGAAACATCAAAGTTCTACTCCATATCCTTGGAGTGCTCACCCTGGTGCTCTCCATGGTGCTTCCATGTGGTGCAAAGTAGCCCCAAACTACTTTAAATCAATCACAAATCCCTGGATTGGATCACCTTGGCTTTCAGATTTCATTGTGTTTCACAATGACAGAGGTTTTCTCCCAAAGGCAAAACCCTTCCATTTCCAGTGTAAATTGCCTGGAAGTTGGTTCCAAAGTTGCCCGTTGCATAAACAACCCAGGAGATGCTCAAGAATGGTGGTCATGGGACTGGGCACCCTTTGCAAGTAGCTGAATCTAGTAGTTCAAAGTGGAAGGTCAAGAAAGGTTTGCAGGAATGGAGTCATGCAGAAACAGGAGTAGGAAATTCAGCTGCCTTACCTGAACAGTAAGAAACAGAGAAAGAGAGTAGGGAAACAGCTACACCTGGATCTGGATGGGGGCTTGTTCATACACCTGTTGTGAACTCATATGTGTCAGTTACTATGCTAGGTACTGGGAGTCCCTAAAGGGACCAAGCCAAACAAGGCCCATTCTCCTACAGTGATCTGCCTCTTACAACTTTCTGCCTAACTATTCTTTTTTGAAAATTTCTTATTTTTTTATTTATAAAAAGGAAACACTGACAAAAACCATAGGATAAGAGGGGTACAACTCCACACAATTCCCACCACCAGAACTCCTTATCCCATCCTCTCCCTGATACCTTCCCTATTCTTTAACCCTTTGGGAGTATGGACTCAAGGTCATTGTGGGGTGCAGAAGATGGAAGGTCTGGCTTCTATAATTGCTTCCCCGATGAGCATGGTCATTGACAGGTCGATCCATATTCCCAGCCTGCCTCTCTCTCTCCCTAGTGGGGCAGGGATCTGCAGAAGCAGGCCTCCAGGACACATTGGTGGGGTTGTCTGTCCAGGGAAGTCTGGTTGACATCATGGTAATATCTGGAACCTGTTGGCTGAAAAGAGAGTTAACATATAAAGTCAAACAAATTGTTGACTAATCATGAACCTAAAGGCTGTAATAGTACAGATGAAGAGTTGGGGGAGGGGGTTTTTGTTTTGTAGATAGCTAGTAGGCATATTTCAGTTCTATTCCAAAGGGCCTGTGGCTATACTAGTTTTTTGTTTGTTTGTTATCCCTGAACCTGAAATCTGATATGCATGTAGATCCTAGTTGTCTGGGGAAATGATGTCAAGGCTAGAAAAAAGGACAAGAAAGCTGGATCATGGAAGAGAGCAGCTCCCACATATCAGAAATGTGTATAAATATTGTTGACTGTAAACCCCATTGATTTGATCTGAGGCCCATATTCAGCTTAGGAGCCTATGTGACTTCTGCATCCCTGTAGATCTGAGCTCACATTCTGTGGTCATCAGTAGAAATGTTCTGCCTAACTAGTAAAACTTCTGTGCTTCCTCCCACAGTCCCATAGCCCTGTGTACGCCAATACTCCCCTGGAAGAGGCTTTCTCACACAAGAAGCAAGAAGACTGACAGAGACATGGACTTTTTCAGGGTTTTTTGTTTGTTTGTATGTTTTTGTTTTTGTCCTCCAGGGTTATTGCTGGGGCTCGGTGCCTGCACCATGAACCCACCACTCCTGTGGCCATTTTTTCAATTTTTTTGTATAGGACAGAGAGAAACTGAGAGAGGAGGGGAATATAGACAGGGAGAGAGAAAAATAGACACCTGCAGACCTGCTTTACTGCTTGTGAAGCAACCCCCTTGCCGGTGGGGAGCCAGGGGCTCAAACTGGGATCCTTCCATGGGTCCTTGTACTTCACACCATGTGGACTTAACCTGGAGTACCACTGTCCAACCCCTGACTCTTTCATATCTCTAAGAGTAGCTGCCCAGTAGCTTTGGTACATCACCACCAGGCACCCTCTCTTTCCCTTTCTAACGCCCTCCTTCCCTCTCAGTTCTCGCTGTTCCTATAAAAAAAATAAAATGTATTTAAAAAAATTTAAAGGAGAGAGTACCTTGGTAAATATTAGCATTTTAGGCTGTGAGTTCTTTTTTTTTAACACAGCCAAATTGTCTCGCATAGGTGCATAGCCACTGACTCACCTTCCAATCTACCCCCCCTCACTTTTTAGAATGAAAAAGGTCAAAACCCCACCGCATCATACTCTACCACATCCCATCCTAGACCACCTGTGCAGTCATATAACTTTGGGGTAGGTTTGTACTTAACCACTGCACGTATACTAATAATTGTAAATCGATATTAACTCATTAATTTAAAAAGTGTCACAGATTTCAGCAAAACACTACAACTCCCCCCCTAGGTCCTCCTCCACCATCATGCACCAGGTCCTGAAAGCTCCCTGCCCTCCCCTTGAGTCCTTTAATTTGGTGCAATACATTGAACCCAGTCCACGTTCTGCCTTGTGTTTCCCCTTCTGTTCTTATTTCTCATTAACAAGTTTTTTTTTCTTTTTCTTGAAGGGAACCTACTTCAGTTACATTAGTTTAATGCACTGGTCAATCTACCCCCAAAGTTATAGTGAAATGGAAACAACTGTGTGATATGAACCTAGAGTCAAAGTCTTCATCATGTATCCCTAATGTCTTATGTGCTGACTTAGGGGAAAGCCTAGGTACATTTGAACATTTGAACTAACCTCCTCCCTTCTCCAATCCTACTCTCATCTCTCACCTCCTCCATCTCCTCCATCTCCTTCTACTTATCTCATCACCTGCAATCTATCCCACCTCTATTCTGAACTATGTTAGCCCTATAAGCATTCTCAAGATTTCCACTTCCATTGCCTTCCACCCTTAAAAGTTTTTCTGGATTTTTGTTTGTTTGTTTGTTTGTTTTTTACTGATAAAAAGCTGTATAGATATTGGGAGATTTGTCCAAAACCATGTAACAAGTATGTGGCCTTAGGGTTTCCCTCTTGGTGTAATCCATGTATACCCTCAGAAAAGGGATGGCAACCAGCGTAAGGATCCCGGTTCGAGCCCTCAGCTCCCCACCTGCAGGGGAGTGGCTTCACAGGTGGTGAAGCAGGTCTGCAGGTGTCTTTCTCTCCTCCTCTCTGTCTTCCCCTCCTCTCTCCATTTCTCTCTGTCCTATCCAACAACGAACGACATCAAAAACAATAATACCACAACAAGGCTGCAACAAAGGGGGTGGGGGAGGCCTCCAGGAGCAGTGGATTCATGGTGCAGGCACCTAGCCCCAGCAGTAACCCTGGAGGAAAAAAAAGAAAAGAAAAGGGATGGCAACAGAGAAAGTATCACCATCTTTGTTCTCAAAATCTGAACTGCTGGCTTATTTGACCTTAAAAGGCCACACAATTAATACAGTGTCAAATATCATGTGCCCAAGCACCATTAGTAGGCCCTTGCACCATGACCAAATTCTTTTTTATTTTTTTAAACCAAGTCAACAATCCAAGACGCAGACATAGCTTCAACCCAACAAACACTTATCCCTTCTACCCCTCTTAATAAGCACTCAACAATTGAAAATTCATTAAAGAAACATTTATTGACACCGTAAACTGTGCTAGGTGGTAAGAAAGAGCTTTGTAATTGGAAGACAGCCCAGTGGTGGAAACTTGAGCCTTTCAATGATGTCGATGAGAGACAACAGGAGACTAGTCTCCTGCCTGGGGTTTCAGTGGAGGGTAGAGTTGACAAAATGTGTGGAAAATTCGTGGCCAATCGGATGGAAAAGTCTGCCTTGGGCGTCCTTTGGCCAAAGCAACCCGAGGCCCAGTGAGCTGTCCAAACAATATGGTGCCTGGAGGGCCCGGAGGTCCTTAGAACTTGCGGTTGCGCTTGCCTCTCGGGTATTTGGAGAGGCCTTGGCCGCACTGAGCCAACAGGTGCTTGTGGGGCCCCCTATTTCCCAGCAGCTGGGATACTTCTTGGAAGCAGTGGCTGCGCTGGTCGCCACAGTCTCCGCAAGGTCGCCACTTGGCCTGGGGAGCGGCCCCCTTGATGACTCTGCGGCTGCCACTTCCTCTGTCATCGGCCCGGATGTCTCCGAGGCCGTGTAGGGCCAGGGCCCGGTGGAAGGGCTGCAGGTCGACCTCCTGGGTGCAGGAGATGATGGCCGGTGGCGGCGGGGTCCGCGGGAGCTGCGGGGGTCTGCGTGGGGAGTTCTGGGGGTCCCCCTTGCCGCACAGGAAGGCGATGAGGTCTTCACGGAGGATGGTGGCCTGGCCCCGCCAGGCCCATTCGAGCACGTCCTGGATTCGTCGCTCACAGCCCTCCTCGAAGCCCCGCTCGAAGCTGTTCCTGTGAGCAGCGCTGCCCGCCTTGTACAGCCGGCTGGTGGCCACCGCAGCGTCCCGGAAGGGCTCCCACAAGGTCTGTCGCTGCCGCTGCCCCTGCGTGTCAATGTCCTTGTAGAGATGGGCCATGGACAAAGCGGAGATCTGGAAGAGGTGCCACAGCTTGTGCTGCTCACCCGGGCATCCCAGATCCCCGCCATCCATGTCCGCCTCTGAGGCTGTCGCCGTGGCGGTCGCCTTGGCAGTCGCTGTGGCAGTCTCCATGGCCTGAGCCATCATCGCCTCATACAGCTGATTAGCGAGCCTAACCTCAGCCAGGAACTGGGGCAAGTCGACCTTGGCCGCCCTGGCCTCAGCCTCCTGCGCCCCAGGCGCCTCCATTCTCCTCCTCCTCTGTCCTCAACGGCTAGGCAAAGAACGCTGAGGCTAACGGCCGGCGCGAGCCCCACCCCCTGCGCAGCCCGAGCCCCCCAGTATCTCAGCCCCCCAGTCCCTCAGCCCCCCAGCCGCAGCCACCTCCGATAGGCCCCAGCAGCGGGCCTTTTATAGAGATGACGCCCGGACCTCCGGGTTGCGGCCTCCAAGCCTGCCTGCTGCTTAGCATCCCTATCCCACATTTTAATTTACTTGGGTGGATGGGATGGGGGAGGGGGATTTATGGTTTACAGTAAACACAGTTGTGGACCCATGTGTAAACTTTTCTGTATAGTACTCTCATCCTCCAGCCATGCTGCCGCTTCACCCCTGCTTTTAAAGCCGTCACCCCTCAGAGTCCTTTCTTTGTTGCAATACGCTAAACCCAGTGCAAGTTCTGCTTTGTGTTTCCTTCCCCTTTCTGTTCTTATAACTCAACTTCTGTCCATGAGTGAAATCAGCCCATATTCATCCTCCTCTTTGTAGCTTTTTTGACTTCACAAGCTTCCTTCTAGCTGTCCAACAACAGATGAGTGGCTGAGCAAGTTGTGGTCTATATACACAATGGAATACTACTCAGCTGTTTAAAATGAGGAATTCACCTTCACGTATTTTTGAAACTCCTCTCCTTCAACCAGCTGATCAGGATTTCTGTATTGCGCTGGCGAAACGGGCTCTAGAGGCAACTTCAGGGCATCCATTACCTCTAGAGCTCGGAGCAGTGAGGTTGTAAGGAACAGTGGTATGGAGTCATATACAGCCTTCTACGCATAAGTAACTCAGAGAAAGGGCCTTCCTGCGTGGATGCAATGTTTCATAGAAAGGGCAAGAAACGCTTCAGCCTAATTTCTCCTGTACCCAAACTCCCCCCAAAAAACCTCAGTGAGGTTGTTCAGTTACTTCTCTGGCAGACACTTTCAGCCTCAATAGTACCTCTCCTGAGTTACTTTGCCTACTTGTCAGATTCCAACTGTAAATCAGAAATGGTCTTGATCCCCACCCTTCAGAAAGAATTCTTTTTTAAAAAAGATTATTATCTATTTATTTATTCGATAGAGACATCCAGAAATCGAGAGGAGAGGGCGAAATAGGGAGAGAAACAGAGAGACACCAGCAGCACTGCTTTACCACTCGCAAAGCTTTCCCCCTGCAGGTGGAATCTAGGGGCTTGAACCTGGGTCTTTGTGCACTGTAACATGTGCTCAACCAGGTGTGCTACCACCCAGCCCCAGAAAGTATTCTTTATGACTTTTTGAATCATTAAAAATAGGCTGGGGAAGTCGGGCAGTAGTGCAGCAGGTTAAGCGCACGTGGTGCAAAGCGCAAGCCTAAGAATCCCGGTTTGAACCCCTGGCTCCCCACCTGCAGGGGAGTCGCTTCCCAAGCGGTGAAGCAGGTCTTCAGGTGTCTGTCTTTCTCTCAACCTCTCTGTCTTCCCCTCCTCTCTCCATTTCTCTCTGTCGTATACAACAATGACGACATCAATAACAACAACAATAAAAAAGGGCAACAAAAGGAAAAATAAATAAATTTTTAAATTTTTTAAAGGGGGGGGCTGGGCAGTGGGAATTCCATGCCGTCAGTTACACTAAGAATTTCAAACTGAAAAAGTTAAGGGGAAAGGATGTAGTGGAACAAAAACCCAGACACTACATTTTTCTGTTTTAGTGTATAAATAGGTCCCTTTAAGTAAAAGAGAAATGGTGTGAGGGGAGGCTTACCAAATCTCCCTCAACAGTCTAGCCAGTTAGAACATTGTGATGACACCAAAACTGACCTGAAACAATCTGCAGCCTTTGCCTTGAGTTCAGTGACACAGCCACCCGAAGAGGCACAGGCTTATTTCACTGCAGACAATTCAGAGCACATCATACTACGAGAAGACAAATCATCAGTGAGCTGAGAATAACATCATACATGTGATGAAATGGGCTAACATGTTGCAATGTTGTTTTTTTAAGAAGGGAAAAGCTAGAAATTCAGTTTATCTTATCCTTTTTTTTTTTTTTGCTAAGTCTCCATAAAGCCTGAGAGATGAAGATAAAGGAAGCTAACTATCCCAGAAAAATGTTTAATAGTTCCCAAGTCTGGAAATCATTATCTACCATAAAATGATCTAATCGTCACGTGTCATCATCTTCCGTAAAAGAAATACATGTTTCTAAGTTAAACATAAAAGAGAAAGAGAAGAAGAGGGGATTGTGCCCTTTCTCTGCAAACCCAGGCTTTTTTACGATTCATTAAACCCTTTTTCCATATGTGTAATTGGACTCTTCTCATTTACATAAACGAGGGATGAGGCAAAACATCTGAGATCAGCCCCAAAAGATATATATCTTATTCAATGTAAGAATAAATATATTGGAGGAAAAAGTTGAAGAAGGTAGAGCTGCTCACCACGCCACCCCACCCCCAACACACACACACACACACACACACACACACACACACATACCAACCCCAAAACAGTTCATGGCCAAGGACTTAGCTGCTTTGCCAGAACTTTTGCAACTGCCCTATCTACACACAGTGCTTCACAGTTATTATTAGAAGTATATATGTTCGCTTTATTTTCTCTAGGTAAAATGCTTGAAATGAAGTGACTGGCCATAGAAAACCTTAGTCTACTTTCTCACTAATTTCTTGGACTGGGTTAAAAACCAAGAAGAAAGACTGCACTGTCTTTGAAAGAGCACGACCTTCTGCTTGGGCTGGAGTCCTCTCGCTGGTATCCTCCATTCAGTTGGTTTCAGCACCTGATTAATTAGTTAATTAGTACTTAGAGCTGACTAGCCCCGCTCGGGCAATTTTCATGCCCTGCATGGTGAGATGTTGAAGCCAGCATTGAAATTTCTGTGTCACACACTCTAATTATTATCACCCTCCTACTTTTAAAACCATTGCACCAGATTATTACTATAGACAGAGCCAGACAACTGTGTGGGAAAATGTTCTTTCTGAGAAATAATGGTAGACAATCAATATTTTTTACTGTTGCCCTTAACACACTTGAATAAAACAGCTGAACAGGAAAATTCTTATTCAATTTCCCTTTGATTCAATTCCTTCCATAGAGAAGATTTCATATGGGAGAGATATAACTAAAAATAATAATAAAGTCACACCCCAAGTGTGGCTGTTTTATCAGTTCTGCAAATGGCAAAGAGTTTATTTATAAGACACCCTCTCTGAAATTACTTTAGTTCCTATACATGTCTACAGATGTCAAGGGGTTAAAAATAATACACAAGACCAAACTAAAAATATCTTAATGAGCTGTAAGGGGTGGGGGTAGTGATTTTTTTAAAAAAATGACCTGTAAGAATGAGTTTTCTATGGCGAAAAATATTCCTTGGATGTTGACCATTCTTTCATAAATTTGATGTCATGGTTCCAGTTAAACACTTGTTAAGGAAAAATCAGTTTTTTTTTTAAAAAGGAGACAATGCTGATTTTTGGCATTTCTACTGTAACTGTTAAAGGCCCCAAGTGCGTGAATGATTTTCAATATTCTTGGTGGTTATTTCCACCTGAAGCAATCCTTACATATCAGTAGTGGGTTCCCTGTAATTGTGAAAGCTAAATGGTACACAAAACTCAGTACACAATCACACAGATGTGTAAATGGGTAAGACTGAAAGCAAAAGTAAACACCAACCTTAGGAAATGAAAGAAGTTAAAAGATAAGTGTTAAGGACCTTATTCTTTTTGGAGAATAAAACAAGATTTAGTAGCTTTCCACTTAATTTAAATGAAAAGAATCACTACCTTACATATTGCAGTGATAATGTAATGGGGAGAGAAAACAAAGAAGTCTTTGTACAAATGACACCTCCTATAGTTGTTGTGAAGAAACTTTTCCCCTTGGTATCTGCTAACAAATTCTAATTAATGCTGCACATTCCTTTACTGAAATCATTTAATGCGTAACAAGGGGGGTAAAAAGAAATGCTGAATGCTCGTGATTGCCCTGTTAGAATTATGGGAGTGAAAGCCTGGGGCCCCAAACTTACTGTCTATTAAAGCCAAGCTTTGAAAAAGAAATGCAACCTACAAAAGCTGTCAATCTTCCTTGCCCCTAAAGCCTGGGTTCACATGGATTCAAGTGACAGCCCTCCTCCCCCCTGCACAATACATCAATCTGTCTCTCCCACAAGCACCCACAGCCCATTGTGCTGGCCGCAGGTGCCTATTATGGCACCCATGGCTGCCTCCCACAGCTCCGCCCCTGAGAAACAGGAACTGCAAACAATGGAGCCCTGTGGGAAGACAGAGGTGGGTGTTGGGAAGGGTAACAGACAGATGGTGAAGGCTATAGGGTGGTAAGGTAGTTTCAAAACAAATGTCAAACATTTAAAATTATTGCTTTTGAGTGTCTCCCCCTTTTCAGTTGCCTCTGCTCAATCCCCATCTGTCATAATGAGGAAAACACATACCTGGCAGGAGGACTATTCCAGCCCCTTTAGGGGTAGTAGCTGAGGCGATGAACTTCAAAACCCTCCTCCTCCTCCTCCTATTTGGTCTTGAGGTTTCTCAAGGTCACAGACAGAAGAGTTTTAATGAAATGACATCAGTGGACTATTTCTAGTTACTTTTTGCAAGGGGTGTGATTTCCCTTCCAGCTTACTTGTGGGCTACTTAAGGAGGTAGGGGTTTTAAAAATTAGTGACTTATAGAAGATCTGTTTATAAAAGCAAAGTACTTTAGGATGTCTTGCAAATGTTCCATGAGGCAGGTGGAAATTATTACGCCATTTCTTTTCTGCTAAAGAACCACATAGGGCAATGAGGTGTATTTGGTAGTAAGAATACTGATGGTTTTTGATCCAACACCTTTCCTATATCCAAACAGGTCAAAAAAGTAAGTAAAACTTATTTTAAAAATACTTAAATGCTATTCACACAGTGTGCCATTACTAGAAAAAGTACATCTTACATGCTTCACTTTCTAAAATGTTCCCTGTCTAGAGTCTTTCTCAGTTAAAGACTAACTGTGAAACAACGCATGGAAGAGTTACAATATGTGCATCAAAAATGTACATTAGTGCAAGTGATTTGGTTTAGTTACATTTGTTCTTACTTTGTCATCTTAATATACCACCTCATTCCTATTTCCAAGATAACTTGCCTTAAAACCAAGCTTAAAAACAACATGTCAAATTCAAAAAGCAACCTCAAATAATCTGGCATAACTTTAAGTGATGGTAAAGAGGACTGGTAACTTGTGAAGGTGGGGGGGGTTTCCTCCCCCCAAATAATGCCAGGGACTAAAACCAGCCAGTTTTCCTGAAGTAAACAAGAGAGTCTTGGTTTGCTGTCAAAAACGACAAACTAAGCTTTAACTAGGGACTGTCAAAGATCCAAGTGAACTCCTGGCCAGGGAGAGCTTAATTAGCAGAGCTGGTTTGGGTTTTGAAATTACAAAAGAAAAACAAACCAATACAGCCTACAAGCATGCATTGGTCAGATGTAGCACAAAATCCACAATTCTGTTCTTATGTACATAATGATATTGAACATTTTGTTCATTTAAATATAGACTTCAAAAGGTATTTTTTTGCCCATTATTAAAATGTTTTGTTTTCTTCTTATGATCCTTTCAGGGGTTTTAAAGGATTTATCACTAAATATAGATATACATGTTCCTTTCTTTAAAAAAAATACTATCACACTACATACAGTATTTTTTAACCTGAAAGATTTTGGGAATCAGTTCATATCAGAAATTAAAAGTTGCAAGACCTTACTTCTTAAATCGAAATAGTTTTGAATCATATTTGATATTTGTGGAAGATAAAACTCTAGTTCAACAAAGGAAAACTATATCATCCCACTACTTAGTCACAAAATAAAGTGGTCAAGTTATTTAGAGCTCAACTCATTTCTACTGAGATAGACTTTCCATTTTAACTACTCAGAAATTAGTACAACTAACTCCGACTAACCATTTAAATAGGAAGGAGTCTAAGAAAATGTGGATGAAGAAGTCACAGACACAACCTCTGTTAGAGATGCTTTTCATGAGAAATCTTTCAAGATATTTATTGGTAATTTGAGAATAGTTCCTACAGCCTCCAAATATTTCCATAGCATCCAAAATATTTGGAGTTCAATGAAATCACTAATGGTTCATTATTCAAACACCTGGCATCTTACAAAAATGACCTTGCTCAGTTGATTGAGTTGATTGAAAGATGCCAGGTGTTAGCTGTAAAATTAGCTGACCCATAGTTCTTTCACTTGTGCTCCAACAACAAATTCTTTTATGTCTAGATGTTTTCCATGGGGTTCTGTAGTTGATCCACTTTTTATATTGATACAGTTCATTGATTAAAATCCAAGAATTCATTGTTAGACAAACTTGGGCTCTAATCCTGGCTTCACTTGACAGTGGTGTGATTCAATTTCTTTGAAGCTGAGCCTTCTCTAAATTGTGATAGTCATACCTATTCTCTAGGTTTGTGGTAAAGATTTGATGATAGCAGGCATTCTCTTGGAAAACAATGCCTGAAACATAGTAGATCCTCAACACACATACTACCTACTATTATTGTTAACAATAGCAGTTATAAGTCTCTAAGACTTTGTGAGAATTTGGGTGGTTATCATTGGGAGGAGCACAGAACTTTGGTGGTGTGTGTGGTGTAGAACTATGCCCCTGTAATTTTATAATCTTGTAAACCACTACTGAATCACTAATAAAATTACATTAAATTTTATGTATAAGTGTGTCAGCTATAGGGCTCTGAAAAGTAACTCCATAGGTTCCCAAATAATTATAGAGCTGGGCAGTGCTGCACCTGCTGAGCACACACATTATAATGAACAAGGACCCAAATTCAAGACTCCACTTTGCACTTGCAGAGGAAAACTTCACTAGCAGTGGAGCAATGCTATAGGTGTCTCTCTTTCTCCTCTATCTCCCCTTCCCCTTTCAATGTCTCACTGTCCTGTTCAATCAATAAATAGTGGGCCGGGTGGTGGTGCACCCTATTAAGAGCACAAATTACCATGCACGAGGACCAGGATTCAAGTTCTCGCTCCCCACCTGAAACAGGGACACTTCGTGAGCAGTGAAGCAGATCTTCGGGTGTCTGTCTTCCTCTCTCCCTCTCTATCTCCCCTCTCAATTTCTCTCTTTCCTGTCAAATAATAAACAGAAAGAAAAAAAAACAGAAAAAGAAAATAGTGTAAAATATTGGGTTTTAACCTAAGACAGCAGGAACCTCACATCTTCACTATAGAGCCCCTACTTCCCCCAGTCCTGGAACCCTTGGATAGGGCCCACTTTCCCGTATGCATCTCCCAATCCAAACCAAATAACATTGCATCTGCCGTTCACAACCTAGCCAAAGCAACGATTGCTACCTCAACATGCTTCACCACAGAATGTATCCAGAGACTTCACGTGTGGAATGACAACCCTTCAGCTTCATTACTCGGGTGAGACCTTTCCTTTAATAGTACACTCTAATTTCATCTCAGGTAGTTCACTTTCTAACAAAGTCCCATAACCTAGATATACACCAGTTTCTGTGAGAGAGAGCTTATGTGCACACGTATCCATAAACTACTGCAAAATATATACCTGAAAGCAGGACTACACTAGAGTTTGCAGTGAGTACCTCCCTAACACTTCCTCTCCACTATTCCAAGCTTGGGATCCATGATTGCTCAACAAATTGTTTGGCTTCATATGTTAACTCTCTTTTCAATCACCAGGTTCCAGATGCCACCAGGATGCTGGCTAGGCTTCCCTGGATTGAAGA
The DNA here is from genome assembly GCF_950295315.1 of Erinaceus europaeus. NCBI lineage: Eukaryota > Metazoa > Chordata > Mammalia > Eulipotyphla > Erinaceidae > Erinaceus > Erinaceus europaeus. The sequence goes on from NC_080185.1 coordinate 16,749,987, forward strand.
CCCCACCAATGTGTCCTGGAGCTCAGCTTCCCCAGAGTCACACCCTACTAGGGAAAGAGAGAGGCAGACTGGGGGTATGGACCGACCAGTCAACGCCCATGTTCAGCGGGGAAGCAATTACAGAAGCCAGACCTTCTACCTTCTGCAACCCTCAACGACCCTGGGTCCATGCTCCCAGAGGGATAGAGAATGGGAAAGCTACCATGGGAGGGGGTGGGTTATGGGGATTGGGTGTTGGGAATTGTGTGGAGTTGTACCCCTCCTACCTTATGCTTTTGTTCACTAATCCTTTCTTAAATAAAAAATTAAAAATATATATATATTGGGTTTTAAAAAAGGAAACCATGATTGTATTTAAAGCACCCTAGAGATGTACAATACAGTTCCCAAGATGACAACTAATGAGCTCACACAAAAGTGCCAGGTGATAATTAGAACAAGAAGTCAAAGAGCTCAGTGAAGACTATTACCAAGATGGGCATGGACACCATATAAATCTGTATCGCCAAGAAAGAAGAAACTAATCACATGTGCTTTGGTTATGCAGTGTCAGGGAGTGAAAACAGAGTTTCTAACAAGTGCAATATTGCCTAGCAGCCTCTCCAATCCAATTTTTTTCCCTGTGTACTTTCACAAAGAGGGGGACAAGAAAGACAGAGCAAAAGAGAAGAGAGAGGGAGAAGACCACAAAACACCCCTCCACCATCCATGATGCTGTCATTCAAGCTGCTCCCATGTGGTGCTGAAAATCCAATACTTCATACATGGTAAAGTGTGTATTCTACTCACTTGAGTTATCCCCTGCCTCTCTATATATACTTTTTTGGTTAAGAATACAAGTGAAACTTTACTAAGAACTCTTGGGTGGGGGAGATGGCATAATGGCTATGCAAACAGACTCTCATGCCTGAGGCTCCTAAGTCCCAGGTTCAATCCCCTGCACCACCGTAAGCCAGAGTTGAGCAGTGCTCTGGTGTTTCTCTGTGTGTGTGTCTCTCTCTCTGTATCTCTCTCAAAAATAAAATTTTTTTTAAAAGAACTCTTAAGGGAAACCCAAAGGTATATAATGATTCAGGGTCTAATAGGAAGCAACTAAAGTGTGCCCGATTTTTAGCCATTGAAGGAGTATGAGAAAAGATAGTACACTTGGTTCTGATATGTTAATTTTATTTTATTTTTATTTTGACAGAGCACTGCTCAGCTCTGGTGTGTGGTGGTGCAGGAGATACAACTTGGACTTTTGAGCCTCAGCCATAAAAGTCTCTTTGCATAACCACTAGGCTATCTCTTTCACCCGATTCTGATATTTTAAACATTCTCTTATAGGTAGTACCATTTTTGATGCCATATAATTAAATTTTTTTCTCTATAAGTCCAATCACACTACTTGGTCCTTCTGTAAATATGCACATAGAACTTAACATTGATTATGGTGTCCATTAGGCTGATTCTCAAATTCTTATTTTGAAGCGGTTATAGATTCATATGTAGTTATAAGAAATAATAGAGAATTCAGTTTACTTTCTACTTACTTCCCCCAATAGTAATGCCTTGCAGAAATATAACACAATATCACAACCAGAATATTGACACTTGGCACAGTCCAGATACAGAAGAGTTCCACCAACACAAGAATTCCTTTTAGTTCTTTCCAGAGCACTATTCAGTTCTGGCATCTGGTAATGCTGGTAATTGAACCTACAACCTCTGGTGCCCCAGGCATTTAAAGTATTTTTGATAACCACTATGTTATCTCCCTTGCACCCATGTTTCTGTGTTTCTTTATTATAGCCACATTCACTCCCCTCACATCTTCTCCCCGCAACCCGATAAGTAGTTTTCCAAAAGATTCCAATTAGCATAAGGTTTCTGAGGAGAAAGTGAAGGCATTATGTTTACTATGAACTATAATACCAAGAAATAGTAATAAAAACATCAAAGTGTTGGAATAAAACATGATCACTCAAATTAATGGAAATAATTGAGAATCCAGAAATAAAACCACTTATATAAAGACAGTGAATTTATGACAAAGGATCCAAGAGCTGAAAATAAAATAAGGAAAGCCTTTTCAACTAATAGTGTTGAGAAGATTGGATATTCACTTGCAAAGGAATAGATCTGAACCACTATTTTATACCATACACAAAGATTATGTATTCATATTATATTAAAATTACAAAGGTATCTTCAGATTTCCAAATTATAAAATTTAAAAACAAAAAGCAACTCAATTTAAAATGGGCAAAGGATCTAAGAAACACTTCACCGAAGAAGTCATACAAATGGCCAACAGGCACATGAAAAAATGAACATCATCCCTTACTAAGCAAATATAGCACGTTGGAGTTGGTGCAATGGACAAAGCATTGGAATCCCAAGCATGAGGTTCTCAACTTGATCCCTGACATCACACCTTTGGCAACATGAATGAGATTATCATCCCATACTTATGAGAAGGGCTATTCTCCAAAAGATATGAAACAAGTTGTTGGAGAGGAGGTGGAGAGAAGAGAACCCTGGGCACTGTTGGTAGGAATATAGATCAGTGCAGCCATTATGAAAAGCAATAAGGAGAGTACTCAAAACATTAGAAGTAGAAATTTCGCTTTCCTCTCCACTCCCGGGTCAACTAGGAATACCAAAGGAGATCACCTGGGACCGCAACAAGGCAGGACTAGAACGACTTCAGGAACCCAGCAAACCACTGGTGAGTGCAAACACTTGTGGCTCGTGGACAGGGAGGAGCCTAAGGAGAGATTGAGCAGGTGGTAATAGTCCAGCAGTTTACCAGTTGAGGCACCACCGCCAGTCTGTGTTACCAACAAAAAGACTGCTGAAGGGTGGAGAGGACTCCCATAAGACTTACCAAATACAACTGTGAGTCTCCATTGCTACTGCCCTCAGAGGCTGGAGCAGTGGGCGGGGGGAGGGGAGGCCCTGTGCTGACATCAGGGGGCAGAGAACTGAGCAGGAAACTCAGGAGAAGAGCTACACCTTGGTGGCCTAGCAGTGGGACAGTATAGTGGGAGCCTTTCTACATTGTTCTCCTGATGAGAACATGGTGAATAATTGCCTCAGAACCTACAGACTATAAATGGGACTTGTTTAGAAACTCACAGGGCCCAGCAGTGCTGCCTAGCTTGGCAGAGAAAATGAATTGAGCCTAAGCTTTGGATCCTTGGGGTGTGAGAGTTTCTTTGCATAACCACTGTGCTATCTCTCCCCCACCCCACTTTATCTCTTGGTCAGGAGTTGAGTGATTAAGCTAAGAAGCCTACTTATAGTTTAAAAGCCCTCAGGCTCCCATAGCCTATAGGGAAGAAAAAGAACAAAAGAGGTTTTTAACAGCCTCTATGCTCCAACTCAGGGATTGAAATAATATTGAAGCAACTGTTAATCTCCACAGCTGCGAACTCTCCTGAATTAGACACAAGTCAATCCAGGCAAGAGTGATCAGTAATTTGAATACTAAGAGAGGGACCTCATAACATACTATATAGAAGGGTTAAACCAACAAAAAGAAATATTGGAGAAATGAACCAGGACAAGAATCTAGTTAAAGCCCCCCCAAAGGTTGAACCACAAAATAGTGAGGTCAACATCCAAACACTTCCTAAGGAAATAGTCACAGGTGTGGTCCAGGAGTTGGCACAGTGAAAAAAGTACTCTCAAGCATGAGGTCCTAAATTCAATCCCCAGCACCACATGTACCAGACTGATGTCTGGGTCCTTCTCTCTCTCTCTCTCTCCTCGTATATTTCTTATTAATAAATAAATAAAATCCTAAAAAATAATAAAGGAAATAGTCACAGGAATGAGTAAAGAGTTTGAAAGAATTTTCATAATAAATGCAGAAACAACAAATGAGAATCTGGAAGAAAACACTAATTATCTCAAGGTTATTAGAGAGCTAAAAGTTGAAATATCTGAGCTAAGAACAAAGCAAGATGAACAAGCTATAACAGTATCAGAACAGGGTAACAAAGTAAATTAACTCCAGAGAACAGTAGAGGGGAGAGGTAATAGAATAAATGAGGCTGAAGAAACAATTAGCAAGATCAAGGACAAATTAGAGACAACTAAAAAAGAAGTAAGAGATTTCAAAAAGAGATTAAGAGATACTGATAATAACAACAGAGACATATGGGATGACTGTAAAAGAAATAATATATGCATTGTTGGCTTAACAGAGGAAGAAAGAGAGGGAGGGGAAGAAAGTATTCTGCCAGACATAGTAGCTGAGAACTTCCCTAGTATAGATAACATAAAAGACATAAAGGTACAAGAAGCCCAGAGGGTTACAAACAGAAGTAGCCCAGACTTAAAGACACCAAGACATCATATTTAGAATGGAAAGGAATAAGGATAAAGAAGGATCCTGAAGGCTGCAAGAGAAAAAGAAAGAGTCATCTACAAAGGAAAACCCATAAGATTAGCAGCCAACTTCTCCACACAAACACTACAGGCCAGAAAAGAATGGCAAGATATCTATCAAATGCTCAATAAAAAGGCTTTCAACCAATACTACTGTATCCTGCTAGACTGTCATTCAGACTAGATGGAGGCATAAAAACCTTCTCAGACAAGCACCTGTTGAAAGACTCAAGTATCACCAAGCCTCCTCTGAAAGAAGTTCTGAAAGGTCTCCTATAAAGAGTCAGACCACCATAAATATGCCATATATCAGAAGACTCTAAAAATGTACAATAATGCAGTAAAATATCTACAATCTATTATATCAATAAATGTCAATGAACTAAATTTACCTATTGAAAAGCACAGAGTAGGAAGATGGATTAGAAAACACAACCCAGTGATATGCTGTCTACAGGAAATTCACCTAACTCAACAAGACAAACACAGACTAAAAGTGAAAGGATGGAAAACTAATGGCCCACAAAAAAGGGCAGGAACATCTATTCTCATATCTGACACGATAGAATTTCAAATAAATAAAATTTAAAAAGATAGGAATGGACATTACTTAATGCTCAGAGGATCAGTCAACCAAGAGGACTTAACAATTATTAACATCTATACACCCAATAAGAAGCCATTTTAATACATCAAACATCTACTAAAAGAGCTACAGCATTATATTAACAGCAACACAGTAATAGTAGGGGACTTCAACATCCCACTCTCTCAACTTGACTGATCATCCAGGCAGAAAATCAATAAAGAAATGAAGGTGCTAAATGAGGAGATAAACTAGAACTATTGGACATTTTCAGAGCCATTAATCCCAAGAAAGTGGAATACACATTCTAATCAAGTCCAAATGAGTCATTCTCAAAGATAGACCATATGTTGGGCCACAAAGATGGCATCAGCAAATTCAAGAGCATTGAAATCATCCCAACCATCTTCTCAGACCACAGTGGAATTAAAATAACACTTAACGATCAACAAAAGATTAGTAATAGTCCCAAAATGTGGAAGATCAACAGTACACTACTTAACAACTACTGGGTCAAAGAGGAAATAAAGGTAGAAATCAAAATGTTTCGAGAGTTCAATGAAAATGAAGACACAAGCTATCAAAATATTTGGGACACAGCTAAGGGAGTACTGAGAGGGAATTTTATAACTATATAAGCCCACATTAGGAAACAAGAAAAAGCACAAGTAAAAAGCCTGATTGCACATCTTAAAGACCTAGAAGAAGAAGAACAAAGGAACCCTAAAGCAACCAGAAGGACAGAAATCACTAGTTAGGGCAGAAATAAATAACATTGAGAATAAGAAAACCATACAAAAGATCAAAAAAAGTAAATGTTGATTCTTCGAAAGAGTGAACAAAATTGACAAACCTCTAGCCAGACTCACAAAACAAAAAAAGGGAGAAGACCCAAATACATTAGATTGTAAATGAAAGAGGAGATATCACAACAGACACTGCAGAAATTCAACATATCATGGGAGGCTTCTATGAACACTATATGCCACCAAGCTAGAGAGCCTGGAAGAAATGGACGATTTCCTAGATACCAACAAACTTCCAAAATTAAATAAAGAAGAACTAGAAGATATGAACAGGCCCATCACAGCCAATGAAATTGAAACAGTTATCAAAAACCTTCCCAAGAACAAAAGTCTTGAACCAGATGTTTTCACAAATGAATTCCACAAAACCTTCAAGGAAAAGTTAATACCTCTACTTATAAAAGTCTTCCAGAAGATTGGAGACACTGGAATATTCCCTTCCAGCTTCTATGAAGCCAACATCACTCTGATACCAAAAGCAGACAGGGATACAACCAAAAAAAGAAAACTACAGACCAATATCTCTGATAAACATAGATACTAAAATACTGAACAAAATTCTAGCCCACCAGATACAGCAGTATTAAAAAATTGTTCATCATGACCAAGTGGGGTTTATCCCAGGGATGCAACGTTGGTTTAATATATGTAAATCAATCAATGTGATCCACCACATCAATAAAAGCAAGACCAAAAACCACACAGTCATATCAATAGATGCAGAGAAAGCCTTTGACAAAATATAACATCCCTTCATGATCAAAATGCTACAAAAAATAGGAATAGATGGAAATTTCCTCAAGATAGTGGAGTCTATTTTTAGGAAACCTACAGCCAACATCATACTCAATGGTGAAAAACTGGAAACATTTCCTCTCAGATTAGGTACTAGACAGGGCTACCCACTATCACCATTCATATTCAACATAGTGCTGGAAGTTCTTGCCATAGCAATCAGGCAGCAGCAAGGAATTAAAGGGATACAGATTGGAATATAAGAAGTCAAACTCTCCCTATTTGCAGATGACATGATAGTATACGTAGAAAAATCTAAATCCAGCAAGAAGCTTTTGAAAATCATCAGGCAATACAGTAAGGCATTAGGCTACAAAATTAACATTCAAAATTCAGTGGCATTCCTCTATCCAAACTCTAAATTAGAAGAAGATGAAATCCAGAAGTCAAACCCTTTTACTATAGCAACAAAAACAATACAATATCTAGGAATAAAGCTAACTAAAGGAGTGAAAGACTTGTATACTGAAAATGATGAGTCACTACTCAGGAAAATAGAAAAATACACAAAGAAGTGGAAAGATTTCCATGTTCATGGGTTGGAATAATTAACATCATCAAAATGAATATACTACTGACAGCCATATACAAATTTAATGCTATCCCTATCAACATCCCAAACACTTTTTTTTTAGGAAAATAGAACAAATGCTACAAATGTTTATCTGGAACCAGAAAAGACCTAGAATTGCCAAAACAATCTTGAAAGAACAGAAACTGGAAGCATCACACTACCAGATCTCAAATTGTATTATAGGGCCATTGTCATCAAAACTGGTTGATACTGGAACATGAATAGACACACTGACCAGTGGAATAGAATTGAGAGCCCAGAAGAAGGCCCCCACACCTATGGAGATCTAATCTTTGACAAAGGTACCCAGACTATTAAATGGGGAAGATGAGTCTCTTCAACAAATGGTGTTGAAAAAAAATGGGTTGAAACATGCAGAAGAGTGAAACTGAACCACTATATTTCACCAAACACAAAAGCAAATTCCAAGTGGATCAAGGACTTGGAGGTTAGACCAGAAACTATCAGATACTTTGAGGAATATATTGGCAGAACTCTTTTCTGCATAAATTTTAAAGACATCTTCAATGAAATGAATGCCATTACAAAGAAGACTAAGGCAAGCATAAACCTATGGGACTACATCAAATTAAAAAGCTTTTGCACAGCAAAAGAAACCAATACCCAAAGAGACACCTCACAGAATGGGAGAAGATGTTTACATGCCATCCATCAGACAAGAGTTTAATAACTAAAATATATAAAGAGCTTGCCAAACTCAACAACAAGACAACAGATAACCCCATCCAAAAGTGGGGAGAGGACATGGACAGAATATTCACCACAGAAGAGATCCAAAAAGGCTAGAAACACATGAAAAAATGCTCCAAGTCTTTGATTGTCAGAGAAATGCAAATAAAGACAACAATGAGATACCACTTCACTCCTGTGAGAATGTCATACATCAGAAAAGGTAACAGCAGCAAATGCTGGAGAGGGTGTGGGGTCAAAGGAACCCTCCTGCACTGCTGGTGGGAATGTAAATTGGTCCAACCTCTTTGGAGAGCAATCTTGAGAACTCTCAGAAGGCTAGAAATGGACCTACCCTATGATCCTGCAATTCTTCTCCTGGGGATATACCCTAAGGAACCAAATGCACCCATCCAAAAAGATTTATGTATACCTATATTCTTAGCAGCACAATTTGTAATAACCAAAACCTGGAAACAACCCAGGTACCCAACAACAGATGAGTGGCTGAGCAAGTTGTGATATATATACACAGTGGAATACTACTCAGCTATTAAAAAGTGGTGACTTCACCATTTTCAGCCCATCTTGAATGGAGCTTGAAGAAATCATGTTAAGTGAAATAAGTCAGAAACAGCAGGATGAATATGGGATGATCTCACTCTCAGGCAGAAGTTGAAAAACAAGATCAGAAGAGAAAACACAAGAAGAACCTGAACTGGAGTTGGTGTATTGGACCAAAGTAAAAGACCCTGGGGTGGGTGGCGTGGAGAGTACAGGTCATGGAAAAAGATGACAGGGTACCTAGGGGGGTTGTTTTGTTATGTGGAAAACTGAGAAATGTTATGCATGTACAAACTATTGTATTTACTGTCAAATATAAAGCATTAACACCCCAATAAATTAAAAAATAAATTAAAAAAATTAAATACTCCCAGTATGCCTCTCTCTTTCCCTAGTAGGGTGGGGCTTTGGGGAAGTGGATCTCCAGGACACTTTGGTGGGGTCATCTGTCCAGGGAATTCTGGTCGGCATCCTGCTGGCATCTGGAACCATGAGGCTGAAAAGACAGTTAACATACAAAGCCAAACAAATTGTTTAACAATTATGGACTGGAATAGTGCAGATGAAATTCTGGGGGGTAATCACTGCAGACTATTGTGTACTTCTGTTTTCAGGTATATATTTTGCCCTAGTTTATGGATACGTGTGAACATATGCTCTATCTCAGGGGACCTGGTCTATATCTAGGTTTTGGGACTCTGTTAGGAAGTGAATCACCTGGAATGAAATTAGAGAATACTATGAAAGGAGAGGTCTCACCCGAGTAATGAAGCTGAAGGGTTGTCATTCCACACGTGAAGTCACTGGACACAGTCTGAAGTGAAGCATGCTGATGTGGCACTCGTTGCATTGATTAGGTTGTGATTGGCGGATGCAATATTACTTGATATGAATTGAGAGAAGCCTGCAGGAAAGTGTGCCCCACCCTAAGGTTCCAGGACTGGGAAAAATATAGGCTCTATAGTGGAAATGTGAGGTTCCTGCTGTCTTAAGGTTCAAGAAGACAATGGATAGTTATTGTTATCATTGCATTATTTTATAATTGGGTTAACTTTGAAAAGTCCCTTTATTAGGATTTGCTGTATACTACCCAGCATATTGTATATAGCTGTGCCACCAGTTGCTTCTGTTCTCCCTGGTCTAGGCTTTTGAGAAAGTCAACATATCAAAGACTCAGCCTATTAAAAATACTCAGTCTGTGCTTTAAAAAGTTTGAGACATACAATCAATTTCCCCTTTCATTTTAATTAAATAGTAATTTATATGACTACAATTTAATAGGAGTGTACATAAACACCATTCCCACCACCAAAAGGCTGTGTCCCATCTCACCCAACCACCCCACCCCCACTGTCCCAGGAAGCCGCATGTCTACCCTCCCCCTCACCACAGGGTTTTTACTTTGGTGCCCTACTCTAGATTTAGTCAAATCCTGCTTTTGGTTCCCCTTTCTGTTCTTTTTTATCAACTTCTGTTGATAAATGGGATCATCCCATACTCATCTTTATCTTTCTGACTTAGCTCACTTAACATAATTCCTTCTAACTCTATCCAAGATGGGTCAGAGAAGATGGGTTCATTGTTCTTAATAACTGCATAGTATTCCATTGTGTATATGTACCACAGCTTTCTCAGTCACTCATCTGTTGTTAGGCATCTGGGTTGCTTCCAGGTTTTAGCTATTATGAATTGTGCTACTATGAACTTAGGTGTACACATATCTTTTTGGTTGGGCATTATGGAATCCTTGGGGTATATCCCCAGGGGAGGAATTATTGGGTCATGTGGAGGGTCCATGTCTAGCCTTGTGTGAGTTCTCCAGACTACTCTTCAGAGAGTCTGGACCAATTTACATTCCCACCAGTAGTGCATAAGGGTTCCTCTGTCCCCACAGCCTCTCCAGCATTTGTTGTTGCATTTCTTTTTGAATGCCATTCTCACAGGAGTGAGGTGGTATCTCAGTGTTGTTTTTATTTGCATTTCTCTGACAATCAGAGACCTGGAGCAGTTTTTCATATGTTTGTTAGCCTTTTGGATCTCCTCTGAAGTGAATGTTTTGATCATATCCTCTGCCCATTTTTGGATGGGGTCATTTGCTTTTTGGTGCTAAGTTTGCTGAGCTTTTTGTATATTTTGGTGATTAGTCTCTTGTCTGATGTACGGCATGTGAAGATCTTCTCCCATTCTGTGAGGGGTCTCTTTGCTTGTGTGATAGTTTCTTTGGCTGTGCAGAAGCTTTTCAATTTGATGTAGTCCCATTGGTTTGTTTCTGCTTTAGTCTTCCTTACAATTGGGTTTGTTTCATGAAAGATATCCTTGAGGTTTAGGTGGTAAAGTGTTCCCCAAAGTTTTCCTCTAAGTATTTGATAGTTTTCTGTCTAACATCCAGGTCCTTGATCCATTTGGTCTTGATTTTTGTTTCTGGTGGGATAAGGTGGTACAGTTTCATTTGTGTGCATGTTTCAACCCAGTTTTCCCAGCACCATTTATTGAAGAGAGCCTCCTTCCTCCATTTAATACTTTGGACCCCCTTATCAAATATTAGATGTCCATAGGTGTGGAGGTTTAGTTCTGGGCTTTCAATTGTGTTCCACTGGTCTGTGTGCCTATTTTGTTCCAGTACCAGGCTGTTTTGATGATGATGGCCTTATAATATAGTTTGAGATCTGAGAGTGTGATGCCTCCATTTCTGTTTCTTTTCCTCAAGATGGTTTTGGCAATTCTAGGTGTTTACTAGTTCCAGATAAATTGTTGTAGTTTTTGTTCTATTCTCTTAAAGAAGTTTGGTAGAACTTTGATGGATATCATATTAAATTTGTATATGGCTCTGGGGAGAATATTCATTTTGATGATATTTATTCTTCCAATCCATGAGCATGGGGTGTCTTTCCACTTCTTGGTATCAATTTCTATTTCCTTGAATAGTGCCTCATAGTTTTCAGTATACAAATCTTTCACTTCTGTGGTCAGCTTTATTCCTAGGCATTTTATTGATTTTGCTGCAACAGTGAATGGGAATGCTTTCTGGATTTCTTCTTCAGATTTAGCATTTGCATAAAGAAATGCCACTGATTTTTGTACATTGGTTTTGTAACTGCACACTTTGCTATATTGCCTAATAACTTCCAGTAGTTTTCTGCTGGATTCTTTAGGTTTTTCTATGTATACTGTCATATAATCTGCAAACAGTGAGAGCTTGCCTTCTTCCCTTCCGATCCGTATTCCTTTGATTTTTCTCTGGCCTGATTGCTGCTGGGCTAGCTTCGCAGGAGAGAGACCAGGAACTTATGGCCCCATGGTAATACAATTCTTTATTGATGTGGGTCCGCAGAGTCAGGTGTGAGCACAGTGGATTAAGCCACGTAGACTGCAATGGCCACCTCCTGCTTTGCAGGCCTGCCCTTCTCCAGGTTGGGATGCAGGAGAGAAAAGAAAAGAGGGCGAAACCAGGAACAGCAGCAGGCTTTATAGGGTAAAAACGGAAGTGGCAAGTCGGGAATGGGATTGGCTAGGAAAGGGGGTGGAGAAAACAAGGCACTCTGGGAAGGTAGAAAGCTGGTGGGACTAATGTACCCTGCAGGCATGGGTGGGATCTTTCAGGTAAAACAATGATTATGTAAATAGGCCATAGTATCAAGCAATGCAGGGGAGGCTGGCATAATGCCCAACAGATTGCTATGGCAAGAACTTATAATTCTATGTTGAAGAGTAATGGTGATAGTGGACAGCCCTGTCTAGTCCCCGATATCAGGGGGAATGCTTTCAGCTTCTGTCCATTGAGTATGATGTTGGCTGTAGGTTTGCTATATATAGAAGGCTTTTTTTTATGTGCTTATTTTTTTTAATTTTTTATTAAGAAAGGATTAATGAACAAAAACATAAGGTAGGAGGGGTACAACTCCACACAATTCCCACCACCCAATCCCCATAACCCACCCCCTCCCATGATAGCTTTCCCATTCTCTAGCCCTCTGGGAGCATGGACTCAGGGTTGTTGAGGGTTGCAGAAGGTAGAAGGTCTGGCTTCTGTAATTGCTTCCCCGGCTGAACATGGGCGTTGACTGGTCGGTCCATACTCCCAGTCTGCCTCTCTCTTTCCCTAGTAAGGTGTGCCTCTGGGGAAGCTGAGCTCCAGGACACATTGGTGGGGTCTTCAATCCAGGGAAGCCTGGCCAGCATCCTGGTGGCATCTGGAACCTGGTGATTGAAAAGAGAGTTAACATATGAAGCCAAACAATTTGTTGAGCAATCATGGATCCCAAGCTTGGAATAGTGGAGAGGAAGTGTTAGGGGGATACTCACTGCAAACTCTAGTGTACTTATGCTGTCAGGTATATATTTTGCAGTAGTTTATGGATACGTGTGCACATAAGCTCTCTCTCACAGAAACTGGTGTATATCTAGGTTATGGGACTTTGTTAGAAAGTGAACTACCTGAGATGAAATTAGAGTGTACACCCAGGTGCCCAACAACAGATGAGTGGCTGAGAAAGCTGTGGTATATATACACAATGGAATACTATGCAGCTATCAAAAACAATGAACCCACCTTCTCTGACCCATCTTGGACAGAGCTAGAAGGAATTATGTTAAGTGAACTAAGTCAGAAAGATAAAGATGAGTATGGGATGATCCCACTCATCAACAGAAGCTAAGAAGATCTGAAAGGGAAACTAAAAGCAGGACCTGATCGAATTTTAAGTAGGGCACCAAAGTAAAAACCCAGTGGTGAGGGGTAGACATGCGGCTTCCTGGGCCAGTGGGGGGTGGGAGTGGGCAGGAGGGATGGGTCACAGTCCTTTGGTGGTGGTAATGGTGTTTATGTACACTCCTAGCAAAATGTAGACATATAAATCAGTAGTTAATTAATATGAGAGGGGGAAAATCGATTGTATGTCTCAAAGTTTCTCAAAAGACAAACTGAATCTTTTTAATATATAGGCTATGTATTTGATATGCGGACTCTCTCAAAAGCCTAGACCAAGTAGATTAGAAGCATCCAATAGCACAGCTATATACAAGATACTGGATACTGTACAGCAAACCATAACAAAGGGACTTTTCAAAGTTAACCCAATTAATAAATAGTGTGATGATAACATTAACTATCGATTGTCTTTTTGAACCCTAAGACAGCAGGAACCTCCCATCTCCACTATAGAGCCCCTACTTCCCCCAGTCCTGGAACCCTTGGATAGGGCCCACTTTCCCGTATGCATCTCCCAATCCAAACCAAGTAATATTGCATCCGCCGATCACAACCTAACCAACACAACGACTGCCACCTCAACATGCTTCACCTCAGACTGTATCCAGAGACTTCACGTGTGGAATGACAACCCTTCAGCTTCATTACTCGGGTGAGACCTTTCCTTTTATAGAAGGCTTTTTAAAGATAGTTGTTGCTCAAAAATATAGAAATCAGGGGAGCCGAGCAGTGGCGCAGCGGGTTAAGCGCATATGGTGCAAAGCTCAAGGGCCAGTGTAAAGATCCCGGTTCAAGTCCCCGGCTCCCCACCTGCAGGGGGTTCGCTTCACAGGTGGTGAAGCAGGTCTGCAGGTGTCTTTCTCTCCCCCTCTGTCTTCACCTCCTCTCTCCATTTCTCTCTGTCCTATCCAACCACAATGACAGCAATAACAATAATAACTACAACAACGATGATAAACAACAAGGGCAACAAAAGGGGGAAAAAAGTTTTAAAAACAGAAATCAGAAGCTGAAGAGGTGGCACAGCAGTAGAACACAGAATGTGCACTTGTGTTGGGCCTCAATGGCACACCTGCTAGACAGCATGTTACCATCATCAAGGACCTGGATTCAAGCCCTTGGTCCCCACCAGCAGGAGGAAGGCACAGCTACAGGGGTTTCTCTGCTTCTATCCCTTTCTATATCCTCCCTTCCTCTCAATTTCCCTCTTTATCTATCTGAAATAAATAATAACATTTAAAAAAAATTTAAAGGAACACAGAACTTGAGACAGACTTAGATTTGGATCGTATCGTTACCACTTCCTCCTTATGTCACCTCTTTCTGTCACACCTCTCATTTACAAAATCAAATAATAGGGGCAGGGCAGCCAGTGGATTACCTGGTTAAGTGCACACACTGCAATACTTAAGACCTGGATTCAAGTCCCCAGTTCCCACCTGCAGGGGGAAACTTCACAAACAGTGAAGCAGTGCTACAGGTGTCTGTCTCTCTCCTTCTTTCCCTCTCTATCCCCTTTTCCTATAAAATTTCTTCTGGCCTATCAAATAAAATAAATAAATAAATAATTTTTTTAATCAAATGATGGGAGAGGCAGTATCACACCGGGTTAAAGGCACAGAGTACAAAGAGCAAGGACCTGCACAACGATCCCAGTTTGAACCCCAGCTCCCCACCTGCAGGGGGGTCATTTCACAAGTAGTGAAGTGGGTCTGCAGGTGTCTCTCTTTCTCTCTACCTCTATATCTTCCTCTTCTCCTCTCTTGATTTCTCTCTGTCCACTCCAATAAAAAAGTGGAAAAGATGGCCTCGAGGAGCAGTGGATATATAGTGCAGGCACCAAGCCCCAGCGATAATCCTGGAGGCACAAAACAAATAATTAAATCAAATAATAGTACCCTAGCAAGACTAGGAAAACACTAGGACATAAGAGGGGTAAGTCTGAGGGTGAGAGTTAATGACCAAAGACCTATCAGCTTCTTGAGAAAGCGTTTGCTATCAGCTAAGGACCCAATGGACATGGAGAGCACAAAACAGGACATAGTTGCAGCATCTGGGCACAAGAAAGTCAGCTATGGGGTCATGATTAAGGTTAAAGGAAATTAAATTTTAAAAAAATTAAAAATTAAATTAAAAAAATTAAATGAATGAACTCAAGTAAAGCACCTGGCACAAGGCCCAGCTAAGAGAATATCTGGTGACTATTAGCTACTAGCAAATGAGCAATGTCTCCCACCCCTTCTGGAGCCACATCAAAACCTGTTCACTAAGGGGATGCCAGCTGGATTTGCCAGGATTAACCTGTGATCATGAGATTTGTAGGACACTATTCAGGCCCCATGGCCTGAAAAGCCCCTCCTCTGGCCCAAATGTCACAGTGGCCCACCATCATTTCTTGACATTGAATAGCAAATATGGGGCATTTGTTCTGAGGCCGCATGCAGCCCTCACTTCCCGCCAACTCAGACAGGACCTCCAAGAAGGCTTTCTTCCATGCTTCTCTAGGAAGAAAAGACCCATTGACCTGAGTTGACCAGGGAGCTCTATCACTTCTTTCCTCAACTTAACAGGTTCTCTCTCACTTCATTTCTTTTTTTTAATATTTATTTTATTTATTTATTCCCTTTTGTTGCCCTTGTTGTTTTATTGTTGTAGTTATTATTGTTGTCTTTGTTGGATAGGACAGAGAGAAATGGAGAGAGATGGGGAAGACAGAGAGAAGGAGAGAAAGATAGACACCTGCAGACCTGCTTCACCGCCTGTGAAGCGACTCCCCTGCACGTGGGGAGCCGGGGTTCGAACCGGGATCCTTATGCCGGTCCTCGTGCTTTGCGCCACCTGCACTTAACCCGCTGCACTACAGCCCGACTCCCTCACTTCATTTCTTATGAGCTGATATTCCAATTGCATTTACGTGCCATAGTTTATGTTGCATCTGTATTGAAAGATTTATTAAGACCACTTAGATTGTGTCCATAAATGCAGAAGTAAGGGATTAAACAGAGAAATTTCATGAGCTCTCTTCCCAGGCTCCCCCAAGGGTGACATCTTGGAAACCACAGTACAGGATACTGGCTTTAGTACAACCCTCTAATTCTGTGCACATTACCCCACACTCACTCATCTCTGCGTGTGTTTTGTTCTGTGTCATTGTGGCACTGACACAGGTCCATGTGTCTGCTCCTCAGTCATGATACTGAGCTGTTCCCTCCCCACCCCCATCCAGGTTGCTTCCTGTTGGCCTTTTATAATGTACACACACCTCCTCCTGGAACCCAACCTCTGACACCCAGTCCCTAGTACATTCATCTGTTAGCCACAATTGGTTCATCACAATAAGGTCATGTAGGAAGCTGGGAGATGGCTCACCTTGTAAAGTGTGAGCCTGACCAAACACAAGGCCCTGGCTTACACCCCTAGCACCCCATGGAAACACATGGACAGCACCAAGGGAGTTTCTTGGTAGCAAAGTAGTGCTTTAGTGTTTTCCATATTGTCCTTTTCTATTTCCTCCTTGCTCTAAAATAATGAAAAAGGAGGCTGGGGAAACCACTCAGAGGTAGCCAGCATGAGACCCTACTCAAAGATATCCAGCATGTGTGAGACCCCAGGTTCATTCCCTGGCAGCATGAAGAAAATTCATATAAACAAAGCCAGAGAATATGAAGCTTTTGGGAATTGGCTCTTTGCGCTCAGCATCATTTCCTAGAAAGTCGTTCAGGTTGTTGTGTGTCTCATCAGTTTACTTTTGTTGCTAGGTCATGTTCCACAGTGAATGTACCAGTTTGTTTATTTCGCCCACTAATGGACATCTCAGCTATTTCTAGGTAATTCATCCTATTATAAATACAGCTGGTGTCACCATTCATGTACATATCTTTATATGAACCATCAGTCTTCATTTTCTGGAACAAATGGCCAGAAGTGGAATTGATCATATGGTTGTGTGGCAGTTATGTGTTTGTTTTTCAAAGACACTGCCAAATCTTTTCCACAATGGTGCTGTCACTTCACATTCCCACAAGCAATGTGTTAGTGATCCGTGCCCACATTTGGCATCTCCACTAGCTTTCAATTTAGTCATTTTAAAATATTTTATTTATTTATTAGTTAGAGACAGGCATTGAGAGGAAGGGGGAGATATAGAGGGAGACAGACAGAGGGAAACCTACAGCCCTGCTTCACTACTCCTGAAGCTTTCCCCCTGCAGGTGGGGACTGGGATCTTGAACCTAGGTCTTGTGCATTGTAACACAGGCATCACCACCTGGGCCCAGTTTAGTCATTTTAATTGGTGTATAGTGATAAACCATTTTCACTGCAGTTGCCTTTTCCCCCACCAGTGGTATTGAGTTAATAGTGTCATACCTCCTTCTATGCTTTTATTTACCACCCATATATCCCTCTCAGTGAAGAAGACATTCATATCCTACGTCTAATTTCTCACTGAGTTTTTGTTTTTACTGTTTAACTTTGTGCATTCCTAGCCCTCTGTCAGATGTACAAATTGCCAAGTATTGCCTCCCACTTGATGAAGTGTCTTTTCAACCACTTTGCAAGACAAATGACCTAAACTTGACAAGGCCCAGTTGACACATTTGTTCATTTCTAGGTGGTGCTTTAGTTGTAGGAAATGGTTCTAGTTTTTTGTCCTTAGAGGTTTGGTGGGTTAAGTTTAGTGTCTAGTCATTATATATCAAGTACAGTCAGAACATTATTTCACTCCCAACTACCCAATATGAAGGATGTCGTGATAGTGTGCATTTTATAAAAGCAGTTGAGAGAGAGACTTGGGGATTTTTTCCAAGGTCCCATAGCTAGGAAACAGGAAATCTGGGGCAAAACACCTGGCTTTGTCTTCATTCCCAGTTTCCAATAGATACAAAAAAAAAATGCATCCTCTGGTAAATAGGTTTTTTGTTGATCTGGTTTCAAATATGACCAGGCAATCAGGAATCTTCCTATTAACATATCCAAAATCTGGAAGGACACAAACTAATAGGAAACCAGAAGCATTCACAGTGCCCCATCTTTTCTGGGTTGTCTACCCACACTGTAAACCCTACTGAACTCCAGTGTATGGCTCTGTGCCCTTCTACCAGCACCAGTCTGGTGTCTTGGCATCAGTGGACTGTCCTGGGCCACTGCTGGCCCATGCACAGCAATCTCTAAGAAGCCCTCAGGTCTGACCCCAAACTCTACTGGGGTTATCTGAAGTCCTGAGTTCAAATCCCAGATGCCTCAGTGCAGACAGGAGTCCACAGCAACCAATGATTGTAAGAACCACTCTGCCCTCCATCAGCCCTCCCTCCCTACCTGTGTCCCCCTCAGCAGCTCAGCTGGTCACAGAGACAGATGCCCCATCCACACATGCTTCCTCCTCCTTTCCTCTTTTGGCCTGCACACTTGACTTCAGAAACTTATCTTCAACTCCAGTTCCTGAGCAAAGAATCTTCACATGTTGACTACTTTCCAAAGAGCTGGCCAACCTCAATTACATTTCATCTCACATTATTCTGTCTTTCAGAAGCTTTTCCTTTTTGACACTAATTCCCTTTCCAAATGGATCCTTTAAAAAGTCACTTTTGGGGAGCTGGGCAGTAGCTCACTGGGTTAAGCACACATAGTGTGAAGAGCAGGGACCAGAGCAAGGATCCTGGTACAAGGAACTGGCTCCCCACATGCAGGGGGGTCACTTTGCAAGAGATAAAGCAGGTCTGCAGGTGTCTATCTTTCTTTCCTCCTCTCTGTCTTCCCCTTCTCTCTCAATTTCTCACTGCCCTATCCAAAAATAATAGCAGCAACAACAATAACAATAATAACGGCAACAACAACAATGGAAAAAAGATGGCCACCAAGAGCAGTGGATTGGTAGTGCAAGCACCGAGTCCCAGCAATAACCCTGGAAGTAAAAAAAAAAAAAAAAGGCATTTTTTTCATTCATTCATTAATCCATTCATTCCCTATATTGGGGGGGTCTTTGCAAACTATTGCACCAGGAACTGGGGATACAGCACAGAAAAAGAAAGACATATAATCCGGGGTCTTAATGTTTCCAGGTCCTTCTGGGGCAAACTAACATAAAACAAGTCACTACAAAAAACATTTATTCACTCCAGTCTGCACCTCAGAACTGTTCTCTTCCAGACTTGGTCCTTCCTGCTCTAGTGACCTTGGATGAATCACCTTTCTCTAAATATGTATTGG
The DNA here is from genome assembly GCF_950295315.1 of Erinaceus europaeus. Classification (NCBI taxonomy): domain Eukaryota; kingdom Metazoa; phylum Chordata; class Mammalia; order Eulipotyphla; family Erinaceidae; genus Erinaceus; species Erinaceus europaeus. The sequence goes on from NC_080185.1 coordinate 16,769,293, forward strand.
GCTTTTCCTCTACCTAGTCCTTTTTATGTTTTTTCACTTTACTAAAAACTTACCATCTCCTTTCTCCTAATAGTTCCCCTCTCCAGTATCTAAGCTTCCCTCCAGACCCAAGAGAAGTTGCCCTTTTGAGTTGAGCATGACTCATGAGTAGAGGTCATCAGTACCCTTCAAGCAGAGCAGGGGAAGGGACCAACCCCCACTTAGGATACTAACTCCATGCACATGGCTGGATGTTCTAGTTATTTCCATCCTCACATCACCTTCCTTGCAAGCCAGTAAAATCTCTGAGGACTGTGGTTGGGGAGATGGCACAGTGGTAGAGTAAAGGTCTTGCAAGCACAGAGCCCTGAGTTCAGGACCCACCACTGTATATGCCAGAGCTATGTTCTGATTCTCTTTCTCTGTCATTGGTGATTATTTTTGAATAAATAAATGTATAAAATCTTTAGGGGTAGGGTCTAGTTCTGGCATGTATATCTTCATATCCCTTGCACATGGTATAGTGCTCTAGAACTTAACAAGCATGAAATGTTTGCTCAGTGGAGGACTGGCTTACCTAGAGTTATTTGCTAAAAACAAAAAACAAAAAAACACCAGGGTAGTTGTTACTATAACCAGGCACTACTTGATTAGGCACTATTTACCAAATTTACCAAGAGTCAGGCGTGCCTCTAATGACCTGATATGATAAGACAGCAACTACCTGGTCTCTTTTCCTTTTTTATTTTTATATTTTTTTCCTGGGGTGATTAATGATTTTCAGTCAACAGTAGATACAGTTGTCGGTACATGTGCAAAATTTCTCAGTTTTCTGCAAAACATCCCCAGCCTTGCTCCTCGTCTACCATCATACACAAGGTCCTGAAAGCGCTCCCTGCATAGTCCTTTACTTTGATGCAATACATCAACCCCAGTCCAAGTTCTACCTTGCATTTCCCCTTTCTGTCCTTATTTCTTAACTTCTCTTCATGACTTAGATCATCCCATATTCATCCTTGTCTTTCCGGCTTATCTCACTTAACATGACTCTTTCAAGCTCCATCCAAGATGAGGTGAAGAAGGTGAATTTGCCATTTTTTTTCCTTTGTTGGGGGGATTAATGATTTACAGTTGACAGTAAAATACAGTAGTTGGTACAACTGTAACATTTATCTAGTTTTCTGTATAGTTCTCTAAACCCTATCTAGGTTCTCCTCCACCTTCATATTCCAGGGCCTGAACACCCCCACCCCATAGTTCTTTACTTTAGTGCAATATACCAAAATCTAGTTCAAGTTTTTCTTTGTGTCTTCCCTTCCATATTTATTTTTCAACTTCTGTCTATGAGTGGGATGAGCTCACCATTTTTAATAGTTATTAATTATTAATAGTTATTAATAGTATTCCATTGTGTATATATACCACAACTTTCTTAGCCACTCATCCGTTGCTGGATGCCTGGGTTACTTACAGGTTTTGGCTATTACAAATTATGCTGCATTGAACATAAGCACACAAAGATCTTTTTGGATGGGAATGTTTGGTTCCTTAGGATATATGCCAAAGAGAGAAAGTGTCAGGTTATAGGGTAGGTTCACTTCTAGCCTGGATTCTGACATTAACTCTGTGGGGGGAAATTACTATTAGGAACCACATTTGAAAGGTAAAGTGGAGTAACACTTAGGGAGGTTCAAGGTCCTGTGGAAGTCCAAGGCCTCCCACCTGGTCTAGGTCAGCATCAGGATTTAAGCCCAGTCAATTTGCCTCAGATATGAGCACTTCCCCTGGCCTTCTGGTAAGACTTGGATTGATTCACCCAACATGAAGCTCAGAGTTACCAGTGAATCCAGATCCAATTCCTTGGCAAGAATAACCTGCTTGTAATCTTCAGAGAAACAAGATTTCCACGGGGAGTCAGGACAAACTGAGTTTAAAAAAAAAAAAAATCTAGAATGTGGCTCACTTTCCTGCAAGCTTCTCTCAATTCATACCAAATGATATCGCATCGGCTGATCCCAACCTAATCAATACAACGAGTACCACCTCGGTATGCTTGACTTCAGACTGTGTCCAGAGGTCAGGCATGGAATGCCAACCATTCAGCCTCATTACTTGGGTAAGACCTTTCCTTTCATAGGATTCTCTAATTCCATTCCAGGTGGTGCACTTCCCAGCAAAGTCTCAAAACCTAGATGGAGACCAGATTCTATGAGATAGGGCATATGTATCCATAAATTAGGGCAAAATATATACCTGAAAGCAAAAGTACACAATAGTCTACAGTGAGTCAGTATGAAGTTCATAATGAAATAGTGTCTACTTAGACTTAGATAACTTCCTCACCTATATCCTGTTATACCTCCCTCACTCACTTCCAAGCTATCCTTATCAAAGCAAGGACTGCAAAAGCTGAATAAGGGCAAGAGACTGGCATACATTAACGATGACTCTTTAGTCACTATCAGACCACCCTATCAGCTGGGGCCCCAGTAAGGGAGTCCTGAGATTCCCAAACAGACATGATGGGCCTAGACCTTGAATAAATCCCTTTCTACATTGTTACCAGCCATCTATATCAGGAACAAAAAGACAGACCTCTTTGTGAATGCCCATAGGACCTTGCCCTCAACTTGAATCAACAACAGTAGAGAATGTTCTATCCTTTGAAGGGAGGATGGATAACATACTCTATGCTACACCTGAGGAAGATGGGTGCTGATATTGGGACAACTTGGAATGTTCCTACTGATAACTACAGGATGGGAGCTCAGATCTAGAGGGATACAGAGGTCACATAGGCTCCTAAGCTGAATATGGGCCCCAGATCACATCAAATCGATGGGGTTTACAGTCAACAATATTTATACACCTTCCCCATATTTGGGAGCTACTCTCTTCCCTGATTCAGCTTTGTAGTCCTTTTTCCAGCCATGACATCATCTCCCCAGACAATTAGTAAGATCTACCTGCATATCAGATTTCAAGCTCAGGGGAAAAAAGAAAAACTAGTATAGCCACAGACTCTTTGAAATATAACTAAAATATGCCTACTAGCTATCTACAGAACAGAGACCTCCTCCCCCAGCTCTTCATCTGCAGTACTCCAGTCTTTAGGTTCATGATTAGTCAACAACTTGTTTGGCTTTATATGTTAACTCTTTTCAGCCATCAGGTTCCAGATGCTAAGATGATGCCAACCAGACTTCCCTGGACAGACACCCCCACCAATGTGCCTTGTAGCTCCGCTTCCCCAGAGCCCCACCCCATTAGGGAAAGACAGAGGCAGTCTGGGAGTATGGATCAACCTGTCAATGCTCATGTTCAGCGGGGAAGCAATTACAGAAGCCAGACCTTCCACCTTCTGCATCCCACAATGACCTTGGGTCCATACTCCCAGAGGGATAAAGAAAAGGAAAGCTATCAGGGGAGGGGATGGGATATGGAGTTCTGTTGGTGGGAATTATGTGGAGTTGGACCCCCTCTTATCCTATGGTTTTATCAATGTTTCCTTTTTATAAATAAAAAATTTAAAAAATAAAAAAGAACTGAATTGAATTGGGACTCTGAAATCTTTTAGAAAATCAGGATTCCTGTGATCCTATATGTCAGTCTGCCCATGACTTTCATTCTCCTCTCTCGCTTCTAGTTTCCTTTGACATATTTTCCTAATAATGACCATGTGGAATTTCACCATCACAGATACACTGCATATCTGTTTATGTGCTACATGTATAACTGTACTCTCATCAGAAAGTGATGCTTAGTTTTCATCATTCAAGAGCCAATAAATTGTCCTCTGTTTTCAGGGGCAATATGCCTTGGTGACAATGTCTGCATCTTGGTGTGTAGTATGAACTTAGAGCCTCATGCCTGTATTAGACCATACTTTAAAAAATATTTATTTATTTATTCATTTATTCATTTATACTCTTTTGTTGCCCTTGTTGTTTTATTGTTGTAATTATTATTGTTGTTGTTATTGATGTCATTGTTATTGGATAGGACAGAGAAAGATGGAGAGAGGAGGGGAAGATAGAGAGGGGGAGAGAAAGATAGACATCTGCAGACCTGCTTCACCACCTATGAAGCGACTCCCCTGCAGATGGGGAGCTGGGGGCTGAAACCGGGATCCTTATGTCGGTTCGTTGGCTTTGCATCACATGTGCTTAACTGGCTGTTCTACCACCCGACTCCCAACCATATTTTTTTGAGGGAGAGTGATAATAGACACACAGAGAGAGGAAATGAGAGATAACCACAGTGCTGTTCCACCATGCATGGGAATCTTCGCAAAACCATTTACACCCCATCCTCTGGTCTTTCAAAGCTAGCCCTCACTTTTTCTCACTAGTTCATTAATCCCACAAAATTTCTGGAGTCCGATATGCCCACAGTTGTATAGGAATGCAAGAGTACAACATTCCTTGGGTCTGTTCTTGCCAAAGGTAATCATCACAAAGCAAAGTCTTAGATTGGAGGAATCTGGAGTAATATGTGGGAGAGGCTGCCAAGGGGTTTAGAAGCAATATTAATGATTTTGGAGATTATCATACAGATGTTAATAACCAGAGTGGCAGTTTTGTGAAAAGGTGAATGGAACTCAAGGAGATGATGTCGAGTGAAATAAGTCAGGAAGCAAAAGCTACATACTGGATGGTCTCGCTCCTGTGTGAAATATAAAGTATCAAATCAAGTGGCTTGGAGATAGTTTACCTACTAGACTACACCATTTACTATGCAAGAAGACCCAGGTTCATGCCCCACCACCACCACATGGGAGCATCTACATAGGGAAACTTCACAAGCAGGGGGGCCAGGTGTTGGCACATCTGGTTGAGCGCACATGTTACAGTGTGCAAGGACCCAGGTTCGAACCCCTGGCCCCCACCTGCAGGGAGAAAGCTTCACAGGTGGTGAAGCAATGCTGCCGGTGTCTCTCTGTCTCTCTCCCTCTCTATCACCCCCTTCCCTCTCAATTTCTGACTGTCTCTATCCAACAAATGAAGACTAAACAAATTTAAAAATTAAAAAAGAGAAACTTCACAAGCAGTGCAGTGGCATCTCTTCTTTTGTGCCCCTCACCCTCTATCTTGGGAGCAGGTGGGAAGAGTCCATCAGGAGTGGTGCAATCATGTAGGTATGGAGCCCCAGCAAAATATGTGGCACAAGAAAAGTGAAAATGATTCTCAAGCTCAGCAGAAACTATTGTGTTACCAGTGGAAAGGGGGAGCAATGGGTAGGGAAGTCATTTTCATACTGAGAAGAGACTAGAACTTTAGTGGTGGCTGTAATGAGGCTTACACACAAACAGAGGCATAAAGATATATATATATATATATATATATATATATATATATATATATATCCTTAAAATTTTATAGCATTGTAAGTCAGTGGTAAATAAAATCTTGACAATTTTTTTCTCAAATAATGACTTGCACACCCACAAACACATAGCAGAGTGGTAGGGTGAGATTTACGTCTTAGCAACATTTTTTTTTATAAAAAGGAAACACTGACAAAACCATAGGATAAGAGGGATACAACTCCACACAATTCCCACCACCAGAACTCTGTATCCCATCCGCTCCCCTGATAGCTTTCCTGTTCTTTATCCCTCTGGCAGTATGGACCCAAGATCATTGTGGGATGCAGAAGGTGGAAGGTCTGGCTTCTGAATTGCTTCCCCACTGAACATGGGCGTTGACTGGTCTATCCATACTCCCAGCCTGCCTTTCTCTTTCCCTAGTAGGGTGGGGCTCTGGGGAAGCAGCGCTCCAGGTCACATTGGTGGGGTCATCTGTCTAGGGAAGTCTGGTGGCTGAAAAGAGAGTTAACATACAAAACCAAACAAATTGTTGAACAATCATGGACCTAAAGGCTGGAATAGTGCAGATGAAGAGTTGGGAGGGTCCTCCATTTTATAGATAGCTAGTAGGCATATTTTAGCTATATTTAAAAGGGCCTGTGGCTATACTAGTTTTTTTTCCCCTGATACTGAAATCTGATATGCAGGTGGATCCAAGTTATTGTCTAGGGAGATGATGTCATGACTGGAAAAAGGACCAGAAAGCTGGATCAGGGAAGAGAGTAGCTCCCTAATATGGAAAAGGGGTATAAATATTGTTGACTGTAAACACCATCAATTTGATTAGGTCTGGGGCCCATATTCAGCTTAGGAGCCTATGTGACCTCTGCATCCCTTTAGATCTGAGCTCACATTCTGTGGTCATGAGTAGGAACACTCCAAGCTGCCCAATATCGACCCATCTTCCTCAAGTGTAGCATAGAGTATGTTGACCATCCTCCCTTCAGAGGATGGAACATTCTCTACCATTGTTGATCCAAGTTGAGAGCAAGGTCCTATGGGGAGGCCCACATTTTCAGGGAATCCTGAGATTCCCAAACAGACATGATGGGCCTAGATTTCAAATAAATCCCTCTCTCCATTGTTACCATTCATCTCTATCAGGAACAATAAAATAGACCCCTTTGTGGGGCCCCCAAATGGTTTTATCATACCTTTATAATGTTCCAGAAAACATCACAAGAACTTTACATTCCCTGATTCATTTATAATTATTTTGGGGGCTTTTTATATGTTTTATTTATTTTTTACTTGGAGTAGGGGAGTTGAGAGGGGAGGAGGAGGTAGAGAGTGAAAGAGACAGAGAGGCACCTGCAGCCCTGCTTCACCACTTGTGAAGTTTTCCTCCTAAAAGTGGGGACCAGAGGCTTGAACCTGGGTCCTTGCACACTGTAATGTGTATGAGCTTAACGAGGTGCACCACCACCTGGCCCCCATGCTCTGACTCATTTAATTCTCACAACAGCCTCTTGAAGTGTTGCTCTTGCAGATCTTCCTCATTGTAAGATAGGGCTACTTCCCAATAAATCCATCACAAGTTGAAAATATCATAAGCCAGAAATGCTTTTCCTATACCTGACCTGAATGTCACCTGCCTTAAAAGTGATGAGAGGGGGTCGGGCGGTGGCCGCAGTGGGTTAGGCGCATGTGGCACAGAGCGCAGGGACTGGCGTAGAGATCCCGGTTCCAGCCCCCAGCTCCCCACCTGCAGGGGATTCGCTTCACAGGCTGTGGGGCAGGTCTGCAGGTGTCTGTCTTTCTCTCCCCCTCCCTGTCTTCCCCGCCTCTCTCCATTTCTCTCTGTCCTGTCCAGCAACGAACAACATCAACAATGGCAATAATGATGGCCACAACTAGGATACAACAACAGGGGCAACAAAAGGGGAGAAAAATTGCCTCCAAGAGCGGTGGATTCATGGTGCAGGCACCGAGCCCAGTAATAACCCTGCAGGGAAAAAAAAAGTGACGAGAGAAATTCTATTAACTTGTATTTGGGCAAAGTTATCTAATGTAAAGCCAGTTTTAAGACAGAATGCTGGCCAGGAGCCTGGGATGTAATCCAGTGTGTATAGTGCAAGCCACCCATGTGTGAGGTCCTGAGTTCCAGCCCTGGGACCACAAGGGAGTACTAGACAGTAGTTGAGGGGATTTCACGGATAGTGGTGTAGTGCTGTAGTGTCTCTTCCTCCTTTCCACTCTCCTCTATCTAAAAGAAGTGTTTAGAGAGTCGGGCATAGCGCAGTGGGTTAAGCACACGTGGCGCAAACAGCTAGGACCAACGGAAGGATCCCTGTTAGAACCCCAGGCTCCCCACCTACAGGGGAGTCCATTCACAGGCAGTGAAGCAGGTCTGCAGGTGTCTTATCTTTCTCTCCCCCTCTCTGTCTTCTCCTCCTCTCTCCATTTCTCTCTGTCCTATTCAACAACGACAACAGCAATAATAACTACAACAATAAAACAACTAGGGCAACTAAAAAATTAATAAATATTTAAAAATAAATAAATAAAAGAAGTGTTTACTAACTCGTATGACTTATTGAATACTATACTGAAAGTTAAAATTAAAACAGAATGTCTTGATTCAAAATTTGAAGTTCCATTTCTACTGTACATACCATTTTTGCACCATAGTAAAGTTAAAAATTATAACTACAGACTGAGGAGATAGCTGAAGTCTGTCAGAGCACCAGTTTGCATGTCTGATACCACAGAGGATAGGTTTAATCCCCAGCAACACTTTGTGTCAGAGCTAAACAGTTCTTGCGTCCTTCCTCTCCCTTCCTCCTCTGATTCTCTCCCTCTCTCTCATAATAAATGAGTAGTTTTTTTAAAAGAAAAAATCTTAAGTAGAACCATAGTCAGTCAGGAATCATTGATTTTTTTCCCCATCTTAGAGTTGAGGTAGCTCAGAAAAGCTCACCTGAACAGTATGTCCACTTTTCCATGCACACAACCAAGGTTTGAGCCCAGCCTCCACATCACTGGAGAGAACTTTAGGCTGTGGTGTCTTTCCTTCTCTTCTCTCTCTCTCTCTCTCTCTCTCTCTCTCTGAAAAAGGAAGCCCAGAATGGTGAACTCCCAGTAAAGACAAAAACAAAAATAAAAACAAAACAAAAAAAAAAAACCTCATTACAAATTTTAAAAAAGGTGGAGTCAGGTGGTAGCACAATGGGTTAAGCGCAGGTGGCACAAAGCAAGGACTGGCATAAGGATTCTGGTTCAAGCCCCCGACTTCCCAACTGCAGGGGAGTCGCTTCACAAGCAGTGAAGCAGTTTCTGCAGGTGTCTTTCTCTCCCCCTTCTGTCTTCCCCGCCTCTCTCCATTTCTCTCTGTCCTATCCAACAACAATGACATCAATAATAACTACAACAATAAAACAACAAGGGCAACCAAAGGGAATAAGTAAACAAATAAATAAATATTTTTTAAAAGTTTGCCACACATTATCATGTGCCAGGACCAGGGTTTGAGCCCTGCCTCCCCACTTGCGATGGGGAAGCTTCATAAAAGGTGAAGCAGTGTTACAAGTGTATCTCTTTCTCTCTCCCTCTCTATACTCCCTCTCCTCTTGGTATCTATCCTTTCTTTTTTTAATATTTATTTATTCATTTATTATGTTTTTGCCCTTGTTTTATTGTTGTAGTTATTATTGTCATTGTTATTGATGTCGTCATTGTTGGATAGGACAGAGAGAAATGAAGAGAGGCGGGGAAGACAGGGGGGAAGAGAAAGATAGACACCTGCAGACCTGCTTCACCGCTTGTGAAATGACTTCCCTTCAGGTGGGTGTTGGGAACATGTGTGAGCCTGATAGAGCTTAGGGAGAACCACCCCCATCTTTGGATGGAGGTCTGAGAAGATAACCTCTTGGTAAGTCTCTCTCAACCGAGGTGAGCATAAGGGGGGAAACTCAGACTTGGTTCTTTCCTTCTTGACTCTCAGGCCCACAGATACCCCAGTACTTCCCTCCATTAACTGCAGGCCACATGGCCACAGATTCACTCATTCAAAGTCACCTTCTGATCACAGAAGAACACACCTTATCACACACTTCATCACACACCTCAGACCCCAGACAAGAGAAATTCCAAACTATATGGCCTTTTGATATCCATCTTCTCTCTGTCTCACCCTACGGGTTTAACCCCTATGCTTCTCTCAAATACCTTTGGATAATTAAGTTGCTTGTGTTATGGAAAATAACTGTCTTGTATCTCATCAATTCCTGTTATACCAACCCCCTACCTTAGGGGCATGCTGACTGTTAAGAAACCTGTAATTTCTGTCATATTGCAACAATAATTACCTCCATTGCTTTTCTATTTAACTCATGTCAATTTTGCTAATAAACGGACTCTAGGATTCTGGGACTCAAGGACTCAGATTCTAGATTCACGCTAAGAGTCCCCTGGTGTCTTTTACTTCGTGTCACCCCTGTCATGAGCGAGAAAGAACCAGCCCGTTACCTTTCCCCTGGAGGACACCCTGCCGGAGAAGGAGAGAGACACCCCAAAAGGTGGGGAGCCGGGGGCTCGAACCAGGATCCTTACTCTGGTCCTTGGGGCTTTGCACCACCTATGCTTAACCTGCTGCCCTACCACCCAACTCCCCCATCTGTCCTTTCTGACAAAAAAGGATAGAAGGAAGTGAGAGAGGAAGGGAAGAAAGGAGGAAGGAAAGAAGGAAGAGAAAATGGCCACCAGGAATAGTGGATTTGTCATGCAAACACAGAGTCACAGCTGGTGACTAAATAAATAAATAAATAAGAAGAAAACGGTTTGCTACCATGTATATAGAGAAATGTTATCTAGAGTTAACGTGTAGAGTTACATTTTGCAGTATATAAAATTATCAAGTATTATGTTGCAGGCCTGAACATAACATACAGTCACATGGCAGTTATACTTCAGTTCAATGAACAAGTAACCTAAAGGTGTACTTACAAGACTTGAGAATAAAAAGGACTTTTAAATCTGTATTCACCCAGCTTTATTGAGGTATACTTGATATTGTAACACTGAGTAGGGCTAAGGTGTACAAAGCAATGTGTGATACACATATATTTTCACATGAATAACGTTAGACTGAAACTCCATAGATGGTGGTGTAGTATTTTAGTGTCTTTGACTGTCTTCTCTCCCTTTCAAAAACATAGAGTAAAGTAGGGGAGATGGCACAGTGGTTATTCAAAAGACTTTCATAGGCAGAGGGTAGATAGCATAATGACATGCAAAGAGATTCTCATGCCTGAAGCTCCGATGTCCCAGATTCAGTCCCCCACACCACCTTCAGCCAGAGGTGAGTAGTGCTCTGGTAAAAGAAAAAAAAATGACTTTCATGCTGGAAGTTCTGAGGTTCCAGGTTCAATTCTCCACACCACTATAAGCCAGAGCTGAGCAGTGTTCTGGTCTGTCTCAGATTTAAAGATGCCAGGCTAGCTTCGCGGGTGGGAGACAGACGACCAGGGACTCTTGGCTGAGCTGGGAATGCAGTTCAATCTTTATTGACTAGCAGGGATGCAGTTCAACAATCTAATCTCTTCTAATCCCTCTTCATTAGAAAGCCCTGGCTTTTATATCTTCTGAGGCGGGAGTGTCAGAAAGAGGAAGTACATAGGATAGGGGGTGGGGAGAAGGAAAATAGTGCATGAACCAGTGGGGATTAAACCAATGAAAACAATGATTATCTAAATACACTACAACGTCAAGCAATGCAACAGAAGGGGTCTTAGAAGCAGAATTTAGAAGCATATCAACATAAAGAAATTATAGACTGTCCTCTCCAGAGTCCTACCCCACTAGGGAAATATAAAAATAGGCTGGGGGTATGGATAGACTTATCAATGCCCTTGTCCAGCAGAGAAACAATTACAGAAGCCAGAACGCCCACCTTTTGAATCTCATAAAGAATTTTGGTCCATACTCCCAGACTGATGAAGAATAGGGAAGATTCCAGTGGAGGAGATAGGACACAGTGGTACGAATTGTATGGAATTGTACCCCTGTTATCTTACGGTCTTGTTAATCATTATTAAATCGCTAATAAAAAATTTAAATAAATATAATATATAAATTATAGAATATAAAATTAGAATAGAGAAACCTCTCACAATATCATACATACACAAGGCCCTGGATTCATTCCCTAAAACCACATTTTAAAAATAATCTGTTTTGGGGGGCCAGGTGATGGCGCACCTGGTTGAGCACACATGTTACAATGCACAAGGACCCAGGTTCAAGCCCTCTGGTGCCCACCTGCAGAGGTAAAGCTTCACAAGAGATGAAGCAAGGCTGCGGGTGTCTCTTTGTCTCCCTTCCTCTCAACTTCTGGCTGTCTCTAACCAATAAATAAAGATAATAAAATTTTTTTAAATAAATTTAGAAATCTGTTTTGGTCTATGCATGGCATCCCAAAGCTACCACATTTTGGGTTGTGCCACCCAGAAGTACTCAGAAGGTACGATGCTAAAGAAATAAGCCAGCCAGAGACAGACAAACACCATCAGACTATACTCAGATGTGGTATATAGCAAAAACTACCAACCAGATGAGTTACACAAAGCAAAAGTAAAATTTTGGGGAATAATGTTGGATAGTATGCCAGCTCCCCCTGGCTTCTGCTTAACCATATGCCTATATAGGGATAGATTTAATCCCATTCAAAGCTTTGGTCTATTTACATAAATCACTTTTACATTTACATAAAGCACCATACTCCCTCCAGGGCATTGGTGGTTCAGTGATAGGATTCTCGCCTGCTCCGCCCCCTCCTTGTCACACTCTGATTTTCACCAGTCACTTTTCTCTCCACCCTCTCTATAACACATCCTGTTTCCACCCCACTTGGAGAGTATAAAAACAGCTGCTCTTCTGATTAAAGACACTTGGAAATTGTTTTCTGGCTCCGAGAGTTCCAGAGTGTATCTCCTGTGAAGTTAGTGCGGCACGAGTTCCTGATCCCTCTCCCACGCAGCAACCTATATCGGCTCCAGTTGAGTTCTCTCCAACCCAGAGAGCACTAGCTCGGGAAGAAGCACCCTCAGGCTATCCGGCATCTGGTGCCCAGAACAGGGACACGTAAGCAGCAGATTTACAAGAAGACATCCTAAGATAAGTACACACCTTTTGGGTATCTGCAATATTGTGTTAAGGCACTGTGATTTTTTTCTTTCTTATTGTTTTCCTGAGATCTCTCCACCATGGAAAATCTTTTCCAAACTCTGCATTCTTTTTCCAGTATACAATTTTTATATATCTGGGACATTTTTCTCGGGGATGCACCTTATATCCTGTTGATCATCATAGCAGCTTTTAAGGGATATATAGGGCAACCTCACAAAAGGCTTAAGGACCTAGAGACTGAGGGCCAAGAGATAAAGGAAGTGATCATAGAACTTAACCAGCACCTTAAAAACAAGAAGAAGCAAAGGCCTGTAGTGATCCCGACCCACCCTAATTCCTCTGCATCTTGCCCTGAGGCCCCTATTTTGGCATCTTGCCCTGAGGCCCCTATTTTGGCAGACACATGTCCGAATTCCCCTTTGGACTCCACAGCCACTTCTTCGGCCACCCCCATTTTGGGAGACACATGTCTGGAACCTCCTGCTGCCTCCACAGCTGTTTCTTCGCCCACCCCTGTTTTGACAGACACATGTCCGAATTCTCCTGTAGCCTCCAAAACCACTTCTTCAGCCGCTTGTCCAGAAGCTTCCACTTCGGTGACTCCTCTTACAGCTACACACTTATCAGAGCAAGTCCACACATTTCCAGTCAATGTTGCCCCCAATAGACAAAAACCTCAGGCCTGGTATCCATATTCCGCCACAGACCTGAAGGAACTACGCCAGGCTATCAAGGATGACAGTATTCATGCCCCATGGACCAGGTCCATTTTACAAGGCCTGCTTCAGAACCTTAATACCCCTCAAGATTGGAGGGATGTAACTCGTGCTACGCTCCCAGGCCCCCTCTTCCTGCAATGGGAGGCATTCTTTCGCGACGAATGTTTACAACAATCGCGGAAAAATATTCAAAATCAGCCAGAGGGGAATTTTGATGCATTGCTTGGAACAGGCCAATTAGAAACAGGGATTCAACAGGCGGAACCCAAGTTTCCACCAGGGTATTTTGATCAGGTACGCCTGTGTGCATTAAAAGCATGGGAGCGATTAACACCACACATGGGAGCGGCCTCAGCCCCCATTCTCTCCCTTCAACAAGAACCTGATGAATCCCTCGCTAAATTCATTGCCAGGGTCCAGTCGAGTTTGGAAAGGAAGATTTATAATCCTGAAGCTCGTTTTCTCCTCCGGCGATCCATAGTCTGGGATGGAATGCTTCCGCATTTTCGACAGGCCTGTATCACTCTTAAAAACGAACACCCAGATACTTGGATTCTAGCTACACAGGATCTCAGATCAAGCTCTTTTCAAGGACCTATGTTACAGGCCTATGCAGCTACCTTACATAAGCAAAAAGGGGCTTGCTTTCAGTGCGGTCGCCAAGGGCATTGGCATAACCAATGTCCAGAAAATAGACCGTGACCCCGCCTACAGTCAGGGCAACCCTGCCTCCAGACAGGGAGTCAGAGACCACGAATGCCTTGTCCCAGATGCCAGAAAGGATTTCACTGGAGGAGAGATTGTTGGTCAAGGTTCCGTAGGAATGGCACGCCTCTGCCAAATGTAAACAGGGATTTAAACTAGGTGTGGGGCTTCCCTTAGCCCCGCTCCCAAGAGGGAAGGAAGCAGGTCGCCCGCTTAGTGCTGTGCCCTTCTTCCACAAACAGAAGCCCAGCTTGGGACCCAATCCATCACTACACCCACCACGCCAAGTAACAATAACAGGGTGAGCAGAAGGAGGAACCCACGGTATGTGGGAACTTCCAGCATAGAAATAAACGGCTGGAGCAAGAGAACAGCTTGAATTCGGAGCCTGAGATTTTATGGACCACCCCTGTTTTAGAAAGGGGTCACCCAACTATGACAGTAAAGATTGGTAATATTCCTTTTAAGTGTTTGCTTGACACGGGAGCAGATAAGACAATCTTAGGACAAGCAGAGGTTCCCCAGAGTTGGCAACTCCTCCCAGGACCACGCTTACATGGTGTTGGAGGATTGACTCAGGCATTCCACACATGAGATTCCTTTGTGTGGGAAGATCCAGAAGGGACTACTGGACACTTTCAGCCTTTAATAGCTGATATAAGCACCAATTTATTGGGAAGAGACTTGCTGGAATCTTTAGATGTAGTGATATCCTCAGACACCTCTGCAGGACACCACACTCACTCATGTGAGACTGCTAGACCCAACCAGCACCCCCAATACTAACTGCCACTGTTCGTAACAGAACTCCCCGCTTAGATTGGCTTTCTAATGAGCCTCTCTGGGTGGAACCGTGGCCTTTGCCTAGGGAGAAGCTAGAAATTTTAAAAGAACTCGTCCAAGAGCAGTTATCTTTGGGACACATTCATCATTCTCAGAGCCCATGGAATACTCCAGTCTTTGTGATTAAAAAGCGCTCAGGAAAATGGCGCCTCCTCCAAGATCTTTGTGCAGTTAATAAAACCATGCAGGTTTGGGGCTCCCCCCAAAGGGGTTTGTCTCTTGCTTCCACAATTCCCACAGGAATTCCAATCATAGCTATTGATATACAGGATTGTTTTTTCTCTATTCCCTTACATCCACAAGATTGTAAACGTTTTGCTTTCTCTGTTCCTTCTATTAATAATGCCAGCCCTGCCGATAGATTTGAATGGGTGGTACTGCCCCAGGGCATGGCTAATAGTCCTACTATTTGTCAAGAGGCTGTTAAATCTGACCTTTTCCCATATATTCATAAGGGCCTTAAGGTTTTTCATTATATGGATGATGTGTTAATATGGGGAGAATTAGATACAGATCTCTCTGCCCTACGTGATTTTCTAATCCCTGTCTTAAAGAGAAGTGGACTTAATGTAGCTCCTTAGAAAATACAGTTAATTCCTCCAATATCTTTCTTAGGCTCAGATATTTCCCTAACGCAGATTTGTCCTTTAAAACCTTGTGTTACTTTTCCTTCTAATCTCACTCTTGCTTCTTTACAAAGTTTTCTTGGAAATTTGAATTGGCTTAGGCAGTATCTTTATCTGCCTACAAGCTGCCTGCAACCACTGTTCGATCTGTTAAAAGGAAACAAACAGCCCTCCTCAAAGCGTATGTTAACTCCCAAAGCCTCCTTGGCACTGGAAAAAGTTAACCTGGCTCTCCAGGACATGCACCTCGTTCGGTTCTCCCCCTCCTCTCCAGTAAATCTTTTAATCTTTAACTCCACCCCCACGGTAGTGGGGGAATTGTGGCAGAAACATGGCGTTCTTGAATGGCTTCATACGCCAGTAGGCAGAGCTCCAAGACTCCTTACCGAGATTGATGCCTTAGCATTTATGGTTCGCCAAGGAAGAAACAGATCGGTTCAGGTATTAGGAAGGGAACCAGATTCAATCATTCTTCCCTTTTCTCTCACAGATACAGAATGGCTCATACGCCACCATTCTCGTTTTGCCATAAATTTAATGGGTTTTCCAGGACAATTAGATAATCATTTTCCCTCTAATAATTTGATAGCTTCTTTACCTCTGTTGCCTCTACTAGTACCTAAACTTTTCTCTCGAGATCCCATCCCCTCTGCTCCTACAGTGTTCACTGATGGTGGAAAAAAGGGAGCTGCTGCCCTTATATGTTATCCAGACCAGCAATACCCCAAGCCTCTCTTTACTGAACTTCCTGATAATTCCCCTCAGTACAAAGAATTTTATGCTATTTTCCTTGCATTACAAGCTGTACCAGAATCCTTCAACCTTTTTTCTGACAGTGTGTATACTGTTAACTTACTTCCATGGCTTGCTCGATCTTATGTAAGAATTGATGACAACCCACTTTCTCCTCTTTTAATTCAAATTGCCTCTATGCTCTGTTCTCAAACCCAACCACTGTATGTTCAGCACCTACGTTCCCACAGCCCTCTTCCTGGTCCCCTGTCTGAAGGGAATGCTGCAGCCGACCACCTTGCCTCCACAGGAATTCTTCTAGCCTCTGTCTCTAATCCTGCTGACTTTCATTCCCTAACCCATGTTAATCTTAAAGGTCTTCGAGCTCGATTTCCTGATATTCCTCTGCCACAGTTAAAACGTATTCTTGGTACATGTTCCTCCTGTGCAGGTCTAATCAAAACACCTGCTATTCAGACTCTGGGGATTAATCCTCGAGGTTTAAAAGCCAACGCTCTTTGGCAAATTGATGTTACTCACATACCCAACTTTGGCAAACAAAAATATGTGTTCGTCTCAATTGATACCTTCTCTGAGTTTATGTGGGCTACAGCTCAGAGTGGAGAAAACTCAAAAAAAGCTTATAAGCCATATGCTCTCCTGTTTTGTTGTAATGGGCTTACATCTTCAACTTAAAACGGATAATTGACATGCTTTTACCAGCAAACAATTTAAAGATTTTTGTTCCCTCTGGAACATTACTCATACTACCGGCATTCCGTATAATCCACAGGGACAAGGCATTGTTGAGAGGGCCCATCAAACTCTTAAGGCTCAATTAAATAAAGAAAAAGGGGAAATGTACCCCCCCAATATCCAGCTGGCAAAAGCCTTAACTACATTAAAACTCTTTAATATTTACAAGAACTCAGACCAACCTCCTATTATTCTTCATTGGCAAACACCACCCACCCTCCTAGCTATTAAAGTCAAATGGAAAGACCCACTTGATAAAATCTGGAAAAGACCTGACCCCCTGTTGACTATGGGGAGGGGTTTCACATGCATTTTTCCACAAAATTACTCCAAGCCTGTTTGGGTTCCTGCCCGCCATGTCCGGCAATACCCACATGATGGCGCTGAAATCCCTGAAGAACAAGAAACACTGCAAGAAGACTGGCTGCAAAAGGACTGGCTGCAGGATACACCCCAGGATCCATAATACAGCATGGCAGAATCAATATATGATTCACAGAACTCTCCCCCCCCCCCGAATGTCTTATGCTATGACTGGCCAGTTGTGTTTTGTGAGTGAGTGAAAAAAAAAAATTGAGTGAGTTGAGTGACCAAAATTCAAAATTTTTGTATGACCCATTGTGCTCAGAGTATTCTGAAAGTTAACTGACTTTATATCAAACGGCTGGACACAGCCATGGTTTCTGGAGACGTCCAGAAACAGTCCAAAAATTGTTCATTCCCCTTTTTGATTTCTTTTTTAAGTCTTGATATTAATATGAAATGTTTAGTCTTAAACTGTGTGAGTAAAGATGGTTCAACTATGACAGTAGATCTAAATTTGCATTTGAAATGATATGTCTTATTTACAAGTTTTTCTCCTCCTGTGTGTTATAAACTGTTGTTTTCGACGGGTTATGTTGTTTTCTCCGGGCTGGCTTCACGGGTGGGTAACAGACGACCAGGAACTCATGGCTGGGTTGTACGCAGTATATCTTTATTGATGCAGGACGCAGCACAATCTAAGACGAGCTAAGTTAAACTCAAAGTACAGTACAGTACTCTAAAACTTACAATGCTGTCTTTATATATACTTCCCAAGTAGGGTGGAAACAGGATGTGACATAGAGAGGGTGGAGAGAAAAGTGACTGGTGAAAATCAGGGTGTGATAAAGAAGGGATTAGGGTGTGACAAGGAGGGGGGGTGGAGCAAAAACATATCATGAAACAGTGGGGATTGAACCAATGCCCTGGAGGGAGGTGCTTGTTAACAGTGGTTATGTAAATAGAATGAAGTGGTTATGTAAATAGAATAGTGTTAAGCAGGGGGTATTTAAACCAAATGAAACAGAAGGGGTCTCATGCATACCAACAATAAACTATATGTTTAATATGCGTGTTTCAAGTTTGGTAAACATTAACTTAACTAACTTAACGGTTAAATTGTAACTTCAAAGCTACATTCGTACGAGAAGAGGTAAAATCAATTCATTAAAGTAACTGAGTGTTTAAGGTAAAACTCTAAATATTCAATGTGACAATTCATCATCTCCTAAATTAAAATACAAATCCTCTATACAGGACATTTTTGGAGGGCCCCCAAAAATGTCCTGTAAGCTATCTTGTGGAAATTAATCCACAACAAATTTGGCATCAATCTGATATTGTAAATGTACCAAAAAAAATTGTCACTAAAATGTGTTAACTCTTGTAACCTGAGTTTGCTTAAAAACCCAATGTAAAAATAGTTAAGAATCAATGTATGTGACTTAAATTCGGTATGAAAATTTTGCTATATAGAGACTGCTACATGAGGTCACATAAGATGACCTTTACACGAAATTATAAAGATACCTAAACCAATTATAATCATTAAGTTATCAATTTTAGTAAACTTCTAATTAGTTACAAAGTTTTTCATAAGTAATTGACTACAGCTATGACAAGCCTTCGCATAAAGAAGCATCTGCTCATATAGAATCCCCAGAAATCCATCTTGGACCCCTGACCTCTGGCATCACCCACAATTAAAGCCATCTCCCGAAACCCATGATGTGACCTGACATGATCTGGAGAACCTGATTCACAGACTCCAAAGGACAAGACTTTCCTACTGCCTTTCTCTCAACCATCGGTGTCTGCTCTTCCTGCTTCTGTTTCGCCCATCATGTTTTGGCGGTTCCAGGTCACTCTCTACAGAGAATAAAAGTTCCAGTGGCTATCCTCCTCCATCAAGATAGACATGTGGCATTTATTTCCTGGCCATTGACATTGGACTGATGCTTCTATAGAACTTACTGGACACTCACTTTATACTGCTGGACTTCTTGAAGAATGACTGTAGCAGTTCATAGAACTTTCCGCCAGCTGACTCGGGATTTTGCAATGCCAGATCACCCCTCTAGCCCCTCGGCTTATCAGGCCCCCACTCCTCCACCCATCAGGTTCACTCTGTCTCTTGCTACTCTTACTTATCCCTCCCTGTCTTGTGCTAGTTCTTTTTGAAGACACTTACACACTATCATTCTGCTTTCTTCCCAACAGGTTTCTGTTCACCCCTACACTGCTATTCTCCTGACAGAGATGAAGCCTTTTACAGACATTGACCCAGTTATATATGGCCATTAAGTAAGAGGGAGATGTTGGGGAATTGTGAGGATATGGTTGAGCTTGGAAGGGCTTGAGCCTGAGGGGTGTGTCAATCCTGTTAGTCTCTCTCTCTAGGGAGAGGTTGAGAAAGGAGGGACAGTAGAATCCAAAAAACTGTGCCTCTTATCAGTCTCCCTGACTCACAAAGTGCCCCACACTCCTGATACTATGGCAAATAATTAAAAAGAAAGGGGGAGATGTTGGATAGTATGCCAGCTCCCCCTGGCTTCTGCTTAACCGTATGCCTATATAGGGATAGATTTAATCCCATTCAAAGCTTTGGTCTATTTACATAAATCACTTTTACATTTACATAAAGCACCACACTCCCTCCAGGGCATTGGTGGTTCAGTGATAGGATTCTCGCCTGCTCCGCCCCCTCCTTGTCACACTCTGATTTTCACCAGTCACTTTTCTCTCCACCCTCTCTATATCACATCCTGTTTACACCCTACTTGGAGAGTATAAAAACAGCTGCTCTTCTGATTAAAGACACTTGGAAATTGCTTTCCGGCTCCGAGAGTTCCAGAGTGTATCTCCTGTGAAGTTAGTGCGGCACGAGTTCCTGATCCCTCTCCCACACAGCAGCCTAGATTGGCTCCAGTTGAGTTCTCTCCAACCCAGAGAGCACTAGCTCGGGAAGAAGTACCCTCAGGCTATCCCGGCAGAATAAGACCAGTTATTAACCACCAGAATGGAATGGGGGGTCAGGGTGTAAATTAGGACAAAAGACAGGCATGTGCTAATATTCATGATAAAGGCAGGTATGTGCTAATATTCACCATGTATCAGGCTACAATGCAACAACACTTCACTTCAAAAAGGAAAAGAAACATTTTGCTTAGAATTAGTCTTGGCAGGGACCAGGAGATTAAAGCATATGGTAGGTAGAACACATACCTTACTGTGCGTGAGCTCTGGTATCACATGAGAGCTGGAGAGACCACACTGGGGGAGCTCCAGGAATGGTAGAGCAGTACTAGAATATCTTTCCTTCTCTTTCTTTTTTTCCTCTCTCTCTCTGGGAATGAAAAAAAAAGATACTGGAGGATGTAGGGCAGTGTTGTGCAAGTACACATTCATTCCCTGGTACTGAATAAAAAATTAAGGAGGGGCCAGGAAGTGGTTCACCAGGTGGAGTACATGCACACTTTGGCATGCACAAGGACCTGGGTTCAAGCCCCAACCATCATATGGTAACAACACCCAAAGGGAAAACTTCATGGGCAGTGATGCAGTGCTGTAGCAGTGTATTTCCTCTCTATCTTTCACCCTCTCTCTAAAAAAAATTGCCACCAGAAGTAGTGGAATCATAGAGACATAGGACCCCAGAAAGAACCCTGAAAGCAAAAAAAGAGTAACTCTTGGCAAAAAAAACTTTATTTTCATTGCCATGGTCTTCATGGCGAAAGAGAATAGGTGTAGGTATGACTTAGAAAGGAAGAGAAGGCAGGGACATGGGAAAAAATGAGCAAATATATATAAATATAGATAGCTACAGAAATAATAGTTAACCCATATCTATGACCTTAAGAGAACTAGTGTAGCTTCCAATGGAGGGAATGAGGACACAGAAATAAATACACTGTTAGAGGGAACAGTGTGTTTAAACAGGGAATTATACCCCAGTTACCTCATAATTTTGTAAGACAATATTAAATTGCTAATGAAAAGAATGGGGAAAATATAAATATAGATATGTAGTTATCTATATCAATGATTTTGGGAGAACTATTGCAATTTCGACTGGAGGAGCGTAAGGACACAGAACTCTGGTGGTGGGAACAATATAGAACTATACCTCTATGTATTTGTAATTTTGTAAATCACTATTAAATTACTAATAAAAGGGGATCGGGCGGTAGCGCAGCTGGTTAAGCACATGTGGCACAAAGTGCAAGGACCAGTGTAAGGATCCCGGTTTGAGCTCCCAGCTCCCCACCTACAGGGGAGTCGCTTCACAGGTGGTGAAACAGGTCTGCAGGTGTCTATCTTTCTCTCTCCCTCTGTCTTCCCCTCCTCTCTCCATTTCTCTCTATCCCATCCAACAACGACAACAACAATAATAACTACAACAATAAAACAACAAGGGCAACAAAAGGGAATAAGTAAATTAAAAAATTTTAATCACTAATAAAAATAAAATATATATTTTAAAAGAGACAGTTGCAATGACTTTACTTCCCAAGATACCTTTCTTTCAGCCCAGTTGATAAGAATAATGAAAAAACAAAGTGTGGCCAGAAGAATGGCTTACTCGGACAGTGCACCAGCTTTGTAATGTGGGCAACCGGGGTTCAATCCCACCCCTCCACTGCACTGGAGGAAGCTGAGATGGTGTGATAGCTCTTTCTGTCTATCTGTCTGGCTATCTATCTTTCTATCTGGAAAAGCCAACCCATAGCAGTGAAGGCCTGGTGATGATAAAAGAAAATAACAGCAGCAAAAATTTCAGAAAATACTTACTGAAGGCCTACAATGTGCCAGACACTGTGTTGGGTGCCAGCAATAGTACACATGACAGACGAAGGCAAGGACAACTTAAACACCTGAAAAGGGTGTGTGTTCTCCAAAGCACACAGATAGTCTTTGTCCAGGCAAATGAAGAACATCAGCTACCTGAGCAGGGCAGGAAAGGGGGTGGGGGCTTCCAGGATGTTGGCATCCAAGCTTCAGCTGAATTTGTCATTCTTAATCACAATTCATCACAAGCAACTAATGCTACAAGGATCTTTTTAAGTGGCTGCTGCAGCTGTCCCCAACAGCTCAGAAAATATGTCCGTGTCCTGCCTCCCAGCCTCCTGGTTAGTCTTCCTTTCTTGTCTTCTTTTCCTTGGTCTGATTCCACTGGCTCCCATCCAGATCTCTCCCTCTGCCTCACTTGTCTGAATTGATGCTTCATTCTGATGATTGGCCTAGAGTTGGCATCTCCCCAGGATGTTGCGTCTCACTGGGGCTGTCCTGGCATCACACACTGCAGCTCAAAGCCAATGCTGAACCACCTATGCTCATCCCAGGCCCCCACTGGGGTCAGGGACCCCACTTCTTTGAAGAGCTTTGGGTAATTATAGTGATTATCAAAAGTATTTGTTTATATATCAAAAAGATTGGAAACAGCAAATGTTGACAAGGATGTGCAGAAATAAAGGAACCCTGTACACTATTGATGGGAATGCAAACTGGTGCACTATTGCAAAACAGTTTGGGAAGTCCTTAAACAAATTAAAATAGAAATACCTTATGATTCTGCAATACCACTCCTAGGCTCTATCCAAAGGGCATGCAGTCGCTAATTCAAAAGGTTATCTGCACTCAGAAGTAAAGGATTAATAAGTGGAATATAAATAACCAAAGCTATCACTGGGTGGGGGACACCAAAAACTAACTTTTATTTCCTAGAAACTACAGTAATTGTGAGAGGTAAAGTGGAAAGGAAAGTAGTAGAATCATTATCACTAAAGAAGAGGGATCACTATCTAGTGAGCGTACATTGGAGACTGGGTAGCGGGTGTGGTGAGTCTCATCCTTGTGTAATGGTGTGAAGCTATACTCTTGAAACTCAATAATAGTACAAACCAGTGGTAAAAGAACAGTATCGATCAATAAAAGTACATTTAATACTTTTTTAAAATGTGTTTGTCTACGTGTTGACTTCCTTCAACTCTCTGAACCTCTAAAGGGTAAGAGATCTGAAAGCTAAGGAATTAGCTTCCCAGCAATAGAAACAAGAATAACAGTACCTCCCTTGATAGCATTATAGGGTGGTTCTGAGGCTAAAGGTAGGCAGTGGCATCCTAAGAATATGTTATCATCATCTGAGTGCTAATAGAAGTGATGTAATCATTGGCCCCTACTAACTCTACCAACTCAAGCCCTAGTCACTGTCATCTCCTTAGAGGTCCAGCACTCTTACCGCAGTACCTGGAGTAGCAATTAGTTGGGAGAAGCACATGATTCTGACAATTTATTGTCCTCAAGAATTGAAGCATCAGGGAGGTGGCTCCGAGGTGGAACACACACCTTACATGGGCCTTGTATATGGAAGGTCATGGGTTTGAGCCCCTGACACAACATAAAATAGTTTGTAGTGCTCAATTCTCTACCTTTTTTGGGGGGTGGGGGACATTTTTCTTTTTTAAAGTTTTTTGTTATATTTACCCACTTATTGGACATCCAGAAATCGACATGTTAGGAGGAGACAGACAATGAGAAAAACAGAGATACACTAGGAGCCGGGCGGTGGCATAGTGGGTTAAGCATACATGGCGGAAAGCACATGGACCAGAATCAAGATCCCATTTCGAGCTCCTGGATCCCCCACCTGCAGGGGGTTTGCTTCATAGGCGGTGAAGCAGGTCTGCAGGTGTCTGTCTTTCTCACCTCCTCTCTGTCTTTCCCTCTAATCTCGATTTCTCTATGTCCTATCCAACAACAATGACAGCAATAACAATAATAACAACGATGACGATGATAAACAAGGGCAACAAAAGGGAATAATGTAAAAAATAAATAAAAATAATATTTTTTTAAAAGCAGAGATATACCTACAACATTGCTTCACTACTTGCAAAATATTCCCCTTGCAGATGGGGACCAGGAACTCAAACCTGGATCCTTGCGCAGACTCACTATCTTTTGTATCAGTTAAAAAAGAAGAGAAAATGGGATGGAGGGTCTCTGGGGTCCTGGCGCAGAATGGTAGAAAAAGACCCAAGCTGAGGGTAGAATGTGTTGCAGATACCTAACACAGGGAAATGAGAATTTTTATCCATGTGTCAGCAGGTGGATTTAAACCATTACCCCTCACCAATAAAACAGGTGAAAATATATACATATAGATAGATAGAGAGAGAGAGAGAGAGAAAGAGAGAGAGAGAGAGAAAGAGAGAGAGAGAGAGAGAGAGAGAGAGAAGCAAAGAACTTCTTAACCACCACCCATTTCCCTCTAATATCTGTATAGAGATTGTATAAGGTAAGGCAGAAACCAGCAGTAAGAAGAGCCCAGAAACCCAGTGTGACTCGGCTGCTTTCCACTTTCATAGCCACCCAACCCTCTTCCTGAGCAGGCCTTGACTTTGTATCAGCAAAGAGACACTATTATGACCCAGCCACATTGCTCTGCTCAAGGCAGACACAACACAGTCATTTTTTTCTGGTTTTGAGTAGATTTTTTTCAAGTCACCCTCACTTGCCTCCTCCCCTCTCCCTTCTGCTCAGGTCACCTTAATGCTATTATCAGTGTCCACTAGTAGTCTTCTTACTATGTTCCTTCTATTCGCCCATTTTATACCCTTATGTTGTATACATGGATGAGGTTATCCAACACTTGTCTTTATCCTTCAGACTTCTTTGACTTCACATAAGCCCCTCAATTTCCTTTCATGACACTGCTAAAATACATTTAAAATAAAATAAACACAGTACTCTTTTGGAGAATGACCTCTTGCATTTACTTAATTAAATTCTTATTTTTCAGAATACAATTTCATCTTCTTCAGGAAACCTTCCCTAAACACTTATCTGCCATCAATCATTTTGTCCATGTGACCTCCCACAGCATTTATAATCTGCCCCTTATGTCTTTCACTAGAGGTTTTGGGTTGGGGTTAGGCTTGTAATGTATACATCTGTATTTTCACTGTGATGTTAGCAAAATCCTCAGGCATAGTAAGTGCTCAGTAAATTCTTACTGATAGAAGGATATGTTTAAAGGCTACAGAAAGAAGGTGAGCAAAATAATTCACTTGTTTAGTTGCGGCTCTGCCATGTGTGTGACCCAGATTCAAACCCAACCCCTACCACATTGGAGTAAACTTTATTGGTGTGGTTTCTTTCACTCACTCTCTGCCTCTCTGCCTCTATCTCTCTAGCTGAATAAGTCAGTTTGGAGAGTAAAGGCCTAATGAAGACAAAAATAAAGCCTACAGAAAGAAGAAATAGTTAATGTCCAAGATGGACCTCATAATTTTGCCTCCAGCTTCCCTTTGATAGAAAAGCAATGCAACAATGACATGACGAGGTGGGGGAGACAGCATAGAGACTCTGCCTGAGACTCCAAGATGCCAGGTTCAATCCATGACACCACCACTATTCAGAGTCAAGAAGCACTCTGGTCAAAATAATGATATATAAATACTGTCCCTTGGCTTTGTGTTGTGGTGAAAGTTGTGTCATGAGCATCTGCATTTTTATGATATATGCACAGGCCTGTTTAAAATGAAACATGACACACAATTTGGTTGTTAGATCATGTAAGTATTACAGATCAAGGATAGACCTCAGACTTTATTATTATTATTATCTTTTATTATCATCATTTATTCATTGGATAGATAACCAGAAATCAAGAGGCTAGGGGGAGATAAAGAGGGAAAGATAGAGAGAACACCTAAAACACTGCTTCACCACTTGCAAAGCTTTCTCCCTGCAGGTGGGCCCAGGGCATGAATTCAGATCCTTGCTCATTATAACATGTGTGCTCAACCATGTGTACCACCACCCGGCCCCATAGGCTTTTATTTTTTAAGCTTTTGTAAGTATCTGCTATCTGTCATGCCAACACTGACCCTAGGCATAAGAATCCAAAACAAACCCTGCCTCTTCTTGAGAATTTTGTTATTCAAGAAGTCTAAGCACAAAAACAATTAGCTAGATGTATTGAAAGAGGAGCTCCGGTACTCACAGATGAGGTGACAAATAAAAAGACTTCATTAAAAGTCCTGGGGGGGGGGGAGAGTCGGGCGGTGGCACAGCGGGTTAAGCGCAGGTGGCACAAAGCGTAAGGACTGGCAAGGATTCCAGTTTGAGTCCCCGTCTCCCCACATTCAGGAGAATCGCTTCACAGGTAGTGAAGCAGGTCTGTGGGTGTCTGTCTTTCTCTCCCCCTCTGTCTTCTCCTCCTCTCTCCATTTCTCTCTGTCCTATCCAACAAGAACAACATCAATAATAACTACAACAATAAAATGACAAGGGCAACAAAAGGGAGTAAATAATAATAATAAAAAGTCCTGAGTGGCAGGGTGATGATGCACCTGGTTGAGTACACATTACAATATGCAAAGACCTGGGTTCAAGCTTGAGGGTGCCCACCTGCAAGAAGAAAGCTTTGTGAGTGGTGAAGTAGTGTTGCAGGTATTTTCTCCATCTCTCTACCTCTACCTCTCCCTTCCCTCTCGATTTCTATCTCTATTCAATAAACAAAGATAATTTTAAAATCATTTTTTTAAAAAAATCCTGTAAACAGGCTGGGGAGACAGCATAGTGGTTATGCAAAAGCTACCTCATCTCTGAGGCTCCCAGGTCACAGAGTCAGTCCCCAGCACCACCATAAGCCAGAGCTGAGCAGTGCTCTGGTCTTTCTCTCTGTATCTCTCTCTCACTAAAATAAGATAAATAAAATGTTTTTAAGACCTGTAAGCTCTTGACTCACAGAAAATTTCAAAACTGCACAGGGCAGAGAGAGAGAGCACAACATGTTAGATAGAGCATAGCGCTTACACGCCTGAAGCTACAGAGGTCCCAGGTTCAGTCCCCAGCACCACCTTAAGCCAAAGCTGAGCAGTGCTCTGGTATCTTGCTCTTCTCTCATGAAAATAAAATAAATCTCTAAAAATGAAAATAAAATATATCCACACAGAGACATAAGGGTATAAGAAATCATTTAACAGTTTAAACAATTCAAAGAACATCTTCTGATATCAAGCCTATCACATAGTCTTTGGTAAAATGCATAAGTAGTAATTTCATTCTTATCAGGGAGCAGACATAACGTTCTAAGTGTTAGGCTGATGACTAGTTAACTCCAAAGAACAAACTACAATTGTACTTGCATCTCCCAGGAATTGTGTTTTATTTTCCTAGAAAGAAAGTACTAAAAGTTTCTAAAAGGGATCAACATCTGTTCTTGATTCTACAGACACTCGACACATAGATATGTCCAGAACTCTGTATTGATATGCTCGGAAACAGGACCCTGATAATTCCTAAAGCACAAACCCTGAGGAGTCATGAAAGATTGAAGCTCAGAATTTTCATTCAAAATTCCATCCTGGTTCTCTCTTGAGCTTTGAGCTTTCCCTCAGGGTGTTCTAATTCTAGACTGTCTTATATTTTTACTCTTCTATCATTTTTTTTTCTGGTGGTATCTTAAGAAGAGGCAACCACAGTATTTAACTTTTAAAATCTGTGAACACTGAAATACATTTACTAAGTATGTGATATCTATCTGCATATTTGAGTATACAAAGTTCTGGATTTAGGTGTCAGGAGACAGCTCACTGGGATAGTTGCTGCTTAGCCATGTGAAGAACCTAGGTTTGAACCTTGGCACAACCTGGGAGTATCTGCACCAAGAAACTCTTCTGAACAGTGGGGCACTGCTGTGTTGTCACCTTCTCTTCTCCCCTCTCTATCTGTATCTCCTCTCACCGCACCCTGCCTCTCTCCTTTTCTGTCTCTATCTTCTTTCTTTCTTTCTTTCTTTCTTTCTTTCTTTCTTTCTTTCTTTCTTTCCTTTTTTGCCTCCAAGGTTATTGTTGGGGCTCAGTGCCTGCACTACAAATCCACTGCTCCTGGAGGCCATTTTTCCCATTTTGTTGCCCTTGTTGTCATTATTTTTGTTGTCATTGATGTTGTTGGATAGGACAGAGAGAAATCGAGAGGGAGAAAGACACAGAGGGAGAGAGAAAGATAGACACCTGCAGACCTGCTTCACTGCCTGTGAAGCAACTCCCCTGCAAGTGGGAAGCTAGGGCTCAAACCAGGATCCTTACACCTGTCCTTGCACTTCGAGCCACGTGCACTCAACCCACTGCTCTTCCGCCTGACCCCCTCTACCTGATTTCTAAGGGGAAAACAACAATGTTTTGGTCAATAATATTCCCAGGACCCATCTAATAGCCAAATTGTGTGTCATGTTTCATTTTAGGCATGCCTATGTATATGTATATATATATATATTTTATAAAAAGGAAACACTGACAAAACCATAGGATAAGAGGCGTACAACTTCACATAATTTCCACCACTAGAACTCTGTATCCCATACCCTCCCCTGATAGATTTCCTATTCTTTACCCCTCTGGGAGTATGGACCCAGGGTCCATACTGGTGGTCCACAATGGTGGGATGCAGAAGGTGGAAGGTCTGGCTTCTGTAATTGCTTCCCCGCTGAAGAGGTCGACCATACTCCCAGCCTGCCTCTCTCTTTCCTTAGTGGGGTGAGGTTCTGGGTAATGGGAGCTCCAGAACACATTGGTGGGGTTGTCTGTCCAGGGAAGTCTGATCAGTATCATGGTACCATCTGGAACCTGGTGGTGACTGAAAAGCTTTCTGGTCCTTTTTCCAGCCATGACATCATCTCCCCAAACAATAACTTGCATCCACCTGCATATCAGATTTCAGGCTCAGGGGGAAAAAAAACCTAGTATAACCTGTGTATATATTATGAAAGTATATATATCTAGGACATAATCTTAAGCCTCTACAGAGAGGAATGGAATTACAGAAGTGTGAAGTCCCAATAGGCAAAAAAAAAAAAATCTGGATCTTGCTCACCTGAAGGGAACTAAGTAGTGGTTCCAGCTTTCTCTCTCTCTCTCTCTCTCTCTCTCTCTCTCTCTCTATCTCTCTATCTCTCTGTCAATTTTATTAACTTAATATTTATTTACAAAATTACAAGATAAATGGTATAATTCCACATCATTCTACCACCAGAGTTCTATATCCTCCATTCCCTCCATTGGAAGCTACAGTAGTTCTCCCAAGGTCACAGATATGGGTTGACAATTATTTCTACAACTATTGTATATATCCATTTTTTCCATGGTCTTTTCTGCCATTCTGAGTCACACATAAACTTATTACTACTTCTGAATGGCCTTCTTTTTTTAATTGTTGTTGTAGCTATTGTTGTTGATGCCATCATTGTTGGGTAGGATAGAGAGAAATGGAGAGAGGAAGGGAAGATAGAGAGGAGGAGAGAAAGATAGACACCTGAAGACCTGCTTGACCGCCTGTGAAGCAAACCCCCTGCAGGTAGGGAGCCAGGGCTCGAACTGGGATCCTTACACCGGTCCTTTCACTGGTACTTTTGCCTTGTGCCACGTGCACTTAACCCGCTGCGCTACCACTGGGCTCCCGAATGCCCTTCTTTTTTTCCTCTTCTCCCTCTGGGTCCTGATGGATTTGGAGTTTAGAATCCTCTTGTCATCTTCCCTCTATCGTTTCTCCCTTACTGGTAAATGGACCAAAGTTCTTTTGAGGGTGCAGAAAGTAGGTCTGGCTTCTGTAACTGCTTCTCACTATACATGGACTTTGGCAGGTAGATCCATACCCCCAACCTGTTTCTATCTTTTCCTAGTGAGTAGAGCTCTGGAGAGATGAGACTTCAGGATAGAGTGGTGAGGTGCCTAGGGAAGTCAGGATGGAAATCATGATAGCATCTGCAACTTGGTGGCTGAAAGGTGATAAGATATAATAAAACGGGACAAGAGGATTAATGATCAGGAACAAAAAAGTAGGAATAGAGGAGCTGAGAATAGGGATCTTAGGATGGAAAGACTTGAGAAAGTCTATTTCAGGTATGTTCTTAGGGGCCTCCAAATTTTCATAGTTTTTACTTGAGTTTGATAGCTAACATAGAGTTTGAAAACATATTGTCTAGAAAGATGGTGTCAGAGTTGAGAATAGGGCTAGAAAGTTGGATTAGAAAGTAACTCCTGTGGTCCAGGAGGTGGCACAGTGGATAAAGTGTTGGACTCTCAAGCATGAGGTCCTGAGTTCAATACCTGAAAGCACATGTACAAGAGAGATGTCTGGTTCTTTCAATCTTTCTTCCAATCTCTCTCATTAAAAAATAAATTAAATATTTTTTAAAGAAAGTAGTTCCAAATATTAAAGAAAATCTATGAGTAAAATTGACTATTTACCCAACTGCCTGACTCAAGGTTCGTATATATTTATATTTAGCACAGGAGCCCATGTAACCTCTGAGTCACTGTCAGTCTTAGCTCGCTCTTTCCCTTTCTCATTTCCCACCCTTTGTCACCATTGTACTCGATGCTTTAAATTTGACATCGACTATTTTTATTACACTACCCAATTCAGGCATGTTTTCATTCTGACAGTTGTTGGGGTGGGAAGGGGTTACATAAGAAGAAAATCATCTCCATGGTGTGTCTGCAAAATGAAGGCTATCCCCAAAGTATATCCCCATGCTGGATCCCTGAAAAGTCCATCCTCAGCTGAAAACACACACACACACACACACACACAAGCTTGAGCCTACTTTCCAAAGCACAAATTACAATGCAAAGAAAAGAAAGAGTTCATGTGCCAATTTCAGGTGCAAGCAAGCATACAGCACTGATAGCTGGAATGACATGAACATTCACACGCATTATCTTGATAATAAGGCAATTTCTCTTCTGATTTTAAAATTATCTGAAAAACACCAGGAAAAGAGTCAACTTAAGAGTCTGATTCTCCTGCAAAATGACAGTCTCCTCAAGTTCTCATTCCATCAAGGGTTGTCTTTTAGAGAGCAGAAAGTAGCTGTTCACTGTATGTCCAAATTGCTTTATAACCTAAGTGCTATTAATATTTCCTTTTGTTTTGCTTTTTTTAAAACTATTGTTTATTTTTTTGGTTCTCTGGAGCACAACCACAAAGTGCAGTTTCACCACTCCTGGAGTGATTTTTTTTTTTTTTTGAGACAGAGAGAGGCAGAGATAGAAAGTGAAAAAAATGGGGCCAGGCAATGGCACACCTAGTTAAGTGCACATAATACCATGCTCAAGGAAGTGGGTTCGAGCCCCTGCTCCCTACCTGCAGGGGGGATATTTCACAAGCAGTGAAGCAAGTCTGCAGGTGTCTATCTTTCTCTCCCTCATTCTATCTCCCTGTCCTCTCTCAATTGATCTCTATCCTATCTAATAAAAATTAGAAGAAAAATTGCTGCCAGGAGCAGTGGATTCCTAGTGCAGGCAACTAACCCCAGCAATAAGCCTGGAGGCAAAAATTTAATTAATTAATTAAGTAAGTAAGTAAGTATAGTTTAAAAGACCACATTACTGAAGCACACATCAATGTCATGGGGGCCAGGCTTGAACCTGAGTCGTGTACATCGCACTAGGTGGCTTTTTCTTTACTTCTTTTTGAAAGTGCTTATTATTTCCTTGTATAAGAGCAATAACAAAGCTAACATGTCAACCTAAATAAGATCTAAGGAAAAATAGCTAGATGAAAAAGTTAACTCTTCTGAGCAGTACTATTAAATGTTTCCTGTAAATTTCTTTGAAACTTAGCCTTAAAAGAAGCTGGCTGATTTTTTTTTCTTCAAACAAATCATTGGATTGGTGGAAGTAATAATGTTAAAGACAGTTGTCACATGTGTCTCAGCACCACACCTACCACCAGCTGACATCTTCCCCCACCATCCTGCTCGGGGTCCCCAGTGCCCTTGCAACCACCTCCTGACTTCTCCTTTTAGAGTCATTCATTCTGTCTCAATAGACCACAGATAGTCTAAGTTTCACCTTGTGTTTGCCCTTTCTTTAAGTCCCACCTTTCAGTGAGGATATCTGATATTCATCCTTCTACCTCTTGTTTATCTCACTTAATATGATTCTTTCAAGTTCTATCCAATATGTAGCAAAAGAGAAAGCTGGGTTGTATTTCAGTCACACTGAGAGACAAATAGTAGAGACACAAAGAGAAAGGAAGAGACATTACAGTACCAGAGCCTCCCTGGTGTTATCCCTTTTCTATGTGGTGCTAGGGCTCAAACCTGGACCACAAGCATGGCAAGGTAAGTGTCTTAGCAGGGGAATGGTGACCCTACCTTAGTATTTCCCTTTGATACATGAGGAAACTGAGTCTCAAAGAGATTAGCATGTGCTTTGTTTCTATTTTGATTCTAGTGAGTCTCTGACTCTGATACTGATAAAATGTCCTTGGGAAAAGACTTTTTCTCTGCATTTAACCTCCCTCACTTGAAAACCCCCTCACAGGCATCTTTCTCTCTTGGCATCTCTTCTGACCCACCAGGCTAATAATTTTCCACCCTACCCTTTGAGGGTCTCTCTCACCCTTGCCCCACCACTGGGTTCACTTTCCTCATTGATAATTGGCTCTCTGCTGCCCCCTCCTGGTATTACTTAAGGTCTGGCCCAGCAGTTCTAGGAGTAAGAATCATTCTTCTAGCTTATATTTGACCTTACCAAATGCTCCCCAGACTCCAGAAATGACACTTGTTTCAGAGGTGTACATTTTTCTTTCTTTTTTCCATTCAACACCCTGGAATGAACCAAGAGCTTCACATATTCATGGTTTTGCCAGTGAACAGCCTTAGCAACCCAGTTTTGGATTTTTGTTACTAGGTAAAATCCTTCTAGTGTTCTATTCTTTTCTTCCTTCCTTCCTTCCTTCCTTCTTTATTTCCTTCCTTTCTTTCTTTCTTCCTTTCTTTACTGCTACTAGGGTTTTCATTGGGGCTCAGTGACAGTAATATGAATCCACTGCTCCTGGAAGCGATTATTTCCTTTTTTCTCCTAATTTTTACTAGATAAGACAGAGAGGATGGAGAGATAGAGGGAACAAAAGACAGACACCTGTAGACCTGCCTCACCACTCATGAAGTAGACCCTCTGCAGGTGGGGAGTGGGGGCTCAAACCCGGGTCCTTGCTCTTGGTAATAAGTGTGCTTAACTGGGTATGCTGTTGCCCGGCCTCTATATTTTCTATTCTATATCTTTTTAAAAAATCATTGATAAACTGAAGGTGCAATGAGTCCTTCTTGGGGATGGCCATGGTGTACCCAGCTGGTGCCTGGGATTAAATCTAGGACCTCACACACATAGTAAGACAAGTTCTCTGCCAGGTGAGTTGTCACCTGGCCCCAGAAATATATGTCTCCACATCCCTTAATCAAATTGCCCATTCTCCATATTGGCAATAAGCCACCAAGGTGAGAAAATGATTAGGGTAAAGTATCATGTGCCCGATGGACATTGGAAACACAGTCAAATTACCTTGTGGCAAATTTTAAGACTTGTTTTTAAAAAATGAGTAAAGCAGTGAAGAAACCTGTCTTGTGTTTAAAAGCTATGCTAAGAATAACTATAGGAAAACACACCTAGAACATACCTGGAGAATTACTCTCATGTCCATGGTTCAACAGATGATGCCAGAGTCACAGCAGAAGTGCCAAGGATACATGAGGCTCTGCCTAGGAAGTACACATGGAGTTTTCCCCCCTTCGGATTCTAAATGAAATCTTCCCTGCAGGCAGTCTCAGGACAGGGTCAGGAGTGCAAGAGGATCTAAGACAGTCAACTTGGCTCAAAGAGAATGCAGTTCAAAGAAGCTACAAAGAAAGAATAGGCCAGGTGGTGGCAAAGACTCTTGAGCGCACTCATTACCATGCACAAGAACCCAGGTTCAAGCCACCAGTTCCCACATGCAGGGGGGAAACCTTACAAGCAGTGAAGCAGGTCTGCAGGTGTGCCTCTTTCTTTCTCCTTCTCTTGCTCCCCCTCTCCTGTCAATGTCTCTCTGCCCTATGAGGGGGGAAAAAGAAAAAAAATGGCCAAGAGGATCAGTGGATTCAGCAGGTGGGCACCAACCCCCCACACACACACACACCCTGTGATAACACTGGTGGCAGTAAAAACAAACAAGCAAACAAACCAGCAAAGAAGCCCTACAGTGTGTTCAGATGCTTTGTTCATAACACCATACAATATACCCAGTGGCCTGCAATAGCTCAAGCAACAGAGTGCAGGACTTACTTGTGTGAGGTTCATGGTTCGATGCCCAGAGCCATATGTATAGAGCTCTGGTTTTGCTAGCTGGCGCTATGCATGTTGTCATGTGATGCAGAGGGCCGGCTCAGATCCAGGTCCTCTTATATGGTGATGGAGCTGGGTGAAATAGCTCTCCATTCTAATGCCACTTTAAAACTTCCTGTCAAGCCCATCAGGTAGATTCTTTTATATTTGAAAAAGATGGGCAAACTGACAAGGTCTCAAAAATCCAAAGAGGCAGGAATGGGAAAAAACCCACGGTGTGTACAGCACGTGGGGTATCTGTCTGTATGCTGACCCTATCTACTGCTAGCTCTGCCATTTGACATATGGCTGAGTTGTTGTTACTTCTCTTTTTCGTGAGTCATTTTAAAAATAAGTAATACACGGTATGGGTGTGCAGCACAAACAGCAGTCGACTGGATAAAGAAACTGTGGGATACCTACTAAGTGGGAGACCGCTCCGATGTTTAAAACAATGGCATCGTGCTGTTTAGAAACTGCAGGTGAGGTGATGAGACTTCGTGAAATCAGTCATGAAATGAAAGACAATTACCAGGTGGTACTTGTGAAATAACTAAAGACAATAAAAAAGCCAAAAAGTGACAAAACCAGCTCTTGCACTCAGTGAAAACCTCAAAGAAAGAAGGGAGATTTTTGATAGTGAGTTCCAACCTGGAACTTTGGTTCCTAGACATGGTGAGTCTCATTCATATTGCAGAGAGATACGAAGCTATACCTCTGAAAAAAACTATGTTATTTTATGTAAACCCATGTTAGATCAATAAAAATTTAAAAATTAAAATAAATCTCCCTCACACTGCTATGTCCCAGCAACTCATCTTGGAGACAACCACTGTTAATAATTGTCTTTCAAAATGATTTTTTTAAAAAAATGTTTATTTATTTATTCCCTTTTGTTGCCCTTGTTTTTTTTTGTTGTTGTACTTATTATTGTTGTTGATATTGATGTTGATGTTGTTGGATAGGACAGAGAGAAATGGAGAGAGGAGGAGAGAAAGATAGACACTTGCAGACCTGCTTCATCACCTATAAAGTAATGCCCCTGCAGGTAAGGAGCCAGGGGGCTCGAACCTGGATCCTTATGCCAGTTCTTGAGCTTCTCAAGAGCTTCATGTGCTTAACCCACTGTGCTACCGCCCAACTCCCTCAAAATGATTTTTATACAGCTGTATTTTGACACAGCATCGTTTCATAGTCTATGGAAACCCAAGCTGTAAGAGTCTGGGTTTCTACTCTGACTTAAATTTTATTCCTGTGTAAAACATTCCTCAAAATTGATTCTCCCCACCCCAGAAAATATGACCAAAAAAAAACAGGGCACCAAAAATGCAAATGCTTTTCAGACTTTAATTGTTCAATTTGCCTAATCAAGCTTGGTGAGATAGTATATTCCAATTTTTTTACATTTTCTTTTTTCAATGATGTAACTTCTTTTTACAATGTGGTGGGACATCTGTCTGATGAAAAATGGGCCATTATTATTCATTCTAAGCCAGACAGCATCGTTCAGCAGCTCTGAACTAATGATCATTACATCAAATAGATTTTACTTTAATCATTATTTCTAATACATGTGAAATTAATACACAGTGTTTGTCATTACCGAGCACTAGAATATAATTCTAGAAGAAGCAATTAATGTCCATCAGAAGTTTTTTGAAATATGATTATCAAATACTCGACTAATGAATCATTTGCATATCTGAAATTATAACCTAAACATTAAGCACTCTTGTAATAGGGCACATCAGGCTTAGTAATAGAAAGAGAGAGAGAGAATGAGAAAGAAATTTCTGATATTAACGTATATACTCTGTCCACTTCCTGGACAGCTCAGAATTTGCTGAGGAGAATTCATTTTCTAAAGAACAGGTAAACAGTTTCAAGGGATGCTTTTCCAGGAACTGAAATTTTCTTTTCTCATATTTCTTTTATTGACTTTTTTTAACGGAAGTAGTTTAGAAGACCTCAATCTCTCAATAAAAAAGAAATCCTGGTTAATTGTCAAATCCAATCTCTATATAAGGAAGAAAAACTGTCATCCATTTCCCAAGGTTGCTTGTAAACTGTCTGGGCAAAGGGGCAGAGAATAATGTACTGTATTTCCCTTGCAGTGTAATATCGCACTTCACCTTACAGAGCATATGCTGCTCTTTTGAAATATGCAGACTCCCTCTCTCATTGTATGGGGCCTGGGTGAAAAGATTGAGGGCTCTGGGAAATTTACATATGAATAGGCTAACATACCTCCCAAGAAGCCCCTGCATAGTTGGGGGGGGGTTTAAAAAAGAGGAAATCCTTGACTCGTTTTGTAGTTAATGAAGAGGAAGAAGATCCTTTCTGACCAATTTGCAAGGGGGGCAGGGGAGGACTCAATTTAAAGGGAAAATGTTGACTGTCCAACCTAGTCGTTTCCAGTTGGATGCTCTTTGGAGTCAGCCCAGTGTACTAAGAAAGGTGATGGTGGACTGTGGGAACAGAGTCTCTGCCAGTGTCCAGATTACTTAAGACAAACTGATAAAGGTGCCTGCACCTCGCTGCTTTGCAAGCTGTCAGCACCTTAACGATCATGCTTTAGCTGGAAGGTGTGCGTCTTTAGCACTAGGCGAAGGCCACTTTCGAAATGCATGGGTCGTGGTGGTATTTCAAGGGATAGAAGACTGCAACGAGGTGCTCTGTCACAAGGACTGACATTAGACTGAGCCTGGTTAACTGTAGGCTGAGCTCGAGACACACTCAGGAGATTAGAATTCCTGCTCCAGTCAACTCTAATCTAGGGCTCCAGCCATCTCTCTTACCTAGAAGCAAGAGGTGAGCATCACTTCCTCTTGGCTGCCTGCCTCAACTGATCTCCACTGAATATACTAGAATATACATATACTAGAATATACATATACTAGAGCACTATACATATACATATACTAGAGCACTGCTGAACTCTGTCTTATGGTGGTGCTGGAAATGGGAACTCCGGAACTCGGGAGCCTCAGGCATGAAAGTCCTTAGCATAACCATTATGCTCTCTCCCCAGGTGTAAATTCTGACATTCTTACCTGGCAATGCTTCAAAGTCTATTGCCCTTATTGTGATGTATAAACTCCACGAATGTCACAACCATGGTCATGTTGCTCTGTGCTATGTCCAAGCTCTACTATACCATGCTGAAGACAAGGTAAGATGCTCAGGAGGAATTTGCTGAATGCTAAGAAGTCTGTGGGGGGAGGGCAGTGGTGCAACCCGTTCAGCACACATAGTACAAAACACAAGGAACTGGTTCAAGTCAGCCCCGGCTCCCCATCTGCAGGAGGGACGCTTCACAAGTGATGAAGCAGGTCTGTAGGTGTCTTTCTCTCTCCCTCTCCAGTCTCTCTCCATCCTACCCAATAAAATGGAAAACTTGGTTGCCAGGAGCAATGGATGACAAGTGATAACAACAAGCCCCAGTGATAACCCTGGAGGGGAAGAAAAAAAAGTCTGGTTCTGTTGTCCTTGGCGTAGTTAAGGGACCTGTGTGCAGTGACATGGAACACAAGTGAAAAGATTCCATAAAACCAAAGTAGGAGAGACAGACTGTCAAAAGACTATTTCCAGCCAAGCCTAACCCTCTACTTTTATGCATATTGCCATGTAAGAATAGCTTCTACAATATAGGATGATCTCATTCATGGACAGAAGTGGAGAAATAAGAACAGCATGGGAAACACAAAGTAGAACTGGGACTAAGTTTGGATTACTGTAACGAAGTAAAGGGGGGGGGCTCTTTCAGGTCCTGGTGCATAATGGTGGAGGAGGACCTAGGCTGGGACTGAGAGTGTTTTGCAGAAGTTTTACACATATACCAACAACTGTGTTTACTGTAAACCATTAATCCCACCAATAAGCAAAAATGTTAAAAAAAAAAAAAAAAAAAACGGGAGTCAGGCGGTACTGCAGCTGGTTAAGCGCATGTGGCAAGAAGCGCAAGGACTTAAGGATCTTGGTTCCCCACCTGCAGGGGGGTCGCTTCCCAAATGGTGAAGCAGGTCTGCAGGTGTCTGTCTTTCTTTCCCCCTCTGTCTTCCCCTCCTCTTTCCATTTCTCTCTGTCCTATCCAACAATAACGACATCAGTAACAGCAATAATAACTACAACAACAATAACAACAAGGGCAACAAAAGGGAAAACAAACAAATAAATAAATATAAAAAATTTAAAAACCACCGTAGAATAGCTTCTACATTATTTTTTTTCTTTTTTTTTTCTTTTTTCCTCCTCCAGGGTTATTGCTGGGCTCGGTGCCTACACAGTGAATCCACCGCTCCTGGAGGCCATTTTTCCCCCTTTTGTTGCCCTTGTTGTAGCTTCATTGTGGTTATTATTATTATTGCCCTTGTTGACGCAATTCGTTGTTGGATAGGACAGAGAGAAATGTAGAGAGGAGGGGAAGACAGAGAAGGGGAGAGAAAGATAGACACTTGCAGACCTGCTTCACCGCCTGTGAAGCGACTCCCCTGCAGGTGGAGAGCCGGGGGCTTGAATCGGGATCCTTACGCCGGTCCCTGCGCTTTGCGCGCCACATGCGCTTAACCCACTGCGCCAGCGCCCGACCCCCAGCTTCTACATTATTAAATGGAAAGAAAAGAGGAAGAAAAACAGGTAGAGCAGGAGGAAGGAGAAAAGGAAAGGGGACAGGAAGATAGTTCACCAGGCAAGGCACATACCTGGCCATGAATGTTATGAACCTCAGCAGCACAGGTGACTGCTATAGCACCAGATAAAGCTCCAGTGCTCTACAAGTCCCTTCCCTTCCCTTCCCTTCCCTTCCCTTCCCTTCCCTTCCCTTCCCTTCCCTTCCCTTCTTTTCTCTTCCCTTATTTTCTCTTCCCTTTCTTTCCCTTCACTTCCCTTCTTTTCTCTTCCATTCCCTTCCCTTCCTTTCCCTTCCCTTCCCTTCTTTTCTCTTCCCTTCCTTTCCCTTCCCTTTCCTTCCCTTCTTTTCTGTTCCCTTCCCTTTCCTTTCCTTCCCTTCCCTTCCCTTCCCTTCCCTCCCTTTCCCTTCCCTTCCCTTCTTTTCTCTTCCCTTCCTTTCTCTTCCCTTTCCTTCCCTTCTTTTCTGTTCCCTTCCCTTCCCTTCCCTCCCTTCCCCTTCCCTTTCCTTCCCCTTCCATTTCCTTTCCTT
Organism: Erinaceus europaeus; assembly: GCF_950295315.1. Lineage (NCBI taxonomy): Eukaryota > Metazoa > Chordata > Mammalia > Eulipotyphla > Erinaceidae > Erinaceus > Erinaceus europaeus. The sequence continues at coordinate 16,808,760 of NC_080185.1, forward strand.
CCCTTCCCTTCCCTTCCCTTTCCTTTCCTTTCCCTTCCCTTCCCTTCCTTCCCTCCCTTCCCTTTCCTTTCCCTTCCCTTCCCTTTCCCTTCCCTTCCCTTCCCTTCCCTTCCTTCCCTTCCCTTCCTTCCCTTCCCTTCCTTCCCTTCCCTTCCCTTCCCTTCTCTGCCCTGCCCTGTCCTGCCCTGCCCTGCCCTTCCCTCCCCATTTCTGCCCTTCCTTTATCTTCCCTTTCTGTCCCTTCCCTCTCCCCTCCCCTCTCCTCCATTCTCCTCCCCTCTCCTCCCCTCCCTTTGCCTGCCTTTTCCTTCCTTTCCCTTATCCCTTCTCCCAATTATCTGAAATAAACAAGAATGACAAAGTTGGCCCCACAGCAATGGAACTAAGCATTTGGAGGACCCAGTGGCATAAAGAAGGAGGAAGAAATAGAAGGAAAGGAGGAAGAGGAAGAGAAGAAGAAAGAAAAAAAGATGGCATGTGGCCCATAAATAGCTACTATCCAGTCCTATCGCAACTAAAACCACAAATGGTGGATTTAATACAATAAACCCCAGAGAGTAAAAGAAAACCCATCCCCAAACACAGACACACTTACACATGTGTAAACACACCGTGCATGATAACAGAATCCATTTTGCTGTCATGGGAAAGTACCAAAGGTAATGTGATGCCTCATGATGTTTGTGAAAGTGGAAATTATCCATTTCTATTCTTTGTGGATTGAAGTAAGCATGAATTCATTTTTATAAAGTACTATTTCCACTTTTTTTTGAAACCTAACTTATTAATTTTTTCCCCCTCTCTTCTTCAGCCTCTCAGAAATCTGCCATATGGAGCCTCAGCTGTAATCATTCTGTTTGCCCTTGGACCTTTACCTAATTATGAGAAGTTTGCACCTCTGGAGAAGAGACTGTGTAATGTGGATATATTTGAAAGATAATAACTTTGATTTGATCTCTTTCAGTGGTGTTCTTTGAAATTCTGTCATAGGACTTTTCCTGGGCTGGAGAATATATGAGAGATCATACCATACAAAACCTCTGGTTTCAAGCTGTTTCTTCCACATGATATCCCTGCCCTATCCTTAGTCTTCTCAAATCAATGTTGACTAAATGAATGGATGCCAGTCATAGCTCACACGGCATTCACTTCACCATGTGCCCAGTGCTATGACAGATTGCCTTGGCATTCTTTGTCCCATTTGACTCCCCTAACAATCCATAGGACAGGATTTGTTTACACCATCCCTCTTTGATTAATGAGGACAGGAAGGTACAGAGAGGTGAAGTGACTTCCCCAAAGGCACACAGCCAGGAAGTTAAGGGATGAAGGATGAAGGATGAAGCTTGGTCCTCAAATCTCCAAAGTCAGTGTTTTGCAGGTAACATTCTAAAGTGTGTGTTGAGGATCCATGAGAGTTATAATTTTTGACATGATGCTAAAATGCTCAACTTGGGCCCTGACTTATCAAAATGAAACTTCCTATCATTTTTCAGCCAATGAGGCCCAGGCAATGGGACCCTCCAAGAGTTTCTCACCACTTTCCCCATCCCCTTTGCCCTGACACTCTTTGTGGTTCCAAATGGTCAGCTAATGTCTCAAATTCCCTAGGTCCCCAAATTCAAGACACAGTCCTGGACATTTATTTGTGCGACACCCTAGGGAGTCTCTTATCTCCAAAGGGGCTCATGATGGAATTCTAAAATGACATTCTTAATGAAATCCCTTGAAGAAAAAAAGGAATAAGAGGAGATGAAGATGATGCTGTGCTGTTATTGTTGGGGAGGGGGCTTTAGGAAGATGCGTTCAAGTCAAAACATAAAAATCTGGCTAATCCGAGTTTAATAAAGGACGTAGCGCCATCTGCTGACCACCAAGTTCTCATAATAATGGCGATTACATATTGATAATAACCTATTTAGTCTAGCATTCTTCATGGTCTGATCAAAACACCTGTTATATTAAAATTGAAAAATATATGTCTATGATCAAAAAAAAAGTTTGAAAAACCTAAGATTCGTCCTAGAAAATAGCAGCATAATCTCCACTCTACCTGTCATGTTAACAGTTTTTGTTTCTGTTTCAATGCATCTGCATCTCATGAGAATATATATGACAGTGGTATATAATCTTCATATATTTGTTTTAATTTATTTAATAACAGCTTGTAAAACAATAACATTTGTTAGATACTAAGACTTACCACCCCCTATTGAATTAAAGGAAGTTTCAGTGCTGTGGTCTCTCATTCTCTCTTTCTGTCCCCATGTGAGAAAGAAAGAAAAGGAGAGAGAGAGAGAGAAGAAAAAAGAACAAAGAGAAAGGATGGGAGGGAGGAAGAAAAAAGAAAAGGGAAAGAAAGAGAAAAGAAAAGGAAGGAAAGAAAGAAAGATAAAGAGGAAGGAAAGACAAAGAGAGGGAAGGAAGGAAAGAAGGAAGGGAGGAAGGAAGGAAGGAAGGAAGGAAAGAAGGAAGGAAAGAAGGAAGGAAGGAAGGAAGGAAGGAAGGAAGGGAGAAGTGGGAGTGAAGCAAGGAAGAAGGACTACAACTGGTCATTTCCATCAAGAATGGCATCTTGTGGGCCCTCCCAGGAACTTGCCCTCACCATAAAGCAATGACTGTAGGGATAGCCCCCGTCTCCAAAGGGAGGCTGGGGTGTCCTGCCCTGCCACTCAAAAAAGACCAGTACTGAAGTAAGTGTAGCCAGAAATGTTCCCAGTTGTGACCATGAGCTGCAAACTTAGACCAATAAGGACTTAGAGGCTACATAGACTCTGATGCTAAATAAATATAAATATAAATGTAAATATAAATATAAATGCAAATATAAGTATAAATATAAATATGGGGCCTGGGTCAGATAGATAGAGGTAAATAGTTAATTTTAGCCGCAATCCAACTTTCTAGCCCTTTTCTCTACTGTGACACCATTCTTTCAGACAATATTCTTATCCAACTTCAAGCTAGCTAACAAACTCAAGTAAAACTACCATAGTTGTGTGCCCCCAGGAACATGCCTAAAATGGACTTCCTAGCTTTCTTCTACCCTAAAATCCCTGATCTCATCTGCTCTGATCCTACTTTTTGGTTCCTGTTCATTAACCAATTTGTCGCAATTTATGCCCTGCCACCTTCCAGACACCAAGTAACAGATGCTACCATGAATCCATCCTGACTTCTCTGGGCAGACAACCTCACCATTGTGTCCTGGACCCTCGTATCCCCAGAGCTTTGATCCACTAGGGAAAGATAGAAACAGGCGGGGGGGTGTGGATTGACCTGTCAATGCCCATGTTCAGAAAAGAAGTGACTACAAAAGCCAGAACTCCTACCTTCTGCATCCCAAAAACAGCTTTGATCCATACTCCTAGTGGGGGAGAAGTGATAGGATGAAGATAAGAGGACTCTGCACTCCAGCTCCATCAGCACCCAGAGAGAGAGGTGGAAAAGGAGAGGGACATATGGAGGTGCTGTCATGAGTGGCTTGAAAGGGATGAGGGGATAGGATCTGGAAGAAAAGTGGGGCAACTGTGTATAAATGTGGACAGATAGTTGTAGATATGATGGCTGGCCCATGTCTACAACCTTAGGGGAACTGTGGTGGATTGCAGTGGGGAGACTGAAGATTCAGAACTCTGGTGGTATTTAAACTCTGGTGCGGATTTAAACCCCTGTTGACATGGAATTTTGTAAAATAAAATAAAATAATTTTTTTTAAAAAGGAAAGAGGGAGGGGAGGGGGGACTCATTACATTCACTATCTTTTGGTGTCATCCCATCAAAGACGCCCCTCTACTTAGCCCCTTAACCCCTTCCCCGACCCTAATAGCCACCATAGTTTTCACAGCATCTAAGAGTTTGTTTTGTTACTATTTGTGAATTCCTCTATTTTAGTTGTTTATAGCCCACATAGGAGTGTGATCATCAGGTAGTTAGTTGACTTTCATTTCCTTCCTTATTTCCCTTAGCATAATCACTTCCAATAGTGGCCAGGGAGGTCACACAAAGGATGGGGTATTAGACCCTCAAGCTTGAGGTCGTGAGTTCAATACCCTGAATCACATTGCCAGACTGATGCTTCCCCCCTTCTGTCTCTGTCTGTCTCTCTCTCCAGAAAGGCACAGAGAGAGAGAGACTGAAAGAGACCATAACACCAAAGCTTCTTCCAGTTCTGTGTTGTGGAGGCCAGATTCAAACCTGGGTTGCACATATGGTAAAGCAGTACAGCACTATACAATGAGCTATTTTGTCAACCATCCCTCTCTTTTTCTCTTGTTAATAAATATTTTTTTATTTTTATATCTTTTTTATATTTATTTATTTATGTATTCCCTTTTGTTGCCCTTGTTGCTTTATTGTTGTAGTCGTAATTGATGTCATCATTGTGGGATAGGACAGAGAGAAATGGAGAGAGGAGGGAAAGACAGAGAAGGGGAGAGAAAGACAGACACCTGCAGACCTGCTTCACTGCCTGTGAAGCAAGCAACTCCTCTGCAGGTAGGGAGCCAGGGCTCGAACTGGGATCCCTAAGCCGGTCCTTGGTCTTTGCGCCACATATGCTTAACCCACTGCGCTACTGCCCGACTCCCAAATACATCTTTTTAAAGTAAAAATAAAGTTTCTATTTATACCACCTCAAGTTCCATCTATTTTGTCCCAAATGACACAATGCCATCTCTTCTAATGGTCAAGTTGGATGCCATTAAGTACATTACACAAAGCTTTGTTATTCTAAGCACTATATAAAATGTGATTTCCATCAGAGGTCCCGGGTTCAGTCACCAGTACCACCATTAACCAGAGCTGAGCAACCCTCTGGCCAAAAAAAGAAGTGTTTTCCATGCTATTTCATAGTTACCATAGACACATTCTTAATAACTGCATAATATTCTGTTATGAATATTACATGACAATTTATTTATCCACATGTCCATTGTTGGCCATTTATGTTGACAATTTGATTAATGTTAATTGGGCATCTCTTTGCATAAATTTTGTCCAGACTTGAGTTTATTTCCTCACATGATTGTTCTTAACAGCGGAGCTATGGGTCAAAGGGTAGAACTATAGTTTAGCTCCTAAACATATTGCCAAATTGCTTTCCAAAAGACAGCATCAGTTTGCCCTCCATTAGCAGCATTTGCAAGGCCTTCTTAAGAAACGCTTGCTAACAGGCAACATTGTCTTTTGTTCATCCTCGCTAATTAATAGGTGAAAATTGGTCTCTTGTTGTCCCATTACCATTTTTGATTACCAGTGCAGGTGAACATGTATTCATATGTTTATTAGCCATTCACCATTCCTCTTCTGTGACCCTTGTCAGTGTTATTTTCCCATTTCCCCTAGCATTTTCTTATTACTTTGTCTGTGCTCTTTGGATATTGGGCATTATTTTTCTTCCCCATGATGGCAAATATCTTTCCCAGTTTTCTTCCTTACTATATTTGACATGCAGAGGCTTTTCATATTATGTTGCCAAATATTCTATTAATTTCTTTTATGACTATTTTTCTGTCAGCCATTCTTCTCTATGGAGTAGTATGATAAATAGTCACATTTCTATTGTTTGCTTTTTTTATAACCTGGAATTACTTTTCATGTAGTCTTGTATCTAAACATCCCCCAATGACTGAATTACTCTCCTCTTTATCACTGAAACATAAAGTTATTACCAGCATATATTTCACAGAAAGTTGCAAAGGTTTACGTCTGGTCATAAACGCTAGTGTTGGTATGCTTCTAAATTCTGCTTATAAGACCTTCTGTTTTTATCATCACATTAGGTTCGCTTGTATTACTTATGATGTGGTCTATTTACATAATCATTGCTTTACCTGGGTCCCGCCCTGCCTGCAGGGTACTGCTTTAATCCCCACTGGTTAGATGGAAACTTTCTATGTTCTGTTTGCGCTCATTTTTGCTCTGCCCCCTCTCCTAGTCATTTACTTTCCCTTGTCACTTCCGGTTAAGAGATGCATAAAAGGCGATGTATCTGATTAATAAACGAGATACTGCTTCCCAGCTCAGCCATGAGTCCCTGGTCGTCTGTCTCCCGCCCGCGAAGCTAGACTGGCAACTGGTGCCCCGAACTAAGATGGACAAATGGCACCCGAACAGGGACTGACAGTCTAGCATGGTCTGCTTTGGGCTGATAAAAACAAAAACAGAAAAAAAAAACTCTCTAAAGTGTTGAGAGTGCAGGGAGCCATTTTCATGTTGTGAGCAGTAATGAACACAAGAACATCTGTGTTGCTAAAGCAAGGTAGCTAGCAGCTCAGGTTAGTGCTTACCCACAGTGTGGGATTCATGTGAATTAGGTCCTGAATTACATCCCCTCACATCACATATACCAGAGAAATGCTCAAGTCCTCTCTCTCTCTCTCTCTCTCTCATGTTAATAAATCAAATGTTTTAAATAAATAGAACAAAGTAACTAGAGTGTTCTCAGGGCAAAATGAGGGAGAGTTTATTTGGTACAGATTTATCTGCATCCTTCTCCCCACTCTTCTTTAGGTCAGTATCATCTTTTTGAATGATTTGGTCTTTTTTCCCCAAGTTCTACATTGAACACTCTCCATGCAATATCTTGCTCACTCTACTCAATCCTCGATTGATTAGGTAGGTATTATCAAATCATGACCACCAGTCATCACAGATGGGGAAGCCTAAGTCTGAAGATAACAAAGACATTGTGCATCTAATGAGTGGAAGAGAAGAGAACTCAAACGTCAGAATCAGATATGCCTCGCTTGACAGATAACAGTTAATCCCCTGAGCAATCATCAGGTCTTATGAACATGACATTCTATATATTTTTAATTTTCAAAAATATTTATTTATTTTCCCTTTTGTTGCCCTTGTTTTTTATTGTTGTAGTTATTATTGCTGTTTTTATTGATGTAATTGTTGGATAGGACAGAGAGAAATGGAGAGAGGAGGGGAAGTCAGAGGGGGAGAGAAAGATAGACACTGGAGGGGGAGCCAAGATGGTGACTTGGAAGCAACATCTGGAATGAGCTCCAAAGAGAAGCACGTACAACCTGGGATTCTCTGGACAGGGTAGGATACTGGACCATCTATAGGAGGGTGAACAAGGGGTGGTCAGGGTGACACCAAAAAAGAGTCCTATAACCCACTCTTGGGCTGGCAAACAGAAGCCAAAAGGACAAAAAAGAGGGAAATCCTTGGCTTGATTATTTCTGAACTCACCCCTCCCCCCAACCCCAGAACCAGTGCCCAGAGGCTGGGCAGCCTCTCCGAGCAGGCTTCCTACTGAGCGATTTTCGTTACCAAGATTCCTGGCTTGGGAGTCGGGCGGTAGCGCAGTGGGTTAAGCGCCCGTGGTGCAAGATTCCTGGCTCAACAGGGGTGTCATTCCAAGCCTTTTTCTTTTTGTTTTCATTCTCTCTTTTTTTAGATGGCTGGAGTTCTATTTGAGTGACAAACTACCTAACCAATCAGAGCCTCAGCCCTGTCTGGGAAAGTCTACCTGGAGGGTTTTTTTTGGGGGGGGGAATACTACTTATAATTGGCTGTCTTTGCTCAGGCTGCCTGTAGCCAATGTGGAGCAGTCCAAGCTGCAGACTGACTATTAGGGTTTTCATTTTATTATTACTACTATTATATACACGTATCCCTTTTCCCTCCTCCTTCTTCAGGTTAACCAAAATTAACTATTGTTGTTTTTCTATTGACAGATGACTGGGTATCCTATTCACTGTGAGAGGAACTTGTTTTTTCTCCCTCTTACTTCCACTCTCTTTTTTCTCTCCTCCTAGCTAATTAAAAAAAAAAAAAAACTCTTTCCTTTCACTGCTCTTTTTTTTCTTTTCTTCCATCTTTTGCTTTCTGAATTCACTGACACTCATTTGTGAATTATTTTGTGGAATAAATATGACTCAGAATAGTGTGTGTGTGTGTGTGTGTGTGTGTGTGTGTGTGCATGTCTCTCTTTTCTACTTCCCTTTCTCCTCTTGCTATCCCTAGAATTTATAATGGATAGTAAATTTGCATACTTGTCTATTCTTGCTCTCCACTTTTTCCTTTCTTTCTTTTCCTTTTGCTTTTGGTTCCTATTTCTTCTTGGACTGGAGGTGTTGTCTGGCTAAGTAGTATTGGTTGAACTGCATCAGTCCTTGCTTCAGTTTCTATTGATGTAATCTCTGAGGTTGGTGACTGCATTTGTGAAAGGTCTTTAGGAAAACATGGCTTGTGCTCAAAACACAACTGAAGAGCGACAGAACAGAAAAATAAAAACCACATCAATAAAAAATGGTTAAATCAAGAGCAAATAAAACTGCTACCACAATGAGTCAAGACAGGAGCCCAGAAGAAACTCCAAATCAGTCAGAAGTAACCATAGATAAGAAAAGTATGTAAGCAATAATAAACCTAGTAATCACAGAAATGAAGAGAACTATGAAGGAAAGGGCTATCAGAATTAGGGAAACAACAGATGAGACACTCAAGGAAAATACTAGCTACCTTGACATAATTAGAGAACTGAAAGCTGAAATAGATGAACTAAAAGGACAATTAGCAGAACAAGCTAATACTATAACTGAACTGAAGAAAGAAGCTGAGGGAAGGGGAAGCAGAAAACAGAATTAGCCAGACAGAGGATGAGCTAGAGAAAACTAAGAAAGAGGTAAAAGAGCCAAAAAAAAAGAGATTGAGAGACACAGAAAACAACAACAGAGACATATGGGATGATCTCAAAAGAAGTAACATTTGTATAAATGGCCTACCAGAGGAAGAGAGAAAGGGGAAGTAAACATTCTAGAGGAAATAATGGAAGAAAACTTCCCAGACCTAAACAACAGAAAGGACATTAAGACTCAAGATACCCAGAGAGTCCCAAACAGAATCAAGCCAGACCTGAATATACCAAGACGCATCATAGTTACAATGAAAAGAAGTAAGGATAGGGGGGTGGAGCCAAGATGGTGACTTTGGAGCTGCAGCTGCTGTGAGCTCCAAGAGGCAGCAGCTTGCAACCCAGGATCCGCTGGATGGGGTATGATACTGGGCTGTCTGTAGGAGGGTGAACACAGGCTGGTCAGAGTGACACCAAAATACAGTCCAGTAACTCTCTCTTGGGCTGACAAACGGAAGTCAGGGGGACAAAGAAAAATCCTTTGATTATTTCTGAGCTCACCCCTCCCACCCCAGTACCAGCCCCCAGAGGCAGCGGCAGCTGCTCCTAGCAGGCTCTCCGCTTAGCTATTTTCTTTACCAAGATTCCTGGCTCACCAAGGGTGTCATTCCAAGCTTCTTTCCTTTAACTTCTCTCTTTTTTTTTTTTAAGTGGATGGAGCTCTATTTGAGTGACAAAATACCTGACCAATCAGAGCCTCATCCTGGAGGGTTTTTTTTTTTTGGATACTTATTACAATTGGATGTCTTTGTTCAGGCTGCCTGCACCCAATCGAGTGGTCCAAGCTGCAAACTGACTGTTAGGGGTTTCCTACTCTATTTTTTTTTATTTATTACAACTATTATTATATACACATCTCCTTTTTCCATCCACCTTCTTCAGGTTGACCAAAATTAACCGTTGCTGTTTTTTCCATTGCTAGGTGACTGGGTGTCTTATCCATTGTGAGAGGAATTTGTTTCTATATACCTCTTCTCTCCATTCTGCTTTTTCCATCCTCCTAGCTAATTAAAAAATCTTTCCTTTCACTGCTTTTCCTTTTTTCTTCTTTCTTTCTTCCTTTCTTTTTTTAAAATCTTTTCTTCTTTCCTCCTTGTTTTCTGAATTCACTGATACCCTCTTGTGAATTATTTTGGGGAAGAAATCTGACTTGGAGTGAACCCTATGTCTGTGTCTAATCTACTTCCCTTTCTCCTCTTGCTATCCCTAGAATTTATAGTGGACAGTAGATTTGCATAATTGTCTATTCTTGCTTTTCCTTTTTTTCCGTCTCTTTCTTTTTCTTTTGTTTGGTTGCTAATTTTTCTTGGACTGGAGGTGTTGTTTGACTAAATGGTATTGGTTGAACTGCATCAATCCTTGCTTCAGTTACTATTGTTGTAATCTCTGAGGTTGGTGACTGCATTTATCATAAAGTTCTTTAGTATAGCATGGCTTGTAGTCAAAACACAACAACGGAAGAACAACAGAACAGAAAAATAAAAACCACATCAATAAAAAAATGGTTAAATCAAGAGCAAATAAAACTGCTACCACAATGAATCAGGACAGGAGCCCAGAAGAAATTCCAAATCAGTCAGAAGTAACCATAGATAAGAAAAGTATGCAAGGAATAATAAACCTAATAATCACAGAAATGAAGACAACTGTGGAGGAAAGGGCTATCAGAAGTAGGGAAACAACAGAGGAGAACCTGAAAGAAAATACAAGATACTTCAAGGTAATTAGAGAACTGAAAGCTGAAATAGCTGAGCTAAAAGGCCAACTATCAGAACAAGCTTTCACATTCAGTTTTAACATTCCCACCAGCAGTGCAGAAGGGTTACTTTCTCCCCACAGCCTCTCCATCATTTGTTGCTGCTGTCCTTTTGGATGTATACCATTCTCACAGGGGTGAGGTGGTATCACAGTGTTCTCTTTATTTGCATTTCTCTGACAATCAGTGACCTGGAGAAAATTTTCATGTGTTTGTTGGCCTTTTGGATGTCTTCTGTAGTGAATGTTCTGTTCATATCCTCTGCCCATTTTTGAATGGAGTCATTTGCTTTTTTGTTTCTAAGTTTGCTAAACTCTTTGTATAGTTTGGTGATTAGTCTCTTGTCTGATGTATGGCATGTGAAGATCTTAACCCATTCTGTGAGGGGTTTCTTTGCTTGTGTGATAATGTCTTTGGCTGTGCGAAAGCTTTTCAATTTGATGTAGTCCCATTGATTTGTTTTTGTTTTTGTCTTCCTTGCAACTGGGTTTGTATCATCAAAGATGTCCTTGAGATTTAGGTGGGAAAGTGTTCCACCAAAGATGTCCTCTAAGTATTTGATAGTTTCTGGTCTAACATCCAGGTCCTTGATCCACTTGGTCTTGATTTTTGTTTCTGGTGTGATAAAGTGGTTCAGTTTCATTCATCTACATGTTTCGACCCAATTATCCCAGCACCATTTATTGCAGAGAGCCTCCTTCCTCCATTTAATACTTTCTGCCCCCTTATCAAAGATTAGATGTCCATAGGTGTGGGGGTTTAGTTCTGGGCTTTCAACTCTGTTCTGCTGGTCTGTGTACCTATTTTTGTTCCAGTACCCAGCTGTTTTGATGATGATGGCCTTATAATATAGTTTGAGATCTGGGAGTGTGATGCCTCCATTTTTGTTTCTTTTCTCAAAATTGTTTTGGAGATTCAAGGTGTTTTCTGGTTCTAGATAAATTATTATAGTTTTTGTTCTATTTTCTTAAAGAAGTTTGATGGAACTTTAATGCGTGTCATGTTAAATTTGTATATAGCTCTGGGGAGAATATTCATTTTGATGATATTAATTCTTCCAATGCATGAGCATGGAATGTCTTCCCATTTCTTGGTATCATTTTCTATTTACGTGAGTAGTGATTCATAGTTTTCAATATACAAGTCTTTTACTTATTTGGTCATTTACTCCTAGGTATTTTATTGATTTTGCTGCAATAGTGAATGGGAATGATTTCTGGATGTCTCCTTCTTCAGATTTAGTGTTTGCATAAAGAAATTCCACTGAGTTTTGTCCATTGATTTTGTAGCCTGTCACCTTGTTATATTGTCTAATAACTTCCAGTAGTTTTCTGCTGGATTCTTTAGGTTTTTCTATGTATACTACCATATCATCTGCAAATAGTGAGAGCTTGACTTCTTCCCTTCCAATCTGTATTCCTTTCATTTCTTTCTCATGCCTGATTGCTATGGCAAGAACTTCAAATACTACGTTGAAGAGTAATGGTGACAGTGGACAGCCCTGTCTAGTTCCCAGTCTGAGGGGGAATGCTTTCAGCTTCTGTGCATTGAGTATGATGTAGGCTGTAGGTTTGCTATATATGGACTCTACTATCTTGAGGAATTTCCCATCTATTCCCATTTTTGTAGTGTTTTGAGCATGAATGGGTGTTGGATTTTGTCAAAGGCTTTCTCTGCATCTATTGAGATAATCATGTGGTTTTTGGCTTTGCTTTTATTGATGTGGTGAATGACATTGATTGACTTATATATATTGAACCAGCCTTGCATTCCTGGGATAAATCCCACTTGGTCATGATGAACAATCTTTTGCATATACTGTTATATCTGGTTGGCCAGGATCTTGTTTAATGTTTTGACATTTTTGTTCATCAGAGATATTGGTCTGTAGTTTTCCTTTTTTGTTGTATCCCTATCTACTTGTGGTATCAGAGTGATGTTGGTTTCATAGAACGTGGAAGGAAGTGCTCCTGTTTCTTCGATCTTGTGGAAGAGCTTTAGAAGTATAGGTATTAGCTATTTTCTGAAGGTGTTTTAGAATTCGTTTGTGAAGCCATCTGGTCCAGAACTTTTGTTGTTGGGAAGACTCTTAATAACCGTTTCAATTTCTTTGTCAATGATTGGTGCATTTAGGTTTTGTAGCTCTTCTTGGTTCAGTTTTGGAAAGGTACATGTTTCTAGGAATTCTCCCATTTCTTCCAGATTCTCTAGCTTGATGGCATATAGCTCTTCGTAGAAGTCTTTCATGATTTTCTGTATTTCTGTGGTGTCCGTTGTGATACCTCCTCTATCATTTACAAATCTATTTATTTGGGTCTTCTCCCTTTTTTTTAGTGAGTCTAGCTAGGGGTTTGTCAATCTTGTTTAATTTTTCAAAGAACCAACATTTGGCTTCATTGATCTTTTGTATGGTTCTCTTATTTTTGATGTTTATTTCTGCTCTAATTTTAGTTATTTCCGTCCTTCTGGTTGCTTTAGGGTCCCTTTATTCTTCTTTCTCTAAGTCCTTAAGTCATGCAGTAAGGTCGTTTATTTGAGCTTTTTCTTGTTCTCTAATGTGTGATTGTATGGCTATGAGTTTCACTCTCAATACTGCTTTAGCTGTATCCCAAATATTTTGACAACTTGTATCTTTGTTTTCATTTGTTTCCAGGAACATTTGAATTTGTTGGTTGAGTGCCTCTCTGACCCAGCGGTTCTTAAGCAGTATGTTGCTGAGTTTCCAAAGTTTGTGACTTTTAGTCATTTTCTGTTTGTTGTTGAATGTTACCTTTATTCCACTGTGGTCTGAAAAGATACTTGGGATGATTTCAATGCTCTTGAATTTGTTGATACTGTCTTTGTGGCCTAATAATGTGGTCTATTCTTGAGGATGTGCTGTGTGGATTTGAAAAGAATGTGTATTCCATTTTGAGGGGGTGAAGGACTCTGAAAATGTCCAGAAGGTCTTGTCTGTCCATCTCTTCATTTAATTCTCTTGTTTCTTTGTTTATTCTTTACATCGTTGATCTGTCTAAGTGTGAAAGTGGGGTGTTGAAATCTCCCACGATTATTGTATTACTATTGATGTATTTTTGTAGTTCTTTTAGTAGGTGTTTGATGTATTTAGATGGGTCCTCATTGGGTGTATAGATGTTAATAATTGTTTAAACTTCTTAATTGATTTATCCTCTAATCATTATGTAATGGCCTTGCCTATATTTTATTACTTATTTAATTTAAAGTCTATGATGTCAGAGATGAGAATGACTTTTCCTGCCTTTTTTTGTGGTCGACTAGCCTGTATGATAGTTTTCCATCCTTTCACTTTAAGTCTGTGTTTGTCTTGTTGGGTCAGGTGGGGTTCTTGCAAGCAGCATATATTTGGGTTGTCTTTTCTGATCCTTCCTCCCACTCTGTGCCTTTCAATGGGTGAATTTAATCCATTGACACTTATTGATATTATGGATTGAATGCATTGTAGTGCCATTATTCAACAATTATTTATTTGCTCTGATATATGACAAGTATTATAGTGATGTTCTTGTTTATAAGAGGTCTTTTAGTACCTCTTTCAGGGCAGGCTTGGTGATGGTTGCCTCATTAAATTGTTGTGTGTCTGAGGAGGTTTTGATCCCTCCATCTATTTTGAATGAAAGTCTAGCAGGACATGTTATCCTTGGTTGAAACCCTTTTTCTTTGAGGACTCGATAGATATTTTGCCATTCTCTTCTGGCTTTTCAAATTTGAGTGGAGAAATCTGCTGATAGTCTTATGGGTTTTCTTCCCCTGTATGTGACTTTGTTTTTCTCTTCCAGCCTTTAGGATCCTTTCTTTATCCTTGCTTCTTTTCACTTAACTATGATGTGTCTTGGTCTTCAGGTCTGGGTTGATTTTCTTTGGGACTCTCTGGGCCTCCTGAATCTTAATGTCACTTCTGTTGTTTAGGTCTGGGGAGTTTTCTTCCACTGTTTCCTCTAGAATATTTACTTCCCCTTCCTCTCTTTCTTCCTCTGGTATGCCAATTATACAAATGTTACTTCTTTTGAGATCTTCCCATGTGTCTCTGTTGTTGTTTTCAGTGTCTCTCTATCACTTTTTGAGCTCTTTTACCTCTTTCTTAGTTTTCCCTAGCTCATCCTCTGTCTGGCTAATTCTGTTTTCTGCTTCTGTTAATCTGCTTTCCCTTCCCTCAGCTTCTTTCTTTAATTATTATGAGAGGGGAGAAATTGATTGAATGTCTCAATCCTTATAATGTACAGGCCATAGTCTGAGTCTTTGATATGTTGACTCTCTTAAAAGCTTAGACCAGGGAGAACAGAAGCAACCAGTAGCACAAATATATACAAATAATGTCAAAGGACATAAATTATGGTGATGTTGTGTATGATACAGCAAAACCTAACAAAGGGATTTTTCAAAGTTAACCCAACTACCAAATAATGTGATTACAGCAATAACTATCAATTGCCTTCTTCAACCCTAAGATAGCAGGAACATCCCGCTTCCTCTATCGAACCTCTATTTCCCACAGTCCTGGAACCTCTAGGGTGGGGCTCACTTTCTTGCATGCTTCTCTCAATTCATACCAAATAATATTGCATCTACTGATCCCAACCTAATCAGCGCAACAAGTACCACCTCGGTATGCTTTACTTCAGATTGTGTCCAGAGACATCAGGCATGGAATGTCAACCCTTCAGCCTCATTACACGTGTGAGACCTTTCTTTTCATAGTATTCTCTAATTCGACTCCAGGCGGTTCACTTTCCAACAAAGTCCCAAAATCTAGATATAGACCAGGTCCCATGAGATAGGGCATATGTTCACATATATCCATAAATCAGGGCAAACTATATACCTGAAAGTAAAATTACACAATAGTCTGAAATAGTCCCTATTCTCACCTGCTCTATTCCTTCTTTCTGGTTCATATTTATTAAACATTTTGTCTTACTGTAAACATCTTACTGCTTTTCAGCCAACAAGTTGCATATGGTACTATGATTCCATCATGACTTCCCTGGGCAGAAGACCTCACCTGTGTGTCCCAGGAACCTCATCTCTCCAGAGCCCAACCCAACTGGGGAGGAATAGAAACAGACTGGGAGTATGGATCAACTTGACAATGTCCATGTCTAGCAGAGAAGCAATTACAGAAGTCAGAAGTCCCACCTTCTGCACCCCAAAAAGAACTTTGGTCCATACTCCCAAAAGGGTAAAGAATGGGGGAAGATAAACAGAGGGCTCTGAACTCCAGTTCCACCAGGACTAGAATTGTTTGTCACCAGGAATCTTGTTTTTATACCACCACTGAAAGGAAAGCAAGTCTGGTAAACACCAAAGGAAGTCAGGCACAGTTTCCCTTATCTGAGAGAGAAAAGTAAAAACACTCAAATGTAAGAATAGGTGTAGGTATGACTTTAAAAAAGAAGTGAAGACAGAACCAAAAGAAAAAAAGAAGGGCAGATAGATAGCTATAAAAATCAGCCAATTTTTATGACCTTGGAAGAACTACTGCAGTTTCCAATGGAAGGAATGGAGACATAAAACTTTGGTGGTGGGAACTGTATGGAAATATGACCCTATTGTCTTATAATTTTGTAAATCTATATTAAATCACTAGCAAAATTAATTTTAAAATATCTTCAAAATATATATCATTAAGGTAATATTGGTTTATAAGGCTGTATGTTTGTTTGTTTGTTTTAATATATATAAAATGGAAGCATTGACAAGACCATAGGATAAGAAGGGTACAATTCCACACAATTCCCAACACCAGAACTCCATATCCAACTTCACCCCACCCCTTGATAGCTTTCCTATTCTTTAACCCTCTGGGAGTATAGACCCGGGGTCATTATGAGTTGCAGAAGGTAGAAGGTCTGGCTTCTGTAATTTGGTGGTGAGAATTGTGTGGAGTTGTACCCCTCTTATCCTACTGTTTGTTAATGTCTCCTTTTTTAAATAAATAATTTTTTAATGCACACCTCTTTTTGATGGGACACCACACCACACCCACCACAAAAGTACCAATATTAGGGAAGTAATATTCTGGTTTTTACTTGTTATTAATAGTATGTTACAAGATTGTAGGATTGCAATGTATAGTCCCACACCATAGCCACCACCAAAGTTTTGTATCACACCCTCCCAAAGATAGCCACTATAGTTCACACAAAACGTTCAGTTAGTTTGCTTGCTTCGGTTTGTTTGTTTGTTTTCGTTTTGGCATGTTCCTGTGAATCAGAGCTCTAGATTCCACATGAGTGAAACCATCTGGTAGTTGTCTTTCATCTCTATAGGCTTTAGTATTCTCTTCCTTATTTACTGGGTGAAAAAACGGGGCTCAGAGAGCTCAAGCAACTTGAGTATGGCTGTAGAGCTGACAGCAAAAGAATAAGGATTCCAACCTAGATGGCCTGACTCCATTTCCATATTTTCTATACTTTGCAAATTTACAACAATGAGCACGTATTTTCTTTATTTTTTAATCCCGTAGCATTCATCATGTATAGAAATAATTTTGTCATTATATCGTTAACTATAGTTAATTACTATTTCTATTCATCATTTGTATGTCACCTCAGTTAGACTGTTGAGAGCCTGTGTCTCAGGGAGTGTCATGTTTTAATGCATATTAGAGCTGCTCCATGAATACTTCTTAAATTAATGGACAATAGGGAGAAAAATGTGAGAATGTGAGGCAAAACAACCACCACTAAAAGAAAAGAGAGAGAGAGAGAAAGAGAGAGAGAGAGAAAGGACTGGGGGTAATGAGAAAGAGAGAGAGATGAGGAAGAGAATGGGAGAGGCACATAGGACCACCATAGAGAAACAAACATATAACAAATAAAGCAGGATAATTAAGAAAGGACACTTTGGATACAGAACCTTATTTAAGTGAACTTGTAAATGGAAACCAAAGCTAAAACGCAGTAACAAAGAGGAGCATCTCAGGTAAGAAAGGAGGGTTTTTTTTTTAAAGATATGGTGCTTTAACATGTTTAAATAGAAAAATTGTTCCGAAGTACCTTATGAGAGGGAGAAGTACTAAAATTGCTTTTCTGGCAAAGCCTGTCCCTTCATAACAATTATCCTAAGATACTTGAGATCTCATCTCCATAAATTCAATAGGCAATTGGGGCCACTTTCTCTTTGGAGGCCAGATGCAGAAACAGAAATTACAGTCATTTCCTATATTGCAGAAATTAGCTGGCCAGTTGAAAGCCACCTGCACACATTAATTCACATCATCAGAGGTTGGCATCTAGAAGATTCAGTGGCCTGTCTTCTCTGCCACATACTTCACCCATGTGGAGGCAGGCCAACCTCAGATAACCAAAGGTGAAGTTTAGAGTTCATGTCCTCCCAAATTGGGACGTGGTTCTCTATTTGTGGTTCCTGCTCTTTTGGTTATTAAAGAATATAATTTTTTTCATCAGAACACACATGCATATGGTTCAACATAAAATAATATTGAGACATGTTGGGGTAGCAAAAACAAGAGTTTCCTATCCCACCCCACTGCCTTCACAAGAAACAGCAGTTTGCTATGGTTTTAACTGTTTCTTCTGATTTCTACAGTATAGGATCTGATAATGTCGCTAAAGAGATTTACTTAACAATTTTAGTTGTTGTCTATTGATTTTTTAATAGTCATTAAGAATTTAACTTTAGGGGTCAGGCAGTGCCGCATCTGGTTGAGTGTACATGTTACAATGCACAAGGACCTGGCTTGGGGCACCTGGTTCCCACCTGCAGGGGGAAAGCTTTACAAGTGTTAAAGCAGTGCTGCAGGTGTCTCTCTGTCACTCTTACTTTCTATCACTCCCTTCCCTCTCCATTCCTGGCTGTCTCTATCCAATAAATACATAAAGATTTTAAAAAATAAAAATAAAAAATAAACTTTAAAAAAAGAATTGAACTTTCTTCTCTTTTTTTATTTGTTTTGTTTTTGTTTTACCAGAACACCACTGAACTCTGGCTTATGGTAGTGCAGGGGGATTGAACCTGGGACTTTGGAGCCTCAAACATGAGAGTCTATTTATTTACATGACCATTATACTATCTACCCCTCAGACCAAGAATCTAACATTCTATTTTTTAAAGTTATTTATTCATTTGATAAGACAGAGGGAAATTTAGAGGAAAAGGAGAGAGAGAGAGAGAGAGGGAGAGAGAGAGAGAGAGAAACACCTGTAGTATTGCTTCATCACTCATGAAGCTTTCCTCCTGAAGGTGGGGATCAGGGCCTTGAACCCAGGTCCTTGTGCACTGTAATGTGTGTGCTTAACCAGGCGCACTACTGCCCGGCCCCAGAATTTAACTTTCTTATACCCCTCCCCAACCCCATATCTTTCCATCACAATTCTCAACAAGTTATACTTAGCATATGACTCAGGAATTTCACTCTAGAACAAACTCCAGATAACTCAGATATGTCACACAAAACCATATACACCAGGAATAATAGCAGCATTGTTCATAATAGCCCAAAGCAGAAAGAACCCAAATGTTCACCAATTGATAAGTAGATAAACAGAATGCAATGCTCTGGAATATTATTCAGTCATAATAAGGAATGAAGTATTGACATGTGCTATAGCATATGTAAATCTTGGAAAATAGAATGCTAAGTGAAGGAGGCTAGACACAAAAGACCACACAGTGTCGAATTTAATGTATATGAAATACTCAGAGTAAGTGAACGCACAAAGAAAGAATACAGATCAGTCACAGGGCCGGGTGGTGGTGCAACAGTTTCAGCACACATGTTCCATTGATCAAGGATCTGGGTTCAAGCCCCCAGTCCCCACTTGCAAGGGGAAAGCTTTGCAAGTGGTGAAACAGTACTGCAGGTGTCTCTCTTACTCTCTCCCTCTCTGTCTCTGTATCTATCCAATGAATAAATAGATATTTTTTAAAAAATAGATTAGTCACTGCCAAAGTCTGGAGAGATGGGGGATACACCACTTACCCCCCAAAAATTATTTTTACATCAAGCATGGGTGTTGAACTTTGTCAAATTATTTTCAATAGTAATTGATAGGGTCATGCAATTTTTCTCCTTTAATTTGTTGATATGAAAAACTACACTGATTATATAGTCTTGACCCAGTCTATAATAAATTGTACCTAATTGTGATTTATAGCTGATTAGATTTGCAAGAATTTAGTGGAGAAAATATACAATTAATTTTGTAAGAGCTACTGATCAATGATTTTACATTTTCCAGGCTGCTTTTATCTGGTTTTGTTATTAAAGTACTGTGGGCTTCATAAAATGAATTGGCCAGTATACTGTCCTCATCTACTTTTTGAAATAGATTGTATGGCAAATTGGTGAATTTAGTAAAATTCGCCAGTGAAATGATCATGACTAGAGATTTCTTCATAAATGCTTTCAAAGTATGGATTTTCAATTTCTTTAATAGTCTAGTTATAGAGGGGGCCAAACAGTGGCACAGATAATACTAGCCACAAAGACCCAGATTCAAGTCCTCTGACCTCAGCCTACAAAGAGGAAGCTTCACAAGTGGTGAAGCAGGTCTACAGGTATCACTCTTTCTCTCTCCTTCTCTATCTCCCCCTCCCCTTTAAATTTCTTTCTATCCTATCTTTAAAAAAAAAAAAGGAACATCAATATGGATGACCAGTCAACACCCATGTTCAGCGGGGAAGCAATTCCAGAAGCCAGACTTTCCACCTTCTGCATCCCACAGTGACCTTGGATCCATATTCCCAGAGGGATAAAGAATGTGAAAGCTATCAGGGGAGGGTGTGGGATTCGGAGTTCTGGTGGTGGGAATTGTGTGGAGTTGTACCCCTCTTATCCTATGATTTTTTCAGTGTTTACTTTTTTATAAATAAATTAAAAGGGGTGGGAGAAAGCAACATATACTCAGAGCTATGGTCTATGCATTAAAAAGTCTAAGACATTCAATCCATATTTCCCCTCTCATATAAGTTGAATAGTGATTTGTGAGACTATAAGTTAATAGGAGTGTATATTAACACCATTCCCATGACCTAAGGTCTGTGTCCCACTCATTCCTCCCCACCCCACCCCCAGTGAAGCTGAACATCTACCCTCACCCTCCACCCAGATATCTTTACTGCAAACCACCCCCCCCCAACAGCTCTTTTGTCTCCCTAAGGCTTTTTGGTTTTGTGGTGGTTGTTTTTTGAGGGGGGTCACTTACATTGTCAATTTAAAATCATTCTTTGCTACTTGAAGTGTTTATTACTATAAATTTTCCTCAACAAGAGTTCTGTAAAGATCCATGTTAATATCTTTTTCTTGTTCATTTTGAAATAGTGTGGCTTCTATGAGATTCTTACTTTAATGGCGCCCTCTTCTGTCAGCATAGAAAAGTCCAGATACTCAGGAAACCTGTGTTACTGTTTTTTATGGTGGAGAGAGCTCAGGTGGTCTCTGATTTTGTTCTCTCTTGCTGTGTTGGCCCTAAGTCCTTCTCTTTTTCTTCTTTGCTCCTTTACCAGTCAATTTCCATATTCTCTATATGTTTTTACTCTTATTTTCCTTCCAGAAGCTATGTTTGAAACCCTTCAAATCACACATGCCTATAGTGTACACTCTTTTCCACCAAAACACTATTTTCAAATTTAGGGTGAACTTGCTGACTTTGGTGTTTTAAGTAAATTCTTTCTGCTTTCCCCTTGGGACTTCTCAACTACCCTTGCTTCCCCAAAGCCTTGGATAAAGACAGGTGAAATATGTATTCTCATTTACTTGGTCTTATTTCAAAGATGAGCAGTTCTTTCTCTTCCATTTATGCTGAAGACATGATTGCACATCATTTTCCTTTTTCCTCCTGTTCTGTATTGCTTTTGGAGTAAGTGTTGGGATTCATTTAAATTAATGCTATGTTGCTGTCAGTAGCTAAGATATTCCCCATGTTGCAGAATTCTAATAAAAGACATATGTTCTTATGGTGACTGCAAGTACTCCTTGGTAGAGAGATGTCTTGATTTATTTAAAAGTTGACAGCAAGCTTTTTTTTAGAAAATGGGAGGAATGGTGTAGAATTTTCCAGGTCTCAAGTAATATATTCTATTTTTGTTCTCAATGTTTCATTTAGAAAACAACCCCCTCCTCTTCTCCAAACCACCAGCCCAATATAGAAAATGTCAAGTTTCTAGCCTATAAACTATTTTAGTTTTTATCTCCAGCATAGCCTGCATTTCAAGAACGAACTATAGTAAGCTTGTCATTTCTAACAAAGACTATTTGATATAAAAAAGGGATATAAAAAATCCAAGAGTTTCTTCAACAATTCATCTTCTTTTTGTTTTTATTAGCAATTTCATATTGATTTACAAAATTATGGATAACAGGGGCATAATTCCACACCATTCCCACCACCACCAGAGTTCTTTGTCCCCAGTCTCTCCACTGGAAACTGCAGTCGTTCTCCCAAGGTCACAGATGTGGGTTAACTATTATTTCTATGACTATCTGTCTATATATATATATATATATATATATATATATATACCCATTTTTCCTATAGTCTTGCCTTCTCTTTCTTTCTAAGTCACAGCTACATCTATCACAACTTTCAAATGTCCATCTTTATTCCTCTTTCCTCTCTGTATTTTGATGGAATTGGAGTTCAGAGCACTCTAGCCATCTTCCCCTAACATCTCTCCTGTTCTGGGAGTATGGACCAAAGTTCTCCATGGGTTGCAGCAGGTTGGGATTCTGACTTTTGCAATTGATTCTCTGCTGTCGGGTTGCATCGTTGGAGAGAGAAGAGACCGGGAACTCGTGGTGGCATGGTAATACAACACTTTATTAATGCAGACGCTCCAGTTGGGTGTGAGCACAGCGGGTTTAGGCCACATGGAGCTAGCAAAATGGCCACCTCCCGCTATGCACACCAGCCCTTCTCCTGGTCTTCTCCAGGTCATGATGCAGAAGATAAAAAGGAGAGAGAGCGGAAACAGGAGTGACTTTTATAGGAGAATCCAGAAGTGGCAAGTCAGGAACGGGATTGGCTAGAAAAGGGGGTGGAGAAAACAAGGCACTCTGGGAAGGTAGAAAGCTTCCATAGCAATGGTTGCTAGGTTTTAGCTCGTGCGGGAATGGGTGATACCCTGAGGGGGTAATGTGGTGGCAGAGGAGTAATTTTTAAAACAAGGTAGAAGATTTATATGTAAATAATAATACTCGCATGGAAATATGGTGGTTTGTGAGTCCTGCTTAACTCAACCACATCTGTACAATATCCCAACACTCCGCTAGATATGAGCATTAGCAGGTCAATTCCTACATCCAGCCTGTTTCTATTCCTCCCCAGTAGGGTTGGGTCCTGGAGAGGTGAGGTTCCAGGATACAATGGTGAGGTCATCTGCCCAAGGAAGTCAGGATGAAATCATGTAGTGTCTACAAGTTGGTGGCTGGAAGGAGGCAAGATATGAAGTAGGGAAAATTTTTCAATAAACAGGAACCAAAAAGTAGAAGTAGAGTAGATGAGACTAGAGGTCTTGGGGTGGAAAGAAACCAGAAAGTCTATTTTAGGTATGTTCCTAAGGACCCATGACTTCAATAATTTTTGCCTAAGCTTGATAGCTAACATGCAGGTGGACGAAAAATATTGTCTGGGAAGATCGTGTCAGAGATGAAACTAGAACTAGAAAGCTGGATTAGGGCAGAAAGTAGCTCCCAAATTTGAAGAAAGTATATAAATACAATTAACTGTTTACCCCATCAATCTGACCCAGGGCCCATATATATTCACATTTAGCACAGGAGGCTGTGCAGCCCCTGAGTCCCTGTCAGTCCAAGCTCACAGTTTACAGTTACAGCTGAGTAGTATTCCACTGTGTCTGTATACCACAGTTTTTTAGCCAATTATCTGTCATTGGACAGCTGGATTTCCTATTACAAAGTGTGCTGTGTACATAGATATACATAGGTCTCTTCTGATAGGTGTCTGTTTCCTGGTATATCCCCAGGAGAAATTTTGCTGGGTCATAAGGTAAATCCATTTCTAGTGTTCTGAGAAATCTCCAGACTGTATTCCACAAGTGATGGACAAATTTACACTCCCACCAGCAGTGCAAAAGTGTCCATTTCTCCCCTCCAACCGGGGGCACACAGTACCTGCACTACAAATCCACTGCTCCTGGAGGCTATTTTTCCCCTTTTGTTGTCATTGTTTATAGTCGTCATTGTTGAATAGGATACAGAGAAATTGAGAGAGAAGGGGGAGACAGACGGGGAGAGAAAGACACCTGCAGACCTGCTTCACCGCCTGTGAAATGACTCCCCTGCAGGTGGGGAGCCGGGGGCTCAAACCAGGATCCTTATGCCAGTCCTTGTGCTTGCGCCATGTGTGCTTAGCCTGCTGTGCCACCTCTTAGCCATCTATTACTGCCTTTTCTAATGTATGACATTCTCACAAGTGTAAAGCTGAATCTGTAGTCTTTACTTTTCTCTAATAATCTTTGACTTCGAGGGTCTTCTCATGTGTCTGTTGGCCCTCTGGATCTCTTCTCGGTGAAGTTTCTGTCTATATCCTTACTCCATTTTCTAATGGTTTTTTTTTTTGCGGGGGTACTGAGTTTACTGAGCTCTTTATGTATTTTGGTTATTAGGCTTTTAGCTGAAGTATTATGTATAAAGATCTCTCACCTTGTAGTGTCTTTCTGTTTGGGTGATAGTATCTTTTGCTGTGCAAAAGATTTTCAGTTTTTTTAATATTTTATTTATTTATTTCCTTTTGTTGCCCTTGTTGTTTCATTGTTGTAGTTATTGCTGTTATTGATGTCGTCGTTGTTAGATAGGACAGAGAGAAATGGAGAGAGGAGGGGAAGACAGAGAGGGGGAGAGAAAGATAGACACCTGCAGACCTGCTTCACCGCCTGTGAAGTGACTCCTCTGCAGGTGGGGAGCCGGGGGCTCGAACCGGGATCCTTACTCTGGTCCTTGTGCTTTGTGCCACGTGCACTTAACTAGCTGCGCTACCACCCAACTCCTGATTTTCAGCTTTTATCTATTTATTTTTGTTTTTATTTTCTTTGTTGCTGGATTTGAATATTTTAATTCTTTTTTGAAGCATAGGTCATGAAGTGTTCTGTCACTGTTCTCTTCTTTGTATTTAATGGTTTCTGGTCTAATATCCATGTCCTTGATCCACTTGGAGTTGACTTTTGTACATGGTAATATGTGGTGGTCCAATTTTATTTGCTTGCATGTTTCAATCTAATTTTTCTAACACTATGTGTTGAAGAGACTGTCCTTTCTCCATTTAATGTTTTAGAGCCCCTTATCAAAAATTAGTTGTCCATAGGTATGAGGGCTTTTTATTCTATTCCACTGGTCTGTGTGTTTATTTTGGTTCCAGTATCAGGCAGTTTTGAATACAGTAGCTTTGTAGTATAGCCTGAGATCAAGAAGCCTCCAGTTTTTTTTTTCTTCACAAAATTGCTTTTGCAAGCCTGGGGGCTTTATGGTTCCAGATAATTTTTGTAGCTTTTGTTCTGTTCCTTTAACAAAACATTATGGTACATAGATGGGGATGGCATTAAATCTGTATAGGTAGGATAGTCATTTTAATGATGTTAATTCTACTGATCCAAATGTATGGGATATATTTCCATTTATTTGTCTCTCTTTCTATTTCCTTGAAAGGTGACTCATAGTTTTCAGAAAGTTTCATTTCTCTTTTTTTTTCCTGCTATAGAAAAGAGACTGATTTTTGATGTTTCTCCTTCTTCTTCTTCTTCTTCTTCTTCTTCTTCTTCTTCATCATCATCATCTCCTCCTCCTCCTCCTCCTCTTTCTTCATTATTATCTTTATTGGTTACAGACAGCCAGAAATTGAGAGGGAAGAGAATACTAGAGAGAGAGACAGAGAGAAACTTGCAGCGTTGTTTTTACCACTCACAAAGCATTCCCTCTCCAAGTGAGGACCAGGGGCTTGAACCCAGGTCCTTGAGCATTGTAACATGTGTACCCAACCAGGTGCACCACCATGCAGCCCCAGATGTTTTCTTCTTCTAGTATAGTGTTTGCATAGAAGAATGCCATTGATTTTGTTACTTGTCACTACTAGATTGTTCAATAATTTCCAGGAGTTCTCTACTAGATTCCTTCGGGTGTGTGTGTGTGTGTGTGTGTGTGTGTGTGTGTGTGTGTGTGTGTGTGTGTGTGTGTGTGTTATACCATCTGCAAATTGTAACTTCTTTTCCAATGTGAAACCCTTCAGTTTTTTTCTCTTGCCTAGTTCCTATGGCTAGGCTCTCCATTGCGATGTTGAATAGTAATTGAGATAATGTACCTGACCAAAGAGGAATAGCTTTCAGTTTTTCACCATTGACTGTCATGATGAGCCCATTGGCCATATACAGATTCAGTGAGTTTGAGGACTTTCCTTTATCCCCACTCATTTTAGTGTTTTGATCATGAAAGGATGCTGGAACTTGTCAAAGGCTGTCTCTCTTCCAAAGGGCCTATGGCTATACTACGTTTTTGTTGTTGTTGTTTTTTCCCTGATTCTGAAATCTGATATGCAGGTGGATCCAAGTTATTGTCTGGGGAGATGATGTCATGGCTGCAAAAAGGACCAGAAAGCTGAATAAGGGAAGAAAGTAGCTCCCTAATGTGGAAAAGGTGTATAGATATTGTTGACTGTAAACCCCATCGATTTGATGTGACCTGCGGCCTATATTCAACTTAGGAGCCTATGTAACCTCTGCATCCCTTTAGATCTGAGCTCACATTCTGTGGTCATGAGTAGGAACATTCCAAGCTGCCCCATTATCGACCCATCTTCCTCAGGTGTAGCACAGAGTATGTTGTCCATCCTCCCTTCAGAGGATGGAACATTCTCTACCACTGTTGATCCAAGTTGAGGGGAAGCTCCTATGGGGGCCTACAAAGGGGTCTATTTTGTTGTTCCTGATAGAAATTACCGGTACCAATGGAGAGAGGGATTTATTAGAGGTCTAGGCCCATCATGTCTGTTTGGGAATCTCAGAACTCCCTCATTAGTCACCCTTCCCTAAGGTTGTGTGGCTAAAGAAACACTGAATGGAATTTCCAAAGTCCCCACACTCTCTTTGCATTAGACCTTGGTGGTTTCTCACACAAGACCAGCAATATCTTTACACTACATGTCTGTGCATATATTGCCCTGGTAATTGTAGTACAAATACTGATAATTTAATATCCTAATATTTTTATAATGTGTTCCAGTTTAATTAGCAGACCTCATAGATATGAAATTTATAAATTAATTATATTTAAGATTATTTGAATAATTATTTGAATAATTGATTATTTGAATAATAATTATTATTTATTGCCTCCAGGGGCTCAGTGCTGCCACTACAAATCCACTGCTCCTTGTTGCCATTTTTTCTATTTTATTAGATAGGACAGAGAGAAATTGAGAAGAGAGGAGAGAGAGAGAGACCTACAGACCTGCTTCACCACTAGGGAAGTGGAACCCCCTACAGGTGGGGAGCAGGGGCTCAAACCTGGATCGTTATTCTTAGTACTATGTGTGCCACTGCCCAGCCCCAATTATTTAAATTATTTGTAAAATAATTCTATTTCTATTTTCTATTATACATAGAAAAGTACAAAAAATGCCTTAAAAAGTCACCTGTGGTCCAGCAGGTGACTCTGTGGGTCAAATATAAAACTAGCTATTGTGGATAATGCAGCTATGGACATGGGTGTGCATATATTCCTTTGAATTAGTGATATTATCTCTTTTGGATAAATGCCGGAGGGTTGGGCAGTAGTGCATCAGGTTAAGTGCACATCGCGCAAAGCGCAAGGACCAGCATAAGGATCCCAATTCAAGCCCCTGGCTCCCCACCTGCAGGGGAGTCACTTCACAAACAGTATAGCAGGTCTGCAGGTGTTTATCTTTTTCTCCCCCTCTCTGTCTCTGTCCTATCCAACAATTACTACAATAATAACTACAAAAACAATAAAAGCAACAAGGGCAGCAAAAGGGAAATATATATATTAAAAAAAGATAAATGCCTAGGAGTGGACTTGCTGGGTCATAAGGTATTTCCATCTGTATTTGCTTAAGGATTCTCCATACTGTTCTCCATAATGGTTGTGCCATTTTGCATTCCCACCAGCAGTGTATTCGAGTTCCTTCTTCTCCACATCCTTTCCAACATTTATCCTCTCCTGTTTTGTTAATGAAGGCCATTCTTACAAGTGTGAGGTGGTATCTCAATTTGGTTTTAATTTGCATTTCTCTGATGATGAGTGAATTAGAGCATTTCTGCATATGTCTGTGGGTCATGCGTATCTCTTCTTTGGAGAACTGTCTATGCATGTCTTCTGCTCATTTTTTATTGGGTTCTTCTCTTTCTTTTTGTTGAGCTGTATGAGTTCTTTAGATGTTTGATATCAAGTGCTTTTCTGAAGTGTGATGTGCAGACATATTTTCCCATTTGCTGGGTTTCCTGTTTATCTTTATGGAGTTTTCTTTTGATGTATGGAAGCTTTTTAATTTGATATAGTCCCATTTGTTCAATCTTGCTTTTGTTTCCATTGCCCATGGGGTGAAGTCTCCAAATGTGTCTTTAGTGTTAATGTAATGAAATGCTTCACCAATACGTTCTTCTATGTATTTTATATTTTCAGGTCTGATATCCAGATATGTCGGGCTAGTATCGTGAGAGAGATGACCCAGGAACCAAGCTTGTGGTGGCAAGACAATTCAAATCTTTATTCATCAGTGCTTCCCAGAGTCAGGCTGTAGCACATCTGGTTAAGCCACGTGGTGCTAACCGCAACAGCCTCTCCGTCTGCACACCCACCCTCTTCCAGCTCGGGACACAGAAGAGACAAGACAGAAATGGAAGTGGCTCAACAATACCATACATGGTTAGGCAAGGGGGTAGAGAAAGGCAAAGGGGGATGGGAATGCTGTGGACCTCCCCAGCAACTGTTGCTAGGGGTTCAACTGGTAGGATTAGCAATACCCTGAAGGGATATCAGAAGGAGACCTTTAGTCATTTGTAAGACAAAGCAGAAGATTGATATGTAGATAATAAAGGGACAGGCCATAGTAGCAGGGAGCAGGGTGGAGCAGGCTTAAGTCTTTAAGGAATGTTGGGCTCCAACAGGAAGATGCAGGATGTTTTTGTG
Source organism: Erinaceus europaeus (assembly GCF_950295315.1). Classification (NCBI taxonomy): domain Eukaryota; kingdom Metazoa; phylum Chordata; class Mammalia; order Eulipotyphla; family Erinaceidae; genus Erinaceus; species Erinaceus europaeus. The sequence goes on from NC_080185.1 coordinate 16,837,308, forward strand.
GGGGAGGGAAGACTTACATGACCACCAACCTTTTGAGGTTCATGTGTCCCCCTTTTTGCTCAACCCCTCCATAGAGAGAGAGACTTACCAGGTGAACTCACCTCTCAGGTCAAGTTCTGCCAGGCTCCACCACAACCCCACAACCTCCCTGCACAGATCTTTGATCCATTTTGAGTTAGTTTGGTGTATGGTGTTAATTGGTAGTCTAGTTTCATTTCTCTACATGTGGCTGTCCAATTCTGGCAACACCATTTGTTAAAGAGACTTTATTTTGCCCAATGGGCAGATTTGGCCCCTTTGTCATATATGAGGTCTCTGTAGATGTATGGATTGAGTTCTGGGCTCTCTATCCTATTTCATTGGTTCCTATGACAATTTTTGTCCCAGTACCATACTGTTTTGATTATTACTGCTTTATAGTATAACCTGAAGTCAGGTATTGTGACACCTCCATTTTTCTTCTCTTTTTAGGAGTGTTTTTGCTATTTTTAGTTATTATTGTTATCATTATTATTATTATTTATAAAAAATAAATATTGACTAAACCATAGGATAAGAGGGGTACAACTCCACACAATTCCCACCATCAGAACTCCATATCCCATCCTATCCCTTGATAGTTTTCCTATTCTTTATCCCTCTGGGATTATGGACCCAAGGTCACTGTGGGATGCAGAAGGTGGAAGTTCTGGCTTCTATAATTGCTTCCCCACTGAACATGAGCATTGACTGGTTGATCCATACTCCCAGCTGACTCTCTCTTTCCCTAGTAGGGCAGGGTTCTGGGTAATGGGAGCTCCAGGACACATTGGTGGGGTTGTCTGCCCAGGGAAGTCTGGTTGGCATCATGGTAGCATATGTAACCTGGTGGCTGAAAAGAGAGTTAACATATAAAGCCAAGCAAGTTGTTAACTAATCATGAATCTAAAGGCTGGAGTAGTGCAGATGAAGATTTGGGGGGTCTTCCACTAGATAGCGAGTAAGCATATTTTAGTTATATTCCTGTGGCTGTACTAGTTTTTTTCCCCTGAGCCTGAAATCTGATATGCAGGTGGGTCTTAGTTATTGTCTGAGGAGATGATGTCATGGTTGAGAAAAGGACCAGAAAGCTGGATCTGGGAAGATAGTAGCTCCCAAATATGGGAAAGCTGTATAAATTTGTGGGGGTTTTTTAGAGTTCCACATAAATTTTTTAATAATCTGTTCAATTTCCTTGAAATATGTCATTGGGACTTTAATAGGGATTGCGTTGAATCTATACATTGCTTTTGGCAAAATTGCCAATTTAATGATATTTATTCTCCCAATCCATGAACAAGGAATGTTCTTCCATTTCTTTGTGTCATCCTCTATTTCTTCTAACAATGTCTTATAGTTTTCCTTGAAAAGGTCCTTTACATCCTTTGTTCAATTTATTTCTAGGTATTTGATCTTCTTGGATTCATTTGTAAATGGTATTTCTTCCTTCAGTTTCATTTCTTCTGACCCATCTTTTGCATAAAGAAATGCCACAGATTTATGGGTATTGATTGTGTAGCCTGCAACTTTACTGGATTTATTGATGATTTCAGTAGTTTTTTGGCAGAGTTTCTGAGGTCTTCTAGGTATAACAACATATCATCTAGAAATAATGAGAGTTTGACTTCATCCTTTCCAATCTGGATTCCTTTGATCTCTCTTTCCCTTCTGATTGGGGTTTCAAGGACTTCTAGGACTACGCTCAATAAAAATGGTAAGAGTGGGCACCCTTGTGTAGTTCCTGATTTTAGGGGGAAAGATTTCAATTTTTCCCCATTGACTATGTCATTGGCCTTGGGCTAATCATATATAGCCTTTATCATAATAAGGAATTTTTAAGGAATTTTTCTTCCACTCCCAGTTTCTCAAGGGCCTTTATCATAAATGGGTGTTGCACCTTGTTGAATGCTTTTTCTGCATCAATTGACAAAATCATGTGATTTTTATCTTTATTTTTGCTGATATAGTGGATTATGTTTATTGACTTTTTTAAAAATTTTAATTATAAAATGGAAATATTGACAAGACCATAGGATAAGAGGGGTACATTGCCACACAGTTCCCACCACCAGAACTCCATATCCCATCACCTCCCTTGATAGCTTTCCTTTTCTTTATCCTTCTGGTAGTATGGACCTAGGATCATTATGGGGTACAGAAGGTGGGAGGTCTGGCTTCTGTAATTGCTTCCCTGCTGAACATGGGTATTAACAGGTCAATATATACTCCCAGCATGTTTCTCACTTGCCCTAGTGGGGTAGGGTACTGGGGAGGTGGGGCTCCAGGACACATTGGTGGGGCCGTTTGCCCAAAGAAGTCCGGTTGGCATCATGATAGCATCTGGAACCTGGTGGCAGAGTAATGAAGCATGAGAGCTAACATTCCACACCTGACATTGCTGGATGCAGTCTGAAGTGAAGCATGCTGAGGTAGTACTGGCTGTATTGATTGCAGGTGCAGTATCAGTTAGTATGAATTGGGAGAAACATGCAGGAAAAGTGGGCCTTACCCTAGAGGTTTCAGGACTGGGAGAAATATGGGCTCTATAGAGAAAGAGGAAAGTTCCTACTGTCTTAGGGTTTAATAAGGCAATGGATAGTTAGTTATAGTTATAACCAAATCATTTGGCAATTGGGTTTATTTTGAAAATCCTATTGTTAGGATTTGCTGTAGCATACAAGACCTCATCGTAATTTATGTCCTTTTGTGCTATTTACATATAGCTTTATCTTATAAAAGAATACCACCAGTTGCTTCCGTTCTCCCTGGTCTAAGCTTTTAGGAGATTTAATATTTCAAAGAACAAGTCATTATTAGAAATGTATTAACAATTTGAGCCCACTGTTAAAATTCAATCTAATTACAAATTTGAAGTTTTAAGTGCTTAGATTGAAGGAATATACATACTCAGAGCTATGGTCTATGCATCAGAAAAGTTTGAGACATTCAGTTAATTTTCCCCCTCTCATATAAATTGAATAGGAACTATGTTAAGTAAGCTAAGTCAGAAAGACAAAGATGAGTATGGGATAATCTCACTCATAAACAGTAGCTGAGAAAGAAGAACAGAAAGAGAAACAGAATTTGAGTTTGGAGTAAGGCACCAAAATAAAATTTCTGGGGGTGGGGGTAAGGTAGATGTTCAGCTTCACTGGGGGGAGGGGGAAGAAGGAGACATAGACCTTTGGTGGTGGGAATGGTGTTAATATACATGCCTATTAACTTATAGTCTCACAAATCACTATTCAATTTATATGAGAGGGGAAAATGGATCAAATGTCTCAAACGTTTACTGACTTAAGGATGTTGAACCATCCCTGTTTCTCAGAGATGAATCCCACTTGATCTTGGTGGATTATTCTTTTTTTTTTAATATTTATTTTTTTATTTCCTTTTGTTGCCCTTGTTGTTTTATTGTTGTAGTTATTATCGTTGTTGTCGTTGTTGGATAGGACAGAGAGAAATGGAAAGAGGAGGGGAAGACAGAGAGGAGGAGAGAAAGACACCTGCAGACCTGCTTCACCGCCTGTGAAGCGACTCCCCTGCAGGTGGGGAGCCGGGGTTCGAACCGGGATCCTTATGCCGGTCCTTGTGCTTTGCGCCACCTGCGCTTAACCTGCTGTGCTACATACAGCCCGACTCCCAGATTATTATTTTAATATGTTGCTGTATTTGATTATCCAAGATTTTGTTGAGGATCTTTGCATAAATGTCATCAGGAATATAGGTCTATAGTTTTCTTTTTTGGTGGGGTCCTTTCCTGCTTTAGGAATCAGGGTAATGTTTGCCTCATAGAATGTATTTGAGGGTGTTCCCTTGTCTATTTTCTGGAAGAGTTTGAGGAGGATGGGTGTTAGTTTTTCTTTGGCTATTTTGTAAAATTCCTTAGTATAGCCATCTGGGCCCAGGCTTTTGTTCTTGGGTAGGCTTTTGATTACTGTTTCAATTTCTATACTAATGATTGGCCTGTTATGTTTATCTACTTCCTCTGTGTCAAGGTTGGTAGTGGGTATGACTCTAAGAATGTATCCATTTCTTCTAAATTGTCAAATTTGGTTCCATACAAATGTCTGGAATTCTTGCATAATCTGTTGAATCTGCCTTATCTGCTATAATATCTCCTCTTTCATTTTTGAGTGATTTTACCATATCATTATCTCTTTTTCTCTTGGTGACTGTAGCTAGTGGCTTATCTATTTTAGTTAACCCTTCAAAGAACCAGCTCTTGGTTTCATTAATATTCCTAATAGTCTTCTTCTTTTTTTTTTCTATTTCATTGATTTCTGCTCTGATTTTGACTATTTCCTGTATCCTGCTGACTGCTGGTTCTTTTTGTTGCTCCACTTCTATTTGATTGAGGTGGGTTGTTAGATGGTTTACTAGTGGTTTCTCCTGTTTATTAATGTGGACCTGTATTGCTTTAAACTTCCCTCTCATCACTGCTTTTGCTGCATCCCATAGGGTCTGGTAACTGGTTTCTTCATTTTCATTGGTATTGAGGTAATTCTTAATTTCTTTTTTCATCTCTTCAGTGGCCCATTTATTACTCAGCAGCATACTGTTTAGTCTCCAGGCTTTGGGGAGATTTCTTTCCTTTTTTCGGTTGATTTCTAATTTCATGCCTTCATGGTCTGAGAGGATGCATTTTATAATTTTAATATTTACATGTTTGTTTAGACTGTCTTTGTGGACCATCATATGGTCAATCCTTGTAAATTTTCCATATGTACTTGAAAAGAATGTGTATCCATTACTTTTGGGATGGAAAGTTCTGTGTATATCTATTTGGTCCATTTCATCTAAGTTCGCTATTTATCTATTGATTTTTTTCCAGATATTCTGTCTCTTACTGTGAGTGGTGTGTTGAAATCTCCTGCTATTATTGTGTTGCTACCAATGTCTTCCTTGAGTTCAGTGTTTGTTTTATATATTTGGGTCCTCCTAAGTTTGGGGCATATATATTTATGATGGTTATATCTTCTTGTTGGATTGATACTTTAACCATTATGTAATGTCCTTCTCTATTTTTTATTACTTTCTTTGCCTGAAACTCTATTTTGTCAGAGAACGGGATAGCTGTCCCTGCCATTTTTTTTGTGAGTTATTAGCTTGGAACATCTTGCTCCAACCTCTTATAGTCAGTTTCCTTTTGCCTTTTCTTTGGATGTGTGTTTCCTGAAGACATATAATGGATGGATCCTGTTCTTTAATCCATTTAGCTACTCTAAGTCTTTTGACAAGTGAATTTAGACCATTCACATTTAAGGTGATTATTGATATATGTAGTTTACTTATGTTCATTTTGATTTTTGTTTTGAGTTTATTTTAAATTGGTGAATCTTTGCCCATTTGTTTCTATCTGACCTATTGTGTGGATGAGTTTCTGTGGTAAATTCCTCACGATTTTTCTTGTGTTTTCTGTAAATCTCTGTTCCTTGTTTTGTTTCTGTGGTTACCATGTGTGTAATAATTAGCATTGTGTAACTAGAAAAGTCTTTTTTAAGTTGATCTTGATTAACAAACATTTGATAGGGCTTCTTTGTCTTTTAATTACCTCACCTATTTTTTTGTTGCTCTTGCCTATTTTATTGTGTTCTTGTTTCTAATCTACTGCTGTTGACCTCGCTGAGAACATGTGTTCCTTTGCTTCCTCCTTTCCTGTAAGACTCCATTCCGTATTTCTTGTAAGGTGTGACTGATTGTGGTAAGTTCCTTTAGTTTTTTAGTATTTGGGAATACCTTTATTTCTCCCTCATACTTGGAGGATAATTTTGTAGGATACAAAATTCGGGGCTGAAATTCCCTCTCCTTAGCGCTTTGAATATGTCATTCCACTCTCTCCTTGCCTCTACAGTTTGTGAAGAAAAATCTGATGAGAGTCTGATATTTCTCCCTTTGTATGTAACTTCTTTCCTTTCCCGAGCAGCTTGCAAAACTTTTTCCTTGTCACTGAGTTTTCATAATTTTACAATAATGTGGCTTGTTGTTGGCCATTTTGGTGAACCTGGGTGATCAGTCTGCCCCAAAAATAAGTATGTTATGAGGATTGCCTAGGTGAAGGAAATCTTCAGCTAAAATTTCTCTGAAAATTACCTGTGGAATTTTGACCCACTCTACCTCCTCAGGTATCCCTACAACTCGTATATTTAACCTTTTTATGTAGTCTGCAATTTCACAGAGAGTAGTTTCATTCTTTCTAAATCTTTCCTCTCCCTAATCTTTGAATTGAAAGAGTGGGATAACTGTGTCTTCCAGACTGGAAATTCTTTCTTCTGCATGTGTGAATCTATTTCCTAAGCCTTCTAACTGAGTTTGAACTGCACTAAATGTGTCTTTCAGTCCTTCCAGTTCTGTTTGAAGTTCTTTCATGCTTTGTAGCTTCTTATCAAATTCTGAGTTCCTCTTTTGCATGTCTCAATTCCAAAGTAAAATGCTCGTTCAACTCTTGCTTAAGTTCTTATAGAGGTCTCATAAGCTTTCTATAGTTTGTGTCTGATAGACTTTCTGCATCTGGAATTTCTTGGATTTCATCAGATTGGCTTCTTTCTATTTGTGGCATATTATTTAGCTGTCTGCCTCTTTGTTTTCACATGTATGGTGTTGGTTATTGTTGGCCAGCAGTTGTGCTGTTGTGATCTTTGCTTTCACTTATTTGTATAATCTACAGTGGTGGGTGGGGGGAGAGGTGTTTTGGACTATCTCCTGAGCTATTTGGGTTTTATGTCCTTATCTTAAACTCAGACTGAGAAAAAAACAAAAGCAAACACAAAATAAAAACTCTGAGTCAAAGACTGAGAGGTTTTACGCTCCGATTTCTTTTCTTCTGGAGAGTCTGTTATTATCCATGATGGCGTGGGTCAGTGCAGAGTGCTGTCCACCCAGAACTCTGGTTTCAACTGTGTCTTCCAACCCACTCCCCTGTTTTCCCAACAGCATGCACTGGCATCCACCTGAGGCTATGGATTTTTTTGGCTGTAGATTATACGTCCAATTCGATCTCTTGTTGTGTACAATAGTTGTTTCAGGGAGAGTGAAGGTCTGATCATAGCTACTCCATAAGGCACACCTATCAGAACTCTCTCTCTCTCTTCTCTCTCTCTTTCATTGATAAATGAATCTTATTTAAGAAGACTTATGAAGGGCCAGAGAAATAGCTCATCTTGTTAGAGTACCAAGTTGCAGGTCTGTGCTCCCACATTTCCCAGGTTCAATCTCTAACAACAACTTATGCCAGAATCCTCTCCTTTTTCTTCTCTTAATATCTCTCTGACAGTAAAATAAAGAAAGTCTTGAAAGTGTTTTCTTGAGGGCTTAGTAGTTTACAATATGGTTGTTGACATATGGGCACATCAGTACCCTGTGACCTTCTTCACACTCTCCCAATACCGCCCTCCCTCTCCAGAGTCCTTTGCTTTGGTGCAGTATGCTCTGCCCAGTCCAAGGTTTGCTTTCTGTTTTCTTTTTCAGGAATTCCCTCTTATAAATGAGATCATATGGTATTTGTCTTTCTCTTTTTCACTTATCTCACTTAACATCATACCTTCAACTTCCATCCAGAATGAAGTAAATGAGATTAAAAGTGTGTGAGTGTGTGTGTGTGTGTGTGTGTGTGTGTGTGTGTGAGAGAGAGAGAGAGAGAGAGAGAGAGAGAGAGAGAGAGAGAGAGAGACTGAAGAGAGAACATCACTTTGGCACATGTGCTGCTAAGGATGGAAGTCAGGACCTCATACTTGAGAGTCTAGTGCTTTATCCACTGCACCACTTCCTGGATTACTGGGTCAATTTTAAAATTTATCCACAATGCCACACCTATGGACATATCTTTGATAAGGGGCCCAAAGTATTAAATGGAAGAAGGAGGCTGTCTTCAATAAATGGTGCTGGGAAACCTGGGTTGAAACATGCAGAAGAATAAAACTGAATCACTTTATCTCACCAGAAACAAAAATCAACTCCAAATGGATCAAGGATCTGGATATTAGACCAGAAACTTTCAAACACTTAGTGGAAAACATTGGTGGAACACTTACCCACCTAAACCTCAAGGACATCTTTGATGAAACAAACCCAATTGTAAGGAAGATTAAAGCAGAAACAAACCAATGGGACTACATCAAATTGAAAAGCTTCTGCACAGCCAAAGAAACTATCACACAAGCAAAGAGACCCCTCACAGAATGGGAGAAGATATTCACACGCCATACATCAGACAAGAGACTAATCACCAAAATATACAAAGAGCTCAGCAAACTTAGCACCAAAAAGCAAATGACCCCATCCAAAAATGGGCAGAGGATATGAACAAAACATTCACTTCAGAGGAGATTGAAAAGGCTAACAAACATATGAAAAACTGCACTAGGTCACTGATTGTCAGAGAAATGCAAATTAAGACAACATTGAGATACCACCTCACTCCTGTGAGAATGGCATACATCAAAAAGGACAGCAGCAACAAATGCTGGAGAGGTTATGGGGACAGAGGAACCCTTATGCACTGCTGTTGAGAATGTAAATTGGTCCAGTCTCTGTGGAGAGCAGTCTGGAGAACTCTCACAAGACTAGACATGGACCTTCCATATGACCCAGTAATTCCTCTCCTGGGGATATACCCCAAGGATTCCATAATTCCCAATCAAAAAGATATGTGTACACTTGTGTTCATAGCAGCACAATTAATAATAGCTAAAACCTGGAAGCAACCCAGGTGCCCAACAACAGATGAGTGGCTTAGAAAACTGTGGTATATATACACAATGGAATGCTATGCAGCTATTAAAAACAATGAACCCACCTTATCTGACCCATCTTGGACGGAGCTAGAAGGAATTATGTTAAGTCAGCTAAGTCAGAAAGATTAAGATGAGTATGGGATGATCCCACTCATCAACATAATTTGAGAAAGAAGAACAGAAAGGGAAACTAAAGGCAGGATCTGACTAAATTGAGAGTAGGGCACCAAAATAAAAACCCTGTGGTGAGGGGGAGGGTGGACATTCGGCTTCCTGGGGCAGTGGGGGGGGGGGCAGGGTTGGTGGGTGGAATGGGACACAGTCTTTTGGTGGTGGGAATGGTGGTTATGTACACTCCTATTAAATTGTAGTCATATAAATAACTAATTAATATGAGAGGGGAAAAATTGATTGTATGTCTCAAACTTTTTAAAACACAGACTGAGGCTTTTTAATACATAGGCTGAGTCTTTGATATGTTGACTCTCTCAAAAGCCTAGATCAGGTAGAACAGAAGCAACCGGTGGCACAGCTATATACAAGATGCTGGGTATTATACAGCAAACCCTAACAAAGGGACCTCTCAAAGTAAACCCAGTTACCAAATAATATGATGATAACAATAACCATCCATTGTCTTCTTGAACCCTAAGACAGCAGGAACCTCACATTTCCACTATAGAGCCTATATTTTTCCCAGTCCTGGAACCTTAGGGTGGGGCACACTTTCCTGCATGCTTCTCTCAATTCATATCAAGTAATATTGCATCCGCCAATCACAACCTAATCAATACAACGAGTGCCAGCTCAGCATGCTTCACTTCAGACTGTGTCCAGAGACTTCAGGTGTGGAATGACAACCCTTCAACTTCATTACTCGGGTGACACCATTCCTTTCATAGTATTCTCTAATTCCATTCCAGGTGGTTCACTTCCTAACAAGGTCCCAAAGCCTAGATATAGACCAGGTCCCCTGAGATAGAGCATACGTTCACACGTATCCATAAACTAGGGCAAAATATATACCTGAAAACAGAAGTACACAATTGTCTGCAGTGTGTACCCCCCCAAGACTTCATCTGCACTATTCCAGCCTTCAGGTCCATAATGGTTCAACAATTTGTTTGGCTTTGTATGTTAAATCTCTTTTCAGCCACCAGGTTCCAGACACCCACAGGATGCCGACCAGACTTCCCTGGACAGGCGACCCCACCAATGTGTCCTGGAGCTCCGCTTCCCCAGAGACCCACCCTGCTAGGGAAAGAGAGAGGCAGCCTGGGAGTATGGATCGACCAGTCAATGCCCATGTTCAGTGGGGAAGCAATTACAGAAGCCAGACCTTCCACCTTCTGCATCCCACAATGACCTTGGGTCCATACTCCCAGAAGGATAGAGTGGGAAAGCTATCAGGGCAGGGGATGGGATACAGAGATCTGGTGGTGGGAAGTGTTTGGAGTTGTACTCCTCCTATCCTACAGTTTTGTTACTGTCTCCTTTTTTAAATAGATAAATAAATAAAATTTATCCACAATGATTGATGTTGTCCAAGTGCTGCTCTGGTTCATTCATTTTAACCGTTATATAACACCCCATTGCCTGAAGAACTTCCAGGAGGTGTGCCCATAGAGTAAGAGGGAACAAAACTGATCTCCCCCAAAACAACAGACATCTACAACTATCATACTTAACAAAACTCACCAACCACAGCTGCAACATCTGAAAAAGCAACACAGCCTCAGCCACCAAGTTGCAGATGCTACCATAATGCCATCCTGACTTCCCTGGGCAGATGACCTCACCAGTGTGTCCCAGAATCTCATCTCTCCAGAGCCCTACACCACTAGGGAAAGACATAGCTAATCTGGGGGTATGAATCATCTTGCCAATGCCTATGTCTAGAGGAGAATCAATTACAGAAGCCAGAATTCCAACCCTCTGTACCCCAAAAATAATTTTGGCACATACACCCAGCAAGGGAGAAATGATAGGGAAAATGACTAGAGGGCTCTCAACTCCAACTCCAGCAGGACTCTGAGAGAGAAGCTTTAAAAAGGAAAGTCACTTGAAAGTAGCTTCAGGTGTTGGTGTAACTTGGCAAGGAAGAGGAGACAGGACTATGGCAAAAAGTGAGCAAATACATATATAAATACAGACAGATAGTGGTAGAAATAATCATTAATCCATATCTGCAACCTTGGGAGAACTGCTGTAGCTTCCAATGGAGAAGGATGGGAATACAACTCTGGTGCTGGGAATATGGCAGAATTCTACCCCTGTTATCTTCTCATTTTGTCAGTCATTATTAAATCACTAATAAAGGTTTAAAAATAAATAAATCACAACTTATTGACACGTTTTTCAACTGAGAAACACTTAAGTGGGCTTTGGCATTTCATTTTCTAGTTTGCTCTTGTAAAGACTCCTGAAGACAATGCTCTTGTATGTATCTTGCTGTGCTCATTTCTAAGAGTTCCATGAGAGAGGGACTGAAGGATGCAATTGTTGGATCACAGGGTGGGTCTATGCATTTTCAAATTTACTACATATTGCCAAGTTGCTCTCCAAGGGACTTACTCTAAGTCATTCATCTGTATCAACTCATTTTATCCTCATAGTGACCACAAGACGCAAATACCTTGTGCTCTTTTGTACCATGGAGGGTACTGAAGTTCAGGAAAATGACTTCCCCAAGGTCACAAAGACAGTCAAGTCACAGAGCTTTTATCTGAATAGAGATGGTTGCCCACCAAGGCCCATGCTTTTAACCATCTCATTGTTCCATTGCCTGTTTCCAAGTCACTATTGTTTGATTTGCTTTTTTCCTATGATTAATGAGGTTGAACATCTTTTATTTTTTTTTCTTTTTCCAGTAACATTAGTACTACAGAATCAGAGAGAGAGGAAGCCAAGGCCCATTTTCAAAGGCAGTGAGCTCTCTCAGAGCCATGACCTCCACGACAGCACCAGGTTTAGAAGACGACGTGTATTAATGGGCTGATTTGGAAAAGAAAAACTCTTTAAAATTTAATTTCTTTTTCTATTGATAATTTAAAACAAACAAACTGCAAAGACATTTAAAAATTCAACTAGTACCACAACAGATGTTGAGGAACATCACAATCCTTTCTCCTAATCTACTGATAAGCACAACCATTTTCAGCCCTTTTAGTTGGTTTTTGAGCAATTCATTGACTTATTTATGAAAGAGAGAAACAGCATCACTTTCACACCTGGGATGCTGGGAATTGAACTTGAGGGTCTCATGCTTGAGAGTTTGTCTTTATCTGCTGTGCCACCTCCTAGGTCACAAACTGATTATTTTAATATTTATTTATTTATTACCAAGGAAGAATCAGAGAAAGAGAGAGAGAGAAATATACCAGAGCATTATTCCAGTATATGTGATGCCAGGAATCAAACTCAGGACTTCATGCTTACAAATTCAGTGCTCAGTCCACTACATCACCACCCAGGTCACTCTTCAGTTGAATCTCTTAATCTTACCTCTCTCTGTGTCCCCAAGTAACGTGGTTGCCTAAACAAAGCTTGGATTTTCAACTTTAAGGTAGCACAAAAGATACAACAGAGGACATGCCAGCACAAGGTCCTGGGTTGAACCCTCAAAATAAAGTGATTTTCTTTTACCTAGCTGCATGTGTTTTAAAGCAATAAGCTAACTTAAGCACCTTAAGCAAACTCAGACAGGGGTGGGGCTGTGGCACATCCAGTTGAACATACATGTTACACTGCTCACAAACCCAGGTTCGATCCCCTAGTCCCCACCTGAAGGGGGAAAGCTTTATGAGTGGTGAAGTAGTGTCTGTCAATTTCTAGCTGTCTCTATCCAATAAATAAATAAAGATAATTAAAAAAAACTGAATGTGGGTGGCTAGGCAATAGCACACAGGGTTAAGTGCATATGTTACCATTCATAAGGACCCAGGTTTGACCTCCTAATCACTACATGCTGGGGGGGATACTTCATGAGTGGTAGCTATCTGTCAGTGTCTCTCTTTCTCTCTCACTCTCTATCTTCTCTTCTTTATTTCAATTTCTCTCTGTCTTATCCAATAGAAAAATAGAAAGAAAGGAAAGAAAGAAAGAAAGAAAGAAAGAAAGAAAGAAAGAAAGAAAGAAAGAAAGAAAGAAGAGAGAGAGAGAAGGAAGAGAGAGAGAGAGAAAAGAAGGAAGGAAAGATGACTGCTGGGCACCATGGATTCATAGTGCCAGAATTGAGCCCCAGCGATAATCCTAGTGGCAGATAATAATTAAAAAAAAAACTGGATGTGCAAAACAGTACATTAGAACAATTAGAGTTGCAAAGCACCACATTTTTACACAAATCATAAGACTTTTGAAACTCTTCTCGTGGGGAAAAATGACTTATTTGAGAAGGAAGGTAGACATTAGATAAAACTGTGTCCTTCGTATTCACACAAATGGACAGATGCAGGAGAAACCACTTAGGGAAGTCCCCTACTCTTCCCAGTGATTGTCTTACTGGTCCCCTCACCCAGGCTTCTGAACTAATCCCCACTAAGACAGATGTTTCAACATGTAGCTTCCATCTGTAATGAAGGAATGATGGGAAAGAGGGTCTTTGCAACCAGAAAGCCTTCCATAACCCTTTAAATCACTCTAGTCTTCCACAGTTGCTTTGTTAATGTCTTTCTAGTGTTGATCTTCCACTCTTGCTAAACATAGTCAAAATTTGGAAAGGTGTTTTTAAATGGTTGACACAATTTACAGGTTACCTGGAATAACCTGCATGCCACTCTCAACTATTTCAAAAGAACTATTTCATTAAGACCTGTGTAAAGTTTTAAGGTTATTTTAGATTCCATCTACCAGGTTCAGGAAAGCAGGCAGGCAGCAATCAATTGGTAGTGGTTTTGCTACTTGGCAAATAGTCTGGGTTGGCTGGTTATTGATTTACATGTCAGGTAGCTGACTTTTGCTGAACATTAAGTTGAAAACGTGTTCAAAAGAATTGTGTGTTCTTCCACTCTCTAGGACTATGCCTGGCCTTCCAATCCAATTGGAAAATTAAAAAATAAATAAAAGTCTAATCAAAAGATTATCTCATTTCAGAACCAATCTTTCTAGCTTCTTCTCACACAAAGACCTCTAGTTTCATCTGCTCTATTCCTATCTTTGGGTTCCTGTTTATTAAACAATTTTTATTTTACTGCCTTTCATCCACCAAGTTGCAGATGCTACTACAATTCCATCCTGATTTCCCTGGGCAGAAGACCTCACCAATGTATCCTGGAGCCTCACTTGTTCAGAGTTCTACCTCACTAGGGAAAGATGTAAACATGCTGGGGGTATGGATTGACCTGCCAACAATGGAGAAGCAATTTACAGAAGCCTGACATTTCACCTTCTGCATCCCATAAAGAATTTTGATCCATACTCTCAGAGGGATAAAGAATAGGGAAGTTTCCAGTAGAGGGGAGGGGACACATAACTCTGGTGGTAGGAACTGTGTGGAATTGTACCCGTTTCCTTACAATCTTGCTAATCATTATTAAATCACTAATAAATTTTTTATTTTAAAATTTTTAGTTATAAAAAGGAAACACTGTCTAAACCATAGGATAAGAGAGGTACAACTCCACACAATTCCCACAACCAGAACTCTGTATCCCATCCCCTACCCTGATAGCTTTCCTATGCTTTATCCCTCTGGAGTATGGACCCAGGGTCATTATGAGGTACAGAAGGTGGAAGGTCTGGATTCTGTAATTGCTTCCCCGCTGAATATGTGCTGTACTTCTTGTGGGGAGGCCTCTTCTCGGGCACAGACTCCTGGCGTACCTGCTTTGTTGAGCACCAGATGCAGGGGTCTAGAAGAACGCAATCCAAGGCGTCAGGAGTATAGCCTATGGGATTCACTCAATGTTCAGTGCTAGTGCCGCAACAAGGATGACCCAGGGACTTGTGTCTGATAACAATCTGTTTATTGAACAGAAAAGCAAGGTTTATAAGGGGTCGTAGGATGAAGTAAGTTGTCTATTTCATATATGGTTTGGGAGAAAAGGGGCAGAGAGTGGTAAGGGGTTGGAAAAAGGTCAGAGCATTCCTAGCAAATGCTGAGCAAGGGGTTGAATTGATCAAAGGAATGAATAAATAGGGTTATCAATAACCAGCAGACAGAGAGGGGTCTTAAGAGCAGAGAGAAGATAGATCATGTAAGATTAAAGAACTGGAGGAGGTGGAGGAGTAAGGAGAAGGGTCCTAGTTACTGTTTGATGGAAAAGAACAATGATATATGGGTCATATGTGATCAAGGAAAATGAACTTCCATTAACCTCTGAGTAAACAAACTATCTGGTTTGGGAACAAGGAAATGGGCTGCATTCAGAGTCTTTGTGAGGCAAGGAGACTGACAGAGGGGACATTTCCTGGTGGTCATTTTCCTCCATGCTTAATCTCAGGTAGAGAGAGACTAATAGGATGGCTGTGTCATCCAGGCACCCATCTTTCAATGGGAGGTCCCACACCATGCTCAACCATATCCTCACAATTTCCCTACAAACAGGGACGTTGACAGGTCTATCCATACTCCCAGCCTGACTCTCGCTTTCCCTAGTGGAGAAAGGGTCTGGGAAAGTGGAGCTCCAGGACACATTGGTGGGGTTGTCTGTCCAGGGAAATCTGGTCGGCATCATGCTAGCATCTGGAACCTGGTGGCTGAAAAGAAAGTTAGCATACAAAGCCAAACAATTTGTTGACCAGTCATGGACCTAAAGGCTGGAATAGGGCAGACGAAGAGTTGGGGGGTCCTCCATTTTGTAGATAGCTAGTAGGCATATTTTAGTTATATTCCAAAGGGCCTGTGACTATACTAGTTTTTTTTTCCTTTTTCTTTTTTCCCCTAAGCCTGACATCTGATATGTAGGTGGATCCAAGTTATTGTCTGGGGAGATGATGTCATGGCTGCAAAAAGGACCAGAAAGCTGGATCAGGGAAGAAAGTAGATCCCTAATATGGGAAAGGGGTATAAATATTGTCGACTGTAAACCCCATCGATTTGATGTGATCTGGGGCTCATATTCAACTTAGGAGCCTATGTGACCTCTACATCCCTATAGATCTGAGCTCACATTCTGTGGTGATGTGCAGGAACTGCCCCAATATAGACCCAACTTCCTCAGGTGTAGCATAGAGTATACTGTCCATCCTCCCTTCGGAGGATGGAACATTCTCTACCATTGTTGATCCAAGTTGAGGGCAAGGTCCTATGGGGGCCCAGAAAGGGGTCTATTTTGTTGTTTCTGATAGAAATGACCAGTACCAATGGAGAGAGGGATTTATTAGAGGTCTAGGCCCATCATGTCTGTTTGGGAATCTCAGGACCCCCCGATTAGGGCCCCAGCTACTAATAAAAATTTTTAAAAAGATTATCTAACCAGGTCCTGAATGAATGGATGATATTCAGGCTCAATTAAAATGGTTTATTTGCCAAGTTACCACTTTCCTGTTTTCTACCTAAGTTTTCATAAGCATACCTGACAGGGAAAGGGAATGATACTTCAGGGCAAAAGATATTCAGGTCAAAACTGAAGTTAGCAGATCTCAGTGGTAACTAGGACAGTGGAGAGCCAGGAAAGATAGCCAGTCTGCAATCTCAGCTCTGTGTCCCCACAGCCCATATCAGATCATCTCCAATCCCTGCTTCTCAGAGTCTCTGGCAAATCTTTTTCTTTTTCAAAAGCCCTAGTAGTGTTGGTCCAGGCTGTGGTGCACCCAGTAGAGCACACAAGTTACCGTAAGTGATGACCAGGAGTCAAGACACTGGTCCACCCCTGCAAGGGTGAGTTTTCATGAGTAGTGGAACAGATCTGATGGTATCTCTCCTCTCTTTTTTAAAATTTTTTTATTAGCTTTATTTTGTTTATTGAATAGAGACAGCCAGAAATCTAGAGGGAAGGGGGTGATAGAGATGGAGACAGAGTGACACTTGCAACATTGCTTCAGCACCTGTAAAGCTTTCCCCCTGCAGGTGGAGACCGGAGACTTGAACCCAGGTCCTTGTGTATTGTCACATGTGTGCTCAATCAGGTGTGCCACCACCTGGTCCCTCTCCCCTCTCTCTTTCTCTTCCATCTTTCCATCTCTCTCTTTCTCTTCCTCTCTCTCTGTCTTTACTCTATCTTCTATTTTTTTTAAAAAAATAGGGGGGAGCTTTAGACTTTGAGAAGGATAGCAAAAGTAAGCCCAGTCCGTCAGCAAGGCCCCTCCAGGTACAGACATGGTCAAGTCCAAGATCCACACCACACACAACCAGTTCTGAAAATGGCACAGAAATGGCATCAACAAACAAAAATACGAATCTCTAAAGAGGGTTGACCCCAAGATTCTGAGAAGCACAGTAAGAAGGGTCAAAAGAAGATGCAGACCAATAACACCAAGTCCATGAGAGCACGTGCCAAACTGTTAAGGCCCCTGTAAAGCCCAAGCTGGTCAGGACCAGCATTCCAAAGGGCAGCGACCACAAGCTCAACTGACTTGCCTACATCGCTCACCCCATGCTTGGGAAATGTATTCATGCCTACATCACCAAAAGTCTCAGGCTATACTTGCCAAAAGAGAAGGCTCAAGACAAGGCCAAGGCCCAGGCTACAGCTCCAGCACCAGCTCAGGCTTCCAAAGGCACCCAGCCCCCCACAGTTGCGTAGTAGAGGCCCTTTTGATGCCACTGTGACGACAGTGGGACTGGTGTGACCCCTGGGCTGCTGTTCTCCATGGGGTTGGTGTCATCCTGTGTTGTTTGTACAAATAAACTTGAGTCGGGGGGAAGGACTGCCAGGAATAGTGGTGCAATACAAACAACGAGCCCCAGTAATAACCATGGTAGAAAATTAATTAATGAAAAATAAAAGTCTGAGTGCTGGCATATGTTAAAGGGAAAAATATTCTCTTTACATTTCAAACTTCTAGAGCATTGCTTGTATTAAAAATATAAATTAACATTAAAAGCTTCTAAGCTTCAAAGAAAACAACTACACAATGAAAACTGCTTACCAAATGGGAGAAAATACTTACATGGTATATATCTGGCAAAAACGCTTATACCTACAACATAAAAAGAACGTATAAAACTCAAAGATGGAAAAAATAATCAAGCAATCTCATCAAAAAATGAGAGGAGCTGAACAAACACTTCAAAAATAAAGGTGGCTAGCAAGTTCATGAAAAAAATACAGTGACTTGTTAATTAATAAAATGCAAATCAAAAAGGCAATGGGGAGGGTGGGGATGAACTGTGGTGCACCTGGTTAAGTGTACATGTTACTAGGTGCAAGGACCCAGGTTCGAGCCCCTCTCTGGCCCTGCACCTGCAGGGGGGATGTTTCGTGAGCAGTGAAACAGTGTTGCAGGTGTCTCTCTTCCTCTCTCCTCTGTATCTCCCCCCCAGTTTCTCTCTGTCCTATGAAATAAAGTAGAATTTTTAAATGAAAAAAAATTGCCACCAGAAACTGTGGATTCACAGCATCTGCATCAAGCCCCCCCCCAAAAAAAAGACAATGAGGTATCACCTCACTCTTAAGAGTGACCTATAAACAAGCCTAGAACAAATGCTGGCAGGAGAGTGCAGCAAAAAATAAAAGAACCCTTGTTAACTAATAGTGGGAATGTCAATTGATTTAGTCCATATGGATAACAGTATGGAAATTGCTCATTTAGAAGTAGACAGCTAGGGCAGAGGGTAGAGAGCTTAATGGTTATGCAAAGAGACTCTCATGCCTGAGGCTCCAAAGTCCCAGCTTTAATCCCCCGCACCACCATCAGCCAGAGTTGAGCAGTGCTCTGGTTAAAATAAATAAATAAATATAAGAATAAAGAAGTAGACAGCTAGACACGACACTGAAATAGTAATTAGAAGAAAAGTATGTACCCTATGTTCATAGCTGCATTATTCACAGTAGCCAAAGAATGGAAACAACCTAAATGCCAATCGAAAGATGACTGGCTAAAGAAGTTATGGAGTTAGGAGCCAGGCTGTGGTGCACCTGGTTAAGTACACACTACAGTGCACAAGGACCCAGGTTCAAGCTGGAAAGTTTCAAGAATAATGACGTGGAAATGCAAGTGTCTCTCCGTCTCTTCCCCTCTCTATCTCTTTCTTCTCTCTTAATTTCTATCTGTATCTATCCAATAATAAATAAATAAAATTTAAAAAGAAAGGAAAGACAAGAAAAGAAGTTATGGGGTATATATTCCATGGAATACTACTCTTCAATTAAAAAAAGATGATATTGTATCCTTTGGGACAAAATGGATGGAACTAAAGATCATGCTTAGCAAAATAAGAGATGAAAGACAACTACTAGGTAGTTTCATTCACATGTGGAATCTAGAGATATGATCCACATTAACTTGAAAAATAAAAGAAGCAAACTGTAAGACTTGTGAGAACTATGGTGGTTATCTCGGGGAGGTGGGAGGGTGGAGACACAGAAAGTTGGTGGTGGGTGTGATGTAAAACAATACATTGTAATCTTATAATCGTAACCTACCATTAATCAAGAGTTAATTAAAAAAAAAAAAGTAGACACCTAGGAAGCAGTGGAGTACAGTACTTGCAGGCATGAGGCCAGAGGCCTGAGTTTGAACTTCAGCACCACATATGCTAGTATGATGCTCTTTTTGCCATGCTCATGGCCTAGGTTCATGCCCAGACACCAAATGGAAGTGGGAAAGCACCAGGGGAACTCCAGTGCTGTGATTCTCTTTTTTAAAAATAAAAATAGGATCTCTAGTGCTAAATATGAATATAAGATAGGCCCAGAGTCAGGCTGATGGGGTAAACAGTAAATTTTACTTAAAGATTTTCTTTGAGTTTGAGAGCAACTCTCTGTCCATCTTTCCAGACAATATTTTTAGTCCATCTCCATATTAGCTGTCAAACTCAAGCAAAAATTACTGAAGTCATAGGCACCTAGGAACATACTTAAAATAGACTTCCTAGCTTTTTTCCACCCCATCTAAATACATCAAGCACCTACTAAAAGAACTACAAAAATATATCAATAATAATACAATAACAGTGGAAGAGTTCTCTTCTTTCTTTCTTTCTTTCTTTCTTCCTTTCCTTCTGTGTGTGCCACTAGGGCTCAGTGCCTACAGTATGAATCCACTGCTCCTGTGGCCATTTTTATTTATTTATTTATTTATTTATTTATTTATTTATTTATTTGACAGGACAGAGAGAAATTGAGAGGGAAGGGGGAAATAGAGAGGAAGAGAGACAGAAAGACACCTGCAGACCTGTTTCCCTACTTGTGAAGGTTCCCCCCTGCAGGTAGGGAGCCAGGTTCTCAAATCCAGTTCCTTGAGTGGGTCCTTGTGCTTAGTACTATGTGTGCTTAACTGGGTGTACCACATCTGGGCCTCTAGATCAGTAGTTTTCTGCTGGTGCTTTGTGGGGAAACTAAGACCTGACTAGTGACTTTTCCTTGGGAAAAATTCAGGAACTTGTCACACAGATATTCTGTGTTCAACAATTCAGCTGAGAAAACTCAGTTAAAAAAATAAAGGACACAGAAGGCAAATCACCTACCTGCTAATATGATTAGTAGTGTTTGAAAATTATAGTTTGAGTCATAGATTGGCAAAATATTTTGAATGGACTTCATTTATTTTGATAGGACACACAAAAAAATGAGGTGGGAAGACAGAGAGGAAGAGAGAGACACCTATAGTATTGCTACACTGTTTATGAAGCTCCCCTGCTTGAACCGGTGGCTTGAATCATGGTCCTTGTGTATGGTAATGTGCACACTCAGCTGAGTTTTTCAACCACCCAGCCCCCTTGAATGAACTTTAGCTCCAGGAATGTACACACCATTTTATAAAGATGATTTTACACTGGGATACTATAAATGGTTCCAAACTCTACTTATTTAAGTAAAATGTATTTTTTTCCATAGAATTTTTTAACAGTTGACTAGTCAGGTTTTCATTGCACCAGGCCCCAGTAAAAACCATCTAATGTGCAGGTGAGATTTCTAAAGCAAAGTCTTAAGATTGAGCCAGATCAAAATTTAATGAGAATGGTTTAGGAAATTGATCAGTTCTTCCAGTGGTCGGTTGGGGAGCACGTGGTTTCTTCCCAGTTCCATCCAGATCTGTATCTGCCATCTGCTATGCCTGTCTGAATTTGAGTGATGACAATTAGAAGAATAATATATGTTGACTCTCTCAAAAGCCTAGATCAGGTAGAACAGAAGCAACTGATGGCAACGCTATATACAAGATGCTGGGTATTATACAGCAAACCCTAACAAAGGGACCTCTCAAAGTAAACCCAATTACCAAATAATGTGATGATAACAATAACTATCTATTGTCTTCTTGAACCCTAAGACAGCAGGAACCTCACATTTCCACTATAGAGCCTATATTTTTCCCCAGTCCTGGAACCTTAGGGTGGGGCGCACTTTCCTGCATGCTTCTCTCAACTCATATCAAGTAATATTGCATCCGCCAATCACAACCTAATCAATGCAACGAGTGCCAGCTCAGCATGCTTCACTTCAGACTGTGTCCAGAGACTTCAGGTGTGAAATGACAACCCTTCAGCTCCATTACTTGGGTGAGACCTCTCCTTTCATAGTATTCTCTAATTCCATTCCAGGTGGTTCACTTCCTAACAAGGTCCCAAAACCTAGACATAGACCAGGTCCCCTGAGATAGAGCATATGTTCACAAGTATCCATAAACTAGGGCAAAATATATACCTGAAAGCAGAAGTCCACAATAGTCTGCAGTGAGTACCCCCTAACTCTTCATCTGCACTATTCCAGCCTTCAGGTCCATAATGGTTCAACAATTTGTTTGGCTTTGTATATTAACTCTCTTGTCAGCCACCAGGCTCCAGACACCAGCAGGATGCCGACCAGACTTCCCTGGACAGGCGACCCCACCAATGTGTCCTGGAGCTCCGCTTCCCCAGAGACCCACCCTACTAGGGAAAGAGAGAGGCAGACTGGGAGTATGGATCGACCAGTCAATGCCCATGTTCAGTGGGGAAGCAATTACAGAAGCCAGACCTTCCACCTTCTACACCCCATAATGACCTTGGGTCCATACTCCCAGAGGGATAGAGAATGGGAAAGCTGTCAGGGCAGGGGATGGGATATAGAGATCTGGTGGTGGGAACTGTGTGGAGTTGTGCCCCTCCTATCCTATCCAGAGAGGTTCTGCCAATGTGTTAAAGACTATACTGTAAACCATTAACCCCCCCATAGAATTTTTTTAAAATAGCTAAATTAAATACTAAAAAAACAAAGTTAAGACTGCATGGTGAAAGACATACAGAAATAATAGAAATTCGAATCACTAAATTTACAAATATTCATTACTATACATATATGTGACTATACCACTTCACCTGGGGTCCTAGTCAGAGAAGCCTTGGATTCTCCCATAGATACTATGGGCTTATGTTGGTATGCTTCTGTTTCTGCTTCTGGGATCCCTTCTGTTACACTGCTTGACGTTATGGTCTATTGACATGGTCATTCTGTTACATTGGTTTGGTCTCACTCCCCCTGCCTCCAGGAGATTTTGGTTTAGTCCTTGCCTTTTCACGCTTCTTGCTTCTCCCCACCTCCTATCCTACTTACTTCCTGGGTTCCTACGCTGCCAGGAGGAGCTAGAGGCTGAACAGAATTGTGTGGTGATTAGATTAGTTTTTTGAATCGTTCGCTCCTGAATAAAGAACTACTGCTTCTCCGCTCAGCCATGTGTCCCTGGTCGGCTGTCTCCCGCGGGAAGCTAGCCCGGCATACTGGCGCCCTGAACATTGACTGACAGGCTTAGACCTCTAACAGATCCCTCACTTTACCATCACTGGTCACTTCCGTCGGGAATGCCATCATTAGCTCTTTTTTTGGCCTCACAAGGATCTTACCCTCACTGTGAACTAGCAATGGTAGCGACTGCCCCACTCTCTGAAGGGTAGCTGGGTTAGCCTACTCTACCACTTGAGGAAGACAGGTCTTGAAATGAGTGCAGCCTAGAATGTTCCCAGCTGTAACCAGGGACTGTGAACTCAGTCTGACAGGGACTCAGAGGTTATACAGGTTCCTGTGCTAATAGGAATATACATGGACCCCAAGGCAGATTAAAGTAGTAAACAGTTAATTGTATATATATTTTCAACTCTGGGAGCCACTCTCCCCCCTAACCAGGCTTGCAAGTTCTATTCTCTATTCTGACACCCTAGCTTCTTTCTACCCTAGGGTGCCTATTCTCATGTTCTCTATACCTACTCTTTGATTCCTGTTTATTAAACATTTTATCCTGCTTTATGTCTTACTGCCTTTTAGCCCCCTAAGTTTCAGATGCTATTATAATTCCATCCTGACATCCCTAAGCAGATGACCTCTCTAACATGTCCTGGAACCTCACCTCTCCAGAGCTCTACCCCACAACGGAAAGATACAAACAGGATGGGGTTATGGATCAACCAGCTAACACCCATGTCCAGCAGGGAGGCAATTACAGAAGCCAGACCTTCTTCCTTCTGCACTCCCCAAAAATAATTTTAGTCCATATTCCCAGGGTGAGGGAGTATTAGGGGAAGATGACCAGAGAGCTCTGAACCTCTGTTTCACCAGAATCCAGAACATTTGTCTCCAGGAATCTTTGTCTTTATGCCATCACTGAAAAGGAAGAGAATGAGAAAACACCAGAAGAAGTCAGGCACCATTCAGCTTATCTGAGAAGGAAGAGAAAAAGGAAGGACTCTAGGAAGTAGTAATAAGTGTAGTTGTGACTTAGAAGGTAAATGAAGGCAGGACCATTGAAGTAAATAAAAATGGACCAAAAAAAAAAATAGACAGACAGACAGAGATGCACAGATAGTCAAGCCATATCTATGACCTTGGAAGAACTATGTCAGTTTCCACTGAAGGGGGTGAGAGCACAGAGCTCTGGTGGTGGGAATGGTGTGGAATTATGCCCCTATTCTCTTATAATTTTGTGAATCACAATGGAATCACTAATAAGATAAAAACTAAATTAAATAAAATGCATAGAAAAAAACATCAAAACATTGGTGCTTTGGTCATCAGTGTTTAAGTTTTATGTGCATACATTTGCTGCTAATAGCTCTTGACTATCATTTGGTTGCCGTAGAATTAGACGAGAGAGAACTTTTCTCATTATTTTTTAAATTTTTTGCATTATCTTTATTTATTTATTGGACATAAACAGACAGAAATCAAGAGAGGAGGGAGTGATAGAGAGAGAGAGAGAGAGAGAGAGAGACCCCTGCAGCTCTGCTTCACCACTTGCAAAGCTTTCCCCTTGCAGGTGGGAACCGGGGGCTCGAACCTGGGTCCTTGAGCACTGTAACATGTGCGCTCAACCAGGTGCACTACAACTAGACCCCTTCTCTCATTCTTCTTACTATTTGTTTCTTCCCTCTTGCTTTTCCTAATCAGTTTGGCTAATATTGGGCCAGTTTTATTGATTTCACAGAGCCAGCATTTCGCTCCAGTGATTTTTACTATGTTGTCTTGGTGTCATTGTTACCTCACATTTCAGTTATGATCTTTATTATTGAGAGGGAAAAGAGAGAATGTCCAGGCAAAGAAAGAGTTAACTAACCAAACTATAAGGAGAGAAGCCCCAGATAAGAAGACCTTGAGAAAGCTTAGCCCCCCCACACACACACACAGTGGTGTATCTTATCCTGACAGGACATGAAGTTTCTGAGTCCTAAGACTAAACTGTCCCAGACAAAGCTATGCAAGAAAAGATAACAAGTAACCATAACAGTAACTAAGGCAACCAGTCCCTGAGCAATGGGTACAAGTCCCACCCCTTCACCTTGCAGCCTCTGCTTCTGTGATGACACTTTCTGCTCTCAGCCCTGCAGCCCCCTATAGACGTTGTACCTCCTTTTTGTTTTGAGGCCCAGAATTCTTTAAGAGCACAAGCTCTTTCTGTGACCTCTTAAAAGTTAATGAAGTTCTTCCTAACTGAATCCATCAGCTGACTCTGATTCTCAAACCCGCAACATTATTCCCTTTATTTTGTTTATGTCACATTTCCCCCCCCCCTCTTTTCCTGAGATGGACACGGAAGGCATTGATTTGAGACCTTTCATCTCTTCTAAACACTGTTCATTCCCCGTTCTAGCTTTGGGACAGCATTACCAAGGCATATGATTTTACTCTTTGGGGGAGAAGTGGGGTGTCAGGGATATAACCTGGGGACAAGGTATGTGCTCTATCACTAAGGGCATTCCTGGCCCCACCATCAGTTTATTTTAATCCTATTTGTCTTAATATTCAAATAGATGTATTTTAAAGTTTTATTTGATATCTTTCATATTTCTCTTTAACATGAGAAAGAGAGGGAAGCCAGAGCCCCACTTCAGTACACGTGTCCTGGGGGTGGAATCAGGAGCCTTGGACATGTAAGTCTTATGTTTCTACCAGCTGAGCTATTTTCTTGGACACTTAGTTTTTTTTTGTTTGTTTGTTTTTTAGGAAAAGTGTAATTCGATTTTGAGCTAAGTGCACATGGTGCAAAGCTGCTTAAGGGGCATCCCTTCACAGGCGGTGAAGCAGGTCTTTCTCTCGCCCTCTCTGTCTTCCCCTCCTCTCTCCATTTCTCTCTGCCCTATCCAACAATGACATCAATAACAACAACAATAACTACAACAACAATAAAAAAAACAAAGGCAACAAAAGGGAAAACAAATAAATATATATAAAAGTGTAATTGGGTTTTGATTTTTTTGTCTGTATGGTGCCAATGGGAAAAACCCAAGTTTGACTAATGGGCTTATTGACCACACAACTAAATGTCCCATAGAGCAATGACAACCATTCTTCATAGCCTCTGCATGGACAAGTTATCGCTCTAGCTAGGCTAAGACAACAGAAGTTATGTTTAGTTCAAAAATGAATTTCTAGACATTCATTTCCAGGTATCTTTCAGGATCTCATGTGAGCAATCACTTACACTTCAAAAAAAAAATTACTTTGAGGGCTGGGGAGACAGCACAATGGCTATGCAAAAGACTTTCATGCCTAAATTTGTAAGCCCCTAAATCCTCAGCTCCACAAAGCTGAACAGTGCCCTGCTTAAAAAAAAATCAAGTTGAAAGCTGGTTTTGATGATCAAAGAAGAATTGACCATGAACCAGTGGTGATAAGAATGATATTTCAGAAAGAATTTCTGGAACAACATCTAACTACAAAAGATATCAGATAAGAGATAAAAGCACTGAGACCCAGCTGGAATCAGCTTGGTTAAAATGAAAGCATTATTTCACCATAGTATGTGATGCAACAGTTGAGGGCTGGTCAGAAGAGGTCAGAAATAGCAAGTGTGGCTGGGCAGATTTAACAGGTCAAGTCTGGCAAGAAACAAAGGACTGAGAGGGTAGTAACTAACGAGGGCAGGGTGAACTCATTCCGCTCCAACTATGACTAGCTTTGGTTTTGTTGTTGTTGTTGTTGTTGTTTTTTCCATGAATGTACCAACCTCTGACCTGACTCAGAACCCTTGCGTCTAAAGTCTGAATGTTTGTGCTTCTCAATATTGATATGGTGAAATTCCCATACCTAATGCTATGATCTTAGGAAGTCAAGGCTGTAGAAAACCATGATCAGTCAGGTGATGAGGACGAAACCCTCACCAAGGGAGTTAGGCTCCTTATTCCTTCCACCCTGTGGTGACACGATGATAAACAAACTCCCAGAAAGCAGAGTGACAGACCAGTTCTTATTCACTACTTTGGCAAAAAATTAAACTTCTGAAAACATTACCTGATAGCAAGAAGTTGTACCCCCTGGAAACCCTCATACATTCTAGTAGGAATATAAAATGGTAGAACTACTTTGGGACAGTCTTTAACTATCAGGTCAAAACTGAACATCTGGGAGTCTGGTGGTAGCGCAGCAGGTTAAGCACAGGTGGCACAAAGCGCAAGGACCAGCAGAAGGATCCTGGTTCAAACCCCTGGCTCCCCACCTGCAGGGGAGTCGCTTCACAGGCAGTGAAGCAGGTTTGCAGGTGTCTGTCTTTCTCTTCCCCTTTCTGTCTTCCCCTCCTCTCTCCATTTCTCTCTGTCCTATCCAACAATGACGACATCAATCATAACTACAACAACAATGAAAAACAAGGGCAACAAAAGGGAAAATAAATAAATATAAACTTTAAAAAATTATTTAAAGAAAAAACTGAACATCTGTACTGCCTAGAACAGTCATTCTCTCTCAGGAATATTCCCTAGAGAAACTCTTGTACATGTGAACCGGGAGACAGGCATGTAGACAATTTTAGTAGAAACTGGACGGGTGAAACAGTGGTAAAGTGTGAATAAGTCAAGTATCGGTTAAGAAGAGAATCAGTCAGAACATTCTGGTACAGTCATACATAGCAATAATAATAGAGCTCAATATACTGGATAGATATATGGCAACATGGATGGAGGTCAAAGCATTTGTGAATAAATAAAGCTGGTCACAAAAGAAATGTAAACTATCCTCCCAAGTGCATTTATTTCAGAATTAAGCAAAACTAGGAACACATGCTTCTGTAATACAACATTAATGGAAATCAAACAAACAAAAAGGCAGGCTCTCGGGACAATGAGAATAGGGACGGGCAGAATCTGCATGGCGTTAATGGTGTACGTTTTGATGTGGCTTGCATTTCATACTTCATTTGGCTTTCATTTCATCATCTGCTCTGATTTCTACCACCTACTGAATGTCTTTGACTTTGTTATTCATTTATTACCTTTCTGAAAAGGATATTTTCCCAGTGGAGTTTCAACTCCCCATCCACTTTATTTTTTCATGGCAGAGCCCCACCGTCACCCTACCAGTCCCTCAGTTTACATTTAAAAGCTAGTAATATCCCAGTGTATACATCAGTTTAAACCAAATTATTAATCAGTTTGTTGATGGACATTTGGGTTATGTCCACCTTCTTGATACTGTGAATAATGCTACTATGAATACTGACACACATGTGGTTGAGTAATTTTTTTTTTTTATTGCTACCAAGGTTATCACTGGGGCTTAATGCCTGCACAAAGAATCCACCACTCCTGGTGGCTTTTTTTCTTTTTATTTGATAGGCCAGAGAGACATTGAGAGAGAAAGAGGGGAAAGAGAAGGAGAGAGACAGAGAGATACCTAGTTGTTTCGCCTTTCATGACTCTTCCCCCCCCAAAGGTGGAGAATGAGGTTTGAACCTGGGCCCTTGCACATGGTGACCTGTGCGCTTAACTAGAGGCTTAACACCGCTCTGCCCCACCCCCTGCCCAAGCTGATGTATTTCTTTCTTAATCCCAAATAACAATATTCACATAATGTTCCCATTTACGTTTCAAATGTGCTTGTGCATCATGTACGTGTCATGTATAAAAATGTGTAGGCAAAGAGCTGAGAGCTATCCATCAAACTTGTGAATCATTTCTCTAAAATGGGAATGGAAAAGGATAGAGAAGGGAAGAACTCAAACTTTTCTTTCTGTATAGTTCCATTTTTCATGTTTCTTAATGAGAATATATCAGTAGGTTTACCCGGCTTTGACCTAGCACTTTATGATTGGGCCCTCCTCAATCGCTATCGAACAGGCCATGGCCGGTGCGCCGCTATGTTCCATCGCTGGGGAGCCAGAGACAACCCGAACTGCCCCTGCGGCTCCAGACTGACTATGACCCACATAGTCAACGACTGCCACCTCTCCAGATTCAAAGGAGGTCTCGAAACTTTACATCAGGCTCAACCTGACGCTGTTGACTGGCTACAGAAGAAGGGCAAACGCTAGAAGAAGAAGTAGGTTCCATATGCTATTTTAAAGTACAACTGAAGGTGCCCTGAGGCAGATCAACAGAAATTGTGCATGCCTTACCATGAATGAGGTCCTGTGTTCCATCCCATCGATTTGGTCCAAATGATACAATCTTATCCTTTTTTATTCTAGAATAGTGTTCCACTATATATATCCCACAAATTCTTTATCCATGTATTATTTTTTTCTTTTTAATTTCTTTATTGGGGGATTAATGTTTTACATTTGACAGTAAATACAATAGTTTGTACATGCATAATATTTCCCAGTTTTCCACATAACAATACAACCCCCACTAGGTCCTTTGTCATCCTTTTTGGACCTGTACTCTCACCCCCACCCACCCCAGAGTCTTAATTTGGTGCAATATAGTATGTGTGATTTCTTCTTCTTCTTTTTTTTTTTTTTTTTAACTAAAAATTCCAGTTGGAGAAGGAAAGAAAACACTGAAGGCCCCAAGTGAACTTGCACTGGCAATAGATGCCCAGAGGAGGGCAGTAGAATGCCATAAGGCAGAAATTCCAGAAAGACTGTGCCTTTGCTTCACCAGGAATAAGACCAGAGTAGGGGATTTTTCAAAACTGCATGAGAGACCTAGGATATCTGGGATTTGGGAAGGGATACGCCAGACACTGGTGCCAGGATAATTAGATGAAAGGGAAGAAATGATAAAAGTGGAGAGGGTTTAGCTCTGGGAAGCCAACAGAGAAGGCAGGAAGAAACATCAAATAAGAACCCAGGAGCAGAGGCCTGGGGCAGATGGCCTGGAGGGATTTCTTAGGGTCTTTGAAACAGGCCTTTTTTTTAAGCACCAGCTGAGTACCCAGACTTCCTCCCTCAGCTTTTATTTTTCCTTGTTTTCTGGTAACTATTTATTCTTTTGTTATCTTTTTTATTATTTATGTAATTTTTATTTATAAAATAGAAATATTGATAAGACCATAGAATAAGAGGGGCACATTCCCATACAGTTCCTACCAGCAGACCTCTGTATCCCATCCCTTCGCTTGATAGCTTTCCTATTCTTTTTTAAATTTATTTATTTTCCCTTTTGTTGCTTTTGTTGTTTTTTATTACTGTTGTAGTTATTGTTATTGATGTCGTTGTTGTTTGATAGGAGAGAGAGACATGGAGAGAGGAGGAGAAGACAGAGGAGGAGAGATAGACACCTGCAGACCTGCTTCACTGCCTGTGAAGCAACTCCCCTGCAGGTGAGGGGCCAGGGGTTAGAACCGGGATCCTTATGCCGTTCTTTGCCCCTCTGGGAGTATGGACCCAGGATCATTATGGGGTGCAGAAGGTGGAAGGTCTGACTTCTGTAATTGCTTCCCCTCTGAACATGGCCATTGGCAGGTCGATCCATACTCCAAGCCTGTTGCTATCTTTCCCTAGTGGGGCAGGGCTCTGGAGAAGCAGGGCTCCAGGACATATTGGTGGGGTTGTCTGCCCAGGGAAGTCAGGTTGACATCATGGTAGCATCTGGAACCTGGTGGCTGCAAAAAAGAGTTAAGATATGAAGCAGAACAAATTGTTGACTAATCATGAACCTAAAGACAAGAATATTGCAGATGAAGATTGGGGTTCCATTTTGGAAAAAGATAGTAGGTCTATTTCAGGTATATTCCAAGGGGCCCATGACTTTACTAGTTTTTTGCCTGCGCCTGACATCTAATATGCAGTGGACCCAGGTTATTGTCTGGGGAGATAGTGTCATAGCTGGATAAAGGACTAGAAAGTTGGATCAGGGAATAGAGTAGCTCCCAAATATGGGAAAGGTGTATAAATATTGTTAACTGTAAACCCCATCGATTTGAACCCCATGTTCAACACAGAGGCCTATGTAACCTCTGCATCCCTGTAGGTCTAAGCTCGCATTCTGTGGTCACGCCTAGGAACATTCCAGTCTGCACTAATTTCAGGACCCATCTTCCTCAGGTGGTGGGTAGAATATGTTGTCCAACCTCCCTTTGGAGAATAGAATATTCCCTACCATTGTTGATCCATATTGAGGGCAAGGTCCTATCAGGGCCCACAGAGAGGTCCATTATGTTGTTCCTGATGGAGACTCGTTATAGCAATAACTATCTATTGCCTTCTTAAACCTTTAGACAGCAGGAAACTTCCCTTTTCTCTATAAAGCCCGTATTTCTCCTAGGCCTGGAGCCTCTAGGGTGGGGCACACTTTCCTGCATGCTTCTCTCAATTCATATCAATTCACACCAACTGATACAGCATTTGTTGATCCCAACCTAATCAATGCAATGAGTACCACCTCGGCATGTTTCACTTTGGACTGTGTCCAGAGACATCAGGTGTGGAATGTCAACCCTTCAGCCTCATTACTCTGGTGAGACTTTTCCTAGCTCATAGGATTCCTTAATTCCATTTCAGTGATGCATTTCATTTCTTTACTTTTTTTCATTTTTTAAAATTTATTTATTTATTTATTTATTTATTTTTAAAAGGAGACATTAACAAAACCATAGGATGGGAGGGGTACAGCTCCACACAATTCCCACCACCAGATCTCCATACCCCATCCCCTCCCCTGGTAGCTTTCCCATTCTTTATCCCTCTGGGAATATGCACCCAAGGTCATTGTGGGTTGCAGAAGGTGGAAGGTCTGGCTTCTGTAATTGCTTCCTCGCTGAACATGGGTGTTGACTTGTTGATTCATACTCCCAGTCTGCTTCTCTCTTTCCTCAGTAGGGTGGGGCTCTGGGCAAGCAGAGCTCCAGGACACACTGGTGGGGTCATCTGTCCAGGGAAGTCTGGTCGGCATCCTGCTGACATCTGGAACCTGGTGGCTGAAAAGAGAGTTAATATACAAAGCCAAACAAATTGTTGAACCATTATGGACCTGAAGGCTGGAATAGTGCAGATGAAGAGTTAGGGGGTACTCACAGCAGACTATTGTGTACTTTTGCTTTCAGGTATATATTTTGCCCTAATTTATGGATACATGTGTACATCTGCCCTATCGTATGGGACCTGGTCTATATCTAGGTTTTGAGGTTTTGTCAAGAAGTGCACCACCCGGTGCACTTTCCTGCATGCTTCTCTCAACTCATATCAAGTAATATTGCATCCGCCAATCACAACCTAATCAACGCAACGAGTGCCACCCCGGCATGCTTCACTTCAGACTGTGTCCAGAGACTTTAGGTGTGAAACGACAACCCTGCAGCTTCATTACTCAGGTGAGACCTCTCCTTTCATAGTATTCTCTAATTCCATTCCAGGTGGTTCAAGCAAGCAAGTAGAAAGACCTAAAAAGACACTATAAAGTACCTAATGAAATAGTTTCTTCTCAGACCTAGATACCCTCCTCACCTACCTCCTATTACACTTCCCTCAGTCACTCCAAAGCTAACATTGTCAAAGTAAGGACAACAAAAGCTGAATAAGGGCAGAGACTGGCATACTTTCACAATAACTCTTTAGTCACTATCAGGCCACCCCATCAGCTGGGGCGCTACTAGTCAGGGAGCCCTGAGGTTCCCACACAGACATGATGGGCCCCAACCCCTAACAGATCCCTCTAGTCACTGTCACTGGTAACCATTTATTTATAGACTAGGGGATAGCTCACCCA
This sequence comes from Erinaceus europaeus, assembly GCF_950295315.1. NCBI lineage: Eukaryota > Metazoa > Chordata > Mammalia > Eulipotyphla > Erinaceidae > Erinaceus > Erinaceus europaeus. The sequence goes on from NC_080185.1 coordinate 16,869,492, forward strand.
GTCAGTAGAATTGTCAGTAGAAATGAGAGGGGTCCTCTGATTGCGCCCCCAGGACCTCAAGGGAACACCATGAACAATGCTGTATTCCTGTCTGTTTTTGAAGCGGACAAGAAGCAACCAGAGAGGTGAGAGAGCACAGGATTTGCATTCATGAGACCTCAGATGTGACGCCCAGGACCACAGACGCCACAGTAGTAATCTTGTCTGTCTCTCTCATAAGATAAATAGGATATTTTTTTCTGAAAGATTAAAAAATAACCAACCAGGGTGGGCAAAACAGGTTAGTAAGATAGTGTGCTGTTATGCAACCCGGGTTCAACCCTGGCCCCCTCTGCACTGAAGCTTTGATGCTGTCTCTCTCTCTCTCTCTCTCTCTCTCTCTCTCTCTCATTGTCTTTCTCTAGAAAAAAGAAAACAACAACACAGAAACTAAGCAAAATCCTGAACAAACTGAAGAAGCAAAACTTTGAAGAATATCTAATCTGCACAGTTGTAATTAAAATTCTACCCCAGAATTTCTGAGTGGATGAATTTCTTTTTTTTTTTACATGCTTAGAATATCATTCTTTTTTTTTTTTATTTAAGAAAGGATTAATTAACAAAACCATAGGGTAGGAGGGGTACAACTCCACACAATTCCCACCACCTGATCTCCATATCCCATCCCCTCCCTGACAGCCTTCCCATTCTCTATCTCTCTGGGACTATGGATCCAGGGTCATTGTGGGTTGCAGAGGGTGGAAGGTCTTGCTTCTGTAATTTCTTCCCTGCTGAACATGGGTGTTGACTGGTCGGTCCATACTCCCAGTCTGCCTCTCTCTTTCCCTAGTAAGGTGTGTCTCTGGGGAAGCTGAGCTCCAGGACACATTGGTGGGGTCTTCAATCCAGGGAAGCCTGGCCAGCATCCTGATGACATCTGGAACCTGGTGACTGAAAAGAGAGTTAACATACGAAGCCAAACAAATTGTTGAGCAATCATGGACCCCAAGCCTGGAATAGTGGAGAGGAAGTGTTAGGGAGGTACTCACTGCAAACTCTAGTGTACTTCTGCTTTCAGGTATATATTTTGCAGTAGTTTATGGATACGTGTGAACATATGCTCTCTCTCACAGAAACTGGTGTATATCTAGGTTTTGGGACTTTGTTAGAAAGTGCACCACCTGAGATGAAATTCGAGTATACTATGAAAGGAAAGGTCTCACCCGAGTAATGAAGCTAAAGGGTTGTCATTCCACACATGAAGTCTCTGGACACAGTCTGAAGTGAAGCATGTTGAGGTGGCAATCGTTGTGTTGGTTAGGTTGTGATCGGCGGATGCAATATTATTTGATTTGGATTGGGAGACGCATACGGGAAAGTGGGCCCTATCCAAGGGTTCCAGGACTCTATAGTGGAGATATGAGGTTCCTGCTGTCTTAGGGTTCAAAAAGACAATCAATAGTTAATGTTATCATCACATTATTTGGTAATTGGGTTAACTTTGAAAAGTCCTTTTGTTAGGGTTTGCTGTACAGTAACCAGTATCTTGTATATAGCTGTGCTATTGGATGCTTCTGATCTACTTGGTCTAGGCTTTTGAGAGAGTCCGCATATCAAATACACAGCCTATATATTTAAAAGATTCAGTTTGTGTTTTGAAAAACTTTGAAACATACAATTGATTTTCCCCCTCTCATATTAATTAACTACTGATTTATATGTCTACATTTTGCTAGGAGTGTACACAAACACCATTCCCACTACCAAAAGACTGTGACCTATCCCTCCCACCCACTCCCACCCCCCCACTGGCCCAGGAAGCTGCATGTCTACCCCTCACCACAGGGTTTTTACTTTGGTGCCCTACTTACAATTTGGTCAGGTCCTGCTTTTAGTTTCCCTTTCAGATCTTCTTCCTCAACTTCTGCTGATGAGTGGGATCATCCCATACTCATCTTTATCTTTCTGACTTAGCTCACTTAACATAATTCCTTCTAGCTCTGTCCAAGATGGGTCAGAGAAGGTGGGTTCATTGTTCTGGATAGCTGCATAGTATTCCATTGTGTATATATACCACAGCTTTCTCAGCCACTCACCTGTTGTTGGGCACCTGGGTGCTTCCAGGTTTTAGCTATTATGAATTGTGCTGCTATGAACATAGGAGTACACACCTCTTTTTGGTTGGGTGTTATGGAGTCCTTGGGGTATAACCCCAGGAGAGGAATTACTGGATCATATGGAAGGTCCATGTCTAGCCTTCTGAGAGTTTTCCAGACTGCTCTCCACAGAGGCTGTACCAATTTACATTCCCACCAGCAATGTAAAAGGGTTCCTCTGTCCGAGTCGATGAATTTCTAACATGTCAGTCATGAAAATCTACAAGTAAAATAAAGTCACATGAATCTGTTAAAAGCCAAATTAAAAAAAAGCAAAGTGTTTGTCTATTAAGAATATAAGGTAATGTTCGGTTTAATTATAAGTACTTCATGAAATATTGGGATTAAGATATTGTTTATCTAAAGAAAACAATGAGACACTACCTCATCCCTGTGAGAATGTCATACATCCAAAAAAGTAGCAACAACAAATGCTGGGGAGGTTGTGGGGACAAAGGAACCTTCCTGCATTGCTGGTGGGAAGGTAAATTAGTCTATTCCCTGTGTAAATTGGTCTATTCCCTGTGGAGAGCAGTCTGGAGAACTCTCAGAAGGCTAGAAGTGGACCTACCCTATGATCCTGCAGCTCCTCTCCTGGGGATATATCCTAAGGAACCCAACATACTCATCCCAAAAGTTTGTGTATACCTGTGTTCAAAGCTGCACAATTTGTAATAGCCAAAACCTGGAAACAACTCTGGTGCCCAACAGCAAATGAGTGGCTTAGAAAGCTGTGAAATATATACACAATGGAATACTATGCAGCTATTAAAAATGTTGAATCCACCTTCTTTGACCCATCTTGGATGGAGCTAGAAAGAAATATGTGAGATAAGCCAGAAAGAGAAAGACAAGTATGGGAGGACCCCACTCATAAACAGACGTTGAGAAAGAATAGAAAGGGAACAGCAAAGCAGAATTTGACTGACTTTGGAGTATTGCACCAAGAAAAAACTTCTGGGGGGTGAGAAAGGATAGATTTTCAGCTCCACCGTAGGAGGGTGGGGGTAGGGACAAAAATCAAAAATTTTTGGTTGTAGGGATGGTGTTAATATACAGTCCAATTAATTTATATTCTTATTAGTCACTATTTAATCAATATGAGAGGGGGCAAATAGATTGAATGCTTCAAGCTTTTTAATGCATAGACTTCAGTTCTGAGTATATATTCCTTCAATCTAAGCACTTCAGGGTTCAAATTAGTAAACTGATTGAATTTTAGGTCCAGAGATGCCAGGCCTGGGATGTCAACCCTCCAGCTCCAATGCTCTGGTGAGATCTTTCCTAGCTATAGGACTCCTTAGTTCAATTTTGGGTGGTGCGTTTCCTCACAATGTTATAGAACCTAGATATAGACCAGGATCCATGGGTAAGGGCATATGTACACATATTTAGGAGCTTCTTTCTGCCCTGATGTAGCTTTCTAGTCCTATTCCCAACTCTGACACCATCTTCCCAGACAATACTTTCAGCCCATCTACATGTTAGCTAAAACATGTTAGGACTGTGCTAAAATTAGTCAAGTCATGGGCCCCTTGGAATATACCTAAAATAGACATCCTAGCTTCTTCCAACATGAAGAACCCAGATCTCGTCTGCTCTATTCTTACCTTTAGATTCCTGATTATTTAACACTTTTTTTAAAAAGTATTTATTTATTTTTATTCCCTTTTTGTTGTCTTTGTTTTATTGTTGTAGTTATTGATGTCGTCGTTGTTGAATAGGACACAGAGAAATGGAGAGAGGAGGGGAAGACAGAGAGGGGGAGAGAAAGTTAGACACCTACAGACCTGCTTCACCACCTGTGAAGCGACTCCACTGCAGGTGGGGAGCCGGGGGCTCAAACCGGGATCCTTAGGCCGGTCCTTGCACTTTGCGCCACCTGTGCTTAACCCAGCCCGACTCCCTTATTTAACAATTTGTTCTGTTTTTTATCTTAATGTTTTTTTAGTCACCAGGTTGCAGATGCTACCATGACGCCAACCTGACTTCTCTGGGCAGACGACCTCACCAATGTGTCCTGGAACCCCACCTCTCCAGAGCCCTGCCCCACTAGGGAAAGATAGAAACAGGCTGAGGGGCCGGGTGGTAGTGCACCTGATTGAGAGCACATGTTACAATGCACAAGGACCCCAGGTTTGAGCCCCTGGTCACTAACTGCAGGGGGGAAAGCTTTGCAAATGATGAAGCAGTGCTGCAGGTGTCTCTCTGTCACTGTCCCTCACTATTTCCCCCTTCTCTCTCGATTTCTGGCTATCTCTATCTAATAAATAAATAAAGATACTTTAAACAAAACTTTTAAAAAAGAAACAAGCTGGGGGTATAGATTGACCTGCCAACGTCCATGCTTAGCAGAAAAGCAATTACAAAAGCCAGTACTCCTACCTTCAGCACCCCATAAAGAATTTTGGTCCATAGTCCCAGAGGGATAAAGAATAGCAAAGCTAGTAGGCATATTTTAGTAAGATTCCAAAGGGCCTGCGGCTGTACTAGTTTTTTTTTTTTTTTTTTCCCTGAGCCTGAAATCTGATATGCAGGTGGATCCAAGCCATTGTCTGGGGAGATGATGTCATGGCTGGAAAAAGGGCCAGAAAGCTGGATCAGAGAAAAGAGTAGCTCCCAAATATAGGAAAGATGTATATATATATTGTTGACTGTAAACCTCACCAATTTGATGTGATCTGGGGCCCATATTCAGCTTAGGAGCCTATGTGACTTCTGCATCCCTGTAGATCCAAGCTCACATTCTGTGTCCATGTTCAGCAGGGAAGCAGTTAAAGAAGCCATCCCACAATGACCTTGGGTCCATACTCCCAGAGGGATAAAGAATAGGAAAGCGATCAGGGGAGGAGATGGGATATGGAGTTCTGGTGGTGGGAATTGTGTAGAGTTGTACCCCTCTTATCCTATGGTTTTGTCAGTATTTCCTTTTTATAAATAATAATAATAATAATAATAATAAAAGGATAGCGAAGCTTCCAGTGGAGGGGATGGGACACAGAACTCTGGTGGTGGGAATTTTATGGAATTGTACCTCTCTTATCCCACAATTTTGTCAGTCATTATTAAATGACTAATACAAAATATTCTCTATATGTATCCGTCATTAGAAAAAAAATCTGACTCTAAAATGAGTTGACATTGTTTCACTTTATAAGCACCACTGAAATTAAGATCACTTCAGTCAAAAAGCAATCAAATGACATTTTCCTTTTTTTCTTTGTTTTTCCTCTACCTTATAGAGATATAATTGACATCTAACTGTATAAAAATAGTATTTTCGTAGAGTATTGCACCAAAGAAAAGCATTCTGGGGAAGAAGGGGGAGAGGGGATAGGAAGAAAACTTTGGGGCCTGTTACATAATGAAATTGTATGCACATCAGTGATTGCACTGTAAAGCATTAACCCCCTCAATTAAAAAGAAATGGCATTTTCTGATCTTCATATAGTTAAAAGGTATTTGAGGAGCAGAACTATTTTGAGCTTCAGGATAAAAGTGAGTTATATTTTCCAAAGAATATTGAAGTGTGTTCTCTTGCAGTGATCCCAAAAGATCATCTGATTCAAAGACAGCTACCCTTACAAGTCACACTATTTTCTCTCTTGTCTATTTGTTTTAGAAGAGAAGCAGCAGGCTGAATAGAAGGTTCCCCTGACTTGCCCTCTACAGTTTTGTTCTCAGCTCACCCCTCCCCACAGTCTTCTTCTGTGTGGCATGCAGAGAAAGTACTCTCCCTTAAGCCTGGGACAAATGGATTTCTCACACTGAAATGCTCTATTGCTGTCATTTCTTTAGGGCTTTGAAAATACCAAATTCCTATTTAAAAACAGATTAAGTAGATGGTTCACCCAGTATAGTAAGTGCATTACCATATCTGAAGCCCCAGGTTCAAATCCCAGCACCACAAGGAAGCAACAAGAACAGCACTGAGTGAGTGAGCTTCATAAACAGAAATGCCCTTTCTCCCCCCCTCTCTTTCTGTTTCTCTCTCTCTCTGTTTATCTCTCTCTGTTTCTCTCTCTCTGCTTCTCTCTCTCTCTCTCTCTTTCTCTCTCTCTCTCTCATAACAAGAGTGAAAAATCATACCAGGAGCAATTGGTGAGGCCCCAATGCCACTTTTTAAAAATGTTTTGACTTCCCAGGCTCCCCATCTGCAGGGGAGTCACTTCACAAGCGGTGAAGCAGATCTGCAGGTGTCTCTCTTTCTCTCCCTCTCTCTGTCTTCCCCTCCTTTCTCCATTTCTCTCTGTCCTATCCAATAACAACAATGTCAGTAACTACAACAATAAAACAACAAGGGCAACAGGAGGGAATAAATAAATAAATAAATAAATATTTTTTTAAAGTTTAAAAATTCTATAAAATATATATATTGGTTTATTATTAGATAGAGAAAGAGAAAAATCCAGAGGGAAGGAGGAGATAGGGAGAGACAGACACCCACAACCCTGCTTCACCACTCATGAAGCTCTCCCCCTTTCAGGTGGGGACCAGGGGCTTGAATTTGCGTCTTTATGCACTGTAATGTGTGCACTTAACCAGGTGTGCCACTGCCTAGCTTCCCCCCAAACCCACTTTTTTTTCTTTTTTTTTCAGTTTAAAACCCCATCTTGAATCAAGAGTCATTTAGAATAGATCTCCTTCGGTGTGTTCTCATTGCACTGTTTCTTGTGACATCACAACCAGTTGTGACATGACAGTCTATAAAACTTAGTGATGGGATCACAAAGTCCTTGAAGGCAGAGACAAGCCCTATTTCCTTTTTGTTTTGTTTTGTTTTGGTTTGGTTTTTATTTCTTTATTGGGAAATTGGTGTTTTATAGTCTACAATAAATACAATAGTTTGTACATGCATAACATTTCCCAGTTTTTTGAACAACAATAAAACCCCCACGAGGTCCTCTGCCATCCTGTTCCAGGATTGAACTCTCCCCCCAGACCCACCCCAGAGTCTTTTACTTTGGTTCAATACACCAACTCCAATCCAAGTTCTGCTTAATGTTTTCTCTTCTGACCTTGTTTTACTTTTTTTTAAATTTTTATTTATAAGACAAGCCCTATTTTCTTTTTTTTATTTATAAAAAGGAAACACTGATAAAAAACATAAGATAAGAGGGATACAACTCCACATAACTCCCACCATCAAAACTCCGTATCCCATCCCCTCCCCAGTAGCTTTCCTATTCTTTAACCCTATGGGAGTATGGACCCAGGGTCATTATGGGGTACAGAAGGTGGAAGGTCTGGCTTCTGTAATTGCTTCCCTGCTGAACATGGGCGTTGGCGGGTTGAAGACAAGCCTTATTTTCATGTTCAATGTCTTTTGTAAAGTTTCCTGTCACTTAAGAAATACTCAATACATTTTTATTGGATCAATAAATCATCCCGGCTACCTTTCTCTCCTGTCATCAAGGATTACACACCATCAGAACAGTTCTGAAAGCCATTGATTCCCCCCCCCCCCCGTCTTCACCATCAGCTCTCTGTTTCAAAGCACCATCCTCAATCACCTGGGCCACCTTACTAGCCTTCTTTTCTCTAGCAACCTTCTTCTATTTGTGCCCTCCACTCTGTTCTCCAAACAGTAACCACAGTGGCAATGGACCACACAGATCTTCAAAATCCCCATCACATTCTTTCCTATTAAAATAGGGCAAAAGAGGCTATGCATTTGCCCTAAATTCAATCCCCAGCACCACATGAAAGAGCCACAGTACTGAGGGAAGATCAAGAGCCCAGGTACTGTGGTCTCTCTTTCTCTCTCTAGCCCTCTCTTTATTTATGTCTATTTAGTCCCAGAAGAATAAGTTAACATCACAGATTATTAAAAAAAAAAAAAGAATTCAACAACCTTGCTTGGTTGTCGGCAATAACACAGATCACACCAGGAGAGGAGACTGTTATATGTAGAATTCCTGAGAATATTTATTGTCCCCTGCCCCCTCATATACACAGTGTATAAGATCTCTACTCCATGATCCTGTATTTCGGCCTGTTCTCTCATGTCTTGAGTACCAGGTTGATCCCAGCTACCAAATACCTCAGTATACTGTTCTGGCTGGTGCTGGCATGCTCATTCTCTCTAAATAAATGAATAAATAAATAAATAAGTCATTTTAAAAGAAAGAGAAAAATAGGGCCAAGTTGTGACACACCTGGTTAAGCACACACATTACAGTGCACAAGGACCCAGGTTCAAGTCCCTGGTCCCCACCTGTAGAAGGAATGCTGGGGCTCACCTGGGGTGACTCCAGCCAGGAAGGTAAACTTATGAGACTCCATCACTAGCTCAAGAGACTATGTGATAAAGAGACTCAGGGAGCATTCTGATATGAACACTCTCGTTTATTGGGGGTAGGTTTGGGTTAATATAGGAGGTTAAACAAAGAACAGTTTTCACATACTTCAGAATTCACGGGTTTCTTAAAGGTCAGCATGCCCCTATGGTAGGGGGCTGGTATGACAAGAGTTGATACATAATGATCAAAACAATTAGTCTCATGATGCAGGCATTTAATTATCCAAAGGCATTTGAGGAAAGAATAGGGTTGAACCAGTAAGGTGAGATAGAGAAAGAGGAACAAGGCTTCATGTAAATTAAGGACATCGAAGGGCACCAGGAAATAAGATTTTGGGGGCTTTTCACTTGTCCGGTGTTAGGAGTGTGTGACAGGATGTGTTCTTCCTTTGTGATCAAAAGGTGAAGTGGAATGTGTGAACTCTGAGTGAGTGAATCCTAAAGCAGGCAACCACTTGGCTGACAGCAGGGGGAACTAAGTGAGAGAGGGTGTAGGCTTTTTGTGAATTTGGGAGTCTAATAAGGGGCAAGCTGAGTCTGATAGACTTTTCCACTGGAAACTGCAGTGATTCTCCCAAGGTCACAGGTATGGGACTATTATTAAAAAAAATAATTTAACTTTTTATTTTTATATTTTTTAACTGTTTTCTCTTTTGTTGCCCTTGTTTTTTATCATTGTTGTTGTTATTGTTGGATAGGACAGACATAAATGGAGAGAGGAGGGGAAGACAGAGGGGGGAAAGAAAGATAGACACCTGCAGACCTGCTTCACGGCCTGAAGCAAACTCCCTGCAGGTGGGGAGCCGGGGTCTCAAAGAAGGATCCTGATGCTGGTTTGTGCGTTTTGTGCCATGTGCGCTTAACCTGCTGCGCTACCACCTGGCTCCCAGAACTATTATTATTTCTGTAAAATACATATTATTTTTGCACATCCCCTTTTTCTTTTCTAAAAATAATTTTTTTAATTTATTTTCCCTTTTGTTACCCTTGCTGTTTTCTGTTCTTGTTGTAGTTATTGTTGTTGTTATTGATAGATAGGACAGAGAGAAATGGAGAGAAGGGAAGACAGAGAGGGGGGAGAGAAAGACAGAGACTTGCAGATCGGCTTCACTGCTTGTAAAGTGATGCCCCTGCAAGTGGGGAGCCAGGGGCTCGAACCAGGATCCTTAAGCCAGTCCTTGTGCTTCACACCACGTTCACTTAACCCGCTGCGCTACAGCCCAACTCCCACATCCCCTTTTTTCCTGTGGTTCTGCCTTCTCTTGCACTTTAAGTCACACCTACACTTGTTACTACTTCTGAATGTTCCCTTTTCCCCTCTTCTCTCTCTGGATCCTGATGAAACTGGGTTTCAGAGCCTTCTGGTCATATTCCCCTACCATTTCTCCTCCTCTGAGAGTATGGACCAAAATTCTTTTTGAGTACAGAAGGTAGGAGCACAAGCAATTTTTTAGTTAACATGAAGTCCATCTGTCAAAATCTAGCTCCCTCTTTCAGCATATAGTAGGCTCACACTGTGCTCAGTCTTAGTTCAGTCCACCTCACACTCATTGGTAATTACCTGCATGCTTTGTTTGAGTGTAAGTTCCAAAAGTTCAGAGATCTTTGCCATAGTTATCTTGGGAACTGTGCTCTTGAGCATAGTGTCTGGCAGAAAAGAGTGCTCTGTAAATGTTTGGTCAATGAAAGAATGATTGACCTGAGCTTCAGTACGGTGGTCAGCATCAACTCAATACGAATGTTGAAAGGCTGCTCAAAAATCTTCTTTTACTTGGTTATCTTTTATTAAGGATTTACAAAAATTACAAGATAGGGCCTGGGTGGTAATGCACCTGATTGAATGCACATGTTACAATGCATAAGGACCCAGGTTCAAGCTCCCAGTTCCCACCTGCAGGGAGAAAGCTTCTTAAGTGATGAAGCTGGGCTGCAGGTGTCTCTCTGTCTCTCTCTCCCTCTCTATATCCCCCTTCCTCTCAATTTCTGGCTGTTTCTATCCAGTAAATAAATAAAGATAATAAACTTTTTTAAAAAATACAAGGTAACAGGAGTACAACTCCAAACTGTTCCCATCAAGAGAATTCTGGATCCCCAATCTCTCCATTATAAGCTACAATAGTTCTCCCAAGGTTGCAGATACGGGTTAACTATTATTTCTACAACTATCTGTCTATATTTGTATATATTTGCCCTTTTTTTTTTATAAGGTCCCATCTCCTCTTCCTTCTCAAGTCACATATACACCTATTATTACATTCAAAGGTCCCTCCCTTTTTCCTCCTCTCTCTCTCTGGTTCCTGGTGGAGTTGGAGTTCAGAGTCCTCTGGTCATCTTACTTCTATCATTTCTTCCCCTCTGGAAGTATGGATCAAAATTATTTTGGAGATGCAGAAGGTGGGACTTCTGGCTTCTGTAATTGCTTCTCCACTGGACATGGGCATTAGCAAGTTGATACATACCCATAGTATATTTCTATCTTTCCCTAATGGGACAAGACACATTGGTGAGGTCTTCTGGCTGGGGAGTCAGGATGGAATCATGATAGCATCTGCAACTTGGTGCCTGAAAGACGGCAAGACACAAAGTGGGATAAATATTTACTTATCTCATGAGAAACAGACCAGACTACAGCTTAGTTCTGTTATATAGTGTTTAAACCTGGTATTAGACCAGAGTTTTGCTTACGCAGGATCTGTACTCTACTACTGAACTTAATTCTCTGCCCACAGTAAGTTCACTTTTATAAAGAAAAATGCCTACATGCTTATACCTCAGGATGACCTCATCCCTATAACACTTAAAGGCAAGGTTACAAAATCCCTCCTTAACCATTTAATAAGGAGAAATAGTTTGATGTCTAGAGCTATCCCACTTTTCCTAACTTCCTGAACACTTCCCACTTGGTGGAATAACACCCTAAATCTTGGTGTTAACTTGATGGGGTATTTATTTCTTTATTATCGAGACAGAGAGAAAGGCAGAGAAGCCAGACCACCATTTAGTACTGGCAAATACAGTGCTGACATTTGAATCTAGGGCTACAGGTACAAAAGGAACATATTCTACCACTGAGCGATCACTCCAGCCTGGAAAGACCATTTTTGATGTTTTTTAAATTCTTATTAGTGATTTAATATTGTTTCATAATATCATAAGATAACAGGGGTATGATTCAACACCTTTCCCACCACCAGAATTTTGTGTACTCATTCTCTCCATTGGAAACTGCAATAGTTATCCCAAGATCACAGATATGGGTTGACTATTATTTCTATAACCATTTATCTATGTTTATATATATTTGCCCATTCTTTTTCTCTGTTCCTGCCTTTTCTTCCTTTCTAAGTTACACCTACTACTTCTGGGTATCCTCCTCCCCACACCTTTTTTTTCCTTTTCTCTCTCTGGGTCTTGGAGTTCAGAGCCCTCTTTTCATATTATTTCTCCCCCCTCTAAGAGTATAGACCAAAGCTTTTTTTTTTTTTTTGAGTGCCAAGTGTGGGAGTTCTAGCTTCTGTAATTGCTTCTCCACTGGATATTGGGCATTGGCAGGTCAATTCATACCCCCAGCCTGTTTCTGTCTTTGCCTAGTGGGGTAGGGCTCTTGAGAAGTGAGGTTCTGGGACATGTTGGTGAGGTCATCTGCTCAGGGAGTTCAGGATGAAATTGTAGTAGCATCCGCAACTTGGTGGCTGAAATGCAGTAAAATATAAAGAAGGACAATATGTCTAATGAACAGGAACCATAAAGTAGGAATAGAGCAGATGGGAATAGTGATCTTAAGGTGGAGACAAGCTAGGAAGTCTATTTTAGGTATATTCCTGGAGGCCTATGACTGTGGTAATTTTTTTTTGCTGGAGCTTGATAGCTAACCTACAGGTGAACTAAAAATATTGTCTGGGAAGATTGTGTCAGAGTTGAGAACAGTACTAGAAAGCTGGCTCCCAAACTTGTCTAGCAGGAAAGCAATTACAGAAGCTAGTACTTCTGCATCCTACAATGACCTTGGGTCCATACTCACAGAGGGTTAAAGAATAGGGGATGGGATATCAGAGGATGGGATACAGAGTTCTGGTGGTGGGAATCGTGTGGAGTTGAACCCCTCTTATCTTATGGCTTAGTCAATGTTTCCTTTTTTAAAAAAAAAAGATTTTACTTTATTTTATTTTTTTAAAGATTTTATTTATTTACTAATGAGAAACATAGGAAGAGCGAGAGATCCAGACATCACTCTGGTATATGTGCTGCTGGGGATTGAACTCACAGAACCTCGTGCTTGAGAGTCCGATGCTTTATCCACTGTGCTGCCTCCCGGACCACAATGTTTCCTTTTTATAAATAATTTTTTTAATTTAGCATTACTTTATTGAATTCTTAGAAGCAACTCATTGATATTTTGACTGGATTTGCATTGAAGTTAAAGGGACAGTTGGGGGGCAGGAAAAATCTCTTAATAATTTGAGGCTTTTCTAGCTAAAAATAGTATTTTCATTGATTTGATCTTATGCCCCCCTCCTTTTTTTTTTTTACCAGAGAACTACTGTAACTCTATGACTTATGGCAGTGTGGAGGATTGAACCTGGGACTTAAGAGTCTCAAGCATGAAAGTCTCTTTGCATAACCATTATGCTATCCACCCCCCACCCCATCTTATGCTTTTTGACAAGTAGCAAAGAATTGGAGCTAATTCTGCACCAGGATTCCAAAGCCCCCAAGCTCCCTCACTTCACTCCTTACCCAGAGTCTTTTGCTTTAATGCCTCAAACCCAGTCCGAGTTTCACTTTGTATTTTCCCTTTATGTCCTTGTTTCTTAAGTTCTGCCTATAAGTGAGATAATCCATCTCTGTTTGGCTTATCTCACTTAACGTGATTCTTCCAAGCTCTATCAAAGATGAGGTGAAGAAAAGTTTCCTCGTTTATTTATTTATTCCTTTTTGTTGCCTTTGTTTTATTGTTGCAGTTATTATTGTTGTTATTGATGTCGTTGTTGGATAGGACAGAGAGAAATGGAGAGAGGAGGGGAAGACAGAGAGGGCGAGAGAAAGACAGACCTGCAGACCTGCTTCACCGCTTGTGAAGCGACTCCTCCTACAGGTGGGGAGCCCAGCTCGAACTGGGAACCTTACTCTGGTCCTTGCACTTCGCGCCACATGCACTTAACCCGCCCTGCTACTGCCCAACTCCTTGCTTCCCCATTTTTAGTAGCTGAGTTGTATTCCATTTGCAGACACCTGTTACAAAGAGATGGGAGAGTGTACCCATGTGTCAACAACTGTATTGTCAACAGTTAAACCCCTGATAAAAAATAGGAAAAAAAACCTAAAATCTGTACAAAAGGGAAGGTACTTAAAAAATAAAAATAGACTTGGAATAAAAAAAAGAATAGGAGCTATAAGTATGTGATCTGATATCACTTTGGGTATGAATTTTTCCATTTGTTAGCTGTGTAAATTTATGTAAACTCTGTTCCTCTGTTTTTACATTTTTAAATTATGTTTACTGCAGCAAATAATAGTAAATAATAAAGTAATCATGTAAAACATACAGAAAGAGGTCTGGGAAATAGTGACCACGGTAGTATAGTAAAGTATGTGATGCCAGTGTAATTTATTCCTAAATTCCTTTTTGTTTTTTAGTTTAAATTTAAATAAAGTAATTTTATAATTATACTAGAAATATATATATCAAATTGGTTTTGTATATTAATTTTAAACTTATTTCAGTTGAAATCAGGTTTAATCTGTTTAAAAGTTCTTGATAATTTCTTTTTTATTTTTTTATTGGGGAATTAATGTTTTACATTCAACAGTAAATACAATAGCTTGTACATGCATAACATTTCCCAGTTTTCCATATGACAATACAACCCCCACTAGGTCCTCTGTCATCCTTCTTTGATGGACCTTGAAAAATTCACGTTAAGTTAAGTAAGTCAGAAACAACAGGATAAATATGGGATGATCTCACTCTCAGGCAGAAGTTGAAATACAGGTTCTTGATAATTTCTAACAAATTGGTAAGTTCCATGGTCTAGATTTGCTTAATTTTCATAATTATTCATAAATTATTCACAAGAATGTATATTCTTATGTCATTGAATACCAATTTTATGTCCATAAAACCAAATTTATGAAAAAAGAGAAAAATGGGCAAATATATGTAAATATAGATAGTTATAGAAATAATAGTCAACACATATCTGTCATCTTGGTAGTATTATAGTTTCCAGTGGAGGGACTGGGGACACAGAACTCTGGTGTGTTATCACATAACTTTGTAAATCAATATCAAATCACTAATTAAAATAAGCACAAAAGTCTTTTGCTAACATCTGTGCCCAGAAGTTCAGGTTTCCCATGGTGATATTGTGCTGTCAGGACCTGCCATCCTTTGTTGTTATACTAATGATGTCATAAAGCCCAGGAGGGGCTGCAGCCCATAAAGGATGGTCCTAGTCTTAGTCTAACTCATTTGAAGAAAGTGACTCTTTGAACGACAACATGAAACCCTTTATTTATTTATTTCTGTTATATATTTGGACAGTAGTCCAAAGTGATGTTCTGAATAGAAACTACAGTAATAGATCCAATATTACAGGTAAGTACCTAATGATAATATAAATTATGACTTACTACACTATTCACCAAAGAACTCAAACTAAATGTGCTTAAGAAATCTGTTGTTTCTTTTTTTAAAAAAAATATTTATTTATTTCCTTTTGTTGCCCTTGCTGTATTCTTGTACTTATTAATGATGTTGTCGTTGTTGGATAGGACAGAGAGAAGTGGAGAGAGGAGGGGAAGACAGAGAGGGGGAGAGAGAAGATAGACACCTGCAGACCTGCTTCACTGCTTGTGAGGCGACTCCCCTGCAGGATCCTTATGTTGGTCCTTGTGCTTAGCGCCACATGCGCTTAACCCGCTGTGCTACCGCCCTATTCCCAGAAATCTGTTGTTTCTTGACTCTTACTACTTATACTCAAAAACCTAGGTAAAAGGATAAGCAACCCAAGAAGCAGGAATAACACATTTACTCTAACTAATCAGAGATGTCTTACAGATTTGGCTTCTAGAATGTGACTGGGGAAGTGATTGGGGAAAGATGACAATAGTGATATACTCAAGAAGCTTAAAATATTCATTGATAAAGGTCTGATTTTGGACAATAGTGACAAAGTATGATAAAAATGGGACAGCTACTATATATATAGTATATATATACATATATATATATGAACAAATACATACGTATATAACTATAACAACTATTCTGTCGATAAAATTTCTTTGACAGGGGGCATTAAGAACACTGAATCAACGATAATCAAGATGGAAAACTCTAAGAAACGCCTTCTCGTTATTGTAATCGGTGTGATGATTATAGGTTTTGTCTTCAGCTGTTTCTGTTTGCTCCACTATAACTGTATGGCCGATGAAGTTCTGAAGTCAGGAGTGTAAGTTTTACATCTTTAAATTAAGAATGGGAGGTGTTTGCGTGTCTGGCGAGTATTCCATTGTGGTGGTTACTTAACATTAACAGTAGATCTCTAAAGAGTTATCAACTTTTTGTAGATGGACAATTTCACTTAAATGACATCAGCTCTTTATTGTGTTCTTTGGGACAAAATGAATGAAACTGGAGGTGATTATGCTCAGTGAAATAAATAAAAGACAACTACCATATGGTTTCACTTATATGTGGGATCTAGAGATTTGATTTATATGAACTTGTCAAGAAAAAAAATCTGAACAAAACAGAAGCGAGCAAACTAATACTTATGAGATGGTTCTTTGGGAGGTAGCAGGGTGGGGTACAGAACTTTGGTGGTGGGTTGGGTGTGGTGTGAAACTGTAGTCATCTTACAATCCTATAACAAACGATTAATAACATAAAATTTAAAAATTAACTATATGAATTAGAAATATAAGTATTATGTGAGTGTTAATTTTCCTGGTTTTGATTAAGTATATAAGGAAATATTCTGTACTTAGGAAACATATGCTAAAAGTTAAGAGATATTATGTATGCAATCTATTCTCATACAGTTCAGAAAATAATAGTTTCTGTGAGTGTAAATAATTTTTAAAAAGATTATTTAAAAAATGACATCAGCTATTAAATATTTTCAAGGTCATATTGAATGACATCAGTTTTCGCCAAAGCTATGTCCTATTTAGGGATCAGCTCAGTTTCAGGGTATTAAAGTCATTATAAATCAAGTCTAGGAAAAGAAGGTATGGCTATCCAAATAAGATAGAAGACTGAAAGGGTGGAGGTGGGTCTCTGCATTACAAAGACAATAAAACATAGTGGATAATTCCACGTTTTAAGATGTAATAGCATGAAAAGTTACTGTTGTTGCTCTCATGTTCTCTGTTTCTGTTCTTATAAATAGAATTGGGTTAGCCCTGACATATTGGGTTCCCTAAAATTTCCTAGGACAAAGACTAATTACTAAAATATATTGGTATCCCTGTACTCCAGTTTGACATAAATAATGGATAAATAGGCATAGATAACTCAATGATGTAAATATAATAGGACAAAATAACTGATCTAAAGAGTTTATTTTTCTTAATAAGTTCTGACACTTAATATTGTTTTTTTGTTTTTGCCTCCAGTCACTGAGGCTTGGTGCTGGCACTATTAATAATGGCTCCTGGAAGCCATTTATTCTCTTATCTTTATTTTATTTTATTTTATTTTATCCAATAGGACAGAGAGAAATTGAGAGGGGATGAGGAGATACCGAGGGAGAGAGAAAGAGAGAGATGTGCAGTCCTACTTCGTCGCCTGTGAAACTTCCCCTCCGCAGGTGGGGAGTGGGAGCTTGAACCTAGGTCCTGGAACATAGCACTATGTGTGCTCTTAACCAGGCACCCCACCAACCAGCCCCCTGAAGTGATTTTTTTTTACACCAGAGGGACATACCTCTGATTTCTCGTGGGACTGGGGTTTGAACCTGAACTTCTGGTGCCTCAGGCATGAAGGCCTTTCTGCAGAGCTACTACACCAAGTAACTAGGTAACCAGTCTATGACACTTAGTATTGTGACTTTTTGTTGTTTTGATTTTGTCACAAAGATCTCATGCCTACATGACTCCTTGGTTACTCCCAATGAACTTTTCCCCCCCATTTTAATTTCATAGAGTACTATGTGGCCTTAACCAGATACCCCACCAACCAGCTCCCAAAGTGATTTTTTTTTTATACCAGAGGGACATACCTCTGGTTTCTGGTGGGACTGGGGTTTGAATCTAAACTTCTGATGCCTCAAGCATAAAGGCCTTTGTGCAGAACTACTACATTAAGTAACTAGGTAACCAGTCTATGACACTTAGCATTGTGACTTTTTGTTGTTTTGTTTTTGTCACAAAGGCTGCATGCCTACATAACTCCTTGGTTACTCCCAGTGAACTTTTCCTCCATTTTAATTTCATATAGTACTATGTGCGCTTAACTAAGTACACCACCAACTAGCCCCCAAAGTGATTTTTTTTTTACACCAGAGGGACATACCTCTGGTCTGGTGGGACTGGGGTTTGAACCTGAACTTCTTTTTTTAAAAAAGATTTTTTAAAATATTTATTTATTCATTTTCCCTTTTTGTTGCCCTTGTTGTTTTTTATTGTTGTAGTTATTATTGTTGTTGTTATTGATGTCGTCATTGTTGCATAGAACAGAGAAATGGAGAGAGGAGGGGAAGACAGAGAGAGGGAGAGAAGGATAGACACCTGCAGACCTGCTTCACCACTTGTGAAGTGACCCTCCTGCAGATGGGGAGCCGGGGGCTTGAACTGGGATCCTTGTGCTTTGCGCCACGTGCGCTTAACCCGCTGCACTACCGCCCGACTGCCAAACCTGAACTTTTGGTGCCTCAGGCATGAAGGCCTTTCTGCAGAGCTACTACACTAAGTAACTAGGTAACCAGTCTATGACACTTAGCAGTGTGACTTTTTGTTGTTTTGTTTTGTCACAAAGGCCTCATGCCTACATGACTCCTTGGTTACTCCCAGTGAACTTTTCCCTTTAATTTCTGATAGAGAGACATCACAACACTCTTCCACCTTTCATTGTATCTTACTATTGCTGTGAATGGTGCTCAGTGTGCTACCTGAAGACTCAACAGGGTCCTTGTGGATGGTAAACTGCTCTCCACCAGAACAGGTTTTCTCTCAGTCCTTCTGATTGCAACTTCTTTTAAAAATCAGTTTTTTAAAAACAGAGATTTAAATTTAAATCTACAAACTGGTTATCCTTTGTGGTTGAGATAGTAAAATAGTCACTTTAAGTTTCTAATAGTTTTCGAATATTATTTTTTTATGTTTTTTGAATATTATTTTTGATTCAATAGGACAGAAAGAAATTGAGGGGGAAAAGGATATAGAGAGGGAGAGAGAGATACTGGCAGCACTGCTTCATTGCTTCTGAAGCTTCCTCCCTGCAGGTGGGGACCAGGATAGTTACACATGGTAATGTGTGAACTCAATTGGGTGAACCACCAACCGGCATCTGTAAAATACTTAAAAGAAAACACTTTTAATATGAGTTCATATGTGTGCCACCTGAGTCATGGCTTTCACCACACTCCAATTTTTACTGGTTCAATTTTCCTATCAGAGTCCAGAAAAGACCCAGAAGCCCATATTTTCTGATAACAGCAATAGGACTGGTGTATTATCTGGAATTACTGCTGGTGCTGGTTTAAATTGTCATACTAAAAATTTTTTTTTTTAATTTTCAGGATCAAGAAAGATTGTTTAATAACTTCATCATCCAAAATTATATCTGCTCGATCCCAGACAAACAGTGTGTATGGTCCAGAAAATCAAGCCTTGCTGTCTAGTTTTGACAAGTTCGCTGGGTTTCCAGCTCTAGAAAAGTTTTCACTTCCAACATCCAATATAGAAAAGTTGATCTGGCTAAGTCTAGAAAAGCCATTCTTAATATCTAGTTCAGAGATGTTTAACAATCCATTGAATCTGGAAAAGCCATCTAGTCCAAAGAAAGAATATATAGAATGCCATCTGCTTAAGGGACATGGTCAAAAGAAAAAGTCACATAAGTCAGCCCGCACTAGAAAGTCAGCCCGGAAGTCAGCCCAGGCCCGGAATTCAGCCAGTTCTCCCCATCTAAAAAGAGCAGCTATGGCAACCCTGTCAGAAAGTGGACAATACTTAGAGAGTGGACAATACGTAGACAAGTCAACCAGATCCTCTTGTCCACTAAGTCTCACCTGGCCACTCACAGTTGCCAAACTACAGAAATGGACAAACCGTAGCCCCTTGAAAAGATCAGATAAGCCCAAGATAAACAAACCATGCAGATGCTACAAGGAGAAATGTCTTGTGTGTAGCTTTTCTGAGCCTTTGCTCAATGATACTTCTGAGGCCAAGGAGAATAATGCTCAAACTTCACTTTTCTCAAGTCAAGTGCAATCCTTTTCGGGATCCATTTACAGGGTAGGTTGTGAGGATAGTGTAACCCCTTATTACGACATAAGCGACAGTGATATGATGGCATTTAACAGTAATGATGAAAGTGACAAAGAGATAACCATTATTTGCAAAGTAAATCGTGAGGCCATTATCCAAAAACGCACTCAAAGTAAGGAGAGGAAGCGTTTAATTAAAAATAAAAAACAACCATGAAGAAGGAAATTTATGCCAACTATGTTGTACTCACCATCTAGAGACCAAAAGTGAGAAAAAAATCCATTAGCAACTACTAATGAGACTGTTCTTATCCATCTTAAAAGAAATTGATTTGAACAAGTCATTAAATGGCATAACAAATGCTTTTTGTGTGGTGATTATTGCATTTCAAAGCATATGGCTCTTTTATTTTTAAGGGAAAATTCTTTTTTTAAAGATTTTTATTTATTAATGAGAAAGATAGGAGAGAAAGAACCAGACATCACTCTGGTACATGTGCTGCCGGGGATTGAAATTCGGATCGCATGCTTGAGAGTCCAGTGTTTTATCCACTGTGCCACCTCCCAGACTACCATATGGCTCTATACATATACATCTTACTTAGATCACTGGGATGAAATCATAAAGACACAAGGACACAGAAACCTAGACAGGTCTAACTGCCAGAGGAAGTACCTTAAACTCCTCCTCCTCTTAGGATACTCTCCAATTGAAACCCCAACCCAATTAAGCTTATTTTTGAATATCCACATATAACCCTCGCAGTTTAAGCCTGTCTTCTTGTGCTCAGGGGAGGTGGCTCAGTGGTAGATAGATGTGTAAGGCACTAGGTTCAATTCCCAGCACTCCATAATATGCTGGAGTGATGCTCTGGTCTTTCTCATAAGAAATATAAATGGCGGAGAGTCGGGCGGTAGCGCAGCAGGTTAAGCGCATGTGGCGCAAAGCGCAAGGACCGGCTAGGGTCCTGATTCGAGCTCCCGGCTCTCCACCTGCAAGGGAGTCACTTCACAGGTGGTGAAGCAGGTTTGCAGGTGTCTGTCTTTCTCTCCCCCTCTTTTCCCCATTTCTCTGTATCCTATCCGACAATAACAATATCAATAACAACAACAATAATAACTACTACAAGGGCAACAAAAGGGTATAAATAAATAAATAAATATTTTTTTAAAAAAGAAATATAAATAGGGATACAACTTAGGACCTACTGGGGGCCAGGCAGTGACACACTTGGTTGAGCTCTCACATTACAGTGTGCAAGGTTCTGAGTTCAAGCCCCTGGTCCCCACCTGCAGGGGGAAAGCTTCATAAGTGGTGAAGCAGGGTTTCAGATGTCTCTCTCCCTCTCTCCTCACCCCTCTCAATTTCTCTACCTCTATCCAATCTTCTTCTTCTTCTAGCATTTGCCCTTCTTCCGTAGCCAGTCAACAGCGTCAGGTTGAGCCTGATGTCAAGTTTCGAGACCTCCTTTGAATCTGGAGAGGTGGCAGTCGTTGACTATGTGGGTCATAGTCTGTCTGTAGCCACAGGGGCAGTTCGGGTCGTCTCTGGCTCCCCAGCGATGGAACATAGCGGCGCACCGGCCATGGCCTGTTCGATAGAAATTGAGGAGGGCCCAATCATAACGTGCTAGGTCAAAGCCGGGTAATTTTAAAAAATAACAGGATTTTTTTTTCCACCAGGGTTATCACTGGGGCTCAGTGCCTGCATGACAAATCCATCACTCCCAGTGTTTTGCTTGCTTGCTTGTTTGTTTGACAGGACAGAAATTGAGAGGGGAGGAGAGAGAAAGACTAGCAGTTTTGCTTCACTCTTGTGATGCTTTCCCCCCCCTGCAAATGAGGAGGGAGGGGTTTGAACCTGGGTCCATGAGCATGGCAATGAGTGCATTTAACCCACCCCTTTACCTTTTTTAAAGACTTGCTGTGGCTCTTGGTGGAAATGGGTCTGTATTTTTGGGTTCTCTGGCCCAATTTCTATTTATATGGCAGAAGAGGGTTCTCCCATAATTCTCAGAAGCAATTCTCAGAACTAGGATTCAACTTGGTTCAGCTCAATTTTTACTTCTAACCACAGATAGCATCAGGTACCACTGGCTAAGGATTCAGGCCTATAACACTGTTGAGAATACAGGACGCAGAGGGTCCTGGAGAGTACATTCTGTTTTCACTAGGTTTACATACATGGAACTGGGATGTACGCTAGCTTATTTTGTTTTCACTAGACTCACACAGTGAAGAGTTCTCTTCTTTTTCTGCACTATATGAAGGGGGAGGAGTTTACTCCATTGGGCCAATGAAAAGATGTAAAAAGGGTCATAGAGAAGAAGGTCTTGGACAAAGAGGGGTCTTGGGCCTTGGTTGCTGACCTTGAGACCCTTGGGAAATCTATCCCCCCAAGTCTTTTTCCTAACTTGACTTTGCACGGCTAATAAAGAACAAAATCAGAAACTGTACACCTGAAGGAGTGTCCTTTGAAATTCATTTCAGAGGAGCAGTAACAAACCAAAAAGGGGATCCTCCTGGTTTCTTGATCACCTCAACAACACTGCCTCCTACCCCTGTTCCCAACTTCATGTACCCTTGCACACCGAGGTTGGGTTGTGATGTGTGCTTCTGACCACCCAGCTATAGACTGGAGCTGTCAATGATCCCCTCCTCAAACTTCAGACACCAGTCACAAAAAAAAAAAAAAACATTTTGGGGGCTTGGGGGAGATATCATAATGATTACACAAAAAGGTTTTCATGCCTGAAGCTCCAAAGTCCCAAGTTCAATCCATTGTACCACCAAAAACCAGAGCTGAGAAGTGCTCTGGAAAAACAAAAACAAAAACAAAACATTACTGTCTGTACTTTTGACCAACTAGCTCTAAGCCATAGTTTCCCACAACTTCCTCTCCCTTTGGATTCCATTAATTTGCCAGAGTACCTCACAGAACTCAGCGAGAGCTGATGAAATAGCTCCCTTGGATGGTGCGTTGCTTTGGCATCAGTGAGACTCAGATGTTAAAGAGCGAAATCAAACCACCATCCACTGCAAGGAAGCAAAAGATGTTCACGAATTGCAATCCGGGCCGAGATGGTGACTGGTGTTAGTCTACCAAGCTCGACCCTGAACAAAGCTCAAACCATACAATTTATAGGAATTCAGACTACACTCAGGGAGGGGGAACACATCACCTTACCAGCCTATATCCAATCATTTCAAACTTAGCAAAAGCCTGATCTATTCAGAGCAAAGCATGGGCTAGTTTTAGACATTACACCAGACCAATAGGTCCCAGCCAAAGTGGGGGTCACCACATTTTTTTGTTCTTTATTGGGACCACCAACCATCTGTTTGCAATCTATCAGGTCATCATTTGTCAGGCCATTTTTAACTGTCTGGTAACAGTATTCTGTTGCAGAGGTCATGATGAGTCCTGCTCGCTGCAGGGTCTGTCAAAATAATTGATGGCCTCTTAGGTTCTGTCGTGGGGAAAAGGGCAAGGAATTTTCCACCTCACTGGGCAGGAGGGCAAAAAGCAACTATATTTAAACTATTCTTAAAACTCAAACTCAAAAAGCAACTATACTTATAACTATTCTAGAGTTACTGCCTCTCACATCAGATTCGAGTCTGGCCCCCACCACATGGGAGGAAGCTTTGGTGTTTCAATCTCTTTCATTCTCTCTCTCTCTCTCTCTCTCTCTCTCTCTCTGCTTTGATGCCTCTCTGTCTCTATCTGGGAAGAAAAACTCAGAGAAACATTTTACTTACACACAAAAGAAAATGAAAGAAGAAAGGAATGTATACTTACTAGAGAAAGAGATGCCCAGGGCAAGGAAGGAATGTGGACCAACCCCCTATGCCCTCTCCAGGTACCCTACGTTCCCCAAATCTCCACACATTCACAAGGCTGGAAGCTCTCTGAACTCTTAGTTGTTAAGGAAGTCTCATTACCTAGGCCCATCTGCTTGCCCAATGGCCACTGGTGATGGTATTCAATCTCCAGGCCCTTGCCCCTCCCCTGAGGTGAGGAGGAAGGAGAGAACACAAAATTCCAATCCATTTTAGAGGTTGGTTGCCTGAGGCCAACCTTAGAAGCTTTCTTATTAACATAAAAAAGCACCTTGATTGCTTTCAACACTTAAGACATCTCAAGGATTTGGGGAGCTATGAATTAGGAAACTTGACCAGGGAAGACCAACTAATATGAGACTCAGCCATCAACCGAATAGCCAAATGTGTAATTTTTTATTACATTACAATATCACATTCTGGGTGCTCAGTTCTGAGTAGGAAATTTCTGACAGTCACATGGGTGTACGTGTGTATGCGTGTGCATGTGTGTGAGAGAATTTTAACATTTTATTTATTTGATAAGAGACTAAAATTGAGAGAGGAGTGGAAGATAAGGAGAGAGAGAAATGCCTGCAGCCCTGCTCCACCACTCATGAAGCTTCGAACCCCCTATAAGTGGGGACTAGGGGTTTGAACCAGGGTCCTTGTGCATGGTCGCATGTGCACTTAACCAGATGAGCCATGGCCTAGCCTCTGATGGTCACTTCTAACTACCTCCTGTGACTGCTACTACAGTGTGTGGGGGGGGGCTGCTGCAGAGCCCCCATCTGAAACTCCTTATCAGTCAAAGTGATCTAGTCTTCGAAACTTTCAATCTGACTTTTCATTCTTTTGTGTCAACCGTTAAAATGGCCAAAGTCTTTGGCTTGTTGTGCACTCTTAAAACGGTCATAAATGGAGGTCTGCTCTTCAATTCATTTTCCCCAACACCACCACGTTCTCAATCAGCAGGAGAGGGACGACACAGAAGAACCCTGGAGTTCTCACCCTCTGTCTTTATCTGTCTTTGTCAATCTGAGAAAGCTAACTTGGAGTGTCGAAGGCCTAGTGATAAAAAAAAAAAAAAAAAAAAAAAAAAAAACGGGGCCCAAGCAGTAGCACAGCTGGTTAAGCGAACAGCACAGACCGGCATAAGGATCCCGGTTCGAGCCCCCGGCTCCCCACCTACAGGGGGGTCGCTTCACAGGCAGTGAAGCAGGTATCTATCTTTCTCTCCTTCTCTCTGTCTTCCCCTTCTCTCTCCATTTCTCCCTGTCCCGTCCGGCAACAACAACAGCAATGACAACAATAATGGTAACAACAACCATGAACAAGGACAACAAAAGGGAAAAAAATAGCCTCCAGGAGCAGTGGATTCGTAGTGCAGGCACTGAGTTCCAGCAATGATCCTGGAGACAAAAAAAAAAAAAAAAGAAAAAACAGAAAAAAAGAATTAATTAAAAAAAAAAAACAGGGAGTTGGGCTATAGCGCAGTGGGTTAAGTGCACATGGCAAAGCACAAAGGCCTGAGTAAGGATCCTGGTAGGAGCCCCCAGCTCCCCACCTGTAGGGGGGTCGCTTCGCAAGTGGTGAAGCAGGTCTTCAGGTGTCTTATCTTTCTCTCCTCCTCTCCGTCTTCCCCTCCTCTCTCGATTTCTCTCTGCCCTATCCATCAACAACAGCAATGACAACAATAACAACTACAACAAGTGCAACAACAAGGACAACAAAATGGGGAAAAATGGTTTCCAGGAGTAGTGGATTCGTAGTGCAGGCACCGAGCCCCGGCGATAACCCTGGAGGGAAGAAAAAATAAATAAACGGGGCTGGGCGGTAGCACAGCGGGTTAAGCGCAAGTGGTTCAAGGTGCAAGGACCACATAAAGATCCTGGTTCGAGCCCCGGCTCAAACCCGTAGGGGAGTCACTTCACAAGTGGTGAAGCAGGTTTTCATGTGTCTGTCTTTATCTCCCCCTCCTCTCTCCATTTCTCTCTGTCCTATCCAACAGCAATAACAATAATAACAACAACGATAAACAGCAAGGGCAACAAAAGGGAAGAAGAAGGAGGAGGAGGAGAGGAGAAGGAGGAGAAGGAGGAGGAGGAGGAGAAGGAGGAGGAGGAGGAGGAGGAGAAGGAGAAGGAGGAGGAGGAGGAGGAGGAGAAGGAGAAGGAGGAGAAGGAGGAGAAGAAGAAGGAGAAGGGGAAGGGGAAGGGGAAGGGGAAGGGGAAGGGGAAGGAGAAGGAGAAGGAGAAGGAGAAGGAGAAGGAGAAGGAGAAGGAGAAGGAGAAGGAGAAGGGGAGGAGAAGAAGGAGAAGGAGAAGGAGGAGGAGGAGGAGGAGGAGGAGAAGGAGAAGGAGAAGGAGAAGGAGAAGGAGAAGGAGAAGGAGAAGGAGAAGGAGAAGAAGAAGAAGAAGAAGAAGAAGAAGAAGAGGAAGAAGAAGAAGAAGAAAGCCTCCAGGAACAGTGAATTTGTATTGCAGGCACGGAGTCCCAGCAAAAACCCTAGAGATTCAAACAAACAACAACAAAACCGAGAGTCCAGCGGTAGTGCAGCGGGTTAAGCGGTTAAGCGCAGGTGGCACAAAGCGCAAGGACCTGCGTAAGGATCCCAGTATGAACTCCCAGCTCCCCACCTGCAGGGGAGTCGCTTCACAGGTGGTGAAGCAGGTCTGCAGGTGTCTCTTTCTCTCCCCCTCTCTGTCTTCCCCTCCTCTCTCCATTTCTCTCTGTCCAATCCAATAACAACAACAATGATAAACAACAAGGGCAACAAAAGGGAAAATAAATATAAAAAAAATTTTTTTTAGTTTTTAAAGAATGTTGGTATGCATGAGACCCCTTCTGTTTCATTTGGTTTAAATCCCCCCTGCTTAACACTATTCTATTTACATAACCACTTCATTCTATTTACATAACCGCTGTTAAGAAGCACCACCCTCCCTCCAGGGCATTAGTGGTTCAGTGATAGAATTCTCGCCTGTTCCACCCCCTCTCCTTGTCACACCCTGATCCTCTCCTTGTCACACTCTGATTTTCACCAGTCACTTTTCTCTCCACCCTCTCTATGTCACATCCTGTTTCCACCCTGCTTGGCAAGTATATATAAAGACAGCATTGTGAG
Source organism: Erinaceus europaeus (assembly GCF_950295315.1). Lineage (NCBI taxonomy): Eukaryota > Metazoa > Chordata > Mammalia > Eulipotyphla > Erinaceidae > Erinaceus > Erinaceus europaeus. The sequence continues at coordinate 16,896,312 of NC_080185.1, forward strand.
TTTTACGGTACCTTTAGTTTAGCTTAGCTCATCTTAGATTGTGCTGCGTCCTGCATGAATAAAGAGATACTGCCTACACCTCAACCATGAGTCCCTGGTCGTCTGTTACCCACCCGTGAAGCCAGCCCGGCGAATATAACATAGCCCGGCGAAAACAACAAAAGAAAGAAAAAGAGACTTTAGGGGACCAGGTGGTGGCACAGTTGGCTAAGTGCACATGTTACCGTGCCCCAGGACCCTGGTTCAAGTCTCTGGTCTCCACCTGCTGAGAGAAAGTTTCACAAGTGGTGAAGCAGTGCTGCAGGTGTCTGTCTTCTTTCTCTATCCACCTTGCCTTATCAATGTCTCTCTGTCCTACCAAATTAAATATATAAAGTTAAAAATTAAAAGGAAGGGAGAGAGAGGGTTTAGGATGTCAGGTGGTAGTGCATCTGGTAGAGCACACAAGTTCCCACGTGCAAAGCCCTGGGTTCTAGATCCCGGTCTCTACCTGCCAAGGGGAAGCATCATGAATAGTGAGGAGGTGATGCCGGTATCTCTCTGTTGCTTCCTCCCTCTTCCCTCTCAGATTCTTTCTGTCTTTATCAAAAAAAACATTTCTTTACTGGGGGATTAATGGCTTACAGTCAACAGTAAATACAATAGTTTGTACATGCGTAACATATCCCAGTTTTCCACATATCAATACAACCCCCACTAGGTCCTTTGCCATCATGTTTCAGGACCAGAACCCTCCCCCCCAAAAAAATTTTTTTAATAAAAATGACAGTTATGGGTAAGAGAGATAACTCACTGGGTACTGAGCAAGCACTGCCTCGCATTGATCCAGGATTGAACCTTGACAGGATGTGCTAGTGCTACGCTCTCTCCCCCTCTCTATCTCTCAATGCTGTTTGTCTCCTTTCTGTCTCTCAACCCAAATGAAAAAAAAAAGTGGCCAAGAGTGCTGAGATCACAAGTGTGAGGTACTAGTTCCAACAAAACAAAAAAGGACAAATGACAGTTATACTATAAACCATTAAACCACCTCCCCCCAGAAAATAAAAAAGAAATAAAAATGAGAACCTTGCAAAAAGAGAGAGTTGTTATCTCATAATTCTGTAAAGCAATATTAAATCACTAATTTAAAAAAAAGAGTTATAACTATTCTGATTTTTTTTAAAAATATTTATTTACTACTGGATAGAGAAAGAGAGAAATTGAGAGGGGAGGGGAGATAGGGAGAGAGACAGAGAGACACCTGCAGCCCTGCTTCACTATTTGTGAAGCTATACCCCCTACAGGTGGGGACCAGAGGTTTGAACCCTCTTCCTTCTGGTCTCTCTTGTCTAAGATTATAAGTTACTTAATATTTCAACAAAAAAGTCGTTATTGAAATGTATTAACACTTTAAGTCCACAATTAAAATTCAATCATGTTACTTATTTGAAGTCTTAAGTGCTTAGATTAAAGGAATATATGCTTAGAACTTGGGTCTATGCATTAAAAAGTTTGACACATTCCATCTATTTTTCCCCTCTCGTGTTGATTAAATAGTGATCTGTAGGACTATAAATTAATAGAAGTTCTTCTTCTACTTCTAGCGTTTGCCCTTCTTCCGTAGCCAGTCAACAGCGTCAGGCTGAGCCTGATGTCAAGTTTCGAGACCTCCTTTGAATCTAGAGATGTGGCAGTCGTTGACTATGTGGGTCATAGTCTGTCTGTAGCCACAGGGGCAGTTCGGGTCGTCTCTGGCTCCCCAGCGATGGAACATAGCGGCGCACCGGCCATGGCCTGTTCAATAGCGATTGAGGAGGGCCCAATCATAACGTGCTAGGTCAAAGCCAGGTTGACGCTTGCAGGGGTCTGTGATGAGGTGTTTGTTCTTTACCTCAGCTGACTGCCAACTCTTGTTTCCAAGAGTCTGGAACAGAGAAGTTCAGTGTAGGCGTAGGAGACCAGATTGGATGACAAGACGTCAAGCGTTGGACAGGGTGGGAGAAGATATCCGCATATATTGGCAGGTCCGGTCGAGCGTAGATGTGGGAAATGAACTTAGATGATGCCGCATCCCGACGAATATCTGGCGGGGCGATGTTGTTAAGAACTGGCAGCCATGGAACCGGGGTGGAACGGATGGTTCCAGAAATTATCCTCATGGAGGAATATAATTTGGAATCGACCAAGTGGACATGGGGGCTATGGAACTATACTGGGGCACAGTATTCTGCAGTGGAATAGCATAATGCCAGAGATGATGATGATAGAAGTGTATATTAACACCATTCCTGCCACCAAAGGTCTGTGTCCCTACCCCCACCTTATACCTCATCTTCTTATAATATTTCCCATCTCTTCTGTCATGGTCCCTTACTTCTTCCTTCTCACCCACTCTCTGTTGTTTGTCCCCTGTCCAGCAAAAGTCAGACTTAAATGCTCAGTTAGTTCACCCAAAGTCTCCTTACATTCCTACCTGTCAAAAAGCACCTGAAAGTCAGCTTACAAGTCTTGGGCTCAGACCATGCCCTCCTTTTTGTTTTGGCTGCAGAATCCTTCCTCACTCATCATAGAATTTGTTCCTGGATATGGACTTGAAGAGAATTTTTCTTTGTTGGTGTATTGCACCAAAGCAAAGGACTCTAGGGAGGAAAGAGGGTTGGGGGAGGCTTTGGGGTCCTGGTGCCTGATGGTGGAAAAAGACCCAGACTGGGGGTGAGAGCAAGAAATAATATCCATGTGTCAACAACTCTTCTGTAAACCATTAACACACACACACAGACACACACACACAGAGACACACACACACACCCTCAATTTACAAAAAAAATTCTACTTTGTTCCTTTTATACAGTATTGCCCCTTCTATAATCTTATCACCGAAAAGCAAGTGTGGGAAGGTCAGATTGCAAAACATTCTTCATGTATGTTTTCTAGATGAAATAGTAGAAGCACTGAGCTGAAAGTGTGCTCAGGTCTCTCTGTTCCATTTTCCTGTGTGTGTGTTGAGGGGGGAGGATTTCTGGGAGGAACTGAGGAATGTTTATTCAGCAAGAAGCCTACTTTTTTTCTAGAGTTGTAAAAGAATACTTGACCTCCAATATGGACCCACTATCTAGTGCCAAACCCTGTCACACTAACTTTACCAGAAAAGGGGAAAAAAGTCACTTTACCTGTGAGTCAACCCCACAACAGAAACAGATCTTATTACCTCTTCTTCCCTCTAAAGAAAAGAGGACATTTATACAGGTAGAAGTGGGAAAGAGCTAGAAAACTAGGGGCTGGACTTCAGGACAACTGGGGAGGAATCAGAGGTCTTCAGATCTGGGGCCCGGTGGTGGCACACCTGGTTAAATGAACACATTATCACACACAAGAACATGGGTTCAATCCTCTGGCCCCCACTAGTAAGGGGAAAGCTTCATGAGTAGCAAAGAAGTACTGCAGGTGCCTCTCTGTCTTTCTCTCCTTTTCTATCTCCCCCTTCCTCTCAGTTTCTCTCTGCTCTATCAGAGAAAGTTAAAAAAAAAAAAAGAAGGGGCCAGGTGGTGGTGCACCTGATTGTGAGCACATGTTACAATGCACAAGGACCCAGGTTCGAGGCCCTGGTCCCCACCTGCAGTTGCAAAATAATGAAACTAAAAAGAAGGGCACACAAGATGTACAATGTCCATGATGTCCAGCAGGACTCAAAGTCCCCAGCTGTATCACTACCTTGAAGCCTTCAGTCCCTGACACAGTCTGCGCTGACCCCAAGAATTAGAAAGCAGCAAAGGAAATGGAACAGAGGTGAGAAAAAGGCTCTCTGTGTGCTTCCGCTCGGCACCTCCTTAACGTAACCCACCTGCAACCCTCAATTATTTCTGTGTTTCAGTGACCTTAGCAAACAAGGATTAAGCATGATTAATTAGTTTTGCAATTATTTACCTAATGCACAGGAAGAGCCATCTTTGAAGTAAATGTCGGCTAATTATAGCTTACATTCAAGACTTTCAGATACTGCCGCTTTTTCCCCACTTTTATTTCCTTAATATGCCTGACTCAACACAACATACTGAAAGGATTGCCAAGGGAGATAAATAAATTGCCATAAATACTCAATAGATTAAGTATTTTACTTTGAAAGACAAAACCTAAAAACCAAAACATAACAACAAGCCAACCATTTTCCTTACAGTAGTGAATAATTTCTTGCTAGCTAACAATTTGTATAGGGGTGGAGAGAGAATTCTAGGAAGGGCACCTGGCTTGCCATGTGTTCGAGCCAGGTTTAAACCCTGGTGCCATTTAAGAATGCCATAGCACTAGAGGAAGTTCCAGTGCTGGTATCTCTTGCTCACTCTGTCTTTTTTTTTTTTTTTTTTGCCTCGAGGGTTATCGCTGGGGCTCAGTCCCTATACTATGAATCCACAGCTCCTGCGGTCAATTTTTTTAAAAAAATTTATTTATAAAAGGAACCACTGACACAAAACATAGGATAAGAGGACTACAACTCCACACAATTCCCACCACCAGAAATCCATATCCCATTCCCTCCCCTGATAGATTTCCTATCCTTTGTCCCTCTGGGAGTATGGACCAAGGGACATTATGGGGTGCAGAAGGTAGAAGATCCGGCTTCTGTAATTACTTTCACACTGGACATGGGCATTGACAGGTCGATCCATATACCCAGCCTGTCTCCCTCTTTCCCTAGTGAAGCAGGGATCTGGGGAAGCGGAGCTCCAGGACACATTGGTGGGGTCATCTGCCCAGGGATGTCTGGTTGGCATCATGATAGCATCTGGAACCTGGTGGCTGAAAGAAGAGCTAACATATAAAGCCAAACAAATTGTTGACTAATCATGAACATAAAGGCTGGAATACTGCAGATGAAGATTTGGGGGTCTCAGTTTTGTAGATAGTTAGTAGGCCTATTTTAGTTATATGTCAAAGACTATACTACTTTTTTTTTCTTTTCTGAGCCTGACATCTGATATGCAGGTGGATTCAAGCCATTGTCCGGGGAGATGATGCCATGGCTGGAAAAAGGACCAGAATGCTGGATCAGGGAAGAGAGTAGCTCCCAAATATGGGAAAGATGTATAAATATTGTTGACTGTAAACCCCACTAATTTGATGTGATCTGGGGTCCATATTCAACTTAGGAGCCTATGTGACCTCTGCATCCCTATAGGTCTGAACTCACATTCTGTGATCATGAGTAAGAACGTTCCAAGCTGCCTCATTTCAGAACCCATCTTCCTGAGGTGGAACATAGAGTATGTTGTCCAGCTCCCCTTTGGAGAATGAAACATTCTCTACCGTTGTTGATTCATATTGAGGGTAAGGCCCTATGGGGGTCCACAAAGGGGTCTATTGTGTTGTTCCTGATAGAGATAACTGGTAACAATGGAGAGAGGGATTTATTCAAGGCCTAGGATCATCATGTCTGTTTGGGAATCTCAGGACTCCCTGACTAGGGCCCCAGATGATGGGGTGGCCTGATAGAGACTAAAGAGTCATCTTTAAAGTATGCTAATCTCTTGCCCTTATTCAGTTTTGTAGTCCTAATTTTGATAAGGTTAGCTTTGAGGTGACTGAGGGAAGTGTAATAGGAAGTAAGTGGGAAAGGTATCTAAGTCTAAGTAGAAACCATTTCATTAGGTACTTTATGGTGTCTTTTTAGGTCTTTCTACTTGCTGCATATACTAACTCACTGCAGACTATTGTACACTTTTGCTTTCAGGTATATATTTTGCCCCATTTTGTGGATACTTATGAACATATGCCCTATCTCATGGGAGTTGGTCTATATCTAGGTTTTGGGACTTTGTTAGCAAGTGGACCACCTGAAACGGAATTAGAGAAAGGAAAGGTCTCACCTGAATTAGAGAAAGGAAAGGTCTCACCAGAGTAATGAGGCTGAAGGGTTGACATTCCACACCTGATGTCTCTGGACAGTCTGAAGTGAGGCATGCTGAGGTACTCATTGTGTTGATTAGGTTGGGATCAGCAGATGCAATATCATTTGGTATGAACTGAGAGAAGCATAAAAAGTAAGCCCCACTGTAGACGTTCCAGGACTGGGGGAAATAGAGGCTTTATAGAGGAAGTGGGAGGTTCCTGCTGTCTTAGGATTTAAGAAGGTAGTAGACAGTTAATGCTATAATCAAATTATTTTGCAATTGGGTTAACTTTGAAAATCCCTTTGTTAGGATTTGCTATATCATATGCAACATCACCATAATTTATGCCCTTTTATATTTTTTGTGTATAGCTGTGTCTTATAGAGTAATGTCACCAGTTGCTTCTGTTCTCCCTGTTAAGATTTTAGGAAAGTCAACATTTCAAAGACTCAGCCTATGGTCTGTGCATTAAAAAGTTTGAGACAGTCAATCAATTTTTCCCCTCTCATATTAATTAGTGATTTATATGACTACAAATTAATGGGAGTGTACATAAACACCATTCCCACCACCAAAAGACTGTCCCATCCTCTCCCCCGGCCCCCTAGTGAAGCTGAACATCCACCCTCACCCTCCACCCAGAGATTTTAACTTTGGTGCCTTACTCCAAACTCAGTCGAATCCTGCTTTGAGTTTCCCTTTCTGTTCTTCTTTCTCAACTTCTGTTGATGAGTGGGATCATCCCATACTCGTCTTTGTCTTTCTGACTTAGCTCACTTAGCATAATTCTGTCGTATGCTTTACATTGGTTTGTTCTAGCCCTCCCCAAACCAAGAGAATTGGATCAGTCCAATTAATTTCGCGGGCCTGCTTGGCCCCGCCCCAAGGAACCCCGAGGGAGGGTTCCTGAGTTCCTGAGTTCGAGAGTTTGAGAGTGACAGAGTAAGAGAGAGTTCCACAGTGGAAGAGTTTCAGAGGGTTCCCAAGTACAAGAGTTCCAGAGTGCCAGAGTTGGAGAGTTCCTGAGTTCCAGAGTAAGAGAGAGAGTGCTTGCGCCGCCGCAAAGAGACAGCAGAGTTCTGTTTGGTGATTAGTTTGTCTTAGTTTATGAATCGTTGTTCCTGAATAAAGAAATACAGCTTCCCTGCCCAGCCGTTGTCTCCGCATCTCTGTTACCCACCGTGAAGCTAGCCGGCCCAGCAAGAGCCTTCCGAAATTTTAACAACATAATTCCTTCTAGCTTCATTCAAGATGGGTCAGAGAATGTGGGTTCATTGTTCTTAATAGCTGCGTAGTATTCCATTGTGTATATATACCACAGCTTTCTCAGCCACTCATCTGTTGTTGGGCACCTGGGTTGCTTCCAGGTTTTAGCTAATTGTGCTGCTATGAACATAAGTGTACACATATCTTTTTGGTTGGGTGTTATGGAGTCCTTGGGGTATATCCCTAGGAGAGGAATTACTGGGTCATATGGAAGGTCCATGTCTAGCCTTGTGAGAGTTCTCCTGACTGCTTTCCACAGATGTTGGACCAATTTACATTCCCACCAGCAGTGCACAAGTGTTCCTTTCTCCCTACAGCCTTCCATCATTTGTTGCTGCTGTCCTTTTTGATGCATGCCATTCTCACAGGGGTGAGGTGTTATCTCAGTGTTGTCTTTATTTGCATTTCTCTGACAATCAGTGACCTGGAGCAATTTTTCATGTGTTTGTTAGCCTTTTGGATCTCTGCTGAAGTGAATATTGTGTTCATATCCTCTGCCCAGTTTTCGATGGGGTTGTTTGCTTTTTTGTTGCTAAGTTTGATAAGCTCTTTGTATATTTTGGTGATTAGTCTCTCGTCTGGTGTATGGCATGTGAAGATCTCCTCCCATTCTGTGAGGGGTCTCTTTGCTTGTGTGATAGTTTTTTTGGCTGTGCAGAAGCTTTTTAATGTGATGTAGTCCCATTGATTTGTTTTTGTTTTTGTCTTCCTTGCAATTGGGTTTGATGCTGTTGACTGGCTACGGAAGAAGGGCAAACGCTAGAAGAAGAATTAAAGATGTCCTTGAGGTTTAGGTGGGAAAGTGTTCCACCAATGTTTTTCTCTAAGTATTTGATAGTTTCTGGTCTAACATTCAGGTCCTTGATCCATTTGGAGTTGACTTTTGTTTCTGGTGAGATAAAATGTTTCAGTTTCATTCTTCTGCAACCTAGCTTTCCCAGCACCATGTATTAAAGAGAGCCTCCTTCCTCCATTTAATACTTTGGGCCCCCTTATCAAAGATTAGATGTTCATAGATGTGGGGATGGGCATATTTTTAATAGGACAGAGAGAAATTAAGGGAGGGGGAAGATAGAGAGGGAAAGAGAAAGATAGACACCTGCAGACTTGGTTCACCACTTATGAAGCAATCCCTCTGCAGGTGGAGAACCAGGGGCTTGGACTAGGATCCTTGCACCAGTCCTTGAGCTTCACAGTATGTGTACTTAACCCAGTGCATGACCAGCAGAGGTAGACAGCATAATGGCTATGTAAAGAGACTCTCATGCCTGAGGCTCCAGAGTTCCAGGTTCAATTCCCTGCCCCACCATAAGCAAGAGCTGAGCAGTGCTTTGGTAAAATAATAATGGTGATGGTGATGATGATGATGATGATGATGATGATATTGCCAATCCAGTACCAGTAAAATGGTGCAAGCCCTAGCTTCAGAAGAAAACTGAATTATAATAAAATTTCAAATTCACATTTATCCTCTATCACCAGTCTCTTTCCTTCATAAGCAAACATTTACCTAGTAAAAGGCAGGGAACTGCCAAGAGGACAAGAACCAAAATAATGAATGGTTGAAATAATTAGTCCTGTAAATACTGAGAGTTGACTGTATCATTCAAATCTAGATTTCCCTGCCTGCCTGTTTGCAAAACAAAGAAGTGATGTCAACTTGTGTAGATGCAAATTAGAACACAAGCATAGGATAGAGCTTCTTTTATTGCCATTTACTCATTTAATTTAACAGAAAGGTATTTACAGAAAAGTTAAATAAGATCCTGAAGTACTTCGGGACTAATGACAGTTATTTGAAATTATGGGCAATAAAAGAAATTAGCTTCCAGAAGTGACATTACTTTGAAAAGGGAATATCATTAATGCTGTCTAAACAAGCCTCCACTAGAAACCTTAGTTCCCTTGAAAGGACTGAGCTGGATGACAGCCTGGGAGATAGCACAATGAATGATGAAGCGTTGGAAACTTAAGCTTGAGGTCCCAGGTTCAATCCCCAGCATCCCATATGCCAGGCCGATGCTTTGGTCCTCTCTCTCACCCTTGTAAATAAAATCCTAAGGAAAGAAAAAGACTAGAGATAACAAAGAGTGGAATTACCAAGACAAAGCTTACTATACTGATCTCCCTCTCTTTCTGTCTCTGTCTCTCTGTCTCTCTCTCTCACTCTCACACACACACATACACAAACACACTAAAAAGTAGAGGCCCTTGAGGTAATGCAGTGCATAGATTATTGGACTCTTAGACATGACAGCCCAGAGTTCGATTCTTGGCATTGAATGTACCAGAGTGATATTCTGGTTTTTCTCTCTTTTGGTATTTTTTTTATCATTTTTTATTTATTTACTGGATAGACACAGCTAGAAATCGAGAGGGAAGGGTATAATAGAGAGGGAGAGAGACAGAGAGATACTTGAATCACTGCTTCATTACTCAGAAAACTTTCCCCCTGCAGGTGGGGACTGTGGGCTCCAACCTGTGTCCTTGCACATTTTAACATGTGTACTCAACCAGGTGAGCTGTAACTGACAAGCCCCTATTCTGGTTTCTCTCTCTCTTCCCCCCCCCCTCTCTCTCTCCGTCTTTATCATGAATCAATCTTTTCTTTTTGTATATTTTTTAACCAGAATACTGCTCAGCTCAGGCTAATGGTGTTGCAGGGGATTGAACCTGGGACTCTGGAGCCTCAGGCATGACAGTCTCTTTGCATAACCAGTATGCTATCTACTCCTACCCTATTTTTTTTATTGCTACCAGGGTTATCGCTGGGGCTTGGTGCCAGCACTACAAATCCACCACCCTTGGCAGCAAATTTTTTCCATCTTTTTGACTGTTTGTTTGTTCTTGTTTTTGTTTCTGTTCTATTTGACAGGAGAGAGAGAAATTGAGAGAGAATAGGGAAGACAGAGAGAGGAAAGATAGACAGCTGCAGACTTGCTTCACTGGTCATGAAGTATTCCCTCTGCAGTTAAGGACCGGGGTCTGGAACCCTGGTCCTCAAACGTGTAGATTCGTACCCTTTACCAGGTGTGCCACCATCACACTGCCATCAATAAATCTTTAAAAAATAAAAAGAAGAGGCCAGGTAGTGGTACACCCAGCTGAGTGCACATGTTGCAATGTACAAGGGCCCAAGTTAGAGCCCCTTGTCCCTAGGAAGAAAGCTTCGTGAATGGTGAGGCAGTGCTGAAGATGTCTCTCTCTTTCTTTCGCTATCTCCCTCTCCTCTGTATTTCTCTCTGTCTCTATCCAATAAGTAAGTAATAATAAGTAAATAAGTAAATAATAAAATAATTTAAGTTAACTTTAAAATATAAAAGAGAAAATGGAGAAATAGCTTACCAGGTGGTATACCTGTCTTGCTATGTATGTGGCCTAGGTTCAAGTCCAAAGATCACACTGAGGTGCTAAGGTGTCAAAGAGAGCTTCAATACTGTGATGTCTCTCTTTGTCTATCTTTCTGGACCTCTTTCCCCTTCTCCTCCTCTTCCTTCTCCCCCTCTTCTTCCCCCCCTCCTTCTCTATCTTCTCTCTCACTGAATGAAAAAAACGAACTGCATGGCCCAGGAGGTGACTCAGTGGATAAAATGTTGGACTCTCAAGTATGGGATCCCAAGTTCGAACTTGCATCATATTTCCCCAGCATCATATGTGCCAGAGTGAAGTTCTGGTTCGCTCACCCTTCCTCCATCCCTCCATCCCTCCCTCCTTCCCTCCTTCCCTCCCTCCTTCATAAATCAGTACGCCTTGCAATATAAAAATAAGAATAAGCAGTCTTGGAGCAGTGAAACTAAATATGTGTTAGACCCTAAGGTGAGAAAATAAATAAACATTAAAATGATGCGGACACTTGCCTGGATAATCTACACGTCAATTCTGCACACAGAATGCAACAATCAGCAAACACTGGCCCGGAGTGGAGCTGTGGCTGCTCTGTCTGAACAGCGCATTCACTCATTCCACAGTCTCTTCTGTCCCTCTTCCTTATCTCAGATGCTTGTCAGAGAAGCAAGCTATAGAAACAGAAGCCCTAAAGGGACAGGGCAACCTGACATGACTCTCCAGGGAGGAGGTGACCCGAAATTGATACATGTGGTGAAGAAAAGATAATTAATTCTCAGCACTCAATTCACAGGGAACATTCCGCAAGGAAGAGTTAAAATGTTAAAACTGAATTTGCTAGGGAAGTCTCCAATGGAGGGGTTGGGACAAAGAACTCTGGTGGTGGGAAATATATGGAATTATACCCCAGTTATCTTACAGTCTTGTAAATCATTACTAAACCGCTAATAAGATTTTAAAAAACTGAATGTGCAAAGGATATCTGAATAGAAACTCACAACACCTACTCTGTTCCTCTCTGCTTTTTAAAAAATACATATATTTATTATTGGATAGAGACAGAGAGAACTTGAAAAAGGAAGGTACAGAGGGAAAGAGACAGAGAGACACCTGCAGCTCTACTTCACCACTCGTGAAGCTGTTCCCCTACAGGTGGGGACCGGAGGCTTGAACCCAGGTCCTTGCACACTGTAGTGTGTGTGCTTAGCAAGATGCTCCACTGCATGACCCCAACTCTCTGCTTTTTGTCTTTTTTTAATGATTTTCTTTTTTAAAAAAATATTTAGTTAGGGAGTCGGGCTGTGTCGCAGTGGGTTAAGCGCACGTGGCGCAAAGCGCAGGGACCGGCGTAAGGATCCCAGTTCGAGCCCCCGGCTCCCCACCTGCAGGGGAGTCGCTTCACGGGCGGTGAAGCAGGTCTGCAGGTGTCTATCTTTCTCTCCCCTCTCTCTGTCTTCCCCTCCTCTCTCCATTTCTCTCTGTCCTATCCAACAACAAAGCAACGTCAACAATGGCAATAATAACCGCAACGAGGCTGCAACAACTAGGGCAACAAAAAGGGGGAAAAATGGCCTCCAGGAGCGGTGGATTCATGGTGCAGGCACCGAGCCCAGCAATAACCCTGGAGGAAAAATATATATATATATATTTATCCCCTTTTGTTGCTCTTGTTGTCTTGTTGTTGTAGTTGTTATTGCTGTTGTTATTGATGTCGTCATTGTGCGAAGCTCAAGGACAGGCATAAGGATCCCGGTTTGAGCCCCCAGCTCCCCACCTACAGGGGGTTGCTTCACAGGCGGTGAAGTAGGTCTGCAGGTTTCTGTCTTTCTCTCCCCATCTCTGTCTTCCCCTCCTCTCTCCATTTCTCCCTGACCTATCCAAAAACAACGACTGCAATAACAGCGATAATAATAACAAGAGCACCAAAAAGGAAAAAATAGTCTCCAGGAGCAGTGTATTCATAGAGCAAGAACTGAGCCCCAGATAACCCTGAAGGCAAAAATAAATAAAAGAACCAAAGGGGGAGGGGATATAGCATAATGGTTATGCAAACAGACTTTCATGCCTGAGGCTCCAAATTCCCAGGCATATTCCCAGGCACCACCGTAAACTCTGGTGATTCACTCTGTCTCTCACTTTTTCTACATCTCTCTCAAAAATAAAATATTTTTTAAATAAAGAACTGAAACACTTCTAATATTCAGCAATCCCTCCCATTCATTCATTCATTCATTCATCCATTCATTCATTCATTCTCTTTCACTCAACTCACTTCTTTTCCAACCCACTTACTCCATATAAGGTTGAAGTTGGTCTTATTTTTTTAAGTAGAAGATAATAGTCAAAGGAAAAAAAGAAGAAGGGGCAGATGGTTATAATGGTTATGCAAAGAGATTCTCATGCCTGAGGCTTCAAAGTCCCAGGTTCAATCTCCCACACTACCATAAACCAGAGCTGAGCAGTACTCTAGTAAAAAAAATAAAATAAAATAAAAAAGCCAGAAAATAACTCAGCTGGTAGAGCACATGCCCTGCTGAGTGTGAGGTACTGGGATCATGAACACACCAAGAACAGCACCCTGGAAGCTCCATGGATGGTGGAGCAGTGCTGTATTACCTCTCCTCTCTGTCTGTGTCTCCCTCTCCCTCAAAGTTAGACAAAGGATTTTTTTTTAAGTGGGCTAGGGAGGCCACTCAGCGGTATCACCCATGGCAGAGGCCCTGAGTTCATTTCCCAGAAGCATAGAAGACAGACATTGGTCTTTGAGAGAAAGAGTGAGCAACCTCACTTTGTGCTTCCAGGTCTAGTCTCCCTCAGTCCGTGGTCTGACTATACTTCGGAGCCCAGAGCTCTGTACTACAGTCAGCTGTGCTCAAATAATCAATCTCCCTCGTTTAAGCTAGCTTGATTGAGTTTCTATTCCTTTCCATGACTGATCCTCTTTTTTTATTATTAGTGACTTAATAGTGACTTACAAGATTATGATACAATAGGGGTATAAGTCCACACCACTCCCACCACCAAAGTTCTGTACCTCTATTCACTTCCAGCAGTAACTGCCAATTCTCCCAAGGCCATAGATACGGGTTGACTATATATAGGCCTATTGTTATTTACTTCTATGGCCCTGCCTTCACTTCCTTTCTACTCCAAACCTACACCTCTTACAGCTTCCAGAGGTCTTTCCTTTTTTCCTCTTCCTTCTCAGGTAAGAGAAATAGCATCTGGCTTCCTCAGATGTCTTCCAGATCAGGGACAAGTGCCAAGACTGACTAGCACTATCAGCTATGAAAGTGGCAGTGGGAGTGGGAGAGGTAACATATGTGCCATATATTTGCTATTCCTGTCATTGAGGAAGAAATTGAAATAAGCATACACCTTCCTCTCAAAGATACCAGAGGTCATTGTGGAACCCCAGTAGGGAAACAGGCAGACAGAAAAATCCCCAAACACATGCAGTTGCATCACCTATAATCACAGCGGTTTGTTGAACTTTTGTCTTTCCCTACCTAAACTTCGTATTTCTGTTGTCCTTAATTGCTTTCTATGGAAGGTCACCCACAGAAATGAATATGAATCAATAATTTTCCTGCCAGGCTTCATTTGGGCTATGTTGATATTTAAACAGTTTGTGGAAAAAATATGTCAAGGCTATAAATAAAATTTCTCTGTACATTTGAGATCATGAATATTGCTTATGATCTGGGCCTAGAACAAAGCCGATTAGGAAAATTACCATATATTCCTGAGGCAGTTGTGGCTTAAATCAAAGATGATATTGACTTTGCCACAACTAAGAATAATAACTAATATTAATATAGCACTTCACAGGCTCTCCAGGGATGCATTGGATCGACCTTCCCGTGGTGCATCCCGTGAGTACCCATACATTGGGGAAACTGATGATCCTTCCTAGCCGACTGAATCCATATGGAACCCAGTCACTTTCAAAGCCAGTAACAAGCAGATATCAGGCTCAACCTGACGCTGTTGACTGGCTACAGAAGAAAGGCAAACGCTAGAAGAAGAAGAAGACAGGCTCTCCAAAAGTGTAACATTCTCATATTCTTCAAAAATAAATAAATAAATAAAATTGTTGATCACAGGCATTCTGTGTAAAACCTGTCATTTGCCAAGATGCATGGTCTGAGGTGGAATCAGAGCTCAGAGAGATAGCTCACTGGCTAGGGCATGTGCTTTGCAATGCCCATAACCCAAGTTCAAGTCCCAGCACCCCAGAAGAGGTGCTCTGGGCACCTGAGGAAATGCTAGTGCTGCAGTGTCTCTCCCACTCTCTGAGTGAAAAACAAGACAGGAACTCCTAAGTGCATAATACACCAGCTCCAAAAAGATGAAAGTGGACTCAGTCAGGGCAACTCCCAAGAATCCTAGGCTGGACTGGGGAAACTGCTCAGCAGTAGAGTACAGGACTGGTATACCTGGGGCCCCAAGTTCTATCCCCAGCACTGCCAAATGTCAGAGGTGAGCAGCACTCTGATTTCTCTCTCTCTCTGTCTCTCTCTCTCCCCCTCCCTCCCTTCCTCCCTCCCTCTTTCACTCTCTCTCTCTCTCTTTCTCTCATTAAGACTTAAGTAATGGGGGTCTGGTGGTGGCACACCTGTTGGAGTGCTGATATTATAGTTCACAAAGACCTACATTCAAGCCCCCCAGTCCCCACCAGCAGGGGGAAAATTTCACAAGTGGTGAAGCAGTGCTGCAGATGTCTCTCTGTCTCTCTCCCTATCTCCCCCTTCACTCTCAAATTCTCCCTGTCTCTGTCAAGTTAATAAATGCACTTAATTTTAAAAAATTAATGAATTACAAAAGAATCCAGTGCTTTGGGGTCAGGTGGTGGCACAGCTGGTTAAATGCACATGTTACCATGCTCTGCCTGGTTCGAGGGCTGCAGGGTCTCTCTGTCTCTTCTCTTTCTATCTTCCCACATCAATTTCTCTCTGTCCTATCAAGTTAAATAAAGTTTGAAATTTTTTGAGGGTCCAGGTGGTGGTACACATGGCTGAGTGCACATTATAGTGCACAAAGACTCAGGTTCAAATCCCCAGTCCCCACCTGCAGAGGGAAAGCTTTGCAAGTGGTGAAGCAGTACGGCAGGTGTCTTTCTGTCTCTCTCCCTTTCTAGCTCTCCCTTCCCACTCAATGTCTGGCTGTCTCTATCAAATTAATAAAGATAATTAAACATTTTTTAATTAAAAGAAAAAATCCAGTACATTAGGGAATGCCAAATTTCAGGTAAACTGAGAAATAGTTCAAGGATAGAGCCAAGGATATGAGGGAAGTAATGATACAGCAAGAGCTTAAAAGGAAAAAGAAACCAGTTGCTTGATAGACTCATATCCAATCAGACATAAACACTGCTTAATCCTTGTGTCACTTGGCCACTCCTTGATTTTAATTTCATGTGGGTTGCACTGCTGGGACAGGGAAGGAAGTGGCTTCTTTCATTGTGGGACTAGAGCAGGATCAAATGTTCTTGGGGAGCCTGAGGGTCAGTTGAAAAATGCCTATCCTATCCTCCCAATGTGCCACACTCATTAATGACAAGAGACTGCCCGGCAGTCATGGGATGACAGTTACCAGAGAAAAAGCCTAATTATTAATTATGATTTATAGCCGAGCAGGAGTTGAGTCATTACCAATCTTGGTCTTAGTAGTGTTGTACAGGAGAGGAGCTAATTAACTCCTTTTGAAAAATGACAAAACACGGTGTGTCTTTGAAGTCCATGTCCTATCCAGTTGCCTGGGTGATTCTGGACCGTTGATGTGTACATACAGCGAAGGCAGCAGCTTTATCCTGAATGTGAATGAAATACATGGTCGAAGTGCTTAACGTATTTGATGGGACTAGACTTTTATTTTATAGGGATCCTTTTTTCCAGCCGGGATGAGGGCCACTGTTTTAAGGCTGCCTATCACTGACAGTGTCACCTAATCTACCTGGCCAGAAACTCTAGTGTCCCTAAAGTATCCCCTTATCTTCTGAATTTGAGTATGCAGGATGGAGCCTGACTGGGATGGAAGGCACAATGACTTCTGGCTTAATGGCTTCATGAGCAGGTGGCCCAGGCTCCTCCTCCTTCTTTCTATCCATCGCTATGGCCTTGTGACTAATATATTTAAAAAGAAACAAAAAAACTTCTGTTGGGTATTTCTGGGGGTTTGAGAAATATGGGTTTACTAGATACATAAAAACCACAATGAGAAAATAGTAGAAAGGGCTAGCTAGAAATATGGTGAAAGCCAATGTGCCCTGGAGCCCCGCCTCCCCAAATTCCTGTCCCAGTAGGGAAAGAGAGAGACAGGTGGGGGGTATGGGTCAACTTGCCAAAGCTCATGTTCAGCGGGGAAGCAATTACAGAAGCCAGACCTTCTACCTTCTGCACCCCATAATGACACTGGGTCCATGCTCCCAGAGGGATAAGAAATAGGAAAACTATCAGGAGAGGGGATGCGATACGGAGGTTCTGGTGGTGGAAATTGTGTGGAATTGTACCCCTCTTTTTATAATTTTTAAATTAATTTACTTATTTATTCCCTTTTGTTGCCCTTCTTGCTTTATTGTTGCAATTATTATTGTTGTCGTCATTGTTGGATAGGACAGAGAGAAATGGAGAGAGGAGGGGAAGACAGAGAGGAGGAGAGAAAGATAGACACCTGCAGACCTACTTCACCAATTGTGAAGTGACTCCCCTGAAGGTGGGGAGCTGGGGGCTCGAACCAGGATCCTTCCTCCTGTCCTTGCACTTTGTGCCATGTGCGCTTAAGCTGCTGTGCTACCGCCTGACTCCCGAATTGTACCCCTCTTATCCGATGGTCTTGTTAGTATTTTGATTTTATAAATAAAAATTTAAAAAAATATGTGGTGGGAGCCATGAATCCTTAAACTTATTTCACCAGCATTCAGCTATAATATGTGCAGGTCCCTGTTGAAATCAAATGGCATCATCGGGTAGGAAAGAAGAGAGAGACTTATTCTACCACTCTGTCATATATGGTTCTGGAGATTAAACCCCAAAGCTAGTTTTATATTTTACCCACAGAATGATATCTCCCCACCCCTTTATTTTTTAAGATATTTAATTTTATCAGAGAGAGAGAGAAAGTGAAAGAGGCCCACTCCTGTTTACATTTTTTAAAAAGCAGAACACTGTTAAGCTTTGGCTTATGGTGGTGCTGGGGATTGAATCTGGGACCTCGGAGTCTCAGGCATGAAAGTTGTTTGCAGAACCATTATACAATCTCCCCAGGCCTGTACCACTCCTGTGCATATGATGCTGGGGATCAAACCAGGGGTCTCATGTATGCAGGTCCTGTACTATGGCTGAGCCATATCCCCAGCTGGCTGCTCCTAGATCTGAGTTTAGGTCTCTCCTAAATCATTCATTCCCTTGTCAGCATTGAGTGTCCACAAATCATGCTTTTCCCTTGGGAAATAGAAATACATGAACTAAGTACCAATAAGCAAGGGAGGGTATCTGCCTCAAGAAGCTTTTGTGTTTGTTCTGTGCTGTTCACTTGTTGGTATATTACAGTCATATCCTATGACAAGAAACAAGTAAAAACCCTGAAATGGCAGATATTTTTCAAGGGGGTATATTTACTACTTTTCAAGGAGTGCCAAGAGGAATTACAGTGTGGGAAAGTGCACCAGGAAGAACTATATGCCTTAAAAATAAAGCTGGCAACCAGTAGAGATATTAATTAATTCAAGGTCGGATTTGATTGCTAAGGGGAGTTTGCATCCCAATCACTGCCGGGAAGAGAGCCATTTTTAAAGGATTCTGATGGCATCATGCCTGAGTCTTAGTACCTAAATGTTGGCCTGGGTGAGCTAAAATTTGAATTAGGTGATCAGGAGGACTGAAGGATGGTACAATCTGCTATTATTTTGAACGGTTGGAAAGAGGGCTGGTGAGTATCCAAAAGGTGTGCTAATTTCCACATTGAAGCTGCATTATTCTCTGATCTTTTTTTTTAATATTTCAAATCAACATGGAACAGAAGACAACCAGGGTGTTTTTTTTTAAAGATCTTATTTATTCATGAGGAAGATAGGAGGAGAAAGAATCAGACATCACTTGGTACATGTGCTGCCGGGGATTGAACTCAGGACCTCGTGCTTGGGAGTTCGATGCTTTATCCACTGCGCCACCTCCCAGACCACTAATCTCTGATTCTTTATGAAGTCTCATCTTCATCCTTAATTACTCGCTCTTTCTCTCTCTCTCTCATACACACATACACACACACACACACACACACACACACACACACACACAGAGAGACATGCCAGCTCTGCTCAGAAGATACCTACCCACTCCAGTGTGTTCTCTGTATCTCACAGACCCTTTAATTCACTCTCTCCCCTTTCAGTTGTCTCCCCTATCTTAGAGGAAGAAGGGTCCCTCCTCCCCACTCAAATTTAAGCTCCAGGTTCTCCAGTCCATCCCCTCTTACCTCATTTCACATGCAGCTTTTTCCTCAGAGCTTTTCACTTTCTAAAAATCTCTAGCTTCTCTTCTGCACAGAATCCTTCCTTCTGCTGTTATGTGAATATAGGTCTCATTTCCTTTGGATGGGGGTGGGGGTGGGTGTTTAATCCTGAAGGTCCTCCTATCAATTTTATACTCCCTCCCTAACCCCATTTTTCCACCATCAAGCTTGGAAAATGAATGGTTTACAACCATACACTCTTGCAATCTGGCTTCCAGCCCAACAACCATTGGAACTGCACTCTTAAAGCTCATACAGGGTTTCTGTCTCCCCAGGCCTGTACCACTCCTGTGCATATGATGCTGGGGATCAAACCAGGGGGTCTCATGTATGCAGGTCCTGTACTATGGCTGAGCCACATCCCCAACTGGCTGCTCCTAGATCTCAGTTTGGGTCTCTCCTAAATCATTCATTTCATTCAATCATTCAAAATCATTCATTCGAATCATTAATTCATTCAGATCATTCAATCATTCTCTCCTAAATCAATCATTCATCCTAAATCATTTCTGAAGCATTGAATGAAATAGCTTTTCTGAGTTCTGATATCCCTTGGCCAGTGATAGATTTCTGAGGTTCAGAGCCTCTTAGACCAAGCTCTAATGACATATTTTCCATGCATACCAAATACGAGTACTTTTATTGGAGTATCCCTTGATTACTTGAACAGAGTTAAAACTGTACTTGATCTTTTCCCGTTGATATTCCCATCCGAATTCTATGAAAGTGGGAGTTCTGTCTTTCTCACATTCATTACCGTAGTGCTGTCACACTACTTGGGTGTAGTGTAACTCATCTTAATAAGTATTTGTTGAAATGCATTAACCTATAATTACCATGATCCCATTCGCTGAGCCTGAATTCCTTAGAGTCATGTTGGAGTTACTCCTTTCCTTTGTCTCCTAAATTAGTGATCAGATCTTGTCAGTTGCACCTTCAAAATGTGCTGATTAAGTCACATGCACCTGTTTGACTCTTGATACTTTCTCAAAGTTATTTTCCAAAAGCTCATCCGGGGAGGATGATAGTAGTAGCTTGTAGTATTAGTGAGAACAGACAAGATGTGTCTTTCTCATATTGATAAGTGGGACAGTATTTTGCACAAAGCCTGGCACATAGCAAGTGCTCAATATATGACAGATATTACAGTGATTTTTCTTACTACTTTCTCATTGTGAATTCATAGCCCCATCTTGCTAGGGTGGTGTATTTACTACTTCATATCTTTGCTGTTTCTCTGGGCTGGAAATATTCTCTTTCCTTTTTTTCCCCTTTCAAGGTGTCATTTATTCTTTTTTTTTCCCCAATTACTTTCAAAAACTATTTATATACTAATGAGAGGGAGAGATAAGGAGAGAGAACCAGAACAGCATGACTCTGGAACATGTGATGCCAGGGACTGAACTCAATACCTTCTGCCTGTGAGCTCACTGCTTTATCTACTGCACAACATCCTGGGCCACTTTACTTATTTTTCCAGTGTAATGCTTATTCATATTAAAAAATAACTAGTATAGTCATGGGTCCTTTGGAATATAACTAAAATAGGCTTACTAACTATCTACAAAATGGAGACCCCCAACTCTTCATCTGAACTATTCCAGCCTTTAGGTTCATGAATAGTTAACAATTTGTATGGTTTTATATGTTAACACTTTTTTCAGCCACCAGGTTCCAGATGCTACCATGATGCCAACTGGACCTCCCTGGGCAGACGACCCCACCAATGTGTCCTGGAGCCCTGCTTCCCCAGATCTCCGCCCCACTAGGGAAAGAGAGAGACGGGCTGGGAGTATGGATTCAACTGCCAATTCCCATGTTCAGCAGGGAAGCAATTACAGAAGCCAGACCTTCCACCTTCTGCACCCCATAATGACCCTGGGTCCATACTCCCAGAGGGACAAAGAATAGGAAAGCTATCAGGGGAGGGGATGGGATACAGAGTTCTGTTGGTGGGAATTGTGTGGAGTTATACCCCTCATCCTATGGTTTTGTCAGTGTTTCCTATTTATAATTTAAAAAAAATTAGATTTAAGGGCTGGGAGGTGGCATACCCTGTTGAGCAGCCACATAACCTTATGCAAGGACCCAGGTTCAAGCCTCTACTCCCCACTTGCACAGGGAAGTTTCAAGAGTGGTGAAGTAGGCCTGCAGATGTCTATATTTCTCATTCCCTTTCTAACTCCCCCCTCCAATTTCTCTCTGTCCTATCAAAGAAAAAAAGGAAAAATGACAGCTAGGAGCAGTGAATTCATAGTGCTAGCACCTTCCCCCAACTATAACCCTGTTGTGTGGGGGGGAGTTTGAGTCACAAAGAAAAAGAACAGGGATCAGGGAGATAATGCCAGTGGTAGAGTATAAGACTTGTATACCTGACACCACAGAGGTCCCAGGTTCAACCCCCAGCAACTACTGTATGCCACAGCAGTGCTCTGGTGTGTCTCTTTAAGTAAATATTGTTTTAATTAAAATTCTTTTTTATTTTCTGTAACTTTATTTTTTTAGAACATATGGGGTAGAGAGAAATGAGAGGGACAGAGACAGAGAAACACCTGTGGAACTGCTTCATCGCTTAGGAAGCTTTCCCCCTGCAGGTGGGGATGAGAGACTTGAGCTTGGGTCCTTCGACATGACAAGACTTGCACTTAACCATGTGCATCACCACCCAGCCCCATTGAAAATTCTTTTAAAACAGAAGAAAAAAAAATGTAGCCCTCTATTTCATCTCTTCTAACATCTGTAGGACTAAGGCAACTGTTTTCTTTTAAATATTTATTTATTTAATGATTTACAAGATTCTCATCTTATACATATGATGCTAGAGATCAAACTCGGGACGTCATGCTTGAAGTTCAACACTCTGGCCACTGGGTCACCTCTTGGGTTGCTAAAGCAATCACTTTCAGTACCTTTAGCTGTTTCTTCTAGTATTTACTTCTGTATCTTTCCCTTTTTGTATGTGAGGGAACAAAGCACTGCTCCACCAGTTACAATATATTCTCATTATCGCTATTGTTGTCATTTTCTTGTTCTTATGTGGTGCTGGGAATAGAACCTCACCTATGCAAGATAAGACACTCTACCACAGAGAAAACTCCCCCAGCCCTGATCTTTTATTGCCCTCTGATTATGGCTATGTCAGTGCCTTTAACTTGGAAACCAAGTCACATTTTAACATTACTCATTAACTTTCCTGAGTAACTTTCAGGTTTTCTTAGTGTTAAAAACTACCAGGCTGGGGTGAGTGGGTGTGTGGGTGAGGGAGGGCTTTATCTACAGATCTGATCTACCGAGTTTACAGTTATACTTTTCCCAGATTTGGGAGCTACTGTCTTCCCTAATCTAACTTTCTGGTCCTATTCCCAACTCCGACACCATGTCCCCAGACAATATCTTTTTTTAAAAACAATTATTTATTTATCTATTAAGATTTTATTTATTTATTTATTTATTTATTTATTTATTTATTTAAAAGATAGGAATAGAGAGAAAGAACCAGACATCACTCTGGCACATGCACTGCCAGGGATCGAGCTCAGGACCTCATGCTTGAAAGTCCAAAGCTTTATCACTGCATCACATCCCAGACCACCCCAGACAGTATCTTTAGCTCACCTGCATGTTACCTGTCAAGCTCAGGCAAAATTAGTAAAGTCATGGGCCCCTTAGAGTATACCTAAAATAGACTTCCTGGCTTTTTACAAAGTGAAGACACAAAATCTCATATGCTCTATTCTTACATTTACATTCCTGATTATTAAACAATGTATTCTGTTTTATATCTTAACTTTTCAGCCACCAAGTTGCAGATGCCAATCTGATGTTCCTGGGCAGACGACCTCACCAGTGTGTCCTGGAACCCCACCTCTCCAGAGCCCCACCCCACTAGGGAAAGATAGCAACAGGCTGGGAGTATGGATCGACCTGCCAACACCCATGTTCAGCGGGGAAGCAATTACAGAAGCCAGACCTTCCACCTTCTGCATCCCATAATGACCCTGGGTCCATGCTCCCAGGGGGATAAAGAACAGGAAAGCTTCCAGTAGAGTGGATGAGATGCACAACTCTGATGGTAGGAATTGTGTGGAATTGTACCCCTCTTTTCCTAAGGTCTTGGTGATCATTATGAAATCAACAAAAAATAAAGCTTTATATATACTTAAAAGTAAGCAGTGGGGAGAATGTATCTTCTCTCTCTCTCTCTCTCTCTCTCTCTCAGCTTGATTTCTGGGTAGGCTAGCAGCCATCTTCCAGAAGACCCCCTCAATCCCCCTATACAGTCCATACCAGCTATTCCCAAATGCTCCTTTCTCTCCACACAGTCTAGTCTCTTCCCACCTTGACTTGATGACCAACTCCTGACCCCCTTCACCAAGATCAAATCCCAGCTATAAGAAGAAAGAAATTGTGCCCACATGAAAGTGTGATGGAATTTGAAGGATTATGTTTCTATCCTATTTTGAGAACTCCACTGGTGGAGATGAAGACCCTTAAGTAGATGGATCAAGATGGCCATGGAATATAATCAAGACCCTGGAAGACAATGAGAATAGAGATACAACGGGGAAACTGTAGCTATAAAATCATCCCCTGAAAAGGCCACGGAAGAGACAACATTATCGACATAATGAAGACATTATCGACAACAGAACTGCCCTCTGAGTATCTCCTGTGCACTTTAAGTCAAATTAAAGAGTCTTCCCCCAATTAAAAAAAAAAAGTAAGCAGTAGGTGATTTGATCTAACCTGTCTTTCAAAGATTTCTGTGTTTGCAGCTTGGAAAATGTCACAGGGAGGGCCCCTAGCTAGGAAGATATGGGTGAAACTGGTCTTAAATATATCTCTGCTAGTCCAGCGGTAGCACAGCAGGTTAAATGCAGGTGTCGCAAAGTGCAAGGACTGACATAAGAATCCCGGTTCGAGCCCCAGGCTCCCCACCTGCAGGGGAGTCGCCTCACAAGTGGTGAAGCAGGTCTACAGGTGTCTGTCTTTCTCTCTCCCTCTCTGTCTTTTGCTCCTCTCTCCATTTCTCTCTGTCCTATCCAACAACGATGACATCAATAACTAATGTCCTCCCTCTGAGTGTAAACATTCCAGTTAGTCAAGATGGCAAGAAGAATAAAAGATTGCTTCCAGAGGATTCCATTCCTGTCTGAAGAGAACCGAGGCTTCTGTTGCAGTCAGCTGAGACACCACAAGGCCCTTGTTAAAGACCACGGGTTCTGACAGTTTGGGCAGGAGGAAGTTTGTGTTTTTTGCAGTTCTGTTTATGGATCTGGCCAAATGAAAATGCTGCCTGATGGTCTGCTTTTCATAGTCATTGACAACAGCTTTCTACAACACCTGAGCTTTCTTTGGAAGCTGTGACGAGGTACTGAAAAGAACAAAAATAATTAAAAAAAAAAAAAGCCTCACAAAAGAAAGGAAAGGAACTCTCAATGCTGTAAGAGGAGCTCTAATTTGCAGGTTGAGCTTAGCTATGTAAAAAACAAAAAGGAGGGGCCAGGCGGTGGTGCACCTGGTTAAGTTCACAAGTTCACACACTACAATGTGCAAGGGCCCAGGTTCAAGTCCCTGGCCCCCAGTTGCAGGGGCAAAGCTTCACGAGTGGTGAAGCAGAGTTGCAGTTCTCTCTCTCTCTCTCTCTCTCTCTCTCTCTCTCTCTCTCCATCTTCCCTTCCCCTCTCAATTTCTCTCTGCCTTTATCCAATAATAATAAAAATAAATAAGTAAAAGAGAAAGGGGGGAGAACACCTTGCAGCACTTTTCTACTTTGTTGGGTGTTTTCAAATTGGTGTGGAATTGTATTTTTTTCAGCCAAGCAGATTAGTCTGGACCCATGAGCATGGGTGTCATGATGAACTAAATCAGGAGGGTGCAGAGATAGTGACATAACAACAGATGAAAATATGTCGAGTGATGCAATAATCCCTTGGGAAATCCTGAGAGCCCTGCTTTTTTAAGCTGGGCAGCTTGGCAATAGCATGTGAGATATAATATGCAATGGTGTGTGAGAGAATACTGCAAATTTTTTCCAGTTCTCTCCTTCTTTTAAGTAGGTCCATTCAAATCTTTAAGTAGAATACCACCCTCTGTTCTCTTTTTTCTTTCTTTTACCATTTGTTCAATGCAATTGTGAATGGAAAGGTAGTAGTCATTATTTACCAGTAAGCACTTGCATCCCCAGATATCTAAATGCAATTCCTATTACCTGTCTTACTGATAAAGATCTACTTTCTAGATAAGAATTCTGTTTACCACCCCCCTTCTAGAATGAATGACAACACTGACCTCTTCCACTTCCAAATGCCAGTATTTAGGACAGAGGCTGGGACATAATATGTGTTCATATGAGTGAATTAATACAAGTCAGAAAGTGGAGCATTTCTATTGAGAAACTAATGTTTGCAACAGCAGAAAACAAACCCACAGGTCCATTTTGTTAATAAAACAAAGCAGCCTAATACCTGATCAAAACACAGTTAACAGAAATATTTTTTAAACTTATTAATTTTGTTTGGTAGAACAGAGAGAAATTGAGAGGGAGGGGAAGAGATAAAGAGGGAGAGAGAGAGACAGAGATACACCTGCAGCCCTGCTTCACTACTTGTGAAGCTTTCCCTGAGGGTGGGACTGGGGGCTTGAACCTGGGACCTTGTGCATGGTAATATGTGCATTTAACCAGGTGCACCACCACCCAGCTCCCCAGAAATCTTTAAAATCATTCAGCAAACAGAAGAAACATGAACCAACATAAGGAACAGTACTGGGGGAAAGAATTGATAACATGAGTTTGGTTTATTTTACTGCTTTGCAATGAGGACAAGTTCTGGGAACATACCTTCCATCTCTGGCACCTACCTGCACTGGGCTGCAGATGGGCTTCTCTCTGCTCAGAGACTCAGGCTCAAACTTCCTAAGGTGTGGCTGCAAAGCCTTGTGTGTGTGTGTGTGTGTGTGGGGGGTATAAGGGCTCTTTTGTGGTGCTCCTGACCGCACATTCTGGGTGTCTGTCAAAATCATGGGTCCTTTTATTTACCTCTTCCTGCACATTCTCACTGACCTGTCTCTGCACCTAGGCATTGGCCCCTGGGTTCTTTCTGTCAGATTTTTAAAGTGTTCTCGGAGCTCCCAGGTCCAAGGGAATCCCTTGAGTTTCCAGAGAGCTTCCCAGATCCTCCCATCCCCAAGATGTAATACAACTCTATTTTCCACTGATAGCATTTCTTTCTTTCTTTTTTGAAATAAATCACTTTATTCAGATTAACTCATAAACAATAACATCACAAAAAGCTGGATGAAGGAAGCTACATGAGCATGTTCCAGCCCCAAACTTAGTACCATCTCAGTGAACTGAGAAAAGATACTTCCTCCCATTGCCAGCCTGAAGCAAAGTGATTATTAATGATCTACAATAGGTTAAACTTTGCATTTCACTTATTTTATTTTCATGCTAAATTAATGTGGTGATGAGAGGTGATTTTTTCATGCCTTCAATTTGAACATCTTGATTAGGACAACCCATTTGCAAACCTGCATTGCTTCAGCACCTCGCTGAAACCCTCACAAAGCCTCAGGTCACCCTGATTCTGGGCGCACTCGAGAAATTGCTTCATCTCATTGAGGCATAGCCCAAACTACTGCTGCTGCTGCTGCACCGGTTGGGCTCCCTGAGGCTCCTGGTAAGTGATGTTGGGCCTGGCCTAGTGGGCTTAGCACTGCTCCCTCCACTGAAGCCCCCAGTGGCCTATGGTGTGCCCCACGGCGGAGCCCACAGCCACACCGGCTGCAGTGCTTGCCATCTGGGCCATGAGGCCGGGCTGCCAGAGAGCGGTGGCTGGCTAACCGAAGGCGGCTGGTGGAGCCACAGCTGCGGGCTGAGCTGCTGGCGCAAGGGGACAGCCCTCCTCTGTGGTGCCCAGCTGGCTGGAGGGGCCATGCGGGAGGTGCGGCTTCGGTTTCCACGTGGCATCTCGATGGCTCTGTGGGTCGGGATCCACAAGTGCATAACTCCCACTGATCGCATTTCACTAGTAGCCATAACTACTAGTGAAACCAACAGGTGGTTTTCTCTATGATGTGTGTGCGTATGTATATGTGTGTGTGAAGGTCTCTTAAAAAATCGCGTGTCCAGAGAGTCGGGCGGTAGTTTAGCGGGTTACGCTAACGTGGCGCAAAGCACAAGGACCGGTGTAAGGATCCCGGTTCAAGCCCCCGGCTCCCCACCTGCAGGGGGGTCGCTTCACAGGCGGTAAAGCAGGTCTGCAGGTGTTTATCTTTCTCTCCCCCTCTCTATCTTCCCCTCCTCTCTCCATTTCTCTCTGTCCTATCCAACAACGACGACAACAATAATAACTACAACAATAAAAAAAACAAGGGCAACAAAAGAGAATCAATATTTAAAAAAAAAATCGCGCGTCCAGCCTCTGGTACTGGGGCCAAAGGCAAAGCCCGTTGGGGGGTTGTTGAACTAGATTGAAACACCCAGAAAAGTAATTTGTGTGCCTTCATGACCCGAGGGAAGGCCAAGGAGTAGCTAGCAGAAGTCTGTACTCAGCTCTAGAAGGGCAGAGGCATAAGGCTCGGAGTGGACATGCCCTTGGATTTCTGTCTTGACTTAGTTCTCTACTTTTTAAAAATCATCTTTATTTATTGGATAGTGACAGCCAGAAATCGAGAGGAACGGGGCGATAGAGACGCATGTAACACTGCTTTGCCGCTTGGAAAGTTTTCTCACTGCAGGTGGTAATGGGTGCTCAAACCTGGATCTTTGTGCATTGTAACAATATGTGCTCAACCAGGTGCATCACCACCCGGCCCCAGTTGTCTACTTTTTATAGGAGAAGCAAGAAGAGTTCTTTTTTCCGCAACAGCTTCAAAGCCCTGAAAGCGCCAAGCAGGTGGAGTGAGGGGGGTGGGGATGCAGTGATGCCTAGCTCAAACTTGAGGCTGGAATTTGGAGACTTCCGCCCATTCGACCCCCTTTAAACTAGGTGGAGAGGGCATCCGGTTTCCTGGGAGTGGTGGTGCTGCTGGTGGTGGGGGGATGATCACAGTTTTCGCCTTTTTTATAAGGCGCTCAATCTGGGCTCTGCCTCGTCTCTCTTTAGCATATTTCCTCGCCATCCTGGAGTCCATGGGACGTACAAGGATGGCCTTCTCAGACGGTTGGCGCCTGGCGCTGTTCCTGCAATGCGCTGAGCAAACCAGTTGCGGGCGAGTGGGGGAGCTCCCAGCCCGCTGTATATGAGCCTAGGGGACCCGAGGGAACTACAACTCCCAGAGTGCCCTGGGAACGGTGCGAGGGAGGGGCCGGCGAAGGGTGTGTGTGTGTGTGGGGGAGGGACAGGGAAATCCCGCCCTGCTGTGCAGCAGCGCCACAAAGCCTGACTTTTCCTAGCCCAGAGAGAAAGTGCAAGTAAGAAGGCTTAAGTGGGGAGGCAGGAGCGAGGCAGCGCAGACGAGGGAAAGGCGCGTAGGTGGAAGCCGCGCGAGTGAGCCCGCGCCTTTCCAGCAGCCAAAAGGGCGGCTTTCGTAACCGGTGTCTCCCCTCCCCCTAAAGGTCCCCCGGCGCTCGCGC
Source organism: Erinaceus europaeus (assembly GCF_950295315.1). Taxonomy (NCBI): domain Eukaryota; kingdom Metazoa; phylum Chordata; class Mammalia; order Eulipotyphla; family Erinaceidae; genus Erinaceus; species Erinaceus europaeus. The sequence continues at coordinate 16,924,878 of NC_080185.1, forward strand.
AGAGGGGTTCTAGGATCCCCGGCCCATTCTCACTCGGCGTTCAGAGCCCGGCCCCTCCCCGCCCGGGCGCCCAGCGGGGAACCTTGCGTCGGGACGGGTCAGCGGGGAAGTCCCGTGGCTCCCTGGTCCCAAGAGCTGGGCGGCGCAGGGGGCGAGGACTAGTGTCCGGGCTAGGGGTGAGATGAGGCGTGGGTGGCCGGGGGGGACTGTAGCGAAGTGGCCCCCCTTTCCGGCGGGAAGAGCCTAGCGCTCTCCGGCCCCCGCGCGCCCCTCCCCCCGCGCGCCCCTCCCCCCGCGCGCCCCTCCCCCCCGCGCGCCCCCCAGCGGCCCCTCCCACGCGGCCCCTCCCGCGCCAGCCAGTCGGACTCTACAGGCGGCAGCGGCCGCTCAGGGGCCAGATAAGACAACGCCGCGGGGCCGTCGCCCCCGGGACGGGCGGGCGAGCGCCAGGGGGCGGTTCGGGGCGGTCCGGGAGGCGGGGCCGGGGCGGAGGAAAGAGCACGCAGGAGCACCGGCTGCCGGGCGGCGGGGCGGCCGGTGGCTGGGCAGCCAGCCTCGCCGTCCGCTTCGCGCCGCCGACCCCGCGTCGCAGTGTTTCGTGGACGGCGCCTCCGGCAGACGGCCCCGAGGAGCCGAGCGCTTCTGGCAGGCGGTTCTGGCCGCGATGTTCCGCCGCAGCTTCAACCGCTTCGTAAGTACCTTCGCCGCGGCCCCGCGCCGGCCGCCCGGTCACCTCACCGGCCGGTGCCGGGAGAACAATTGTCTGAGGCGCTTGGGCGCCCCTCAGGGAGAGCTACCCCCGCGCCCCAGTTTTCCCTTGGAACCGAAACACGATCCCCCCCACCCCACTCCTCTGGCGGGGCCGGGCACGCGGAGCCCCCTTTCCGCCTCAGACCCCCGAGCTGCCTGCCTGGAGACGATGACTCCGGCGCCCGAGCCCACGGGGCGCCCCGGGGCTGGATACCGGGAACCGCTTGGGCTGCGGGACCGACCGCCAAGTCCCCTGGGGTGGCCGGTTAGTGGAAGATGGCGTTTGATTCTCGGAGAGCTGGCTTCCTTTTGTTTCCTTTGCCACGAGCACATGGAGGGAGACCTAGATCTGTCACCGGGGCGTCCCCCCCCCAAATATAAGACACAGGGCATTGGAGTGTTGGGTGGGGGGTGCAGCGAAGGCCAGGGCTAGGTTCAGGTTGGCTCCGGACAAACTTTGCTGCCGCAGCCCGAGCTGCTCCTAGTAGAGAGGGCGGTCGCGGAGCCGGGGCGCTGGGCGGCGGGCGGAGGGGACGCCAGGCACGGAGCCCCCAAACCTTTACCCCCGCCGCCCCGATCGCCGATCGCCCGCTGCCAAGCCCCCAACACAAAGAATTTCGTCGCCGTGGGACTTTGACCGAGGGAAAGGCGATTTCTGATTACCGTCTTCTTTCTTTTCTTTTTTCCTTCCCTTCCTTCCTCCCTCCTCTCCTTCCCCCGGAGTAACCTGTTTACTCTTAGAAGGGTCCGTGAATAACGGAGCCTAGTGGGGATCATTTACTTCCAATGCTGCTACTTGGAGCAACTTCCTTAATTTCTAGATGAGGCGGCGGGAATCGCTTTTTTTTTTTTTTTAAACTCCCTTCATTCCTGGCAGTGATGAGAGGCTCCTTCTGTACGTTTTCGATTTTTTTTTTTTTTTTTGGTCCCTAGTGTCAGGGAAAATGGGGCTCTGCCTTCTCTTTTTGCCCCCGCCGCCGGCCAGCAGGCGATGTGTATTGGAGAAGTTGGCGATTGTGTTCTTTTCTGGTGATTTTTTTTTTTCCTTTTCCCCTTACTAGTGTGCTGGCATTTTTTTTTTTTTTTCACCTGTTAAGTAGATCTGCTCTCTACCACCCGCATTTGAAACTTTCCCAGACACGTTGTGGCTACAGGAAACCATTGTGCAGAGCCCCCTTTAAGGTCGTAATAATAGTAAATTGATGCTTCTCAAGATTTCTTTCCTCCCCCAGAAGTGTGTCTTAGGGGAACTGGGGCAGGATTACCTGTGGCACAGAGCTGTAGAGTTTGTCCTGATCTAGGATCATGAAATCTGTAGGCATTGCTCAAGCAAGTGACTCTGATTATTTTCTCACATTTAGTCGGGGGGAGTAAGAGAGGATTGTGCTGAACAGTTCTCTGTCACACCGATTATTGATTATTGAGACCTTGGAGAGTTATTTACTTCGAGTACCCCCCCCCCAAAAAAAAAAAAAGCTTGACGGAACTGACCACCAGATTTAGGTAAACGATGGTCTTCCTATGGTGTGTTTTCTGTTGGAAACAAGCGAACTCTGCTTCATATTGAATTCATTAGTTTAGAATTGGGATGTTAACACAACCATTCTTTGTTTTTTTTTTTTTTTTTTTCCTTCTCATCTCTTTCTTTCCTTCTTTCTTTCTCTCGTTCTTTCTTTTCCCTAGTAAGGGTTTTAGCATTGAAAACTAGACTAGTCAAGCTCTGGTCTGCAAACCCTCTTGGGTTTTCCCCTGCACAGTATCCCACTCAAGTAATTAGGCGGTGCTGGCTGGCTGGGGCAGTCAGGGCTTGCAGTAGAATTTGCAGCAGTTGTTGAGGTGCCAGCCTGCAGGTTTGAGGCTCTCTTTGCCTCCCCGACCATGATCTCTGCAGACAGTCCCTATCACTGACGCCAACATGGGCTTTTGACCTGATTTTTTTTCTCCCTGGAATCTCCAACTACTCACATTCTCCTGTGCAGCCATGTCTATGGTAAGTCTTAGAATTTCTAACCGGTGCAGTAAGCTGGAAGCTTCTCAGGCCTAGGGCGAGGGATTGATTCATCTGCAAACCACTGGGCTGAATGTGAGACACGCTGTAGGATTTTCATCTGCCTTAGATGAGTAAGCCCACATGGATGGCATCCCCATCTTTTGCTTGGTGGGGGTTGAGGGACACGCACATTTAAATCACTAGAAGGCTGCATTGAAAGCTGTCACTGGGATTTTGAGGCTTGCAACAGCCTGGCAGATGCAGTCCTAGCTGTAGACTCCCTTTTGGTTGCGCTTACATTTTCGAAATGGGGTTATGAATTTCTGTCAATGTTGACTGTGTTTTGAAATTGGCCTTATGAAATGGATGACAGGGATGCAGGTTTTAGGTGGTGGTCACTGAAATCTGGGCACTGCACGTTAGGAGTGGGCTTTGCGTTTTTAGGCCTGGCCGGAGAAGTATCTTTTAGCAGCAGATCATCTGTGGCTCACTCTTCTTGATTGCTGAATTTTCTTAAAAACAAAACAAACAAAAAAGAAATCATTCATTTCCTCAGGTTCTCCCATTTCTGGCTAAGAGAAATAGTAACTCACTGTTTTTGTTTTTTTTTTTTTCTCTCTTTCTTTCTTTTTTAGACATGGCCATTATTATGACTTTACTTTTTGACAGTTCCAAGGTAGAAATGGGTGGATTTGGTGCAGGGTTTGAAGATTTGGGCATGAAGGGGGTGGTGTCTTATGACTGAAGAGCCGGATGTCTCCCATTATAATAAAAGCACTCCCTGTTCCCAATCAGCATCTCCATTCTTCATGACTAGAATAAATAAATAATAGTAGCTTTGTCTATGTGATTTATTTCTTTTAAAGACATGTTTACTGGAAGTCTGAACTAGCCAAGACTCAAAGGTCAGGGTCTTTTTTTATGTTGGTCTTGTCTTTACTCTTACAGACTTCCTAGTGATTACAGTCATATATTCCCATGGCTTTTAAGGTGTAATGGGTTTAAACAACTCACATACCCACTTTGACTTGATTAATTATTTCATGCTGAAAGATCCAAAAGAAGATGTTCCTTGATAAAAGTCAAGTTAGCCAGGTAGGTACTGTCAATCTAGCTTTGCCAGTAAGCTCTGTTTAATAGATACGACTTTCTAGACGATTGACACATGAAACCTTAAACTGTGAGTGTGAAATGTTGGGGAATTTTTCTTTCATTCTGGAAGGTCTCAAACTGTTTAGGTTCCATGAAGCGTGCAACATATAGTAATAACATCACACAGAAAGTGCCGAATCAGTCATAGAGGCCCAGAAATGGAAAGAAATTATGCTGCATCAGGTACAAGGGAAATTCAAAATAAGATAAGTATTTAAAAAGAAGAGTTAATTAATTAAGAGTTAATTAAATAATTAAATTAAGAGTTAATTAAATTAAAAGAAGAGTTAATTAAATATATATATAATTTTACTCTAAACCTAATGCAAAGCAAGTTCAGTGAAGCACTATCTGGAAGTTATTAATAATCTGGGTCATTGCTTTCTCCCCCCCCCCCCCCAAGCAAGAATTCGTTTCTTCTTTGAATTATCAAGGTAATTAAAGTCCGTTCCCCCCCCCCCCCCCCCCCCCCGCTGAAGCAAGAATTCGTTTCTTCTTTGAATTATCAAGGTAATTAAAGTCCCCCCCCCCCCGCTGAAGCAAGAATTCGTTTCTTCTTTGAATTATCAAGGTAATTAAAGTCCCCCCCCCGTTTCACTTTTATTAAAAAAACTTGGCCTGATGTTGCTGAGCATGGAAAATATATCGATGGACTTATTACGTTGAGGAATTCATCAAATATGTGCATTGCAATACTGTTGTTTTTGGTTTTTTTGCATTTACAGAAGCCTCATAGATCTGTTTGTGCAGCTTGACTCCTACCAGGTAGTTCTTGGCTAGACTGTTGAACTTGACCCTACTAAAAAAATCTTTTAGGAAAAAAAAAAGGCATATCTATATCTGTCTATCTCATAGGGGATTGTGGTTCCTTTAAACTTGCTTGGCACACTAGGTTGATCCCGAGTGGGGCAAGAATTAATCCCTAATTCTCCAGGGCATCCATTGTGTGGAATAAATTAACTTCTCTCTTCTGCATGTGTCTGCATGTGTCTAGAGAGGAGCAACTCCAGTTAAGAAAGGCGGTGGAGTACAAGCTTCCGGGGGCGGGCAGGGAGAGCTGAGCTGGCTCAGTGCCTGGTGCATAGTAGGTGATAGATTAAGGCTTGCTTGGATGAATGAACAGCCTTGGTGTAACTCACATAAATAACGACTTTTACTTATAGACCGAGATACTTCGAGTGAGTTCTTCCCATGAAGAGTGTTTTAAGAATTAGGAGTTCTGGTTAATTGGGTGTGATACTGTAATTTATCATAAGAAACGCATGAGGGCGGGGGTCCAGCTCTTACTCTAAGCTGCTTCTGACCAGCTGCTCTGAACTGTTTGATATAGATGTTATAACCCCCTATACCCTTTTAGATTCCCATTCACTGGCTAGAGTGGCTCAGCAAATAAAAAAAAAAAAACTATTCACTTAGTAAAGGAACCAAATTACTAGAAAGGAATATAGCTAGCTCAAGAACAGGAAGACGGAAGATCTGCATGGACAACGAATGGAGAAGAGGCTAGAGACCTGGTGGTGGCGCACCTGGTTGAGCACACAGTGCACGAGGACCTGGGTTCGAGTCCTCAGTCCCCACCTGCAGAGGGAAAGCTTTGTGAGTGGTGAAGCAGTGCTGCAGGTCTCTCTTTCTCTCTCTCTCTCTCTCTCTCTCTCCCTCCCTCCCTCTCTCCCCTCTTCTCTCTCGCTTTCTCTCCCCCTCCCCCTTTCTATCACCCTCTTCCCTCTTGATTTCTGACTGTCTCTATCCAATAAATAAGTAAATAAATAAAGATAATAATTTTTTAAAATAATCTGTTTTGGGGCCAGGCAGTGGTGCACCTGGTTGAGTGCACACATTACAGAGACAGAAATTGAGAGGGGAAGCGGAGGGAGAGAGACAGAGAGACACCCGCAGCCCTGCTTCACCACACCTGAAGCTTTCCCCCTGCAGGTGGGGACCAGGGGCTTGAACCTGGGTGCTTGTGCACCCAGGATATGGGGGCCATTGGAAGCTTCTTTCTTTCTTTCTTTCTTTCTTTCTTTCTTTCTTTCTTTCTTTCTTTCTTTCTTTCTTTGTATTCCCTTTTGTTGCCCTTATTGTTTTATTACTATTGTTATTGCTGTCGTCCTTGTTGGATAGTACAGAGAGAAATGGAGAGAGGAGGGGAAGGCAGAGAGGGAAGAGAAAAACAGACACCTGCAGACCTGCTTCACCGCCTGTGAAATGACCCCCTGCAGGCCACTTGTGCTTAACCCGCTGCGTTACTGCCTGACTCCTCCTCTCTCTCTTTTTATGGAAGAGCCTTGGTGTTTGTAGGCTTCTTTCTTTTTAATTTTTTAAAAATTTTATTATTTATTATTTATTTATTTATTTAGACCAGAACACTGGTCAGCTCTGACTTATGGTGGTGCTGAGGGGATTGAACCTGGGACTTTGGAGCCTCAGGCATGAGAGTCTTTTTGCATAACCATTATGCTGTGTACTCCCCCCCCACACCCGGAAGCTCTTTTCTGTGGCTGGTTAGTTAGAAGCACATAACCTGAGGCTTCTGCTGGTCTCTCTGGGTTGACAGTCTCCGAGTTGGCTTGAGTTTTAGGACCCCTCACTGGTGTCTGAGGGGAAACACACATACACGTTCCATGGAATTTGGTGGTCAGAACCTGAATATTGGGGTACCTCATCTGGTGGTAACTAGTTTTCTAGGTATTAGAATTAATATGTCTAAGGCTAAAAAGCTGTACTGACCATAGTGTCAGTTCTGTCTTAGAGGATCACATTTTATAGCCTTACAAAAAAGCATTATTTCATACCCAGATTTCCACTGACCATCCACACTCAGTTTTGGTCTCTGGTAGGCTCTGGGGATACATTGATGAGCCCCACAGAGTCCTTTCCATCATATTTGTCATTTACCTGCGTGGCTATAGATATAGAGGACCCAGTGAGTGCGTTGTATCTGGCATTGGTGCCATACTGTGAAGCTTTTTTTTTTTTAATTTTTAAAATATTTATTTTCTTTGGTTGCCCTTGTTTTATTATTGTAGTTATTGTTGTTGTTGGATAGGACAGAGAGAAATGGAGAGAGGAGGGGAAGACAGAGAGGGGTAGAGAAAGACAGACACCTGCAGACCTGCTTTACCGCTTGTGAAGCAATTCCCCTGCAGGTGGGGAGCCGGGAGCTCTAACCAGGATCCTTAGCCGGTCCTTGTGCTTTTCACCACCTGTGATTAACCCACTGCGCTACCTACCGCCCGACTCCCTGTGAAGCTTGTTTTTTATGCATGGTTATTCTTACATGCTCACCTGTAATTGGTCGTCCTACCAAACAAGCTAGTGTGTAATCCATTCTTTTCTGGCTATTTGGATTTCTGGTACAAAGGAATTTGTTGTGTTTCATGCGGCCTATGCACTGCTCTTTTGCAAATGGATGCTGATCTGCTCCTGTGTAGGGTGGGGAATCTATTTAGGAATGAGTCCCTATTAGTTGAACTAAATATTATGAACTTCCTTATTAAGTAGGCTGGAAAGAGGTTTTGCCTCCTCCCCACCACAACAGCCTCTTACCGATTGAGGAACATAAAACTAATGCCTGTTTTTTTAAAAATTTTTTATTATCTTTATTTACTGGATAGAGTTAGCCAGAGATAGAGAAGGGTGGGGAAGATAGAGAGGGAGAGAGACAAAGAGACACCTGCAGACCTGCTTCACTGCTCATGAAGCTCTCCCCCTGCAGGAGGGGACCAAGGGCTGGAACCAAGGTCCTTGCACACTGTAATATGTGTGCTTAACCAGGTGCACCACCGTCTGGCCCCCAATGTCTGTTTTTTTAAATTTGTTTTATTATTGCATTTTTGATTAAATTTTTATTTATGTATTACTGGATAGAGACAGAGAGAGATTGAGAGAGGAGGAGGAGATAGAGAGAGATGGAGAGATACCTGTAGCTCTGCTTCACCACTCGTGCAGCTTTCACCCTGCAAGTGGGGACCAGGAGCTTGAACCTGGGTCATTGTGTACTGTGATGTGTGTGCCTAACCAGGTGTGCCACTGCCTGACCCTCTATTGTTTTTATTTATTGGCCAGAGATAGAAATTGAGAAGAGGAGATAGAGATGAAAAGAGACAGGGAGACACCCGCACCCCTGCTTCACCACTTGTGAAGCTTTCCCCCTGCACGTGGGGACCAGGGGCCTGAACCTGGGTTCTTGTGCACTCAACCAGTTACACCAACCACCTGGCCACCTAAAACTGAATATCTTCTAAACACCTATGGTTTGCTCCTTTGGCTTATAATTATGGCTTTATTAATAAGACTGTCTACTGGGTAATGCAGAGTGCCTGCAGCCAGTCATTTTCAGGTGCTTTTACTGAAAAATGAGATTGGAGCAGGCCACTCTATTGACTCCTCCCTCCCCCCATCTGTCTCACTCTTAGGGTTATTGCTGGGGGTCAGTGCCTTTGTAAAGGATGGATTCACTTCTCCCAGTGGCTTACCCCCCCATTTTCTCTTATGATAGAGACAGAAATAGAGTAGAGGAAAGGAACGCTGCTCTTATCAACACCCCCCCCCCACCGGGGACTAGGCACTTGAACCTGGGTCCTTGTGAATGATAATGAGTGCATGTTACCATGTGTGCAGTCGCCTCACCGCACTCTAGGCATTTCCATATCGATGGCAGCTGTGTTAGTGAAGTTGCTTCCTTACACTTGCTGCCAGTTGGCCCCCCCGCTGGACAGTTAGGTTTGGAGAATGGGGACTACCTTCCCTATGTGTGGGTGCTGTGCAAAAGAACCAGCCTTTTTGTGATGCAAGCACTGGTGTGTTGAGTGATGGGGAAAAATATATATATTAATACACACACACACCCAGGCTGGCTGCTTGAGCTGATCAGTCCTCCAGAGTGGGTAAATGCATGCTGGTGGCATTTCCTGTGTATCTGTAGTGTTTTGTGGAATCTGATTGAGTGCAGGGGGCTTCTGGTCTTTCATAAGTGAATTTGGTGCTATTTTCAAGTCTCTTTCCACTCGTTCAACTCTCACCTTCCTGGCCTAGCATAAGGATAGAGCAGCAGTGATTGTAAAGCTAACATTAGCATGACTGCAGCATATGTTAACAGTACTGCAGGTTAATGATGAATGCGCGCTGAGCACTGCAGATGTGGGCACAGGATGCCCCATGCCAGCACCTTGGCAGACAGCCCCTTGACTGCTGCAGTGGATGGATGGATTGTTGGTTTGGCTGACTTCTGTGGTGTCTAGATGTTGTCGGATCATGGCTAGATTGGGAGGTTAATCGGTATGTGTAAAACACAGATTGTCTGTGTCAACAACTGTATTGCATGTCTAACTCCCCAGTAAAGAGGGAAAACACAGGTTGTCATCACCCCCTCCCATATGTGTTTAAACTGAATAGAGACCAGACCTGTTTAGGCAGGTATTGTCTTGTTTTTGTTTACATGTTCCTCCATATGTATTGTCTAAGTACTATGGCGTCTCTGATTTCGCAGTGTATTTCTTTCATTGTACCTGGGGACTGGAAAATCAGAGTAGTTTTATTCATAATCTGGCAGCTAGCTTTAGCAGCAAGTAAACGGTGCTCAGTGAATATTTACTGAATTGTCTTAAACAGAATCGATAGCAGTGTGAATCTGTAACAGCAAGTAAAACATGAACAGTTGATAGTCAGGCGGTGGTGCAGCGGGTTAAGTGCCAAGGCGGAGAGCGCACGGACCGAATTCAGGATCCTGGTTCGAGCTCCCGGCTTCCCACCTGCAGGGGATTTCCTTCACAGGCGGTGAAGCAGGTCTGCAAGTGTCTATCTTTCTCTCCCCTTTCTCTGCCTTCCCCTCCTCTCTTGATTTCTCTGTGTCCTATCCAACAACAATGACAGCAATAATAATGATGATAAACAACAAGGGCAACAAAAGGGGGAAAATGAATAAACTTTAAAAAAAATGAATAGTTGAGTAAGTAGCTACCAAGAAACTGGCCATTTTAGCTTGGGTACTACTAAGTGCATAGCACTGAAAAGAAGTTATTTTCAGTGGACAGAGTATTGCGCTACACTTAATTCTAAATGAGGGGAAAAAGTCACTTGTGTCTACTTTGAAGGTGATCTGGAAAAAAAAAAACCTGTCATTTATTTACTTGTCTATTTTCTTGATTCATCAGAGAGATTATCTTTAGCATTTTCTCCTTTCATTTGGTCATTCATAAAAAAAAAGTGAGGGGGCTGGGCTGTGACGCACCTGGGTAAGCACACGTTACCATGCACAGGGACCTGGGTTCAAGCCCCCAGTCCCCACCTGCAGGGGGGAAGCTTCACAAGGGGTGGGGCAGTGCTGTAGGCATCTCTCTCCCTCTTTATCTCCTCCCCCTCTCAATTTCTGTCTTAATAAGAGTTGTATTATCTTCAGCTTCTAAAACTATAAGCAAATTCATACTTTGTGGAATATATTTCATAAGCTTACACTTTCTGTTGTTTTCAGCACATCAGATCTTTTCTTTTTTTGTAACTTTATTTTTTATTTTTTTATCTTTATTTATTTATTGGATAGAAACAGCCAGAAATGGAGAGGGAAGGGAGAGAGACAGAGAGACACCTGCCACACTGCTTCACCACTCGCAAAGTTTTCCCCTTGCAGGTGGGGGCTGGGGGTTTGAACCCCGATCCTTACACATTGTAACATGTGCGCTCAATCAGGTGTACCATCACCTGGCCCCAGCACATCAAATATTTTCTAGAAGCCTAATCTGCAGTGTTCACTCTCCAGGAGCTGTCCACTTTTTGACATACTATGGTTAGTGTGCATTCTTAGGATTTAGTATTTGGTGCTGGAAATGTAAGATATTTCCCTCTGTTGGCTCCCAGTCACCATCAGCTGGGGGGGGGATACCTAGCCAGAAGGCCGAGCCAACCCAAACCACAGCTTGAAGGATTCCGAAACAGGTTTCCTGGGAGTAGAGCCTTCTTTGACTTGTTAGAAAAGGGTGTTTGCAAGTCCTAGTTCTTCCACTGATTAGCCATTTGGGCCATGTGGGTTTATATACATCAACGTGCTTTCTTGAAATGCTTTCTGTGGATTGCTTCAATGAGCATCATCTGGGATACTTATACAGATTCCTAGGTCTCGGACCTGCCAAATCCGAATTTCAGATGATAGGTCCTAGGAACCTTTTTTTTTTTTCTTTTTTGCCAGCATTCTGGGTTAGTGTTTCTTTTTTGTTGTTGTCATCAGGGGCTTCACTGGGGCTTTCCACCTGCATGACCCAGGCAAAGGTGTTTTGTCCAAATGTGGGGGAGGGGGAAGGCACTTTAGCTCTGTTCCACCACTTGTGAAGCTTCCCCTTTGTATGGTGCTCCTATAGAAGGCCAGAGGCTCGAACCCAGATTCGTGAGCATGAAGAGGTAGGTAGGTGTGCGCTCTACTGGTTGAGCTGCCTTGCGCCCCTAGGTAGGTCTGAGGTTCACTAAAATTCAAGAACAGCTATATATAATGAAGGCAGCAGCAATTCTTTTTCTGTGTACATTCTCCATCTCTCTGAATGTTATTTTCGGGGTCCGTAGTGTGCACATGCTGCTTCACAAGGTTGTCGGGAAACATTCCCGTTGCCTTTACCAGTTACCTGAGGTCCCCCAGTTCACTCTCTGCTTTGGTGACTTACTGGCAGAAGTCAGAGGACTCCACATATAGTTGCAAGCACGGCCGTGATTTCTTGTAGTGAGAGGAGATGGAGCACAGTCAGCAAAGGGGAAGGGGGCCAAGTCTGGAGGCAGCCAGGCACAGCTTCCAGCCATCCTCCCCCTCTGGAGTCACACAAGTCGTACTGACCTCTCCAGCCGGGAGTTGTGACAACTTCTGTGACAACTTCTGTTGTGTACCAAGGAAGCTTATTAACAGCTCAGTGCCGGGGTTTTTAGGGGCTTTTATAGGGAGCTGGTCATATAGACACCCTCTACCTGGTATGTGCCAAAGTCACATTCCCAGGAGGCCAAGCACAGATTTAGCAGCACATTTGGTGCAGGGAGCTGCTCTAATTATTGAGGGTAGTGGAAGCCTTCTGGAAGTCCAAGATCCCAGACACCTGCTGGGGATGATCCTTGTAAGGAAGCCTTTTAAAAAGCATGGGGGGGGGGGATAGAGGGCATAATGGTTATGCAAAGAGACTCTCATGCCTAAGGCTTCAAAGCCTCCTGGTTCAATCCCCCCACATCACCATTAGCCAGAACTGATCAGTACTCTGGTTAATAAAAAAACAAAAATAAATAAAAAGCATCAGTTTCAGGTCATGAAATAGCTTACCTGGTAGATTACACATCTTAATTGTCTGCGGAGCCCTGAATTTGAGCCCCACACCACATGGGAGCATTATGGACAGCATGGGCGTGGGGGTGGGTTCCCTGGATGGTGGAGTTGTGTTGTGGTGTCTCTGCTTTCTCTCTGTCTCTTTTTCTTGCCTCCCCCCTCCCCCCAAATGGGAAAAAAATTAGCCCGGGGCCTTGGACATGCCAGAATCCCTGAATTCATTCCCCAGCAATACATTACAAAAAACAAAGTAGGAAGCCTGTTCTGTTGACTCTTTTTGCCACACATTAATGTGATGAAATCCAGGCTTTCTTCAAGGAAGGGCTGTAACTTGTCACTGGTCACTCACTCATTACTAGTTAAGCTGGGGCTGTCAGAAGTCCAGCAGTCAGCCCCCTCCCCGCCCCTTCTTTTCAGCGCTAGGCCTCACCATACTTTATTCTATTGTTGAAGGCGCTCACTGTTTGTCACTTGCAGCAGAGAGCAGCCCCTGGTGGTAAATGGATGCACCCAGTGGGGGAGCCAGGAAGTATTGATGTTTCTGCCAGTTTAGCTTCCACACTTGCTGGCTTCCTCTGCGGAGCATCACCCAGTACCCAGATTTCCATATTCCTAGACTTTTGCCTTTTGTTACTGCCCCCCCAACCCACCTCCTTGTTCCATCTTACCACCCCCTCCGTAGTTCCATCATTCCTTCAATCTTTTTCTCATTCATTCTGTGCATGGCTAGCTGGTAGCATATAGGCAGCAAACCCCCGAAGTTTCAGAGTGTCAGTATACTAAAGAGTGTTTTGTCAAGGAAGACTATATAAAAGGAGAGGGAGGGAGGGAGAGAGGGAGGGAGGGAGAGAGAGAGAGAGAGAGAGAGAGCAGAGGAGAGGGAGAGGGAGAGAGGAGAGCGAGAAAGGAAGAACTCTTAGACCAGTAGTTGAATTTCATGGCAATATTTATAAATACTGCTTTGTTCTAAGACTTTTGAGTGTTTAGTCACAGCAAACCGCAGAGATGTCTGGATTTTCTTAAGTTTCACCTCTCTCTCTCTCTCTTTCCCCTAAAGAAAGGAAATTAGTAGTTCTCTTCTGGTTTGGACAAGGAAGAAATAAGGGAGTCATGCTGGAAGATGGAGCAATCCTACAGATGGACAGGGAGCAGGAGCTAGGAGGGAACGGTCATAAAGAAGTCACAGCTGAGTAGTGCGGATGATGTAAGCTACACCTGTTGTGTAAACAGTGGGGAATGAGATCCTTAAGCTTTGTGATTAATGTACTTTGCAGTAACATGGGCTAAGGGCTGTAGAGTCTAGTGTGCAGTTGACTTCGGTTTCCTGTCTGAAAGCATTCAGACGAATGGCAAGCATCCTCTGAACTCTGATGGCCTGCTTGGGGCAGCGGAGGCCCTGCTCTACTCTCTAAGCTTGCTTTCAGTTAGAGGACAGCACTCAGGACCAGTCTCACAAGGCTGCAGGGCCTCAGTGGGAACCTTTTGAGGGACACCCACAGTTAGTGCAGCCAGTCCAGTGCTCTGAGCCTCACAGTGGCCACTGATGTGGGAACGACTTTACAGGGGGGCAGAGTATCAGAGTTCATGGGGTCAAAACTCAAAAGGACCCGCAGCCGCTTTGCCTGAGCAGTGGATCCAGTTCATTGGAGGGCGTAGGTTCCAGCTTGAAATCCAGCAGAAAGATGGCAGCTGTGGTCACCAGTGGACACTTAGGCCTTCAAGAGCAGATACTAGAAGTGGACATTACACTGCTCTGGGTCTTCTCAGCAGGTGGGATCTTTCCCTAGACACTCTTCTTCCCTTTTTTTTAAAATTGTATTTGTTTATTGGATAGTGAAATCCAGAGCGAATGGGGAGATGGAAAGGGAAGAAGACACCTGCAGCACTGCTTCACCACTCAATAAGTCACCCTCCCACACACCTGCAGGTGGGGACCAGGGGCTTGAACCCGAGTCCTGGTGCACTGCGATGTGTGCACTCAATCAGGTGTGCCGCCGCTGGGCCACCCAGCCACTCTTTCTCTGCAGTCCATGGCTTTAGTGGCCTCTGATTTTCTGTTTTGGTGCAGGAGCTGGCTGGCTACTGAGATGGAGTACACACCCCACCCGGGTTTGTATTTCATGACACTGCATCGCATAATGTTACATTGCTGGTTGTTTAATTTTCCTTTTTATGTAGTGAGTTTGTGCTTTTTGATATTTTTTTCTTTTTAGATCGAGACACATAAACACACACACACACACACACACAGAGAGAGAGAGAGAGAGAGAGAGAGAGAGAGAGACTGTAGCACCAAGCCGTCCTTCAATGTGATGGGGGCTGGGTTCGAAGCTGGGGCATGTGCCTGGCAGTACACTACCCAAGTGAGTTATTTTGCTGCCTCTGGAAACTTTTTAAAAGAAAAATTGTGAAGATTTGTTTTATTGTTGATGAGAGAGAGTTTTACATGAGACACAAAAAGCCAGACCAGAGCATCAGCCGGACACGTGTCATGCTAGGGATTGAACCAGGAACCTCAGGCATTTCAGTCCATTGCTCAGCTAGTTGAGCCATCTCCACAACCGCCTCTTTTGGAAAGTTTTGCTATGTAATGTAAACTATATTGTGGAGAAAAAACAACAACTGCACTATGGTTGTTTTGTTTGTTTTCTTGTGTTTTTTTTTCCTTCAGAGTTATTGCTGGGGCTTAGTGCCTGCACTATGATGAATCCACTGCTCTTGGGGGCTATTTTTCCCCTTTTGTTGTCCCTGTTGTTTATTGTTGTTGTTGTTGTTATCATTGTCATTGTTGGATAGGACAGAGAGGAATGGAGAGAGGATGGAAAGACAGAGGGGGAGAGAAAGACACCTGCAGACCTGCTTCAGTGCTTGTGAAGTGACACCCCCTGCAGGTGGGGAGCCGGGGGGGGGGGGGGGGGGGCTCGAACCAGGATCCTTATGCTGGTCCTTGTCCTTTGTGCCATGTGCACTAACCCGCTGTGCTACCAGCCGGCCCTCATGATTTTTTTTTTTTAATGCAGCACTAGGGAATGAACCCAGGGACCTGCACATGTGCTATATACCCTTTAAGTCAACTCCTGAACCAAACTCATTATATATATTATATATTGAAGCAGAGTGGGACAGACACGAAAGCTCTGCTCCCCAATCCGCAGAGTTGCTTTGGTTTTCCAAGGTTTGGCTTGTCCAAGGTTTTCCCGCACTGTGAACTTATCAAACCAGGGCCCCATGCGAGGCAAGGTGCGCACTTTACTTGTGGAGTCTTCCTTCTCCCAGCCCCTGGTGGTCTTTTGGCATTGGCTTTTGTAGAAAGCTGCGCAGCTCTGATTTATGGTGATGCTAGGAACCTGGGAGCTCAGAGCCTTGGACATGAAAGTCAGAGGCATAATTATTATGCTGTCAGACTCCCCAGGTTCCCCCTGGTGGTTTCTGAACTTACTGGTGGTTGTTTATTTAAAAAACTGGACACCAGACCTTTCTTTATCTTGGAGTTGTCCCTCCACCCCTACCCCCCCCAACCCAGGTTATCTCTGGAGCTCAGTGCCTGCATAGCAAATGCACAACAAATGTACAGATCCTGGCAGTCATCCCATCAACTTCCCCTTTCCCCTCCCCCTTCCCCCCTCCCCTTCCCCTTCCCCCTTCCCTTCCCCTCTCCCCTCCCTCTCCCCTCTCTCCCTTCCCCTTCCCCCTTCCCTTCCCTCCCTCTTCCATTCTTCTCTTCCTCCCTCCTCCCTTCCTTCCTTGTATAGAGATAGAGAAGTTGAGAGGGAATGGGAGAGAGAGAAAGAGACACCTGCAGCACTGCTTCACCACTGATGAAGCTTACCCCCTGGAGCTCGAACCACCCCCTTGCCCCCAACATATTCTTTTTTTTTAAATATTTATTTATTATCGGGTAGAGACAGAGAAATTGAGAGGGGCAAGGAAGATAGAGAGGGAAAGAGACAGAGAGAGATACCTGCAGACCTACTTCACCACCTGTGAAGCTTTCCCCCTGCAGATGGGGACCAGGGACTTGAACCTGGGTCCTTGCACACTAGTGTGCGCGCTTAACCAGGTGTGCCACCACCTGGACCATGAGCATATTCTTTCTGGTTCCACTTCTGTGTCATGGCTATCAAACATCACGGCTCTTAACAGGTACTCGGTTCTGACCAGATTGTTGTGACTTACCAGAATGCGCATTGTCTCTTGCTCCAGCATGACCAGCTCGTCCCTACACATTCATATCAAAAGAGGGAGTAGGAGAAGTTATACCCTGTCACTTGCCACGTGGTTCTAGGGCTCAAACCTGGGCTACACTCTACCTGGTGAGATATCCCTGTCTCCTGTTGCCCATTTTTCAAACTGGATTCTTTCTGTTGTCTGGTTGGAGGAGTTGTTTCTTTAGTCTGGGTATTAACCGCTTATCAGATACATGCTTTACAAATATTTTATTCCATTCTGTAGGTTCCCCTTTTACTATGTTGAACGTTTCTTTGATGCGTAGAAGGTTTTTTTTTTTTTTTTTTTGGTTTGCTTTTTCCCGTGTGTGTGTGTGTGTGTGTGTGTGTGTGTGTGTAACCTGGGCCTTGCACATGCATTATTTCATTGCCCCGGCCCACTTTCTCCCTCAGTTAGTAAGGGAGAGAGGACTTCTGTTGCCATAGGACCTCCTTTGTGGTGCAGATGTTGGAACCTGGGTCCTGTGCAAGGCAGTGCAGGCCCCCTCTCGGTGAGCTGTCTCCCCAGCTCCATAGCCGATTTTGAGCTTGACTGATGTTGTTCCACTAGTCTAGTTTTGCTCTTGTTACCTGCTTATGCTTGTGTCCTATCAATAAAATGTTGCCCTGTCTAGTGTGCCTCCAGTCTTCCGCATCTCCGGTAGCTCAGTCTTGACTTCACAAAAGCTGACCCTTTTCCTTCCCTCGGCCAGCACCATGTTCCCAGGCTCTCCTGGCCTATGAAAGTTCCCTTTATGCCGTAAACACAGTGGACTGACTTCATGTTTGCATATAGTATTTGTTTACTGACTTACTCAGCACGAAGCTTCCTTTTGCATAGGGAAGGAACTGTGACCATTTTTTTTTTCTTATTTCTGTGTCATTGTCTCAGTGTCTGCAGTATGTGCTCAATAAATGTTTGCTGAATGAATGAAATATGGTTTCTTATCTGTTCTTCTAGTCTTCCCATTTGTAGCCATAGGCTTTTAGAGGTTCCCCAAGAGACCAAATTGTCCAATCTTTAGGAATCACTGTAGTGGTCCCTGTTTAAAATAATTTTCCTTTCATACTTTGGCAATGAAGCCGTTTCCTCTAAGCTTTCTTGCTGTGTTTTGTAATGTCTACACAACATATTTTCATTGTATTGTAGATATTTAATATTCTCTGATGTAGTTGGTGGATAACTTTTTATATTTGTAAGCATCTCCAAGACTCTACACACATTTCCAGCACCAACTTTCTTGAGAACTTTGCTAGCATCTTGGAAAAGTATTCCATTTTGCATAACAAATGAAACACTTGATTATTTGTTTTTTGGATTTTTTAAAATCTGTTGAGTCCTTTGGGTAAATTGTCTAAATAGTTTGCAAGTACTTGCTTTTAGTTAAAAAAAGAAAAAAAAACACCTATGAGGATATGTAAGTGTGTGTGTTTTACCAGAGCACTGCTCAGTTCTGGCATAATGGTGATATGGAAGATTGAACCTGGGATTTCAGAGCCTCAGGCATGAGAGTCTCTTTGCATAACCATTATGCTGTCTACCCCAACCTCTTAAGTGTTTTTGATATTATTTTGTGAATGCGTTACAGTTTACTTTGGTACCAGATACTCACAAGTGATGGTAGTCTTAATGTCTCTCACTTAAGTCCTTGAAATATTAAGGTGGAAGTGACCTCATCGTTTTGTATGGCTCAATCTGAAATGGGCTTTCTTTTTTATTCTCCCTCCCCTATTTTACCTTGATTGTAGGGTAGGCATTTGCCCTTCTTAAAACATGTAGAAATACTCCCCTAATCAGTGCCACAGATTGCTGACACCAGGTTTCATGAATATCACAAGTTCATGGACTCTGGTTACAAGTTACCCTTGCCTTTTTACCATTATAGTCACTACAATTAGGATAGTAAGCTTCTGCCATTGCTCTGTTGATTTTTTTTTTTTTTTAAGATTTACTGTATTTATTTCACATGAGGTAGAGAGCGCTACTCCATATGTATGGTGGTGGTGGGGGGTGGGTTTGAAACCAGAGCCTCTGGGCATGCAGGCACTGCACTCAACCAACCAGTTGAACTATTTCTCAGGTAGTCTTGGCAATTAAGTACTTCACAAGCATTAGTTCATTTTACACAGTTGCTTATTGTATTAGTTCTCCAGAGAAACAACCAGTGGAATTAGGTGTGTGTGGGGGGTGGTGGTGGTGGTGATGGTGAAATATAAAAATGTGAGTATTTCTTGTTTAAAATGTATGTGTACATGTACATATAATTATACATGTGTATTCCTTTCTCTGTGTTCACACATATTTAAGGAAGTGAGTGTCACAGACACAGACACAGGCTCTCGAAAGTCTGGTGGTCAGTGAGCTCTAGATGCACAGGAAAGAGTTTAGTTTGAGGTAGCAGGCAGGTTAACCTGCAGCCACCCCAGCTCAAAGACCACAAGGGGAGTTCTGCTTTGCTGGGGGAAGTCAGTCTCTGTTCTGCTTTGTCTTTCAGCTAATCCACTGAGGCCCACTCACTTAGAGGGCAATCTGGCTTACTCTATCATCTCAGATGTTAAGTTCATCCATAAATACCTCCACAGATAAATCCAGGGTATTGTTTGACCAGATATCTTGGCATGGGGTGGGGGGAGACCCAGTCAAGATGACATGTAAGAGTAACCCTGATCACAATTAGATTTCAGGACCCTGTAAAGATTACTGATCATATCTACTATATATCATTCAGGAATATAAGACCCTGCCATGAATAACCATAGCTAGACAGCCTTTTTTAAAAAAAAATTCTACTTATTTATTAATGAGAAAGATAGAAAATCAGACATCATTCTGGTACATGTGCTGCCAGGAATTGAACCTCATGTTTGAGAGTCCAGTGCTTTATCCACGATCCACGACGCTACCTCCCGGACCAGGATAGACAACTTTTTCATTTTTAAAATGAAGTCTGAGAACTGGTAAAGGACTTCAGAGATCACTGAGTACTCTTTTTTTTTTTTTCATTTTAGAATTATTTCTTTTGTGAAATGAGAGAGAAACCAGGGTGTTACTTTGGTATGTGCAGTATGGGGATCAAACCCCACACCTAATTCATGGAAGCTATGCACTGGCTACCACTCGATACTTTCTAGCTGAGGAAATGGACAGGCGAGAGCAAATGACATGTCCAAGATGACTGTGAATGGAATTCCAGAAACATGGCCTGCCAGAGTCAGCTCTGTTACCTGTGTCTTCAGTCTCTTCATCTGTGAACTCTGCTTCTAGGCCACGTTTTCTTTATTTTTTATTTTATTTTATTGCCTTCAGGGTTATCTCTGGGGCTCGGTGCCTGCTCTATGAATCCACTGCTTCTAAGAGGCCATTTTCCCCATTTTGTTGCCCTTGTTATTGCTGTTGTTATTGCTGCTGTTGTTGGACAGGACAGAAATCGAGAGAGGAGGGGAAGACAGAGAGGGAGAGAGAAAGATAGGTACAGGTACCTGCAGACCTGATTCACTGCTTGTGAAGCGACTCCCCTCCTGCAAGTGGGGAGCTGGGGGCTGGAACCGGTGGGGATCCTTGTGCCTTTCCTTGCGCTTCACGCCACGAGCACTTAACCCAGTGCACTACTGCCCAGCCCCCTTTATTGTTGTTTTTAATTTAATGTACTTATGTATGTATTTGTGAGTGACTGAGTGAGTGAGTGAAAGAGAGAGGGAGAGAGAGAGTCGCTCTGGCATATGCATTGTTTTCAGTTGCTTGATGATTCAACACTTTATCCACTGTGTTACCTCCCGGGCCACAATTATTTAACTACTTTGTTATTAACATGGGGGCGGGGATCAGAGTCGTACCACCACACGTGATACCAGGGATTGAACTCCAGACCTCATGAATCGGTGTCTGCTGTTCTACCCACCTCCTGGACCCCGTGGGCTGTCTTGTTTTTAAGTTCTCTGGTAAGTTTTCTGGTTTTACACTATATATTTAGGCTTCACAGTCTAGAGGCGGAATTTGGGGAGCTGTTTTTTGTTGGGTTATACATATTTGTTACTCTTTAACCTTTTCATCTCTTGATCATTTTATTATACTCTGTCCACACTTCAGTTTCCTTAATAGTAATTATCTTAACTGGAATTATCTGTACTTTAAATAGGAATGGTGGTAAGTTTTAGGAAGTGATGTTCATGGTGTGTGTGTGTGTGTTTTCTCTCCCTATAATAATTACTGTGTTTTTTTTGGTTTTAGACTGACCTGAATAACTGGTGACCACATGCAGACCTCTGAGTGTTAGTACTACCCTCTAGAATTGACTGAACTCAGCTTTACTTGAATAAACCTCTTAACTACCAGATCTAGTGGAGAACTCCAGTTTGGGTGATACAGGATAAGCTGGACCTGTGTCCTGGGAACATTACCATTGTCATCTGACACCTGACAGTATTTCCCCAAAGATATATATATATTTTTAAGGCCCTTCCTTCCTCCCTTCCTATCTATCTATCTATCTATCTATCTATCTATCTATCTATCTATCTATCATCTTTATTTACTGGATAGAGACAGCCAGAAATTGAGAGGGAAGGGGTTGATAGAGAGGGAGAGAGACAGAGAGACACCTGTAGCACTGCTTCACCACTCACAAAGCTTTCCTCTTGCAGGTGGGGAATCAGGGGTTTGAACCTGGGTCCTTGTGCATTGTAACACATGCACTTAACCAGGTGCGCCACCACCCCCCCCTTTAAAATTATTTATTATTTTTTAACTGCTACTAGGAGCTCAGTGCCTGCATGATAAATCCCCCTCCCTTTTCCTCTCCTCTCCTCTCCTCTCCTCTCCTCTCCTCTCCTCTCCTCTCCTCTCCTCTCCTCTCCTCTCCTCTCCTCTCCTCTCCCCTCCCCTCCCCTCCCCTCCCCTCCCCTCCTCTCCTCTCCTCCACTTTGTCTTTCATTCTCTCACTATCTCACTCTTACTTTTTCTTGATGAAGGCAGAGATAAATTGAGAGGGAGAGATAATGAGCCACCTATAGCACTACTTCCCCTCTCATGAAACTCCCCCCTCCCCCTGCAGGTAGGAACCAGGGTCCTTGTGCTTGTTATGTGTGTACCTTGCCACCGGACCCCTCCCAAAGACATTCTCACTTCTGTTCTCACTGAACACAGTCAGGTGCAGTGTGGTAACTGGAGAGACAGCCCTTGGATTGGCTGAGTGACTGCTGTTAGGAGTCAGTAAGTGTTTGAGAACCAGTAGTAGAATTTGGGCGGACTTATCTGCTTACAATTTATTAATTTATTTGTTTTGCCTCAGCACTGCTTAGCTTTGTTGGTATTGGGGATTGAACCTGGGACCTTGGTGCCTCAGGCATGAAAATCATTTTGCTGTGGTCCGGGAGGTGGCGCAGTGATAAAGCATTGGCCTCTCAAGTATGAGGTTTCGAGTTCGATCCCCGGCAGCACATGTGCCAGAATGATGTCTGGTTCTCTCTCTCCTCCTATCTTTCTTATAAATAAATAAAATCTGAAAAGAAAAGAAAAGAAAATCATTTTCCCTAACCATTATGCTATTTCCCCAGTTCATTGCAATGTTTATAATAGCCAGAGCAAAGGAGCAGTCTCATGAAATGGAATTCTGTAAATAAAATCTATTTTACAAGGCATAATCTTTTTACAATTCAGATTAGACCCTAGCTCTTGATGAAAATTATCAGTAGAATATATCTGAGTGTTTTGAAATGTAAGGCAGTGCAATTAAGATATTATTGTGCAAAATCAGACATGTTACTTAACAGAAATACTAATGCAGCTGATGTAATCAAAGCCAAATCAGGTGACATATTAGTGGATTTATAGGACATACTTTTACAATCAATGATTGAAATAGTTATGAAATTCATGTTGCAGCCTAATAATTACATGGAAGTTTGGAAGTTTTGAGACATAGAACTGGGCTTTTCTCTGTTATGTTGCTTTGACTAAGCAGCAACTTATCTTCAAAACATAATTTCCTTTTTAAATAAATTGTCTCTTTAAAATGTCTTATTCAGTGCATCTAGAATAGAATACACATAAAAGGGGGGCCGGGCGATAGAATGGCAGGTTAAGCACACATGGTGCAAAGCACAAAGACCAGCGTGAGGATTCCGGTTCGAGCCCCCAGCTGCCCACCTGCAGGAGGTCTCTTTACAAGCGGTGAAGCAGGTTTGCAGGTGTCTATCTTTCTCTCTGTCTTCCCGTCTTCTCTCGATTTCTCTCTGTCCTATCCAACGACAGCAGTGATAATAAGAACAACAACGATAAAACAACAAGGGCAACAAAAAGGGAAAAAAATGGCCTCCTGGAGCAGTGAATTCGTAGTGCAGGCACCGAGCCCCAG
This sequence comes from Erinaceus europaeus, assembly GCF_950295315.1. Taxonomy (NCBI): domain Eukaryota; kingdom Metazoa; phylum Chordata; class Mammalia; order Eulipotyphla; family Erinaceidae; genus Erinaceus; species Erinaceus europaeus. The sequence goes on from NC_080185.1 coordinate 16,947,615, forward strand.
TGATAATGCTGGAGGCAAAAAAAGAATACATAAAAGATGTACAGAAGTTAGTACACTGCAACAAAGTGAAAGACTAGGGTGAGTGGGGGAGGGTCCAGGTCCTGGAACATGAAGCCAGAGGAGGGCCTAGTGGGGCTTGAATTGTTATGTGGAAAACAGAAATGTTACATATGTACAAACTGTTATATTTTAATGTGGACTGTAAACCATTAATCCTCCAATAAAGAAATTAGGAAAAATATGCTCATAATATGAGCACCCAGGAACCTACCACCCAACTTGAGAATTGACCATTACAGTAGTGTTATTTACCTTTATGCTGCTTTCTCATCTCGCCCCCCTCCCCCACCTGATTTCTGTGATTATCATTCTGTTGCTTTAAGAAAAATAGCTTAACCGGGGCCGGGTGGCAACACACCAGGTTAAGTGCACCTAGTGTGAAGCACTAGGATCCTCTCTCTCAAGGAGCCCCTGGCTTCCCACCTGCAGGGGGTCGTTTTGCAGGCAGTGAAGCAGTTCTGCAGGTGTCTATCTTTCTCTCCCCCTCTCTGTCTTCCCCTCCTCTCTTCATTTCTCTCTGTCCTATCCAACAGCAACAGCAACAATGGAAAGAAGATGTCCACCAGGAGCAGTGGATTCTTCTTCTTGTTTTTAAAATATTTTATTTATTTATTTTCTCTTTTGTTGTCCTTGTTGTTTTTCCATTGTTGTTGTAGTTATTGTTATTGATGTTGTTGTTGTTAGATAGAACAGAGAGAAATGGAGAGAGGAGGGGAGGACAGAGAGGGGGAGAGAAAGACAGACACCTGCAGACCTGCTTCACCGCCTGTGAAGCAACACACCTGCAGGTGGGGAGCCGGGGGCTCGAACCAGGATCCTTGTCGGCCCTTGCGCTTTGCGCCATGTGCGCTTAACCTGCTGTGCTACCACCTGACTTCCCCAGGAGCAGTGACTTCTTAGTGGAGGCACCAAGCCCCAGCAATAACCCTGGGGGCAGAAAGAAAGAAAAGAAAAATAGCTTAACCACATGCATGCAAACCAAGATCATATATTAGTATTTTCCTTTCTCATTACGATTCTTTATAAAACATTTTTTTTCATAGTTGAAGTTATTTGTTGGCATTGCTGAATGTTATTTCACTTTGGGAATAATACACCAGTCTTTTCCCCCTGTTACAGACAGTATGTATTGTTTTATGTGTCTTTATAACGGGTCATCTTTCCGCTGTATGTGGGGCTGTGGGGAGGGGTGTACACACACACACACACACACACACACACACACACACACACACACACACACGGCTTGGGCAAGCATAGCGAACCACAGACAGCGCTCGAACCCACCCACCCCCACACCCACACAATGCTAGGCCTTGAAATGTGCCCCCTTACAAGAGGAGGAATTGTTCTTTTCAGTGGTTTTGCAAACAGATGAGTGTTCACATCGGCAGTGTACGGGTTCCCATGATCTGAACTGTTTTCAGCACTTGGTATTGTCTGGTTTCCTACTTTTTACCCATGTAATACTCAAGAGTTTTGCTCTGATCTTAATTTGCATGTGTCTGATTACTAATGAATTTAATCATCTCCACATATTTTTGTGGACCATTTATGTTTCCCCTCTGAAATACTTGTCCCGGTCTTTTGACTGTTTTCTATTGGGTGGTTTCTCTTTCTTGTACTGATTGATAATTCATAATTATTAGTCATTTTTTCATATTCAGGGATGGTCTTCGATTATGTTTGTTGCCAATAACTATAGTTTGTGGTTTGTCTTTTTATGTCCGAGGGGAGTCTTTGATAAACATGTTCTTTAATGTTCTTAAACGCTTCCGTCTTCATGGTTTGTCCTCTTTGTCGCTGAAGAGCTTCAGCTCTCCACCCAATGCAAAAATTGGCAGACTGGTTTGCTTTTTATTTTTTCTAAATATTTATTAAAGCTTTGTGAGCCCTGAAATTCCTAGGAGGTTGAGTGCTCAACTTCACAGGCATGAGGTCCCCAAGCTTGATCCCCACCACCATAAACATCAGGGTGCTGCTCTGGCCTCTTCCTCAGTCTCCTGTCTCTTGACAGGAGAGATAAATCTTTAAAAATAACAGAAATGTTTCAAAGCGACTTTGTTTGTTTGTTTATTGCCACTAGGGTTATTGCTGGGGCTCAGTGCCTGCATGATGATGAATCCACCACTCCCGGTGGCCCTTTTTTTGTTTTGTTTTGTTTTTGTTTGTTTTTAATAAAGACAGAAATTGAGGGGCAGGGTGTTGGCACACCTAGCTAAGTGCACAAGGACCTGGGTTTAAGCCCCCAGTTCCCACCTGTAGGGGAAGCTTCACAAGTGGTAAAGCAAGTTGCAGGTGTCTGTTTCTCCCTATCTCCCTCTCCCCTCTCAATTTTTCTCTATTTCTATCCAATAATAAATAGAAAGAGAAATTGAGAGGGGCCAGGGAGACAGCATAATAGTTATGCAAAAGACTTTCCTGCCTGAGACTCCAATTTCCCAGGCTCAATCCCCAGCACCACCATAAGCCAGACCTGTCTGTTTCTCTCTCTGTCTCTCTCTCTGTCTCTCTCTCTCTCATTAAAATACAGTGTTTTTTAAAAGAGAGAAATTGAGAGGGAAAATAGGAAAAGAGACACCTGCAGCACTGTTTCACCACTTGTGAAGTTTCCTCCCTGGAAAACTTAGTTTTCCCGGGGCTTGAACCCTGAGCCTTTAGCACAGGAAAACGTGGTTACTTAAACTGGGAGTGCCACCACCTGGCCCCTGTTTAAAGTTTGAGCTGTGTTTTTCATGCCATTAAAATGCAGGGGTTGATTATCTGTTCCGTAATAATCTTTTACTCTTTGACATTGTGATCTGAAGTATTGCTAGACTGAGGCTAGGTGCAGCAGATTTGAGAGAGACAGTGTTCTCTTAGTAATCCTTTCTGCATTACAATTTTATATGCATTTTACTTCTGTTTCTCTCATTGTCCCGGCCTCTTTCTCACTGTTCTCTTCAGAAAAGTAACCAGTTAAATATGGCAGCGTTTTCTAGTTTCTTTATTGAAGCAGCATTTTTATATTGGAGTTTTTTAAATTGGAACTTTTTTGTTGACGTGATTGTAGATCCGCATCAGTTGTGAAAGATATTAGAAAGCTCCCTTGCACCTTTCACTCAGTTTCTCTCAGAGCAGCCATCTTGCAAATCTGTAGTTTAATGTCACAGTCAGGATATTGGCATTGATAACATCCACCTGTTTTATTGAAAAATCTTCAGGTTGATTTGCATTTGTGTGTGTTTAGTTCAATGAGATTTTATCTCGTGTTGATTTATATGCCCACCACCACAGACAGTATACAGAAGGAAACAGAAAGATTCTAAAAGTATTTTTTTAAAGCCTCTCAGTATCTCCAAGAGTGTTTCTGGTGTATCTGTTGATCACCAGGTACATCCACAATTCTAGAGGATCACTTCAGATTACAAAATCCAAACGCTAATTGATTTACTGAAACCTTAGCCTGAGGGAAATGAGTGGACCTTTTGTACTTAGCTCTGAGGTCCTGGGAGGGCACAGGGTATGTTCTCAAAATAGAATGAGCATTTGGGCTGGCAAGCTAACTCACCTGGAGCCTGCTCCCAGTTGGTCATGCACACGACCCACCACTCTGGAGGAAGCTTCGGTGCTGTGGGTTCTCTCCTCCTCCCTCACCCCCACGTCACCGTCTGAAAAAGTTGGCCTGGAGAGGTGAAACTCTGGCAACAACAAAAATATATTACACGACCATTTTTGAAGTAATTGTATGTGCCCTTGTGAACTTGGTTTTGAAACATATCGGTAAAACCTGTTCTTTGTCTGTCATACCAGTAGGAGTCATTAAAATCCCAACAGGCTGGTAGCAAGTAAAAACTACCAGTAGAATAGAGAATGATAATTCTCCTAAGAAAGCAACTGAAAATCTGCCGGAGCATGTATTGATGTAAATAGAAATATCCACGGGTGGTCTGGGAGGTGGCACAGTGGATAAAGCATTGGATTCTCAACCATGAGGTCCTGAGTTCAATCCCCGGCAGCACATGTACCAGATTGACGTCTGGTTCTTTATCTCATCCTATCTCTCTCATGAATAAATAAGTAAATTCTTTAAAAGAAAAAAAATATCAATGGAAAATGTGCATAATTGTTAGTCTAGTAGTCAAGGACATTGGTAAACTGCTTTTTTGGACAGCCACATGTACCTTAACTCATGTCTGCCTCCACATGCTTATTTAAAAACACCAGCCACTTTTCATTTTTAGTGCAGTTGACTCATTCACCCTTTTATGATTCCTTTTGACTGACCAGGCATTATCAAGGGGCTTGAGTGGTGAATAAATACAAGTGGTTTGTGTCATTACAGAGCTTATCACTTAATTACAACAAGCAATAAACCAACGACGATTCATATTGACTCATTTTCAGAAGTTATGAGTGGAAACTGCTAATAGAAAGAGGGCAAAAAAATGACATTTGAGCAGAACGAGGGATGACTACTTCTGCAAAGGGAGTTGAGCGTAGATGCAGGAATCAGCTTGTTCAAAGGCCCTGGCTTGGGCAACAGCCAGGCATGTTGGGAAATGGGTAGGTGGCTAATGGGGTGAAGGGCACACTCAGTGGGAGATGTGGGCATGCCAGTGAATGGGGCAGAGGACCTTCTGCAGCGGGGTCTTGGGAGCATGTTGGATGCTGTACTCAGAAGTTTTTGAAGCCAACATGGTGACTTAGAGATGTGGAAGGGTGATGATAATGCATTTGGCTGTCTACTTACCTCACAAATACTTTTTGACTATCCTGCCATGAACTTTAGGCACTATGCTCCTTGTAAGGGTGAGTTTAACAGATATAAGTCTACCCTCATGGACCTTACGTGTGTGTGTGTGTGTGTGTGTGTGTGTGTGTGTGTGTAAGAGAGAGAGAGAGAGAGAGAGAGAGAGAGAGATAATGTGTGTTGGGAGGGGGTACATTAAAGAGTAAACTGATGTAACAGCTCCAAAATACAATGTCAGAAAAAAGCAGGTGTTTATTTCTCTGGCAGCAGACACTAAATTTTAGTCCAGGATAAGAGGGCAACAGTCTCTATGCCATGAAGTCTTCCAGGGTTTCAGACTGGGCACAGCTCTGCTTCACATATTACTTAGTTTTTAGGTGTTTTTTTTTTTTTTTTGGTTTTAAATTTTTAAAAATTATCTTTATTTACTTATTGGATAGAGACAGCCAGGAATCAAGAGGAAAGGGGGGGATAGGAAGAGAGATAGAGAGATACCCGCAATACTGCTTCACCACTCGCACAAGCCTTACCCCTGCAGGTAGGGACGGAGGCTTGAACCCAGGTCCTTGTGCATTGCAACATGTGTGCTTAACCAGGTGTGCCACTTCCTGGCCCCGCTTTGTTTTTAGTTTTCCAGCTGACTAGAAGGAAAGAGGGAGTCCAGGGACAATTTTTTTTTTATTTTTCTTTTCTTTTTGGAAAATGACTAGGAGGAGGACCTAGTGGGGGCTGAATTGTTATGTGGAAAACTGAGAAATGTTATGCATGTACAAACTATTGTATTTTACTGTCAACTGTAAACCATTAATTCCCCTAATAAAAACATTTAAAAAAATGACTAGAAGGTTTCATACATCACCATTGTACACACACCACTGGAGAAGTCTTAGTCATATGGTCTTCTCGAGAGAGAAATGTTGTTTCTAGCCGGAAAGAGCCCCAGGAAGAAAGGAGCAGACCTGAAGACAGATCTACAGTAAACAGGATCAGCAATTGTAGTGTTTTGTATGCTAGTGATGAATGATAATGGGAAGATCAAGCTGGGAAGGAGTGCAGGAAGTAGAGTGCGCAGTATTTCTGTCAAGTCATTTTATTGGGTCCTCCTCAATCGCTATCGAACAGGCCATTGCCGGTGCGCCGCTATGTTCCATCGCTGGGGAGCCAGAGACGACCCGAACTGCCCCTGCGGCTCCAGACAGACTATGACCAACATAGTCAACGACTGCCACCTCTCCAGATTCAAAGGAGGTCTCGAAACTTGACATCAGGCTCAACCTGATGCTGTTGACTGGCTACAGAAGAAGGGCAAACGCTAGAAGAAGAACTGGGAAATTGCGGTTTACAGTGGATATACTGACACACGGCTATAGCCTCTCCTCTTATGGAAACGGGAGACTGCACAGCACTCCCACCACCCACCTAAATGTTTCTTCACCATCATTCTTTTTTTTTTAAATCAATCTTTTTTATTTTATTTTTATTTTTATATTTATTCCCTTTTGTTGCCCTTGTTGTTTTATTGTTGTAGATATTGTTGATGTCATTGTTGTTGGATAGGACAGAGAGAAATGGAGAGAGGAGGGGAAGACATAGAAGAGGAGAGAAAGATAGACACCTGCAGACCTGCTTCACCGCCTGTGAAGCGACTCCCCTGCAGGTGGGGAGCCGCCGGCTCAAACTGGGAACCTTTCGCCAGTCCTTGCGTTTGGTGCCACCTGCGCTTAACCTGCTGCGCTACCGCCCGACTCCCTCCACCATCATTCTTATGCCAGCCTACTCTTCCTTCCTCCCTCCTTCTGTTTCCTTCAAAGTCATTATTTATTTATTTATTTATTTATTTATTTATTGGCTAGAGGCAGAGAGAAATTGAGAAGGGAGGGAGATAGAGAAAGAGATAGAGAGATACCTGCAGCCCTATTTCACAACTGATGAAGCTTTCTCCCTGTAGGTGGGGACCAGGGGCTCGAACCTGGGTCCTTCAACGCACTGGAATGTGTGCGTTTAACCAGGGGCGCCACTGCCCGCTCCCCCCCCCCCCCACAGAGTTTTTACTTTGCTGCAATACATCATACCCTGTCCAGGTTTCACCATGTGCTTTCCCTCTCTTCTCTTCTTTCATAGTTTCAACCTCTGAGTGAGATTGGCCAGTATTCATCCATCTCCTTCTGGCTTAGCTCACTTAATATGATTCCATTTTTCTTACGGTGACAAAGAAAGACTTTACTTGAAGGTGTCATTTGAGTAAATCCCTGACTGAAGTCTGTGAGCAAGAAATACCATTCTCTATTGTTCTGAGATCTAGTTAGTGCAGGAGGGTCAGTTTTATCATGCCTTAATCTCAGTCCGTATTTGAAAGTACTTAGTAGAAAGATAGCAAGAAGTCTCACTTAGAGCAAGCAATACAAGAAGACCTTTGACAGTGGGTGCAGAATTGATGAATTAGAATGCTAACAACTATACTGCGGCATTCCTCTGAGAAATTTTTTAACTGGGAAAGTTTTTTTTCCTTTAAATTTTTTTTATTATCTTTATTTATTTATTGGATAGAGACAGCCAGAAATCAAGCGGGAAGGGTGGGATAGAGAGACAAGAGAGACACCTGCAGCACTGCTTCACCACTTGTGAAGCATTCCCCCTGCAGTTGGGGACCGGGGACTCGAACCTGGTTCCTTGCGCATTGTAACATGTGCTCTCAACCAGGTGCGCCACCACCGGCCCCTTTCTCTTTCTCTTTCTCTTTCTCTTTCTCTTTCTCTTTCTCTTTCTGTCTCTCTCCCCCCCTCCCCCCTCCCCCCTTCCTTCCTTCCTTCCTTCCTTCCTTCCTTCCTTCCTTCCTTCCTTCCTTCCTTCCTTCCTTCCTTTTGTCTTGACTCTGGTAAATAGCAGCTTTGACTGCCCAGGAAAGAATTCTGCAGGGTCTGGTGAAAAAGCTCCCTTAGATAGTTGGCTGCTTTGCTGTGTGTACAACCCACGTTTGAACCCAGCCCCCGCTACCGTGAAAGAGGCTTCAGTGCTGTGTCTCTCTCACTCTTTCCCTTTGCCTCTCTGTCTCTCAAGTTTTTTTTTCTTTTTCTTTTTTTCTTTCTTCTTCTGCAGTTGTACATGCTTGTTTTATAGGAACTTTTGTGGGACTTCCTCATCCCCAAAGCTGGGATGGGGAACTATTTTTGTGCCAAGGGTCATTGAGATGTTTATAACATCCTTTGCAGGACATACAGAACCATAAACATAACATTTAGCACTTAATGTTGCTATGAAAAATACCCTCCCAGATCTATTGAATTTTGAGTTCCACGTGCACTTATACATAGAACTCTGGTTGATTTCTGTTAGCCATTGCCTGTGCAGTTTTAAGGATCTGGTGACATTAAAAGCAAAAGCATTATCATGTCATATCTTGCTTAATAACACTTCCAGTTACAAAAAGCAGTACTTTCCAACTCTTTCTCTCTCTTTTTTTAGTTCTGCTTTAAGGATATTTCACTCTGAAACACACAAGCTCTATTTTCTACTCCTGTTATTTTTCTCTCCCTTCTTTCTTCTTTTCCTTCGTTTATCCCCCCATCTTTCTTTCCCTTCCTTTTATTTTTTCTTTCTCCTCTCCTCTCCTCTCCTCTCCTCTCCTCTCCTCTCCTCTCCTCTCCTCTCCTCTCCTCTCCTCTCCTCTCCTCTCCTCTCCCCTCCCCTCCCCTCCCCTCCCCTCCCCTCCCCTTCTTTTCTTTTCTTTTCTTTTCTTTTCTTTTCTTTTCTTTTCTTTTCTTTTCTTTTCTTTTCTTTTCTTTTCTTTTCTTTTCTTTTCTTTTCTTTTCTTTTGACCATAGTGCTGCTCAGCTCTGGTTATTGCTGACATCCAGGACTGAACACCATGGACTCTGCTGCAAGTCCTGTCTGCTACTGCCGTATACTCCCCATGGACCAATTTTTCTTCTTGATTCTTCAGAAAGTAATTAAACCTAGAAATCTAGTAGCAGGGCCTTGGCCTGTGTCTTAAGAAAAGCCCACTCTTCCTGGAAGCTCAGAGTACTTTCCTGATTAATAATGCTGCAAGGGCGGGCAGATAGCTCACGGGGGGTGGGGGGTGGGTGGGGGGGGTTGCCGGGCACTTAGGCATGCAGGAGACCCAGTTTCCAACCTGACACTCCCACTGCACTGGTCCTGTGGGGGTCTTTCTCTCCTGTTTCTCTGTTTCTGCCTCTTTTTATTTGAAAAAGTCCACTTGGAGCAGTGAAGCCCCAATAAGGACAAAGAAAAGGATTCATTAATTATGGGTTAGATTAAGAAATGCTGTATTTGTGGGAGTATGGATCGACCAGTCAATGCCTATGTTCAGTGGGGAAGCAGTTACAGAAGCCAGACCTTCCACCCTCTGTACCCCACAGTGACCTTGAGTCCATACTCCCAGAGGGATAAAGAATAGGAAAGCTATCAGGGGATGGGATGGGATATAGAGTCCTGGTTGTGGGAATTGTGTAGAGTTGTACCCCTCTTATCCTATAATTTTGTTAATGTCTCCTTTTTAAAATAAATAAGGGGAAAAAAAAAAGAAAAAGAAATGCTGCATTTGTTCTGGAAGGAAAAAAAAATACACACACACATTGCTATACTTGGTCCTTGGTAGAGCAAGAACCATGAGAGCCATGAATGGGAAATTAATTATTTTATTTTACATTTTGACTTAGAGCCTGCAATTTAAAAGAAAGCCCTTGAAGATAGATTGCCCTAGAAAGATTTTCTTTTTTTTTTCCTAATGCCCTTCCCACACTTAGGCTTCTGTGCATAGGTTGGTTGTTAACATCTGAGTGTTGTAATTGTCACTGTCTGCATTAGGAAACTTACAGAGGGAGATAAAAATACATAGATAGGGCCTTTGAGAGCTCACCTAGGAGGGTGTCTGCTTTGTCATGAGCTCGACCCAGAATCGAGTCCAGCCCACACCACATCTTGGGGGGGGGTGCTTTCTAGTTCTCGGTCTCTCTCTCTCTCTCTCTCTCTCTCTCTCTCACACACACACACACACACACACACACACACACACACACGTCAGCTCAGAGCAGCAGTGAAGCCCAGTTGACAACCAAAAAAAAAGGGGGGGGATAAGATACTGAAAATACCAAGCAGAAAGTGATACACACTATGGGAAAGGTAAAGATAAAAGTCTCCCCTAGTTCAAAGACTCCAGGATGAGCTGAGTATCTGAGTATCCTTCTCTATCTTTGCTTGCACAATTGTAAAAGGTCAACTTTGAAATGCTTTGAGAAGGAATTTTCCATTCTTAGAAAAGAGAAACAGTTGACATGCCATCCTACTGTTTTAAGTATTTTTGTGAGGTGAGTCTTTTGTGAGGTGAGTCTTTTCCTAGGCACAGATAAATAAATCTTTGCCTCTCATCCAGCATGATGGGGGAAGCTAAAGCCATACTGAATAATGCAGCTAATCATGTCGCAGCGTTTTTGAGTTACCCTTGAATCATTGCTTAGTTCGCTTAGTTCACCGCCAGATTCCAAAGATTATACCTCTGGAAATTTCGGATACACTCTTTTTTTTTTTTTTTAACAGGACCTTTGATTTTCTTTAAAAATACATTGTATTTATTCATGTTTATTTTGGATAAAGGCAAAAGTTGAGAGAGAAGGGGAAGATAGAAAGGGAGGGAGGGAGGAGGGGAGAGACCTGCAACAGTGTTTCACCACTCACGAAGCTTTCCCCTGTAGGTTGGGAGTACAGACTTGAACCCAGGTCCTTACACACTGTAATGTGTGTGCTCAACCAGGTGTGCCACCACCCAGACCCTCCAACCCTCCATACTTTTGCCTAGAGACAGCCAGAAATTGAGAGGGAAGGGAATGATAGAGAAGGACAGAGCCAGAGAGACACCTGCAGCCCTGCTTTACCACTTGCCAAGCACTCCCCCTGCAGGTGGGGACTGGGGGCTCAGACCTGGGTCCCTGCACATCATTACATGTGTGCTCAACCAGGTGTGCCACCACCTGTCCCTCCACCACCATACTTTATTAGGGAGATAATGATTTATGAAACAGTCATTGTCACATAGGTATAATCTCTCACCCTTGTGTAATAGGTGTGTTCACATCCATCCCATCACTTAGGTCCACCACCGCGGTGCGTTGGATCCCCAGTGTCCTCTTAGTCCGTGTCTCCCCCCCGCCCCCCACCCCGCCACAAACACTCCTGTTCTTCTTGCTTCACCAGAACACACCAAAGCCAGTGTTCAGTACTGTGGAGGCTGGGCTCGAACCTGGGTTACACACATGGTGAAGCCACACGTTGTCCAAGCGTACTGTTCGCCAAACCCTTTTTCAAAGCTAAATGTAGGCCTCACTGCCTCAGGGAAACCTCCTCTGAGCTCCGCTGAGACGAGGCTGCCTGGTTCCAGAGTCTCATAGCACCTTGGAAGTCTCTTTTGTAGGTCCTCCCGGAAGCCTAATCAATGAAGAATCTCCACTGTGAGCTGCCTCCCCCTTTAGAAGGAGACGGGTCAACTTACTCACTGCACTGCAGCCAGCGCCACGGTCTAGTATATGCCCCAAAGTTCTCTCCAGCTAAGGCAAAAGCCAGATATTCTCAAATCAGGTATAAGTCGGGTTAGAGTCTTACTTAGGTGCTTCCACTTGCTCACAGGTTTCCTAATGCTTTTGGAATGCTTACAAAAGACATGGCAGTCAGCATCACCTGGGAGCTGTGAGAGATGCGGTTCTCAGGCCTCTGAGTCAGCATCCCCTGCATCGGAGCCTAGGGGTGGTGGGGCTGGCAGCATGTTTGAACAAACCCTCTAGGTGATGTGAAGGCATAAAAATGTCTGCGAACCTGTGTTCTGTGAAAATATTGACTAGAGGCTCATTCGGGCTCTGGGAAAACCTCCTTGCAGAGTAAAATACCTGCTGGACGATGTGGCTGTAGGGCTGCTGAGCCCCCCCCCCCCCCCCCCCCCCGACAGAAATCTGAGTAGGTTTTTTTTTTTTTTTTTGGGTGCCTCCAGTGTTATTGCTGGGTCTCGGTGCCTGCACTATGAATCCACTGCTCCTGAAGGCTATTTTTCCCCTTTTGTTGCCCTTGTTTATCATTGTTGTTATTGCTGTTGTTGTTGTTGGTTAGGACAGAGAGAAATCAAGAGAGGAGGGGAAGACGGGGAGAGAAAGACAGATGACACCTGCAGACCTGCTTCACCGCTTGTGAAGCAACCCCCCTGCAGGTGGGGAGCTGGGGGCTCGAACCAGGATCCTTAGCCGGTCCTTGCGCTTTGTGCCATGTGCGCTTAACCCACTGTGCCCGACCCCCGTAGTTTTTTATTTTTTCCTCCTTTCTGTTTTATTTTGATAGGACAGAGAGAAGTTCAGAGGAGAGAGGGAGGAGATAGAATGGGAGAAAGAGAGACACCTGCAGCCCTGCTTCACCTCTCGTGAAGCTCCCCCTCCCTGTAGGTGGGGAGTGGGGCTTGAACCCCTGTTCTTGAGCATAGTGATGTATGCACTTAACTGGGTGTGCCACTACCAGGCCCCCATCCTCTGAGTTGATTTTTGACTGTTCTAAAGCTTAACTACAACCATTGTGCTTTGACCTACTAGGACACATTTTGTGTATTTATCTCTGCTGTATTCTGTATTCTTTGTACTAAAGTAAGCTAAGAAAAGACAGTGTTGTTCAGAAAAAGCATAAAGACTCCAAGATAGCTCTCCTGAGAGGCACCTGGACCTGTGTTTGTGACCTCAGCACACCCCGCAAGAGAACGGAGGTACTAGGCAAAGCATTAGTGCTCTGGTGCCCCCCGCCCTTTCTGTCTGAAAAAAAAAAATTGCTCAGAGCAGTGAAACCCCAGCTACCACAACAAACAAAAGACTCCTAATGAAGGGAAGATACATTTGCAGAAGTGGACTGCTCTGGGTTGATGCTGTAGGTTTATGTCACTGGTTTACAAGAGACTCTGCTTATGAATGAGCCTATATACATCAAGTCCCTGTTGTGCAAGGACGGCCGACTGCACATTGTTTCTGACCAACAGTGGATCATAAAGTACTTTTTCAGCCCTTCCAGTCCCCCCAGCCCCCTTTATCAATTAATGTGTTTGTTTGTTTGTTTGTTTGTTTTTGCTGTGGACTGAATGTAAACAAAGTCTTTTTGGTCAGTGAACCCAGACCTGGACGTTAAAAATGGCATAGAGTTGTTCACCCTTCGCCCCTCTGAATCTGCATTTGAGCTAGCACTGGGGCAGGAGCCCCCAGGAGACAGTGGCAGTGGGAGAGCGCCGGATTTGCATGCCTGAGATTCCCTGGGTCGTCTCTCCAGCACTGTGTGCACCAGCTTGGTGCTCTGGCTGGGCTCTCCCTCTTTGTTTTTTGTTTCATGTGAAACACTCTGTCCCTCATGTAAAAATCAAGCTACATCTTTGAAACAAACAAATGAGAACAATTCCAGGAAATGAGAGCATTATCTTAGTGGCGGAGCACTTCGTTTGCAGTCTTTTTTTTTTTTTTTTTTAAATATTTATTGTACATGGCCAAAATGATCTTTTTGCTAAAGCTTAGGCTGTCCTAGTTTCAAGATTCCGATCCACAGCCTTTTGAAGCATTAACAAGTTCTGGGTGTGCATATTTTGGGCTATGTTTAGATTCCAGGACTGAGAGGCACTGTGTGCTGTTCTTGCTGAGGGAGTGACTGTTTTGCTAAAGGTCACTTAGTTAGCCACTGGCTTTAAATTTGCTCCCTGCTTGACTCCAGGGTACTGGTCTGACCAACCCTTCCCACCCGGTGACTATTAAGTGTTCCATAGGAGATGGATTGCAGGTGTACTCATGCAACAGGTGTCCAAGGTTCATTACTTCTCTTTCAGACACTTGGTTAGAAGCACAGGATTTAAAAGGGGGGGGGCAACCGAGATGAAATAAAAAATGTTTATTTATTTAATTTTTTTTGGCTCCAGGGTTATCACTGGGTCTTGGTGCCTGCACTACGAATCCACTGCTCCTGGAGGCTATTTCCCCCCATTTTTGTTCTCCTTGTTGTTATTATTGCTACTGTTGTTGGATAGGACAGAGATAAATCGAGAGAGGATGGGAAGACAGAGGGGGCGAGAAAGAGAGACACCTGCAGACCTGCTTCACCACCTGTGAAGCAACCCCCCTGCAGGTGCAGAGCCAGGGGCTCGAACTGGGATTCTTATGCCAGTCCTTGTGCTTTGTGCCACGTGCGCTTAACCCACAGTGCTACCGCCCGGTGCCCAAAAAATGTTGATTAAAAGATGAAAAAAAAAACATGTCCAGGTGGTGGTGTGCCTGGTGTGGTGAAGCGCACACATTACAGTGTGCGAGGACCTGGGTTCGAGCCCCCCAGTCCCCACCTGCAGGGAGAAAGCTTTGCAAGTGGTGAGGCAGTGTTGTGGGTCTCTCTCTCTCTCTCTCTCTCTCTCTCTCTCTCTCATCTCCTTCCCTCTTGATTTCTGGCTGTCTCTATCCCATAAAGAAAGATAATAAAAATTATATATATGTATATATATATTTAAAATTTTTATTTATAAAAAGGAAACATTGACAAAACCATGGGATAATAGGGGTACAGCTTCGCACAATTCCCACCACCAGACCTCCATATACCATCCTCTCCACTGATAGCTTTCCTATTCTTTAACCTTCTGGGAGTATGGACTCAAGGTCATTGTGGGATGCAGACAGTTGAAGGTCTGGCTTCTGTAATTGCTTCCCCGCTGAACATGGGCGTTGACAGGTCGATCCATAAATAAATATATTTTAAAAATGAAAAAAATACCCTCATTTTTAGAATAGTTTTAGCACTCCAGGAAAGTTGCATAGATAGTACCAGAGTTTTCCTATACCCCACATCCAGGCTCCCGTACCAGTAATTGCTTGCAGTAGAAATCCCCATTTGTCCAAATTCCAGAAGCCATAGCGATACAGTCTTATTAATTTAAGTCCGAGGGGGGTAGATAACATAACATGGTTAAGCAAAGAGACTCTCATGCCTGAGGCTCCAAAGTCTCAGGTTCAGTCACCGGCAGCACTGTAAGCCAGAGCTGAGCAGTGCTCTGGTAAAACAAACAAACAAAAAACCTGAAGTCCACACCTGATTCCTATTTTCATTCATATCATTTCTCTGTTCCAGGACCCCACCCCAGGACACCACATCGCATTTGGTTATTGTTCTTCCTTAGACTGCTTTTGGCTGGGACAGTTTCTCAGCCTTTCTCCTCAGTTCAGATGATGTAGGCAGTTTCAAGAAATACGGTCAGATGTTTCATAGAGTGTCCCCTCAGTTGAAAGTTTTTACTCCTGAGTAGATGGGAGTTTGGAGTTTGGGGGAAGAAAACCAGAGAGGCAAAATACCATTTTCCCTTTTTCTCTTCATTTTTTTTTTTTAAGTGACCACTAGGGTTAACCCTCGGAGCCTGTGTGACAAATTCACTGCTCCCAGCAGCCATCTGCCCCCCCAACACCCTTTTTCTTTCTTCCGTCCTCCCTTCTTTTCTTTCTTTCTTTCTTTCTTTCTTTCTTTCTTTCTTTCTCTCTGTCCTTCCTTCTCTCTCTCTCTCTCTCTATTTTATTGGATGGGACAGAGAGAAATTGAGAGGGGGAGGGGGAGATAGAGAGGAATAGGGAAGGCCAGGCGGTGGCAAACTTGGTTGAGCTCATATGTTGCAGTACGCAAGGACCCAGATTCAAGCCCCTGGTTCTCACCTGCAGGGGGAAGCTTCACAAGTGGTGAAGCAGTGCTGCTGGTGCGTATCTCCCCTTACTTCTCAATTTCACTCTGTCTCTCTTCAATAAACAGTAAAGAAGTAAAATTAAGAGAGAGAGAGAGGAAGAGAGAAAGATCTGTAGATCTGCTCCCGCATTTGTGAAGCTTCCCTCCTGCAGGTAGGGAGCGGGCAGGGACTCAAACCTATGTTCTTGCGTATGGCAACATGGGTGCTCGTCCATGTGCCCGGCTCCCCTGAAGTAGCATTTTCCTCACGTGTCCAGAGTACATGTTATCTGCATGGCAGGTCACTGTGGGTGTTGGCTTTAATCGCTTATCTGAAGCGGTATTTGCCCAATTGCTCTGGTATGCTAGACTCATTGGAAACGAAACTCTATGTGTGACATATTCCTCTTATACTTTTGACCAGAGAGCACTGCTCAGCTCTGGCTTGGGGTGTTGTCAGGAATCTAACCTGGGACCTCAAAGCTTCAGGCATGTGAGTTTGTAGTATTTGAATGCAAGATTCCTAATACCATTTCTTGCTGAGTGGGACCTTCTCCATTCATACTTGGTCTCTCCTTTTAGATTTTACTCAACTGGGAAAGAGGCAGGCCTGTGATGTTGATGTGCTTCAGGTGTTTGAATGGTAAAGAATACTGAGCTGGTTTGAAACGGAAAGGAGTATTTGGTTTGGGGAGATTGGGGAACCTATCATTTTTGCAAATGCTTCCGTGCCCAGCTGTTGCTCCTGGGCCCCCTCGGCCTCCACCAAGGAGACACGTGTCAGCCACTGCTTGTAGGATTCAAGGGTCTGTGAAGCTCAGGCAGTGGTGCAGTGGCTAACGTGTCGGTCCTAAGTTTAATCCCAGACATTGTACTACGTGCCAGAATGATAGTCTGCTTCCTGCTGTCTCTCCCTCCCATAAAGCAACAAATATTAAAAATAAATAAATGCAGGCCTGCTAATTCAAGCCTCTGAAGACTTTTGGTAGATAGATGTGATCCAGATTTTTTGACTTGGCAAGAACTCAAAAATTGTTGCAAAGGTGGTTATTTCTCTATGCTGTTGTCAGAATAGATGCGGCCCTGAAGATCTGCCTGTCTTAACTCCTTTTTGATATCCCCTAGCAGTGACTGAGCTATTGATTGGGATGGATAATAACTCTACATGTGCTTTCTTTTTTTCTTTTTTTTCAAGTTCTGTTACTTTAAACACTGGGAGCTTTGGGAAAGAACTACTTCATATAAACTCAAGACTGCTGTAAAGCAAATACTATACAACATGTGTCATAAAGAAGCTCATTCCTAGAAATCTCCAGATCCAAAGAGAACCAAGGACGAGGGTAAAGGAATTAAAGTGGCAGTGTTTGCTCAAAGACCAGCCAGCAGGGTCAGCACCGAGACAACAATCTCCCCCAGCCCCCTCTGTCTTCCCCCAGCCCCGGTACTAATTCACACCCCTGGCTATAGCCACCAAACCCACTTCTCAGAAGCACTGTGCCAGAAGGGAAGGTGCAGAAAGAGCAAACAATTCACTTAGCTGAAGTTTATCTTTAGCATATTAGTCGTTTTGGACTGTAGCCGGGCTCCTCAGTAGAGATAATATCGAGGGGCCCGGTGGTGGCGTACCTACTTACGCTCACATGTTAATAATGCACAAGGCCCCAGATTCAAGCCTTCAGTCCCCTCCTACAGGGGGAAAGCTTCTGGATTGGTGAAGAAGTGCTGTAGGTGTCTCTGTCTCTTTCCCTCTGGATTTCTGGCTGTCTCCATCCAATATATATGATACCATTGAGCAGCATGCTTCTTCATGTTGTGTTTGTTTTTTTATACTTAGCATATTTTAATGCAGCACCGGGTGAATGAACTTAGGGCCTTGCTTATTACCACTGAGCAGGCTCAATCTTTCCTTGTTTTATTTTCTTTATTGATTGGACAGAGACAGAAAGCTAGAGGGAAAGCTAGAGGGAAAGGGGAGGAAGAGAGACAGAGAGACACCTGTTAGCACTGCCTCACCACTTGCAAAGCTTTCTCCTTGTTGGTGGGGACCAGGTTTGAACCCGGGTCCTTGTGCATTGAAACATGTGCACTCATCTAGATGCGTTACCAGCCGGCCTCACCATCAGTCTTTTCAGTATTTATTTATTTATTTATTTATTTATTTATTTATTATTTTTTATTTATAAAAAGGAAACACTGACAAAACAAGAGGGGTACAACTCCACACAATTCCCACCACCAGAACTCCGTATCCCCTCCCCTCCCCTGATAGCTTTCCTGTTCTTTAGCCCTCTGGGAGTATGGACCCAAGGGCATTGTGGGATACAGAAGGTGGAAGGTCTGGCTTCTATAATTGCTTCCTCGCTGAACATGGGCGTTGGCAGGTGGATCCACACTCCTAGCCTGCCTCTCTCTTTCCCTAGTGGGGCAGAGTTCTGAGGAATCAAAAAAAAAAAAAAAAAAAAAAACTCCAGGACACATTGGTGGGGTTGTCTGTCCAGGGAAGTCTGGTTGGCATCATCTTAGCGTCTGGAACCTGGTGGCTGAATTTTTTTTTTTTCTTTAATGTCCCACTTATCAGTGAAAATATCTGGTATTCATCTTTCTCCTTCTGGTTTATTTGCTTGACATGATTCCTTCAAGTTCCATCCAAGATATAGCTTCTCTAAAGAGAAGATTTAATCATTTCTTACAGCTGCCTAGTATTCCGTTTTGTGTATAAGCATATCACAACTTTTAACCGCTCACCTGCCATTAGACATTTGGATTGTTTCCACATTTTAGCTATTAGAGATAGCACTGTGAACATAGATAGGCCTGCCTGGACCTCTTTGGATACAAGTTCTTGTGTTCTTTGAATGGATGCCCAGGAGAAGAACTATCAAATCATCTGAGAGGTGCATTTCTAATGTTCTTAGGGGTGACCAGACTGTCTGCCATAGACACTGGGACCGATTTACGTTCACACCATAGCAGTTGCCTCTTTTCTCCACATCTTTATCAGCATTTACTTCAGTCCTTGTTGATGTAGGGCATTCCTACAGATGTGAAGTAATAGTGTTTTTCTGATAGTCGGTGAATGATAATTTTTTCATATTGTCTGTTGACCATCTGAATCTCTTCTTTAGTGAAGAGTCTGTTCAGATCTTTCCCCCATTTTAATGGGGTTGTTTAGTTTTTTTTTTTTTTTTAATTTTTTTTTATTAATTTTATTTTTGAGAGAGATGGAGAGAGAGAGAGAGAGAGAGAGAAACACCAGAGCACTGCTCAGCTCAGGCTTATGGTGGTGCGGGGGATTGAACCTGGGACTTAGGAGCCTCAGGCTTGAGAGGGGGTTGTTTAGTTTTTGTTGTGTTTTGTGAGGACTTTAAATACTGTGGTTATGGCTTATAAATGGCTTCTCCAGTTCGGTATGGTATTTTTATTTTGGCTGTAACGACATTGATTTAGTTTTATCTGTTTGTTTTATTTGATTTGATGGACTTGAATCTTGAAGTACATTTCCAAAGCAGACATCACTAACTGTTCTGCCATTATTTTCTTCTGTGTATTTTCTGGTTTCTGGTCTAGCATCTGTCTTTGATCCATTTTAACTTGGTTTTTGTGTGTGGTGACATGTGGTAGTCTTGTAGACATCCTTCTGCATGTCTACCCACCTTCCCAACACCATTTATTGAAGAGGCTGTCCATTCTCCATTTGATACAAATCAGCCATCTATGTGGAAGGTATTATTTATGGACTCTTAATTCTATTCCCCTGGTCTGAGTGTTTTTTGTTCCAGAAACAAACAGTTTTGACTACTGTAGCTCTTTAAAATAGCCAGAGATCAGGGCATGATGTTTCCACCGTGTTCTTTTTTCTCAGGATTGCTTTGGCTGTTTTAGGTCTTTCATAGTTCCATGTAAACTTCGGTAGCATTTTAAAGAAATGTGTGGGAACTTTGACATAGGCTGCCATGTAGAGATTTCATGTTGGTTTTCCTGCTTATATAATTCTGGAGAAGGTAGTTCATTTCATTTACTTAGTAGAACTTACTGTGAGAAAATACGTATTTGTTTAGCTTTTCTAAATATACTGAGTTTTTCAACAAAATTATGTTTGATTACAGATGAATGTTAAATTATTTAAATCGCGTTCTTCAGATTTTTGAAAACCTCAATTACTTGTGATTTGCCAGTTATCAAACTTTCTTACCTTCTCCCACTCAATCTCTCTCTCTCTCTCTTTTTTTTTTTTTGGCCTACTTCATATTCAGAAGCAGCAGTGTTAAGTATTTCTCTAAACAAGACCTTTCCTGTCCTCTGTTTTCATGTAAGCATAAAAGATTGCATATATGCGAGGGATCAAGCAACCTCCTACTTAAGTACCTTCTTTCAGACACTAGTCACGGCAACAGGTTAAGAGCAGAAAGGACCAGACAAAGAAGTCACCAGCACATCTTGTGTTGACATTTGTTAGGGAGTTTCGATGGTAGGGAGGGAGCGCATCAGGCAGCAGCTGAGCCTCTAGGAAGATTTGATGACTCCACAGCAGCGAGGCCTCCTGAGCATATGGTGGTGTTTGGGGCTTTCTGACTTTGGACTTTGGATGATCTCAATTGTGTAACCTCTTGTGAATTTTCACTCCATCATGTACCAGGGAACATCTTTGCACATGGAAAGAAACTTTCTGTTAGTCTCTGTGTGAGCTCAGTTAGAATCATTAAAACATTAGTAGCGGGGCTGGAAGATGGGCAGAACGTCCGATTTGAGTCCTAGTCCCACTTGGGAACACTGTGGCACCTAAGGGAAACTCTGGATGGTGGAGCAGTGTTGTGATACCTCTCCCTCTCTCTGTATCTCTGTGTATACTTGAAACTTAAAAAATGCTAAAAGTGGATGCACATAACTAAATTTTGTTTCCCAATGACAGCTGTTTATCAGAATTGGTGACTCTGCAAACAGGGAAGGAACAGCAAGAGTGACTGGGTTTCATGTTGCCTCTGTCACTCAGTTCTTGTGGGATTTCTTGTAAGTGGGGGTTGGTTAATGTTTACAGTCTTTGACACATAAGCATATCCATAAGCATATCCCATCTCCTCTTGGCAGGCATTTGAGAGACATTCGCTCCCCCAACCAAGGGCTCCCTCCCCCATTGTATACCAGGACCCTAATGTCCCTTCACCCTGTCCCTCTCCTTCCTTCAGAGTCCTTGGCTTTGTTGCAATACACACACTCAGTCCAAGTGTCACCTTAGGTTTTCCCTTGCTGTCCTTTTTTTCTTACGTTGCACCTACGAATAAGATCATTCAGTATTGCTGTGTCTCTTCCTGGCTTGTCTCACTCAGCTTGATCTTATTTGATTATTTATGTAGTGTTTAATATAACTTTCGTCAGTGTCTTAGTTTCATCTGTATGTTGAGAGTGGGTGAACATTGATTCAAGACTTTCTGTTTCTATGACTCCAAATAGGAACTCAGGGTTGTCATATAGGAGCTGGGAGATCACCCATCAGGTAAATAAAGCACATGCCCTCCCAGACTTACTGTGGCCTTCATTTGATCACTGACGTCACGTGGGGAAAAGCATGGACAGCACCAAGGGAACTCTGTCCACAGTGGTGGACTGGTGCTTTGGTGTCTCATCACTCTCTATAAATATATAGAATTTACAAGTTGGATTGAGGAGTGTGCTCGACATTACGGCAATGCATGGGGCCTTGGCTCATTCCCCAGCATTGCATTTTGATGAAGGTATAGGCAGGTCTCTTCAGTTATACCAGACTGTGATCATGATATGGTACATTAGGAGGACAAAAGGTACCAGGGATCCCATCTCCTCACCCAATCTTGTTTACGTAGTTGGGTCCATGGGTCCTGACCCGAAGGAACAAATGCCAAATTAATGTTTGTTTGTTTGTTTTTTTAGAGATGATCATAGATATAAGTGAATGGATTGCAGGTAATGATGGCGGTGGCCTCTTGAATACACGCTCTGCATTAGAGGAGTGGTGATGACTGGAGAGAGTGGGCAGGCAAGATGTGTTTATTCTGAATTTCACCTTGCTCTTCCCATGCCACAGTCTTTCTCATTCGTTAGTAGTGCTTGAACAGCTCTTTTCTGCTCACAGCCTTGCTTCTGTCACTGGGAGGACCGTGAGAGGCTGTTCTCTGACACTGGGAGGACCGTGAGAGGCTGGTGGCTTCCATGTCTTCGGAGCTTTTCAGTGCAGTATAGAGAATAACGCTCTGGGCCTCCTCAGCTTAGGGAGATTTTCAGGAAGCTCTTGCTGCTGGCTCAGCAGATCAGCTTGTCTGCTAGTCTTCTTCTGACTGTAAGGCTGTCCTTCCTTCCTTTCTTCCTTGTGATTCAAGTCTGCCTTGTACTTCTGTCTGTACTAGAAACTTGGCCTTGATCTGTGTCTCCCCTGTGAAGTCCTTGTCTGGGTCACAGTGGCTGATAGCCCAAGTTTCTCCAAGGGCAGAAATAGGCTTTCTTTTTTTTTTTTTTTTTTTTTTTTAAATTTTTTATTTAAGAAAGGATTAGTGAACAAAGGCATAAGGTAGGAGGGGTACAACTCCACACAATTCCCACCACCCAATCCCCATAACCCACCCTCTCCCATGATAGCCTTCCCATTCTCTAGCCCTCTGGGAGCATGGACCCAGGGTCGTTGAGGGTTGCAGAAGGTAGAGGGTCTGGCTTCTGTAATTGCTTCCCCGCTGAACATGGGCGTTGACTGGTCGGTCCATACTCCCAGTCTGTCTCTCTCTTTCCCTAGTAAGGTGTGTCTCTGGGGAATCTGAGCTCCAGGACACATTGGTGGGGTCTTCAATCCAGGGAAGCCTAGCCAGCATCCTGGTGGCATCTGGAACCTGGTGATTGAAAAGAGAGTTAACATACAAAGCCAAACAATTTGTTGAGCAATCATGGATCCCCAGTTTGGAATAGTGGAGAGGAAGTGTTAGGGAGGTACTCACTGCAAACTCTAGTGTAATCCTGCTTTCAGGTATATATTTTGCAGTAGTTTATGGATACGTGTGCACATACGCTCTCTCTCACAGAAACTGTTGTATGTCTAGGTTATGGGACTTTGTTAGAAAGTGAACTACCTGAGATGAAATTAGAGTGTACTATAAAAGGAAAGGTCTCACCCAAGTAATGAAGCTGAAGGGTTGTCATTCCACACGTGAAGTCTCTGGATACACTCTGAGGTGAAGCATGTTGAGATGGCAATCGTTGCTTTGGTTAGGTTGTGATCGGCGGATGCAATATTATTTGGTATGGATTGGGAGATGCATACGGGAAAGTGAGCCCTATCCAAGGGTGCCAGGACTGGGGGAAGTAGGGGCTCTACAGTGAAGATGTGAGGTTCCTGCTGTCTTAGGGTTCAAAAAGACAATCAATAGTTAATATTATCATCACATTATTTGTTAATTGGGTTAACTTTGAAAAGTCCCTTTGTTATGGTTTGCTGTACAGTACCCAGTATCTTGTATATAGCTGTGCTATTGGAAGCTTCTAATCTACTTGGTCTAGGCTTTTGAGAGAGTCCGCATATCAAATACGTAGCCTATCTATTAAAAAGATTCAGTTTGTCTTTTGAGAACCTTTGAGACTTACAATTGATTTCCCCCTCTCATATTAATTAACTACTGATTTATATGTCTACATTTTGCTAGGAGTGTACATAAACACCATTCCCATCACCAAAGGACCGTGACCCATCCCTCCCGCCCACTCCCACCCCCCACTGGCCCAGGAAGCTACAAAATAGGCTTTCTTTGAGCCAGGCGTCTCAGGAACTTGAATTCTGCCTAGACTCATGCCTGTTCTGTAAGAGAGTGAGACTCAGAGAGATCAGAGCGTTGCATGTGGCAGTACCCAACATTGAACTAGCTGTCTTTGGGGCCTTAGGCATGCAAGTTTGCACTTATTCACCGAGCTGTCTCCCTGACCCTGCTGCCTGCCTGTCACGAAATTCACTGATTGAATTTCCCCCCCCACCCCCCCCAGTGCCACCAAGACCATGTGCCCACGTGATTCCACAGCTCCAGGGCCATCATTTCATTTATTTAGTCCCTTGTTTTTTCTAGTTACTTCACAGAGACATACAAATAGAGGGAGAGATACCATAGCACTGCTCCATCATTCATAGAGCTTCCCCAGTGCCATGATGTTCCTTCGGTGCCAGGGTTCAAACCCAGGGCATGGTGTAAGGCAGGTGTTTTGCTGGCTGAGCGATCTGTTAGCCCCTGATAAATTGCTTTTTTGCTTTTCTTTTCACCAGATTGCCTTGTTAGTGTGTCCTGTTTGCTTTCTCTTCCCCGGTCTCATGGTGCTCCTTGCTCACCTTCCCGACGCTCTGCTGTTGCTGCCTGCTCTGCTTTGCCAGCTCTGTGGTCTGGCTTACTTGAATCCCTTCCATCCCCAGGATTGCTAGCTCACGGTGAAGGGGAATGCAAGACGGAAGATTGGCTCATGGAGTGGCTCTTTCTTCCATTCAATTAATAGCAACTTTCTGATCTATTACTGTTTTTTCTTTTAACTTCTACAAAAAGAGGGGAAATTCTTCATCTGCTTCCCACCACTGTCTGTCCTTGACTATTCACTTAGAATCATCTTTCTAAATACAAATCTTGCTTATTCACCTGTTAATAATTTTCTGTTTTCTCTTTCTAAAAAAAAATCTTTATTTATTTATTTTTCTTCTTTTAGTCTCAAAGAATGAGAGGGATCACTTTTTAATAATGCATCTTATTATTGGGTAGACACAGAAAGAAATTGAGAAGGGAGGGGATAAAGAGAGGGACACACACACACACACACACACACACACACACACACACACTGTACAAAACCTTGAACCTTTCTGGTTTCTACTTTCCCCTCTCTACCCTGCCTACACGCCATTTTCCATCAGGCTCTCACTGCCCCAATAAGTCATGCAGTTTCTTGGCTACATCTTGCTTATTCACACTTCTGCTGCCTGGGATGACTGCCAATCCAGACTTCCTGGTGGACTGCGGCGCTGAGAGCCTAATGGAAAGTGATGCACAGGGAGGAATAAATCACATCTGTGGGTTGCTTCTTCCACTGAGGTGTACTCTGACCTGTTGGTTTCTGCTGCACCTGGAATACCCAGCTGACCAGAAGAGTCTAAGCTACTCTACTTAAGGCCACCCATCATCTCTGTTTTCAGCCTAAACCCAGAGCCTGACCAAGAGCAGGCATGCAAGGAATGTTTAAATGACACATGAAAATCAAAGTGAAAAAAAAAAAGTTCTTAGGTTCTGATCACAGAACCATCTAAAAGGGAGGAAGGAGTTAAAAATGTATGGCGTGGGCTATGTTGTACCTGGTAGAACACACGCATCACCATGTACCAAGACCCCAGTTCGAACCCCCAGTCTCCACCTGTGGTGGGGGGAGGGCTTCATGAGCAGTGGAGTGTTGTTTTCGCCGGGCTGGCTTCACGGGTGGGTAACAGACGCAGGGGACTCATGGCTGGGTTGTACGCAGTATCTCTTTATTCATGCGGGAACGCAGCACAATCTAAGCCAAGCTAAGCTAAACTAAAACTAAAAACTAAAAACTAAAAACTAAAAACTAAAACGAACAATGCTGTCCTTATATATACTTTCCAAGTAGGGTGTGAACAGGATGTGACGTAGAGAGGGTGGAGAGAAAAGTGACTGGTGAAAATCAGGGTGTGACAAGGAGAGGGTGTGGAGCAGGGGAGAATTCTACCAGGAGCAGGCGAGAATTCTACCACTCAACCACTAATGCCCTGGAGGGAGGGTGGTGCTTTATGTAAATGTAAAAGCTAGACCTCAGCTTTGAGTGGGATCAAACCAATCCCATACAGGCATACCAGTGCTTGTTTAAGCAGAAGCCAGGGGGAGCTGGCATACTACCCAACAGTGGAGCAGTGCTGCAGGTACCCCTCTCCCTCTCCCTTCTATTTCTTTCTGTCTCTATTTAAAAAAAAAGGAATAAAGAATAAAGGGGAGGGTCATGAGGAGTAGAGCGGCAGATTCATCATGCAGACACTGAGCCTCAGCAGTAACCCTGGTGGGGGGAACAAATCAAAAGAAATGAGGGGCTGGGCAGTGGGACACCCAGTAGCGCTCACATATCACTGTGTGCAAGGACTCCGCTTCAGGCCTGCGGAAAACTTCATGCGCGGTAGGTGAGTGCTGTAGGTGTATCTTTCTTGCTCCCTGTCTCCCCTCTATCAAAAACAGAAAGAAAAAAGTGACTGTCAGGAGTGTTGGCTTCATCATTCAAGCACTAAGCTCCAGTAATAACCCTAGTGGTAATTTAAAAATTAGTAAAATTAACAAAATCAAAAATGAAAGAGGAGGGGAGAAGAGGCATAGGGGACTCATTAGTATTTAAAAGAAGGGTATTTTTAATGTTGCCGGTGGGCATAGTGTGATGGCGTACATTCGGAAGAAGTGTGAAATTGCACCCCTAAAATATAGGCCTTGTAAACCATTGCTGTAACAATTTGAAATTTATTTTATAGGTTCTTTCTTCTCCTTCTCCTTCTCCTTCTTCTTCTCCTTCTTCTTCTTCTTCTTCTCCTTCTTCTCCTCCTCCTCCTCCTCCCCCCTCCCACCCCCTCCTCCTCCTCCTCCTCCTCCTTTTTCTTTTCTTTTCTTTTTTTTTAAAATTTTATAAGAGCAAAAGGCCGGAGCATCACTAGCATATGCAGTGCTGGGGATTGAACTCAGGACTTCATGTTTACAAGTCTAGCACTTGACCCTCAGTGCCACATCCCAGGTCACAGACATTTTTCAAAAGAAAAAATATGAAAAAAGAAGAAAACAGAATAATTTTCTGCTCTAAAAAAATGTTGGATGAATGAATGGGTGAGTAAATCAACAAGGACAAACCTTTTGTAGTCTTTTTCTCCGTTTTCTGTAGCCTGGTTTTTAGTTGAGGTCTCTCTCGGGCTCTGAGAATACTGCCTGAAGGCTCCTGATTTCACCATAGCTCCCTGCAGATGTAGGGCCATGCATGCTGTCTTATCTGTTCTAGACACACCTGCCGGTCACCTATCACTGAACCACCTTTGTTTTCGGGATTTGGGACTCTCCACTTTCGGTCCTACCACCTCTCGTGCCAAGGTAAACTTCCACTGTGTCTCTTCAAAGCTCTAATCAAGGGAAAGAAATTGCACAGAATGAAAATGCTTCTTCCCTGCTCTTGTGAATCAGAGCACTTGTAAGGTACAGAGAATTAGTACTTGAACAGGTTTCTGTCTCATTAGGCAGCTCTTTGAATGAGTCATCTACGAACCCAGGCAATTGGGAAGGACAGTTAGTGACCATTTATCATCTTAAGTTGGCCTGTTTCAAATAGCAAGTGGGTATTTGATTTTAAATTAAGCATTTATTTCCATCTTACCAGAACCCCTTTTTACAGTTACATCAGTGAAAGACACTTCTTGAACTCTGGTCTCTGTCATCTTCCTGTAATCCTTGTCATCATGGGCTACCATTTAGAATAAAAATTTATCACTTTGAGGACCAGGAAAGGGGAGAACGTGTGCTTAGCAATTTTGATCACAGCACCACATAGGGTTGGTACCCTGATCTCTCTCTCTCTCACTCAGAAAAATCAAGCCCTTTAAGCTTTTCTTATTTGTGAATCTCTGCCTAAAATGGTTGGCCTTTTCTGGGATGATACATTTTCTTCATTTTTGTTTTCAGGTTTATTGAGGTATAATTTACTTACATTAAAATCCACCCTTGGGATTTTTTTTTTAATTAGGTGGTTTTTAGTCACCACTGAAATCAAGATAGTAGAATTCGGCTACCATTTAGAATAAAAATTTATCACTTTGAGGACCAGGAAAGGGGAGAACGTGTGCTTAGCAATTTTGATCCCCAGCACCACATAGGGTTGGTACCCTGATCTCTCTCTCACTCAGTTAGAAAAATCAAGCCCTTTAAGCTTTTCTTATTTGTGAATCTCTGCCTAAAATGGTTGGCCTTTTCTGGGATGATACATTTTCTTCATTTTTGTTTTCAGGTTTATTGAGGTATAATTTACTTACATTAAAATCCACCCTTGGGATTTTTTTTTTTTAATTAGGTGGTTTTTAGTCACCACTGAAATCAAGATAGTAGAATTTTCTGTCTCTCAGAATGTTTCTTCATACTCCCATGTAGTGACTCTTGTCTCTACACTACCCACCCTTGACAGTCATGGCTCTAATGTATGTGTCTGTAGTTTTGTCATTTCCAGAGTTTCATATACAGGGATCAGAATATGTGGATTTCTACGTCTGGCTTACTTCTCTGAGCCAAACACGTTTGAGAGCCATCCGTGTCATTCATGCATGCATAGTTTTGCTGCGTTTTATTGCGAAATAGAGTGCCGCTGTCTGAACAGATCAGTTTACCCAGTCACCTGTTGACAATTATGACTACAGCTGCTGTGGACTTATGTCTTTATTTCTCTAAGGTAAACACCAAAGAATCAGCAAGTTTTACAATAAGTGTGTACTTAGCTTTCTTTCTCTCTCTTTCTCTTTTCTTTTTTTTTTTTTCCCCCTTAACCAGAGTACTGCTCAGCTCCGGTTTATGGTGGTTTGGGAAATTGAACCTAGGACTTTGGAGCCTCAGGCAGGAGAGGACTGTTTGCATAACCATTATGCTATCTACCCCCAACCCTGTGCTTAACTTTTTAAATAATTGTCAAAGTTTTTTTCAGTGTAATTGTATTGTCTTTTTAGATGGATATATTTATTAAGTGATTTGAATATGTATAAGTAATTTTTACATAGATAGGTGACTGGTTTTTTTTTTTAATTGTACTGTTTTTGATTCCAATCAGCAAAATGTAGAGTTCTAATTGTTCCATATCCCCATCGGCACTTGTCTTCATTAATTCTTTTTAGACATTCTAGGAGCTTGTAGTGATCTCTCCTTATAATTTTATTATGCATTTTTTTCCTGAGCAGTGTTCTCATTAAAAATAATTAAATTAATTTTCAACACATAAATCTTAGAATATGTTTAAATTGATTCCTGAGTATTACAGATTTACTGATGCTATTTTAAGTGGTGCTTTTAAAAATGTATGACTGTATATTATGAACATAATTTTTTATGTTAATGAAAGGATGGGAGGGAGAGAGAGATAAAGAGAGAGGAGAAGGAGATATGTCAGAGCACTGTTCAGCTGTGGTTTATGGTGGTTCTGGGGCTTGAACCTGGGACCTCTGGTGCTTCGGGCATTGAAGTCTGGTATACAGACCACTGGACTACTTCCCTGACTTTTGGCAATTCTTTAAATATAATAACTTTCTAACTTTGCTGAAGTTACTCATCACATAAAGTTTTAACAGACATTTTATTTTTACCAAAGCATTGTTCAGCTCTGCCTTATGATGGTGGGAGAGAGTGAATTTGGGACTTCAGAACCTCTGGCAGAAAAGTTGTTATCATAATCATTATGCTATCTCCCTGCCCCCATGAAGATTATTTTAGGGCTTCTACTTAGACACGTGTGTCTTCTATGAATTAAGGCATTTACATTTTTTCTCAGATTTCACCTATACTTAATTCTTTGGCTGTGTCTTACTGTACAGTTAGGACCTCTGTCCAGGATTATGTTGAATACAAGTACTAAAAAGGGATTTTTTGATCTCATGGGGAAATCATTCAGCCTTTCACTTTTAAGTATGAATTAGCTGTCTTTTTTTTTCAATTAAGCTGAGGAAGTTCCCTTCTGTGTTTAGTTAAAAAAAATCACGAATGGCTGTTGAGTAAATGTCACACTTTTTCTGCATCTGTATAACTAATCATGGTTTTGTTTTTTCTTAAGATGTTGATGTTGTTAATGATATTGTTTGACTTACAAATAGAACCGATTTGCACAGCTAGACTAAGTCCCATGTGACTATATTCTCTTAGTTTTTTTTTTATATTCTCTTAGATTTTTCGGATAAAAATGTTATGATAACACAGAGTTGGTGGCAGTTTCTTAACAGTGTGTGTGTGTATATAGGTAGCATGAATTTCTCCAACTTCATCTGGACTTTAGGTTATCAAAGGAGAGTGAGAGGAAATACAGTGGACCCATGTCTGTGTGCCAGACAGTATGTACGTGTACTTCAGTCTTGTTTAAAGGGAAACTGGGGTCCATCCAGGAGTGTGTAGCTAGCAAATGGCTGTGCAGGCTATTATTGCCCTTTAGTCAATGGGAAAGAGGGCGGCAGGAAGGGGGCTGGGGCTGGGGCTGGGTGTGTGGGGAGATTGATTGCGATTAGGAATGGGAGAAATAGCTGTACCACCTTTCATCCTTGTGTAAAAAAGTGAACTCTTCGATCTTTTGATCCTGGACTTCAGTTTATTTATGTGTGGCACATTTGTGTCTGAGGGTTTTTTTTTTTCTTTTTTAATTTGAAGTCTAGAGCATTAACTCAGGCCACTATGAAGGATAGAGATAATATGTGTAAAGTGCCTTGTGTACAGAATGTGCCCAATATAGCGGTCTCCATTACTACCAACAGTACTGATTTTTTACCGCTAAATGCACTTCATAATGGGAATAACTAGTCTGAGTTTGGAAAATGTCTAACAAGACATAATGACTTCTAGAATTGTTTGTTTAGTTCTTTTGCCCAAACAGCCTAGAGCAAGTTCCTTTTTTTTTTTTTTTTTTTAAGTTTATATAAATGGACTTATTTTCCTCTACTCACCTCCCCCCCCCCCCCAGCCCACGTCAAAACCACAACAGTTTGCTAAATCCATTTACAAATTTGGAGGATGTAAAACGCACTGCTGAGGGATGGGGTAGGGGGGTGCACCTGGTTGGGAACACGTATTACTGTGTGCTAGGGCCCAGGTTCAAAGCCCTGATCCCCACCTGCAGTGGAGAAGCTTGACAAGCAGTGAAGCAGGTCTGCAGGTGTCTCTCTTTCTTGCCATTTCTGTCTCTTCCATCCCCTCTCAATTTCTCTCTGTTTTATCAAGTAAAAAGAAGATAAAAAAAATAAATAAATAAAAGGATAAAGTGGCCACCAGGATCAGGCAGGCACTGAGCCCAAGCAATAACTCTGGTTGTAAAAACAGACAGACACAATAGGACCTGTTGAATGCTTTGGGCTCTGGAAGTGACTGTGTGCCAGTGCTATCCGTGGTCATCCTGGAGTACTGGAGACGCCTTCATTTTGCATGGGCAACTAACCTTTCTTTGACAACCCTTAGGTTTTTGCACAAGTGACAGTTTCTGAGTCACTGAGAGTTTCTTTTCTGACGCACTGACACAAAATACTTCGGGTTGCTTGGACGTAGTGATTGCTCCCCCCGCATCCCCCCAATCAGGTTATTTTGGCTAGCCCAAGTAGGGCCCATGAACTTGTGCTTCTTCATACTAGTTAGGGAAGTAGCAGTGATAAAAAGAGCTGAGTCTGAGAGACGACACGAAGCCACTATCCAACGACTTTTCAGTGCCCGTGATCTCTAGAGGGCTGTTGGTTCTGGCCTCAGCATCCATGGCCTTCTGCAAATTGATTTCCCATTATTATTTGATTTCATAGCAGTGACCTTGCAATGAAAAGTAGTGTCTGACAGATGAAAGTAAAATCAATTGTGTTTTGAGAGTTTTTGCATCATATCACGCTATCCCGTAGTGATGTTGCAAATTAGAAATGGAAATCACAGGTCTTTATTTATTTTTTGACAGTTTTTTTGAGGTGTGGTTGTTATACACAGCACTGGATATATTTAATGTGCACACTTTGATGGGGTTGAACACATGTATACCCTTGAAGTCATCTGCACAGTCAGGATGTAATCCCCTCCAACAGTCCCCTCCCACCCTGTGTTTGTTCATTTGTGGGAAGAATTTTTGACTTGAGACCTACCCTCTTAACAAAAATTTGTGACGTTGTAGTATTTTGCATTTTACTAGTTTGAAAGGACACCGATTATGTCTCATTTAATTTGCACCTTTGTAAGTTATGGTAATTCTTATTTCTATGCTTTCATAGAAAGATAATTTTAATCTTAAGGTTTTTTTTCCTTCCTCTCCCAATGGTCACCATGGGATATTGCACCATTAATTCAGAGCTCCATTCTAGTTTTTGTTCTTGTGCTCTTCGCACAAGACCTGGCTCTGTAACTTTCATGGAATTGGCAAACATTGAAAACTAGATGTCTAGTGATTGCCTTTGTCCCTACCATTAGGATCAACTAATGTTACTAGATGCCAAGTTTTGAAGGTGTTAGATAAAAGTTTGGGGGATAAATTCTACCCTCAATATGTAACTTAACCTTTTTAGATTGACTTGACAAAGAGGTCCAATTTACGGACAGCAATGTTCAGAGAGAGGCTGGTCATTAAACATTTGGGTGGCTTTAATTCCAGTGTTGGACAGTGAGGTAAGCCCCACTGAGATTTGGTCAGACTTCTTGAATAACTAATCTAAGCTCGAGAAGGCTATAGAGAATAAAGTGAAATAAACAAAATATGATTCTACTTTTTGTTGTTGTTGTTGTTCCTCACTGGAGCTTCACCATTCCAGCCCAATTTCTTTTCTTCTTCCTCCTCCTCCTCCTTCTCTCTTTTTCTCTCTGGCGTGTGTGTGTGTGTGTGTGTGTGTGTGTGTGTGTGTGTGTGTGTGTGTGTGTGTAAGAGAGAGAGACCGAGAGACCACAGCACTGTAACTTTTCACTACTGCAGTAGGGCTAGGCTTGAACCTAGGTCATTGGTATGGAAAAGCAAGTGTACTGTACTATTCAGGTGAGCCCTTTTACCAGTCCCTGGTTCCACGTTGGAAGATCTCACTAGCCAGTAGACAAAGTAGGGGCACATATAGAGATGCTTCCATTCCATACTTGTGCCGATCTCTGCTTCATTCTGCCAGCAGAACAGTCTTTTGAAAAAACATGCCCTTTTCCTACTTTAAACTTTCTGATAGTTTCCGATTCCTCAGAGAACTAACTCCAGGTGTTTTCGTTTTGTTTTGTTTTCAAATGAAAGCATGAGTGGCCAGGCAATGAGACACCTGGCTGTGTGCACCATGTTACAGTGAGCAAGGACCCAGGTTCAGACCCCCGGCCCCCACCTGCAGAGGGAAAGCTCGTGAGTGGTGAAGCAGGGCCACAGGTGTCTCTATCTCCCTCTCTGTTTCCCCTTCCCTCTGGGTTTCTCTGTGTCTCTATCCCAGAAATAAAAAAAATAAATAAATGAAAGCAAGACTTTAAAAATTTATTTTATTTAAGAGAGAGATACAGATACAGAGTAACTGCTCAGCTCTGGCTTATGGTGGTACTGGGGATTAAACCTGGGACCTCAGAGCCTTAGAAGTAAAGTCTTTTGCAGAATCATGATGCTATCTCCCCTGCCCTTAAGTCCAGGTTTCTTTCTTCTTTTTTTTTAACTTTAATTTTTTTTTAAATTCAAGTACAGGTTTCTTATCAGCACATATAAGACCTTCTCTGTCTAAGCCCATCTTCTCCCCTCCAGACTTACAACTCCACAGCAAATTCCAGACCCTCAGCACTGCTTGGCTTGCTCAGAGCACCTCATAATTTCCATGACTCATGCTGGGCCCTCTGAAAAGTAGCAACTGAACTGTCAAGGATTTTGTTAAAGAAGGAACACCTGTGAGAATGGGAAGGGAGGCGAGAAAAGGCTCTTTTGACTGTCCCACAGTCTAAGCAGTCTGGGGAAGTTTCAGAGAAGCCTTTGGGTAGTCCAAAATCAGCTGTCTGTGAAGCTCTGTACCTGGTTACTGAGTTACTGGACAGGCAAGGTATGACCCTTTCAAAGTATGGCTTCTGCACTAATACTTGGAAGAATTCCTGAGGCAGCAGCCTAAGTATGTCCCCTATAGTTGGAGGCATTGCCATCAGTCTTTATAAAAGTTTTGCCTATCCTGTTTTATTTCTTTAACTCATCCTTAAAAGAGCTTTTAAATGTTCCTCTTCTGAAAAATTTCCTTGAAGGGAACTCTCAGAATCTCAAGTAACAGTCCCCCTGCTTGCAGTGATCACTCCCTAACCTCGGCTTGAGTGATTTCTAATCCACTTACTTTACTTGAGTGGCCACCACCGTTATAGGGCATGCCTGAGTTCTGTGTTCAGGAAATGGTTGTTGAGTGGGTGAATGAGTCGGTAGAGTTCCGACTGATAGTTGAGGCCCAGTGAGCTGCTCAAGCAAAACCACAGGCGAGGCACGAAGGATTTTCCCCCTTCTTTTTTCTGTCTTAAACCAAAAATATCATTGTAGGGAAAGTGTATTATGATGTGAAACAGTGGGGGGAAGGAAAGCCTTGAAAATGATTCATATTTGAAAACTTTGTTGAGAACAATATTTTGAGTATTTTCTGAGAGATTTCTTCCCTCAGAGGAAGCAGGGTTGATGGAAGTGGAATTTTACCACTGCCAGGAAACTTGTGATAAAGATCAAATCTCCTAACTACTACCAGAATAGAAATTTCCATAGATGACAGAGATTTCAAAGTCCCAGATACTGGCTCCTCCTAGGTATGCAGTATTCAGTGCAGCTGGACTGTAATTCTGTAATGGAATTTGACCACTTCCGACAACCCGGTCTGTAAGGTCTGAATTAGTGGCGACCCATTCTTCTTCACATTTGCTGACTTTGCTGGATGTTGGCCACACTTTTGATGGAGAGAGACAGAGAGCTGGCCGGCATCCCAAATCTCAATATCTCTACTGACCACCTATCACTCCCACTTGTTGCCAGAGAAGAGGAACACACTGAAGATAAGACAAAAATGCCTCTATCAGCATATAAGAGATTTAGCCTCTGACCTCTAAGTAATGTTCAACCCTGGTGACCTGGGGTGGCCCTTGTTAAGAGGTAGGCATTCTTTTATCTAGATCCAAGTCTGTCCTCTGCAGTCTCCCTAAAAATCTGTTTCTCCAGAATTGTCATTTGAAGGAGGTAGAGATGGGACAGCATACAAGTTTGTTCATTTACAACATTGGGTTGAATGAATGTCGCCCACACCACAGGGCTGCAGAGGGCAGAGACTGTGTCTGGCATGTTAGCTTCATTAACTGGTTGCTAGGGTTTCTTGTTTTGCAGGAGAAAACTGAGGATGAACTCTTAATATTTCTTTTTAAAAAAATATTTATTACTGGACAGAGACAGAAATTGAGAGGGGAGGAGGGGATAGAGAGGTAAAAGAGGCAGAGAGACATCTGCAGCCCTGCTTCACCACTTGTGAAGCTTTCCCCCTGCAGGTGGGGACTGGGGCCTTGAACCTGGGACCCTGCACACTGTAATATGTGCACTCAACCAGACACCACCTGACCCAGAACTCTTAATATTTCTAGTTGAGTGTTATCAAAGTTGGTCATCTCTGAATTTTTTTTTCCTATGATATGACAGCATAGGACTCTAGGATACATGGACTGCTGTGAGCCATTCTGAGATTAAGGCCTACACTTGCTGGGATTTCTTTTTTCTTTTTTTTTTTTTCCTCCTCCTCAAATGAGGAGAGTTTATGTTGACTTTGTTCAAAAGCAAAATTGCATACTCCTCCACTGCATTGTGGCCCGGTGTGGAATTCCTTTTCTCGTGAGCCTATTCCTTTCTAGCAATTTTGTTCTCTAGCCCATCTCTTCTTTACGTTGCTTATAGCTAACTTTAAAAAAAATTTTCCCCCCTTTTGTTGCCCTTGTTGCTTATTGGTGTCATTATTATTGTTGTCATTGGATAGGACAGAGAGAAATGGAGTGGGGAGGGGAAGAAAGAGAGGGGGAGAGAAAGATAAACCTACTTCACTGCCTGTGAAAGGATCCCCCTGCAGGTGGGGAGCCAGGGGCTCGAACTGGGATCCTTACGTTGGTCCTTGCTTCTCGTGCCATGTACGCTTAACCCACTGCGCTACCGCCCCGCGGCTCTTGCTTATAGCTAACTTTAAAAGTTCCAGAGATTGGTGAACTGCACCAAAGTCAAATACTCTGGAGTCGGGGGGAGGGCTCAGGTCTTGGAACATAATGGCAGAGGACCTAGTGGGGGTTGAATTGTTATGTGGAAAACCTAGAAATGTTACACATGTACAAACTATTGTATTTTACTGTGAACTGTAATAAAAAAATTAAAAACAACAGCAAAATAAAACTTCCAGGGCTATGAAAATAATGTGTTCCCCTTCCTTTGGTTTTTATTGGGTCAGATTGGAATTTTTTTAAAGGATTTTATTTATTTTATTTTTGAGAGAGATGCAGAGATAAAAAGACACCGAAACACCAGAGCCCTGCACAGCTCTGGTTTATGGTAGTGTGTGTGTGTGTGGGGGGGATTGAACCTGGGACTCTGGAGCCTCAGGCATGAGAGTCTCTTTGCATAACCATTATGCTGTCTACCTCCACCCCAGGTTGGAAAATTCTTTCCAGTATCTCTTGTTGCCTTCCCCATCCTTTCTATCCTGTGAGTGAAACAGTTCACTTAAGATAGCACCTTTTTACTTTTGTCTTTTACTAATAGAATTGGTAACCGCATGAAAGAGCTTGTCTTTACCACGTTCACACAGACCTCTTCTGACCAGTCTCTTCCTTTTCCCAAAGGGAATGTAGTGTTTGAGGTCCCAGAAGAGTCTCCTTTTCAGTACTGCCAAACCAGAAATCACTCTCGATACGCCTGCACTTTGTAGGGGTTTATTTTTTCCTCATTCCCACTGGCCTTGCCCTGGGCCTGGCCCTTATCATCTTGTATCTAGAGGCAATAAGGTTCCCCTTTATCTTCTTTCTAGTTCCTTCTCTGCTCTTACTTAGCAGTGCCTGACACTCAAAGCAGGTACTCAGTAATTACTAGCTGTTTACCATAGAAATAACAAAAAATGTTGGTGCCCACAAAAAGTCTGTTTCACTAACGATGTGGTCCACATAGCGGAGACATGAACAAAACCAGCAATGCCAAATTGTGACCATATTAGTTACAGACAGAAATTGGAAATCAACTTATTTTTCCTTTGTGTGAAATCGGAGTACTCAAGGAAAAAGCATGCTCGATCATGTTATCAGGTGTGTGGTTTCTGTGTCCTGAACGAGTTTTAACCATTGATTCTGTAGATTTCTCGATTGACTGATTCATTCGTTCATCCATTCACTCATTCAACCAGCGTATGTCTGCTGAGCACCAACATCATCCCCTGGGCAACTGCTCGCTGGGTATTAGAGACAATGACAGCCATCAGGCACAGAAACACTTATGAAGTGCTATGATGAACACAGAGTGCAGAGAGGAGAAGAGACTCATTCAGTTGTGGGAGGGAAGTCCAGGACAGCTTGATAGAAACAGAGAAAGGTAAGACAGGCAAGTCCTCCCAGAAGAAGAGCGAAATATGACAGGGCTCAACAGTGCTTTGATCTCTCTTGTGAAGATACATAAATGAATCTTTGGGGCGTGTGTGTGTGTGTGTGTGTGTGTGTGTGTGTGTGTGTGTGTGTCTGTCTGTCTGTGTTTGTGTGTATGAAGGCAAGTCTGAGAAAACCCGAAGACTTTCAGCATCCTTAGGTTTTATCACAGAGGTAGCCAGATACCCAGATGTGGCAAGATAGGGCAATTATTTACATGACAGAGACCAAAGCACTGCTCAGTTCGGCCTTACACAGGATGTCTGCTCTACCCATAACTATCTCTCTAGGAAAGATGAGGATTTAGAAAATTAAAAAGAAAAAAACAAACAAAAAACCCAAGAACAACAAAACAAAAACACCTCTCTTGCTAAAGGAACTACGTTAAAAGTCAGGTTAATAGTTATTTTGGAAGAAGAGGTTTATAAATATGATAGGGTGACCTGGGGAACTTCTGGGGCAGCTTGACAAAGTTCAGTTCCATTTCTTGATCTGGGTGGAGATTCTGAGTACGTCTTTTTTTTTTTTTTTTTTTTTTGCCTACAGGATTATCACTGGGGCTCCTGTGCCTGCATTACGAATCCACTGCTCCTGGAGGCCATTTTTCCCCATTTTTTTTGTTGTCCTTGTTGTTATTGCTGCTGCTGTTGTTGAACAGGACAAAGAAAAATTGACAGAGGGGGAGAGAAAGATAGACACGTGCAGACTTGCTTCACCACTTGTGAAGCGACCCCCCCTGCAGGTGGGGAGCTGCTGGTCCTTGTGCTTTCCTCCATGTGTGCTTAACCCGCCCGATGTGCTACCACGAGTATGCCCGCTTTAAAAAAAACATTTTTATTATCTTTATTGTACAGAGACAGCCAGAACTCTATAGGGTATGGAGAGATAGAGAGGTAAAGAGAAAGAGAGAGACCTGTAGCACCGCTTCACCACTCACAAAGCTTTCTCCCTGCAGATGGGGACCAGGGCCTTGACCACAGACTGTAACGTGTACACAACCAAGTGCGCCACCACCCAGCCCCGAATATGTCTGCTTTGTAAAATGTTATGTTACACACTTGTTTGGTTTTCTGAATCCTCACCTCATAATTAAAAAAAAAAAAAGCACTTCCTGGAAATGCAGGTGGAATTGAGTTTGAGACAGCAGCAGTGGGACTTCAACTATCTGAGGAATCCTTGCTGACCACTGGTAGGTCAGCAGAGAGGAGTCAGGTGCACGGTGAGCGGGCTCACTGTGGTGTGGATGGCGGTGCCCCTATTTGTCTTGTTAACATGTCAGCAGATAACATACTTCCCTGTGGTTAAGCCTCAGACCCATTAGGCCCAATCCTGCATGTGCTGTACACATGACATTTCTCACCTGCTAACACTTCTTGTCTGTTTCAGAAAACTCTCTGGCTATATCTTGACCTATTTTTTTTTAAACATTCTATCTTAACTAATTTAAAAATTTTTTATTCTTGATTTAACAATGACTAACAATGGATTGTATGGTAACGGGTATAATTCCATACAGTTTCCACCACCAGAGTTCCGTGTGTACCATTCCCTTCCTTCCCTGTACTTTATCCCTTTGGGAGTATGGACCAAAATTCATTTTAGGGTGTAGAAGGTAGAAGGTCTGGCTTCTGGAATTGCTTCTCCACTGGACGTTGGACACTGGCAGGTCAATCTATGCCCCCAGCCTGTTTCTATCTTTCCCTAGTCGGGTAGGGCTCCTGAGAAGTGAGACTTTGGGAAACATTGGTGAGGTCATCTGCCCAGGGAAGTCAGGATGGAATCATAGTAGCATCTGTAACTTGGTGGCTGAAAGGTGATAAGATATAAAGTAGGACAAATTGTTTAGTAAACAGGAACCCAAATGTAGGAATAAAGCAGATGAAATGAGATGTCTTTGGGCAGGAAGAAGCTAGGAAGTCTATTTTAGGTATGTTCCAAAGTGCCCATGACTTTTGTAGTTTTTGTTTTAGTTTGATAGCTAACGTGGAGGTAGACAAAAACACTGGGAAGATGGTGTCAGAGTTGAGAATAGGGTTAGACAGCTGGACTAGGGCAGAGAGGAGCTCTTCAACACGAGCAAAGTATGTTCTTTAAAGAAACAAGGGTGAGGCACCAAAGTACTACACCACTTATGGAGCTCATTTCTCTCTCTCTCTCTCTCTTTCTCTTTTTCCCTCTCTCCCTCCCCCCCTCTCTCTATATATATACATATACATATTAGCCTGTTTGTTGCCCTTGCTGTTTTTTTATTGTTGTTGTAGTAGTTATTATTACTGTTGATGTCATCGTTGTTAGATAGGACAGAAAGAAATGGACAGAGGGGGAGAGAAAGAGAGACACCTGCAGATCTACTTCACTGCCTGTGAAGCGACTCCCCTGAAGGTGAGGAGCTGGGGGCTCGAACTGGGATCCTTGCAGCAGCCCTTACGCTTTGCGCCACGTGCGCTTAACCCGCTGTGCTACCGCCTGACTCCCCTGGAGCTCATTTCTTTTTGCTGATCTCATTGGATGAACCTAGGGCCACAGCATCTCGTATATATAACCTTTTAATTTTTCAAAATAATTTTTGTTATTAATAGTATGTTGCACGATTATAAGACTACAGTGAACACATACCATTCCCACATACCACTCCTGCCACCAAAGTTCTGTATCTCTACTCTCCCACCTCCCAAATATAACCACCACAGTTGTGACAGGTCTTACAGTTTGCTTGCTTCTGTTTTGTTTAGCATTTTACTTTTTTTTCTTTTTCTTTTTTTTTTTTGTAAGTGCATGTAAATCAGATCTCTGGATTCCACATATGAGTGTAACCATCTGGTCATTGTCTTTCACCTCTACTTATTTCACTAAGCATAATCACCTCCAGTTCCATCCATTTTGCCCCAAAGGACTCAATATTATCAGTGTTTGATTGCAGAATAGTATTCCATGGATATATTTCCCGTAGCTTCTTCTCCTATAGGATATAATATATATATATATATATATTCCCATATACTATATATATATTCCACGGATATATTTCCCGTAGCTTCTTTAGCCAGTCATCAGTTGATGGGCATCTAGCCTGCTTCTACTCTTTGGCTATTGTGAATAATGCAGCTGTGAACATAGGGGTATGTATGTCCCTTCTAGTTACTGTTTGAGTGTCCTGGATAGATGCCTAAGAGTAGTGTTGCTGGATCATAAAGTAATACCATTTTTTTTACATTTTTGAATTATTTATTTCTTTGTTATTGGATAGAGACAGAGAGAAATTGAGAGAGAAGGGAGAGATAGAGAGACAGAGATACACCTGCGGACCTGCACTGCCCGCTTGTGAAGCGACTCCCCTGCAGGTGGGGAGCCGGGGGCTCGAACCGGGATCCTAACTGGTCCCTGCGCTTTGCGCCACGTGTACTTAACACGCTGCGCTACTGCCCGCCTCCCACATTTAAAAAAAAATTTTTAATATTTATTCCCTTTTGTTGCCCTTGTTTTTATTGTTGTAGTTATCATTGTTGTTATTGATGTCGTTGTTGGATAGGACAGAGAGAAGTCGAAAGAGGAGGGGAAGACAGAGAGGGAGAGAGAAAGATAGACACCTGCAGATCTGCTTCACCGCTTGTCAAGTGATCCCCCTGCAGGTGGGGAGCCGGGGACTGGAATCCTTATGCAGGTCCTTGCGCATTGCGCCATGTGCGCATAACCCACTGCGCTACCGCCCAACTCCCCCACGTTTTGTTTTTTAAAGTCATTCTTCCACTTCAGCAAATTGCCTAAGTGCACCTAGAATGTTTGGTTATATAAACCATTATTTCCTAAAATCAGCGACCACAGATATATGAGCAGCTGCTATTTTCTAGTCCCCTTAGAAAAGGCTAGGTGCTGTTAACAGTACTTTATCTGTGGCTACCTCCAGAAGTCCTCTCAGAAGTCCTTTGGGGCAGTACTATTATTATTCCTGCTTAGAACTCAGGTGCAAAGGAGGTATCATTTGCATCTTGACTGTTTCTTGTTAAAAAAGATGCATTGTATTAGGAATTTCTATTTAAGATTCATGTTCTCCCTTTTTATTGGGGGGGGGGGGTAGGGTTAATGGTTTATAGTAAGTACAGTTCTTGGCCCATGTGTAAAATTTCTCATCTTACCATGATAGGGGACTACAAAACACTCTCACCCCCAGCCTAGGCCCCCCTCTACCTCCACGCACCAGAACCTGAAAGCCACCCCCTCCCAGTCCTTTGCTTTGGTGCAATATAAGATTTATTAAAGAAATTATTACAGAGGGAGAGAGAGAGAGAAGCAGAGCATTCATTACTCTGGTACATGTGTTGCCAGGGATCAAACTTGGGCCTTATGCTTCTAAGTCCATCAGTCTAGCCACTGTGCTGCCTCCTGGACCACATGATTTGATTTATTTATTAATGAATAAGGGGGAGAACAAGAGCATTACTCTGGCATGTTTGAAGCCAGGGATTAAACTCAGGATCTTAAGTTTGCAGATCCTGTGCTCTGCCTAGGGAGCCCTCTTCCCCTCACCCCTGCCTCTTTATTAGGAGTTTAACTTGCACTTTTTGTTTCAGCTTCTGCTTTGCTTGGAAAGATCACTTGAAAATCAGGTGTGGTTGGGAGTCTCTTCTGGAAATAACCGTCCAGTCCATGATTACGTGTATGTAATCTTTTGTGGGGAAGGAGGCATTGTAGTTGTTCTTGTTAGTCAGGCAGCCACGGCATTGCCCTCCAATTGATGGTTCATCCAGACTTTGCCCAGCAAGGCTTTCAGTGGAAAGTTTGTTCAAGAACATGGGGTGTTGCTGTTGTTTCCCAGTTGCCCTACTTCCTGTTATGTAGTCTGAACACTACTAGTGGTCCTGGGTCAGAAGTTGAGCCCTTTTGTCACTTCCTGAGAAACTGCATGTGAAGGACTGTGTTTTCTTTTCTTTTCTTTTCTTTTCTTTTCTTTTCTTTCTTTCTTTCTTTCTTTCTTTCTTTCTTTCTTTCTTTCTTTTAAATACTTATTCTCTTTTGTTGCCTTTTTTTTGGATTGTTGTAGTTATTGTTGTCGTTGTTGGATAGGATAGAGAAATGGAGAGATGAGGGGAAGACAAGAGAGGAGGAGAGAAAGTTAGACACTTATAGACCTCCTTCACCTGTGAAGCAACTCCCCTGCAGGTGGGGAGCCAGGGGCTCGAACAGGCATCCTTTGTGCCAGGTGCGCTTAGGACTGTGTTTCCTTATCAGACAAGATGCAGAAAGCAGGTGCTCACACTGACAGAAAGAATGGGCCAGACTCACTTCTCAAAACATTTTCAGGGACAACTCTACTTTCTCATTTTCCAACCTTGTCCTGTGTCCTAGAAACCCTCACACTTCCTCCAAGACCAGAGTGGCATGATAGCTCAGCTGGGAGAGTGCCTGCTTTGCCTTGCACCTCACTGCAGGTTCTAGCATGTCTCCCACCAGACCCTTTGGCTCTCTCCCCTCCCATTCATCTGACTGCCTGTTTCTATCTGTCTGTCTGCCTGTCTGTCTAGAGAAGTCAGCCCATAGCAGTGAAGCCCTTGTAAGGAGAAAACAGCAGCAGCAGCAGCAGCAGCAGCAATGATAATAATGTTTTGGAATTATTGCCATTGTTCCCAGAAGGGCCTCTAAGTTGGTATCCTGTTTATTGCCCTGAGGAATGCTCCTCAAGAATGCTCTTCTTTTCCTGCCTATAGAACACAAGAATAGCGACACTTAGACTCCCGACACTTAGACTCCGGTGGCCGCATGAGAAACTAGGTAGAAACCAGAAATGGGCAGTATAACGCCCGGGGCTGTGCTGCTTTATTCTGAGTGCGTGAAGTTGGGTTTCATCTCTCCCTGCAACCGGAAGTAAATGAACATGTAAATGAACATGTCTTCAATGTGGTGTGGCGGCAAGAAGATTGAGTACTAAACTGGCCTGGGAAGCCTTTCCCATTAAAGAGGAATGTCTGGTGGTAAGAAAGGGAAGGAGAATTTGGCAGGGCGTTTAGCTAGTCATGGAAAAGGCCGCTGCACTGTCCTCTGGCTGAGTGAATCAAAGGGAGCCTCACCTTCTTTCAGTCCTATTTCCCCTCTGCCTCCCATTTGCCCCTTCCTCTCCCTCATCTGGTGCTGCAGATGGGATTCCCAGGCACCCAGCTCCACTAGCTTTTACTGGGTTTGACCGAGGGGCAGAGAGCTCTTCCTTTTGGCCCAGTTCCTGGGCGTTTCCTGCAGCCCTTCTCTGAAGCATCCTTGCAGAAAGACTAGAATCAAACTGGGGCCCACATAGCTCTGGAGCTGGCCAGCCGCCGGAGAGAACACCTGGACTCAGCACCAACCGTTGGCAGCCAGCCACTCACATTTTCTCGTCCTCTTATACCTTTGCTGAAATGGGAACAAATGCATCATCTCTCTGTGGTGCAGGCAAATCAGCTGTGTATATTCATGCGGTTGCTAATAATAGCTGAGGTTTGTTGCGTGTGTTTTCTATTCTGGTCCCCTGATAGATGCCTATACATGTATTCGATTGCACAGTGACTCCTCAGAAAAACCCGGCGAGGTGGCTACTGCTATTTGCCATAGTCCACAGGTAAAGAAATCAAGAGAATTGAAGAGACTTATCCGGACCACATAGTTAGTTGGGAACAAAGGAGGAAATGGATCTGAACCAGCTGTTCTCCCTTTGTCTCTCTGCTTAACCCCAGGCATGCAAGAAGCTGGAATCATACCTGTGAGCTTCAAGACTCGTTGGCTGCACTCTGATCGAGTGCTTTGAGAGCCAGTCAACCTTTCGGGGGGTGGGGGGGGAAGGTTTTCAAGGCTATATAGGTTTATAACATTACATAAATCTTAGGCACACGGCACTACGGTTAGTCTTCGTCAGCACACTTGATCTCCATCAGAACCCTGATTTCCGCCGACCACCAATACACTTGACCCCCACTGTCCATTTTATCCACCCCACTTTCTTTTTCTTTTTTTCTTTTTTTTTTCTTTTTTGCCACCAGAGTTATTACTGGGGCTCAATGCCTACACAGTGAATTCACTGCTCTCAGCAGCTTTTACCCTTCCTTTTTTTTTTTTTTTTTTTTTTGCCTCCAGGATTATTGCTGGGGCTCAGTGCCTGCAACATGAATACACTGCTACCGGAGCCTATTTTTTTCCCTTTTGTTTATCATTGTTATTATTTTTATTGTTGTTATTTCTTTCCTTGTTATTGGATAGGACAGAGAGAAGTGGAGAGAGGAGGGGAAGAGAAAGACACCTGCAGACTTGCTTCACCGTTTGTGAAGTGGACCCCCCCCTCGCCCCCTGAATCTGGAGAGCTGGGGGCTCGAACCGGGATCCTTATACCAGTCCCTGTGCTTTGTGCCATGTGAATTTAACCCGCTGCACTACCGCCGGCCCCCTTCACCCCCCCTTTTTTATAGACATAGAAATTGAGAGGGAAAAGGGGGTGCTCATGGACACCCCCCCACGCGCACTGTATCAAGGGATCAGGGTCTTGAACCCAAGTCCTTGTGCATGGTAACATGTATGCTCTACCGGGTCCACCACCAGTCAGCCCCATATCCACCCAAGTGAAAAACAATGGTTTTTCAGAAACAAATCAGCTTAGTGTTTTCATTGTTAATTATCTGCAGTCGTGGCAAAATGTACATATTATCAAATTGACCATGCTAATCACTTGAAAGTGTGTGGTGCAGTGGTCTTATGTGCAGTCATACTGCTGTGAAACTGTCACCACTGTTCTTCTCAAGAGCATATTTCATCTTGCACAGCCAAAACTCTACTCATTATCAGTAGCACCCTATTCTCCTCTTCCCTGACTGCTGTCTGTCTGTGTGATGGAGCCAACCAGTTTCTTTTCCTTTTTTAAAATTTTTATTGATTGAGTTCTGAATGACAAATCCATTGCATAA
This sequence comes from Erinaceus europaeus, assembly GCF_950295315.1. Taxonomy (NCBI): domain Eukaryota; kingdom Metazoa; phylum Chordata; class Mammalia; order Eulipotyphla; family Erinaceidae; genus Erinaceus; species Erinaceus europaeus. Next base: position 16,992,365 of record NC_080185.1, read on the forward strand.
GAAGGGTATAATCCCACCAAATTCCCACCACCAGAGCCTGCATGCCATCCCCTCTCCATTGGAAGCTTTCTTGTTCTTTGTCCTCCTGGGAGCATGGACCCAGGGATATTATGGGGTGCAGAAGGTGAAAGGTCTGGCTTCTGTAGTTGTTTCCCCGCTGAACATGGGTGTTGGCAGGTTGATCCATACTCCCTGCTTGTTTCTGTCTTTCCCTAGTGGGGCGGGGCTCTGGAGAGATGGAGTTCCAGAACACATTGGTGAGTTCCTCTGCCCAAGGAAGTCAGGTTGACATCATGGTAGCATCTGCAACTTAGTGGCTGAAAAGCATCAAAATAAAAAGTTTCTTTCTCCTAAGAGTACACTGTTAATTTCCATAGCCACCAACTTTGCTGATGATCTTTTTTTTTTTAAGATTAAAAAAAAAATAGAAGTCCAACCAGGATTCACAAGCATACATTCCATGTTGAAACAAGAAGCCATAGACTTTTTTTTTAAAGGAGATGCATCACTAACTTTTATTATTTTGAATTTTTTTATTATCTTTATTTATTTATTTATTGTATAGAGACAGCCAGAAATTGAGAGAGGAGGCGTGGATAGAAAGGAAGAGAGACAGAGAGAAACCTGCAGCCCTGCTTCACCACTCATGAAACTTTCCCCCTGCAGGTGGGGACCAGGAGCTCCAACCTGGGCCCTTGCACATTGTAACGTGTGCTCAACTAGGTGCGCCACCACCCGGCCCCCAGAAGCCATAGACTTTTTAGAAGAATATAGAAGAATATCCTCTACCTTTTAAAAATGTGCAATCTCTTAAACCACTGGAAGGCTACTCCCACTTAAAAGTTTTTTTTTTTTTTATTAGTGATTCCCTAGTGATTTACAAGGTTATAAAGTGTTAGAGGTAAGGTTATTTACTATTCCCACCACCACAGGCCTTTGTCCTCACCGCCTTAATAACCATCATAGCTCTTCCAAAATCTTTGAGATGGTGGGGGCTGGGTGGTAGCACACCTGGTTGAGCGCATGTATTACAATGCACAAGGACCCGGGTTCGAGCCCCCAGTCCCCACCTGCAGGGGGAAAGGTATCTCTCTGTCTCTCCCTGTCTGTCTCCCCTCCTCTCAATTTCTGGCTGTCTCTATCCAATAAATAAAGATAATAAAAAGACTTAAAAAATCTTTGAGATGGATTTGTTTATTTTTGTAAGCTCACATGTTTCAGTTCTCTGTATTCCACATATGAATGAAACCATCTGGTAGTTATCTTTCACTTCACTTTTTTAAAAATGATTTTTTAAGCTTTATTTACTTTGACAGTACAGAGAGAAATTGAGAGGGAGAGAGGAACAGAGAGACACCGTCAGCACTACTTCACCACTTTTGAGGCTTCCCCCTACAGGTGGGGGCCAGGGGCTTGAACCAGGGTCCTTGCACCTGACAACATGCACTTAACCAGGTGTGCCACCACCCAGCCCCTTCAATTCACTTCTTTACTTTGCTAAGCATAATCACTTCCAGTTCCATCCATTTTGTCCTGAAGGAGACAATATCATCTCTTAATTGCTTTGTATTCCGTTGCGTTTATGTCCCATGACTTCTTTATCCAGTCATCTGTTGAGGGGAATTTAATTTGCTTCCATAATCTGGCTATTATGACTAATGCAGCCGTGAACATAGGTCACTCCCATTCTTTTTGAAACAACTAGATTTGTATTTGGCAGCATGTAGATAAAGTTGCACTGAAAGAAAAAGGAAGCCTGATAGCTGGGTAATTCCTTTACTCATCAGAGGGCAGTCTCTTAGGAAAAAATACATTTCCGGTCACATGAACTCCTATAAATTGCTGTATCAAACTAAAAATCTCTTATGCTCAGTAACTTTAAATAATGAGATTATATATTTTGGGTTACTTTGAGGAAGGTAGGACTGCTGATTATGAATGCTCAAAATGCTGATTATGAGAACCGAAAGCCCCACTTCACTTTTTCTGTCAGTTGTGAATTGACACAGGTACTTCAAAGCTTGAATTGTGTCATTATACAGATACAACACTTTCATTTCAAACTTTTTAAATTTGTTTTGCCACCATGGTTGTCTCTCAAGCTCAGTGCCTGCAAGACAAATCCATCATTCCCCATGGCCATTCCCCCCCTTCTTTCTTTTTCTTTCTTCTTTTCTTTCTTTCTTTCTTTCTTTCTTTCTTTCTTTCTTTCTTTCTTTCTTTCTTTCTTTCTTTCTGTCTGTCTGTCTGTCTTTCTTTCTTTCTTTCTTTCTTTCTTTCTTTCTTTCTTTCTTTCTTTCTTTCTTTCTTTCTTTCTTTGTCTTCCTTTCTTGGATACAGAGAAATTGCAAGGGCAAGGTGGAGGTCGCGCCTGCATGAGAGAGAGGAGAGAGAGAGAGGAGAGAGAGAGAGAAAAGCACTATTCATGAAGCTTCCTTCTCCCCCTCCCTCTGCAGGAGGAATCTGGGGCCTTGAACCCAGGTCCTTGAACATGGTACTGTGTGCACATAACTAGGTGCTCCATTGCCCAGCCCCCACTTCAAACTTTTAAAGATGAAATTATTCCATATTACCCCTTTTCTTATTTTTTGAACAAGTCCTAAAAGTAGACACTTATTTACAGTGGTAGAGCTGCTTAAATGACAGTTCACTAGAACCGTAGGACATTCAAGGGGCAGGGGCTACTATGTTTTTTTTTTTTAATTTTTATTTATAAAATGGAAACACTGACAAGACCGTGGGATGAAAGGGGGTACAATGCCACACATTCCCTCCACCAGAACTCAGTATCCCATTCCCTCCCCTGATAGTTTTCCTATTCTTTATACCCTTTGGGAGCATGAACCCAGGGTCATTATGGGGCGCAGAAGGTGGAAGGTCTGGCTTCTGTAACTGCTTCCCCGCTGAACATGGCATTGATGGGTTGATCCATACTCCCAGCCTCTCTCTTTCCCTAGTGGAGCAGGGCTCTGGGGAAGCAGGGATCCAGGACACATTGGTGGGGGTCATCTGCCCAGGGAAGTCCAGTTGGCATCAAAGTAGCATCTGGAACCTGGTGGCTGAAAAAGAGTTAAGATAGAAAGCAGAGCAAATTGTTGACTAATCATAAAGGCTGGAATATTGAGGATGAAGATTTGGGTTACTTATTTTTATATATTTATTTTTCCCTTTCGTTGCCCTTTTTTTTTAAATTATTGTTGTAGTCATTGCTGTAGTTGATGTCATTGTTGTTAGAAAGTCAGAGAGAAATGGAGAGAGGAAGGGAAGACAGAGAGGGGGAGAGAAAGATAGACACATGCAGACCTGCTTCACTGCCTGTGAAGGGACTCCCCTGCAGGTGGGGAGCCGGGGGCTCGAACTGGAATCCTTCCTCCGGTCCTTGCGCTTTGTGCCATGTGCACTTAACCCGCTGCACTACCACCTGTCTCCTGGGTTACTGTTTTTACCTATTGTGTGGGGGAGTCTGATCAAAGTGGTGTATACTATTTTATATGCTGTTTTTTTTAAAGTTACAAACTTACTTTGGTCTAAATCAGTTTTTTAGCAGATTTGGATTTCAGAAAAATAAAGATAGCACTCATTTGTTTTAATTCCTTGAGTTGACTTAAAATATTCATGTGGTGTCATCCAAACAAGGACTGAAATGTACTTTATAATAACTTAAAATTCACTGCAGTTTTTATCTAATTCTATAATCAATAGAAATAATTTCTTTTAATTAGGGTGCTTTGCATTTTATGTAACTAGGATAGTTAATGACTGAGAAATAATTGACAATTGGCAATCAGGATTTCAGTCTCCCCCTGAAGGGGGGGAGTTCAAGGACTATAGGATAATTTTTGATACATGGGCATAATTTCTCATCTCCCTGTGACAGATGTCTGCTAAAGACTCTCACCCCTAACTTCGGTCCTTCCTTGTTATTGTGCACCAGGACCCCCGGCCCTCTCTCCCTTCCCCACTTTCCCCAGAGTCCTTTGCTTTGCTGCAATACACCATAACCAATCTAAGTTTTTCTTTTGTGTTTTCTCTTTCCGTTCTTGTTTCTTATTACCACCTATAAGTTCATCTGACATCATCTTTCTTTTCTTGGCTTATTTTAATGATTCCTTCAAGTTCCATCCAAGATAAACTAAGGAGATGATGCCATCATTTAAAACAGTTGAGTGGTAGTACAGTGTGTGTGTGTGTGTGTGTGTGTGTGTGTGTGTGTGTGTGTGTGTGTGTCAACTGCCTTTTTAAAATTTTATTGGACAGAGAGAAAGAGGCAGTAGAAAGGGAGAGAGTGACACACACCTGCAACAATACTTCACTGCTTGTGAAGCTTTCCTCTTGTAGGTGTGGACTGGAGCCTTGGACGTTGAGTCCTTGCACATGGTAACATGTGCACTCAAGTGTGTATACCACCGCCCAACTCCTGTATCACAACTTTCTTAGTCACTCATCTGTCATTGAACATCTGGGTTGCTTCCAAGTTTGGGGTATTACAAAGTGTGCTGCTGTGAACATAGATGTACATAGATCTCTTCAGGTTGGTGTATTGGCTTCCTTTGGACAGATCCCAAGGAGAAGACTTGACTGGCTATAGGGTATGTCCATTTCTAGCATTATGAAAAATCTCCAGACTGTTTACCATAGAGGTTGGAGCAGTTAGCATTTCTCTCAGTAGTGTAGAAAGGTTCCCCCCCCCCCCCATTCTCTCCAGAATGTGTTTCTGGCCTAAGACCTTTCACTTTCCCTGGTCAACTAGGAATAAATAGCAAAGAGGATCACCTGAGAATACAAGATAAGGCTAGAATTACTTTGGGAACCCACCAAGCCACGGGTGAATGCAAACATGTGTGGCTCGTGGACAGAGAGGGGCTTAAGGAAAGATTCCTGAGGCAAAAAGCCCCTATCTACTCGGGAGCAACTGATACCAGTCCGGCAGTTTGTCAGTTGAGGTGCCATCAGGGGTCTGAGTTTTATCAACAAAAAGATCCTTGAAGGGAGGAGCAGATCCCCTAAGGCTCACCAGTTGCAACTGTGAGTCTCCATTACTACTGCCCCTTGAAAGCTGGTGCAGTGGGGAGGCCCTGTGCTGACCTGGTGGGCCAGAGAACTGGTCCGGAGGTGGGACTATGTAGTGAGATCCTTTCCACATTGTTCTTCTTCTTCTTCTTCTTCTTCTAGCGTTTGCCCTTCTTCCGTAGCCAGTCAACAGCGTCAGGTTGAGCCTGATGTAAAGTTTTGAGACCTCCTTTGAATCTGGAGAGGTGGCAGTCATTGACTATGTGGGTCATAGTCTGTCTGTAGCCGCAGGGGCAGTTCGGGTCGTCTCTGGCTCCCCAGCGATGGAACATAGTGGCGCACCGGCCATGGCCTGTTCGATAGCGATTGAGGAGGGCCCAATCATAACGTGCTAGGTCAAAGCCAATTGTTCTTCTGATGAATTGGGAGACACAGTGAATAATTGCCTCAGAACCTATGGACTACAAACAGGATTTGTTTAGAAACTCAGTGTCAAGAAGTGCTGCCCGGCTCAGCTTTGGTTGCTGGCAGATCAGCGAATTGGGCTGAGGTGTGGGGTGGGGGGAGTGGGGGTTTAGTTTGGACCCTCTGCTCAGACCCTCGGCTCAGGGCGTGGGAGTCTCTTTGCATAACCACTGTGCTATCTTTTTTTTTTTTTGTTCCCCACCCAGTTTTATCTCTTGGTCAGGAGTGAGTGATTAAACTAAAAAAAAAAAATCTACTTATAGAATATATGACATCTCACAAGAGCATAGTGGTATCTCATTGTTGTCTTTATTTGCATTTCTCTGATAGTCAGTGACTTGGAGCATTCTTTTAAATGTCTGTTGGCCCTTTGGAGCTCTTCTTTGATGAAGAGTTTTTTAATGCCCTTTTCCTCATTTTTTGGTAAGATTTTATTTATTCTCTCCCTTTCTTCCTTCCTTCCTTCCTCCCTCCCTCCCTCCCTCTCTCTCTCTCTCTCTCTTTCTTTCTTTCTTTCTTTCTTCCTTTCTCTTTCTTTCTTTCTTTCTTTCTTTCTTTCTTTCTTTCTTTCTTTCTTTCTTTCTTTCTTTCTTTCTTTCTTTCCTCCAGGGTTATTGCTGGGGCTCAGTGCCTGCGCCACAAATCCACTGCTCCTGGAGGCCATTTTTTTCCCCTTTTGTTGCCCTTGTTGTTGTAGCCTTGTTGTTATTATCATTGTTATTGTTGCATATGACAGAGAGAAATGGAGAGAGGAGGGGAAGACAGAGAGGGGGAGAGAAAGACAGACACCTGCAGACCTGCTTCACCGCCTGTGAAGCGACTCCCCTGCAGGTGGGGAGCGGGGGGGGGGGGAGGGGCTCTCAAACCAGGATCCTTATGCGGGTCCTTGCGCTTTGTGCCACGTGCGTGCTAGGGATTGAACTCTGGAACTCACACTTGAGAATCCAACACTTTATCCACTGCGCCACCTCCTTGATCACCCCTTTCCCCATTTTTAAAAATGGTTTTGCTTTGTTTTGACTGAGTCTGGTGAGTCCTTCATGCACTTTAGCTATTAGGAGGTCTCGAAACTTTACATCAGGCTCAACCTGACGCTGTTGACTGGCTACGGAAGAAGGGCAAACGCTAGAAGAAGAAGAAGAAGAAGCTATTAGCCCTTAGTCTGATATGTGACATGTAAAGATCTAACACTCTGTAGAGAGTCTCTCTTTTTTGGTGGTAGTTCCCTTTGCTGTGCGAAGCTTTTTAGTTTCACGTAGTCCCACTGCTTTAGTTTTGTTTTTGGTTTCCTTTCAGTTGAGCTTAATATTGTCAAATATATTCTCAAAATTTTTATCGAAAAAACTTCTGCCAATGTTTTCTTCTAAATTTTTTGATGATTTCCAGTTGGTCTAATATCTAAATCTTTGATCTACTTCCTTCTGTGAGTGGATCAAATGTGTTGGTCCAGCTTCTTCTGTATGTTTTAACTCAATTTTTCCTAACTCCATTTGTTGAAATGATTGTCATTTCTCTATTTAATACTGGGTCCTTTTGTCAACGATTAAATGTCTGTTGGTACCGTGGCATATTTCTTGGCTCTTATTTCTTTTCTACTGAGCTGTATGTCTTCTACTGTTCCAGTACCAGGCAGTTCTGACTACAGTAGTCCCTGTAATATATAGCTTGATGTCAGGAAACTGGATGTCTTCATTCTTGTTCTTCTCTTCTCAAAAGTGCTCTGGCAATCCTAGAGGTGTTTTCTGATTCCAAACAAACTTTGGTAGCTTTTGTTCTGTTATCTTAAAAAAAAAAAAAGGTTTGGTTCTAGCATTCTGTCTTGACAAATGGGGTTAATACTCATTGTTACTGCAGAGTTGGCATGAAAATTAAATGTGACCTACTTACTTATACACTATATATAACAAGAGTACCTGGTACGGAGTAAATGGTCAATGAATATTCTCTCTTGGGGAATTAGCCATAAAAACATTTCATGTAGCTATATACTTGTCTCTTTTTCCAGAGCCTAGTCTGACACTGCACATTTGAAAGTATGAAGTGATTGTAAGCTACATATTTGTGTAGATTCTTAACAGATTAAAATTTTTATTTACTGGATGGCTACAGAAAGAAATTGAGATGGAAGGGTGAGATAAGACAGAGATACCTGGAGCACTGCTTCACCACTCTTTGAAGCCTCCTCCCTACAGCCGGAGGCTGGGGACTTGAACCCTGATCTTTGCTCAGCCAAGTGTGCCACCACTTGGCTCCTTTCAACAGACTTTCTGAAACCATCATTTTGACTTTTTAATGTTAGCTTTTTGGGTTTTTAACAACTGTCATCACAGCGTGTCTTAGGTTAGATACATGATTACGTCAAGGACAGCTCTGAGCCTTTTAGGCCTAAATCTGATTTTTGAACTTTGAGCCCACTCAAAATCTGAAGTTGTAGAAGCCACTTAAGTTTTTCAGGAACGGTGATACTGTTGCAGAATTCCAGACTGGACATGGGCTAGTGGAGATATTCCCCCCCACACACCCCTTAATAGCCTCGCTTTATTTTCACCAGCTTCACCAGTACCATCTTATACAGCTAAGAGAGAAAGGGATCTAGACTTTAGAGACTCACTAGTCAGAATAGGCAAATGCTCTTCCCCTTGAAATTTGAAGCAGCAAAGGCAGGAAGCTGTTCAGCTTGGTATTTTGAAAAGTGAAACTGTATGTGTACTCCTAATAATAAGCTCCATCTGGTAAAAGTAGTGTTTAATATTTATTCCTTAGTCTTTTCAGAAAATGAGGCTTCCCTTAGTGGCAATGGCGCTTATCACTCACTGAGTGCCAACTGTGGGTCAAGCACTGTTAGAGTGCTTTTGGTTTAATCTTTACAGGTATTATAATGTGACTAGTTTATAAGTGGGGAGAAACTGAGACATAGAGTGGTTAAATTACTTGTCAAAGATGGCATTTCCCACTGGTTAGTATCAGGCTCAGCATTTTTTCTTTCTTTTTTTTTTTTGTCATCCACTCTGTATTGGCTTATACTTGGCTAAGAAAAGATGTATGTCTTTGATTTTTTATTTGGGGTGTTGATTATTTGTCCTCTTGGTAAGTTTTTGAAACTTTAAAAAAATGCACAAAGTTAAAACTACTGTGGTTATCAAGTTGAGAAATTTTCAGAGCCGTTTGTAGAAAGTTAAATGTTAAAAATATTGTAAAGTATATGCAGTGAGCAAATTAAAAAGTAATACCTGTGAAAAGTGCGGGCACACACAGTTGCGCTTTATGTCAAACCTGGAAGGTATTTCAGATACATAAATCATCTTTAACATGCTTAAATACATTGTAGTTATTGGAAAATTCTAATTTTGCTGATACCTTTTCTTAAAAATCAAAGTAAGGATGACCCCCCCCCCCCCCCCCCGTGACTTTAAATTCTTCAGAACTGTTACACTTTCCCATTAAATAGGTTTTCCGGTTTCTTCTGGAACTTTGAATAAGTATTTGCATCGCTTGTCGCTTGACACTTTGTCGTTTGAACAAAGCATCTTAGTCATTGCAAACCACCCAGGCTGTTTGTTGTATGGCCCTGATGACTGCTGTTTTCATATGCTTCTCAGGAATGGAGAACAGTTGTGTTTTCTTCATTCCTGACAATGAAGAATTAGTAGGTTAAAATCACTTTGGAATTACAGCCCACAAGTAACAGAATTCTTCTCCTTAAAGAAGTCTTCCTGCAGCACGGTGCCCATCACAGCAGATCCAGCTCTGCTGTCCCAAACTGCAGCGTTAATCTTGTGTCATTTGTCTTCTCCTCTCGGGAATTTCTGTCCTCAGAACAAATCAAAGTGAAGTGTAGATGGCTGGTCCTCAGAATTAGTAGTTTCTGTGGTAACTGTTCAGTGCCGACACAGATGCTGCAGTAACTAACTCCCCATGGTACTGTGTGCCTAAGGCGGGCGGAAAACAAACAAACAAGCCACAAACGCAGCCACATGAATGTGTTCAGTCTGAATCAGCAACGCTGAAGAGCTGTATACACAAGTGGCTTACTCCTCCAGTGTGGTTAGAGCTGCCATTTGTAATAAATAAATAGAGATTTCCAGCCAATTCAACTCTGAATTCAGGCTCTGCTACTTAGCTGAAAGACTTGGCTGATTGGGTTATCCTCTCTGTACCCCAGTTTCCTCTTCTCTGATGTGGTGATGACAAGACTTTCTTCAGAGTTTTGCTGTGAGCACTATTTAGGATTTCATAACTGGACTTCTGCATTTGTCTAGTTTCAGACAGCATAACATCACGTTAAGTAGGCAGGAGTGAGGACCAGTCTGTTGGCATGCAAGTTTTGAGATAAGATACATCACCTCTCTGTTGCTCAGTTTCTTCATCAAGAACATTGGGATACTAATAGCTACCTATTTTATAGGGTCATTATAAAGACTAAATGGTTTAATATGTATGAAGTGCTTTGATACCGGGCATATTGTAAATCTTGACCATTATAGTCAAGTAAGTGTTGACCATTATAGTCATTGTTAACTTTATTTGTACCACATGGTACCATTCTTCTACTGTTCTCGCTGAGAGAGAGCTCCTTTGAGAACTCACACAGAATCTTTTTCTTCATTATGTCTTCAGAGTCTGGCATATTAATAATTTAAAATGTCTGTGAATGGATTAGTGACTAAAGGGATACCATAGTTTTTCTTGGAACTACTCCTTTTGCCCCTCTCTGCTACCTTAAGAACTTATCCCTTGCCTAGATTTTTTTAGGGAAAAAATATGGATACTTGCTCTAAAACAGAACAACCTTGTTAAATCCAGGCTGTAGTATGCATCAGTCTTACTTTAGATGTCTTCTCTACTCAACTGTAAAGCAAGGGATTATGTCTTCTTCCTTTCCTGTCCCCAGCACCCAACATAGAGTCTGGGGTATAATTATTGAATCAAAATGAGTCTACAGAGTCCAGGAACTGATTTCATCCTCTCAGGTATTCCTTCCAAATGGAAATAAGAGCTGCCTTTTCAGGACTGGAAGCATAGCTCATTAACCAGGGTACCAGACTTTCCATGTTTATGGCACAAATTTGAATGCAGGCACCACCAAAGAGTACCACTCTACTGGAGAAGGATCTAGTGCTATGGCGACTCTCTCTCCCAGTGTTTCTGTCTTAATGATAAAAAAGTGGACCCAGGCATGTGCAAAACCCCACATCTATGAAGGGGTGAAAAAACAAGTCTTTGGGGTTATAGGTCAGCCTGCAAACACACATGTCCAGTAGAGAAACAATTACAGAAGCCAGACCCTCTATCTTCTGCACCCCATGAAGAATTTTAGTCCATACTCCCAGAGGAATAAATGTTAGGGGAAGATGACTAGAGGGCTCTGAACTCTTAATTCCATCAGGACCTAGAGAAAGAGAGGGGAGGAGAGGGAAGGACACTCAGAAGTAGTCGATATGACTTAGAAGGGAAGAGAAGGCAGGATCGTAGCAAAAATGGGCAAATATATATAAATATAGTTAGTTATAGAAATAATGGTCGGAAGTTGGGTGGTAGCGTAGTGGGTTAAGTGCACATGGCGCAGTGCGCAAGGACCAGCGTAAGGATCCCGGTTCTAGCCCCCGGGCTTCCCACCTGCAGGGGAGTTGCTTCACAGGTGGTGAAGCAGGGCTGCGGGTGTCTATCTTTCTCTCCCCCTCTCTGTCTTCCCCTCCTCTCTACATTTCTCTCTGTCCTATCCAACAACGACGACATCAACAATAGTAATAATAACTACAACAATAATGGAAACAGTAAGGGCAACAAAAAGGAAATAAATAAATAAATAAAATCTTAAAAAAAAAAAAGAGAATGGTCATCCCCTATCTGTGATCTTGGGAGAACTAATACAGTTTCCAAAATGGAGGGAACGGAGATATAGAACTCTGGTTGTGGGAATGGTGTGGAATTGTATCCCTGTTATCTTATAATTTTGTAAATCAACATTAAATCATTAAGGAAAAGAAATGGAAAAAAAAGGGGGGAGAGAGAAAGCCTTTCCTACCAGTAATGGTTTCAAGGTTATTAATAGCTGTGGGGTCACAAGCTGACTTATTTTGATACTCACGTTTAAATTCAGTTACGTATGGGAGAGATGAACCAGAAAGAAGACATTTGAAACAAATCTGGCTCATAAAAATTGAGTACTGATGCTTGTCTCAATGGATCTTTTCTCCTATGCCTTACAGCCTCTTTATCTGTTTTCTTTTTTGTTGACTTTATTTATTTTGGATAGGGACAGAGAAGTTGAGAGTAGAGAAGGAGAAAGACACCTGCAGCACTGCTTCACCACTTGAACCAGGGTCCTCGTGTATGTTAGCATCTGAGCTCTACCAAATGCACCATCACCTGGCCCCTTATTTTCCTTCCTATTCTATCTCAAGTCTTCAGATGATAGACTAGATGGGGAATAACTCATCGGTGCTTTGCAGTTAGTTGGTAGGCAAAGAAGGCTGGAGTTAGTGGTACCTTTTTATTCCCACTGCATCTCTCCACCTGGAGCTATGTGGAAATACCTTTGCTATTTATAGTCATTAGAAATCTAAGAAACGCTTACTTTAAAAAAAATTTTTATTAGTGATTTAATATTGATTTGCAAAATTACATGTCAACAGGGATATAAATCCACTTCATCCCCACCACCAGGGTTCTGGGTCTTGAGTCGCCCCACTGCCAGCCACCACATGGGCCAGCCATCACCTCTACAACTATCTGTCTACATGTTTACATAATTGCCCTAATTTCTTCCTGATTCAATCCTCTCTTCCCGTTCGAGGCACCCGTGATAACATTACTACCTCCATATGTCCCTCTCCTTTTCCTTCTGTCTCTCTGGGTGCTGATGGAGCTGGAGTGCAGAGCCCTCTTATCTTCATCTTATCACTTCTCCCCCTACTGGAAGTATGGATCAAGGTTGTTTTTGGGGTACAGAAGGTAGGAGTTCTGGCTTCTGTAATTGCGCTGGACTTGGGCATTGGCAGGTCAGTCTATACCCCCAGCCTATAAACTCTTACTTTTCTTTTAAGCCGTTTGTTTTCTTTTGTTCAAGCGGTTTCTTTTCATTTGTGTCCCATATGCTGTTCCCAGTTTGCTTACTCTTCTGGCTTAATACACTTGATCTCACTTTTCATGTAACTGAACATATACATTGTGCAAAAGTATGTGTGTAAGAAGAGGTCATTCTTCATTCAACTTTGTAAAGATTGTTCGCTTTTTTAAGGCTTTGTTCGCATCTAATTGAGTGTGTCTACCTTCTGGCAACAATGTGGAAGCAACTGTAATCTGGGTCTCTGTTTCAAACTTCAGAGGCACAAATGCTGAATAGGTTCTGAGTTTCTTTGGGGGTGATGCAAACTAGATTGTGGTAATGGTTGGGCAACACTGAACTCACTAAAAGCTATCATATTGTTTCAGTGAACTCCTTATACAGTGTGTGAATTAGATATCAGTATAGCTGGTATTGATTTTTTTTTTTTTTTTGCCAGAGCACTGCTCAGCTCTGGTTTATGGCTTATGGTTTATGGTGGTGCAGGGGATTGAACCTGGAGCTTTGGAGCCTCAGGCATGAGAGTCTCTTTGCAGAACTATTATGCTATCTACCCCTCCCCCCACTCTAGTATAGCTGTTATTGAAAAGGGGTATTCATATCACAGTCTACCAGCTTTACCACTTGCCGACTGTCTATGTGGCCTTGAGCAAGCAGTTTACCTTCCTAATGGACTGGTTGTGTAGACCAAGTGAAGAAATACATGGAGAAAGCTTAGAATTGTGTTTGGGAATATGAGCTTTTGTTTTTCCCTTTGTGTGCAGAGCTCAGAGGAGGAGTCTAGGGCTAGAGATAGACACCTTTTCAGTGTCATAGGCATATAAGTGGTGACTTAAATCATGCAGATGGATTCTGTTACCCAGGGTAGAGAATGCAGAGAGGCAGAGGGCAGAAATCCCAAGGGCTGAATCGAGGAGACAATAGCATTTAGTAATTTAGTTCAGGAGCAGGACAGACAGATCTGGCAAAGGGGACTCAAAAGGGAGTGTGCCTCCCAGAGGAGAGATTAGGTATGAAAGCAAGAGAGAAAACTGTCTTCCAAGAAAGCAGGTAGTTTGTAGTGTCAGCATCAGAGAAAGGTTGAACAAGGGTCTTCTCTTTGGCTTTGACAAGTTAGAGCTGTGCAGTGCAGGGTTGTAATGGGAGGAGCCTGGCTCAAGAGGGGGAGAGGCTTAAAGAGTAATTCAAGAGGTAAAGAAGTAGACAACGTGAGTTTGTCTTTTCCGGACACCACTTGCTTTTCCCGTAGTTATTCTTGAGTCCTTGCCATGGTATCGGTCTTGCTCTGGCTTAGTAGTATACCAGGGAGCAAAACCCAAAAAGCTCTGCCCTAGGGGAAATCTTTTATACTGGGCCTATGTAGGGAAGGAGAGAAATAAGGAAGGAAGAGAGTACGTTGTCAGTGAAGTGGTGTAGGGTGTAGAGGGTGTGTGTGTGTGTGTGTGTGTGTGTGTGTGTGTGTGTGTGTGTGTGTGTGTGTGTGTGTATGCATCTCAGCATGGCAGGTGGTATGCAGTGGCTAAAGTGCTGAACTTAAATGCTGAACTGTTAGTTCCTGAGTTCAGTGCTGAACTAAAATGGCTAAAGTGCTGAACTTAAATGCTGAACTGTTAGTTCCTGAGTTCAGTCTCCAGCATTGCATGAACCAGAGTGTTGTTATGATTCTCCTCTCATATAAATGAATAAAAATCTTCGAAAGGTAAATCTTAAAAATGCGTGTATACATACATACGTGTTTAAGCAAAAAATCCAAACTATAAGCAAAGGAATTGTAAAAGATAAGAGAGTGAAAATGATGGGTTTGACAGTATAGAGGAGATGGAATAATTACTGTTGTCAAGAAAAATGGGAAGCTCAAGGTCAGGAGCATAGGCTAGAACATGGTCTATTTGTCTTGAACAGTAGAACTAATGTGCAAATAACACAACAGTGAAGAAATGCCGATCAGGTGACATTGACCGAGGGATGTGGGAGCAAGCGAGGTCACACTTGGAGAGAGGAATGCGGTGGGAAACTGACTTGAGTCCTCAGACTTTGAAATGCATACTTCTGGTGAGTGGAGAGGAGGATGAACAAGGGCACGTGGGAGGTTTGTGGTATCCTGATGACATCAACCTGAACATGACTGTGGTTTTACCAAATTGTTCTCAGCTTCCTTCATGCAGGAATGGAGGAAGCAGTTTCTGAGGTCGCTCCTATCAAAAAGAAGAAAGGGGGAGGAATGGAGGGGTGTCATCTGGAAGCAGTGGATTCATCATGCAGGCACTGAGCCCCAGTGATAACCCTAGTGGCAATTAAAAAAAAAAAGAAGACTGAGGGACCAGGCAGTGCTGCACCTGGTTAAGCGCACACATTCAAAAAGGAGGAGGAGTAGAAGATTGAAAGTCCAATCTCAGAGTCAGTAAGTGGCCGCAGATGTGTTTGGCAGAGATGACGAGGGACAGTTAAAGAGCCGAGGATGTCCAGTAAGTGAAACAGGTGTGGAGTGGAAGGCCCACGTGGACTTTCAGGTATTGCAGGAGGATGGCATGAGATAGGAATGGAGTGGTCTCCAGTGACTAAAATGAATGAAGGGAAATATCCTAGCAACATGATGAATTCATGAGGAGAGTGGAAAGCTTCTGTCTCCAGATCCTTTGAGTCCAAAAGGAAGGAAGGACGAGGGGTAACTTTTCTTAAAGTTGGATTAATGGACCATACAAGCACTGGAGAAGCAGGAAGTGGCGGTGGATCCCTTCTTCTGGGAAACAGTTTCCAGAAGGGAGCCATTGCTTGGTCAGGGAAGGTATCAGATATTAAGGATGAGGAGAGCTTGATTAGCAGGATGACAGATTCCACAGGATAATTAATTTAAGCAGCGGGCTAGGTGAGAGGCGGGCTGGGGAGCAGTGCTGAGATGAACGCGGGGCAGAGGGAACTACCCAAAGCAGTGGCTAAGGATGAGAATGGAGGCGGACAGCTGACTGAGAGGCTTGGGTCAGAGTAATTGGTTGTGAGATTCATATATATATATATATATATATATATATATATATATATATATTTTAATAAAGACATCTGTAGTAAATGCCATGTCTGTCGTGCGGTGTGTCACTGAGGGGTGCCTGGCAGTCACCCCCTCCAACCTTTCCCCTATCCAGTGCTGTTTCTGTCTGAGCCTGACTAGTGTTCTCGATTTTGTGCCTCCTGCCCCCACATCTTTCTCTTAAAATTTTTATTATCTTTATTTATTGGATCAAAGCAGCCAGAAGTCAAGAGGAAGGGGGAGGTAGAGAGGGAGACAGACACCTGCAGCCCTGCTCTACCTCTTGCAAAGCTTTCTCCCTGCAGGTGGAGACCAGGGGTTTGAACCTGGGTCCTTGTGTACTGTAATGTGAATCCTCAACCAGGTGCCCTCCCCCACCCGCCCCCAAATAGGGACATGTATTTTAACTAATGCAAGTTGGCTTCCTACACGACTAGGTCCATAGTAATGAGCATGCCTTTTTAGAAGTGCAACCAGTCCCTAGCTATGGTATGCATTTTATTTGTGTTACTTAGCAAGTTCATGTTATTTCTTTTTATTTTGTTTAATTTATTTCAGCTAAATAAAGATACAATTAGTATTTAACATTGTATTGGTGTAAGCACTGGTTTGAAATATGTAGGGCTGGGGAGATAGCATAATGGTTCTGCAAAAGATTTATTTTTAAATACTTATTTATTTCCTTTTGTTGCCCTTGTTGTTTTATTGTTGTAGTTATTGATGTCGTTGCTGGATAGGACAGAGAGAAATGGAGAGAGGAGGAGAAGACAGAGGGGGGAGAGAAAGATAGACACCTGCAGACCTGCTTCACCATTTGTGAAGTGACTCCCCTGCAGGTGGGGAGCCAGGGGCTGGAACCGGGATCCTTATGCCGCTCCTTGCACTTTGCACCACTTGCACTTAACCCTCTGCACTACCGCCTGCCTGACTCCCTTGCAAAAGATTGTTGTGCCTGAGGCTCTGGGGTCCCAGGTTCAATCCCCAGCACTACCATAAACCAGATCTGAGCAGTGATCTGGTCTTTCTGTATCTCTCTCTCATTAAGATAAGTAAAATATATTTTAAATGAAACGTGTATATTGAGAAATGATCATCATAGTAAAGTTAGTTAACACATTTATCATTTGACACAGTTGCACCTTTTTAATACAAAAAATTGAATGTTTATTCCTAGGATTGAATGAAGGAGATTCTTCATAATATCTTTTGGTCACCATCACAGCCAAAGTCTGCTATCATGATAACACCTGGTTGGTTTGGTGTTTAGTTACATAAATACCTATTTATAAAGAAAAGGAAAGAAGAATGACTGCAGAAGCTGTAAGAATTACATAGTGGATTGCATTTTACCTCCTGTGGACAGTTGCTTAACCCAACCTTAAACATTTGCAAAGTCAGCTTTGATTAGATCTCTAATCCTGATTATCAGATAGACTCCAGTCTTCTAAACCAAATCCAGTGGTGATTATTACTAAGATTTATAGCCACTGGCACCACAAAAATCTTACATTTTAGCTGTTGAAGACATATTTGGTAATCATTTAAGAAGGAAATCTGGTGTCTGTTAGAAGACAACTGAACAGACGTACATAAAGTTTGAAACAGATCCTACTCCAGTTTGTTATTTAACAAGGCAGTTGACAGCTTTAGTTATCTGGGTTCATGCAACAGGTACTAACTCCTAGGAACAGACAGTGTTTGGCCCATTACTATGAATCTTTTTCTTTTAAATAATGTATTTATTTATTTATTTATTTATTATTCGATAGAGGAGAATTTGAGAGGAGGGCGGGAGATAAAAGTGGAACAGAGCCAGAGAGGCACCTGCATTCCCGCTTCACCACTCGTGAAGCTTTCCTCCTGCAGGTGGGGGCCAGGGGCTTGAACCTGGGTCCTTGTGAACTGTACTGTGTGCGCTTTACCATGTGCACCACCATCTGGAGCCCCTGTAAACCTTTAAATATAGCAGATAAGGTAAATATACGCTTGGAGGATCCTATTAAATTGAGATTTGTAGTAAAATTGATATGACAGATTGACATGCAGCAGTCTGAGCAGTTTTTAACGTGCTCTCCAGCTTTCTCCTTTCTTAATTATTTCCAATGCTGATCCATTCAAACATACCAAAGAATAAATGAATGAGAAGGTCTATTTGGCAAGTATAAGCATGCTCTAAAAGTAATCCGAACGATTTCAGTTATAATAGTGATGAAAACATAGAAAAGCAGAGAATTAGTCAGTGTTCTCTTGCCAAGAACAGTTATTTGGAAAGGCTTACCTTGGGCCTTAAATAGAAAGAGCTATGGATAAAGATAGTAGTTCCTGAAAGGTGAGACCACACCTGATATGATTCAAGTGGCATATTTGGGAATATTTTACTATATCAATTTGATTGAATACTGTACTGAACCCTCTAGTTAATTGGGTTTGTACTTAATCTGAGGCCTATTGCGAGCTATTCATTTTCTCTTCTCCCCTCAGTATGTGAACTTTAATCAGATCCCTCCCCTGGCCCACACCCCCCATGTGTTCATGTTTTTTTCCTCAGGAATTCCTGATTTCTCTTGTTATAAAAATCAGTTTTTTTAAAAAAAACATTATCTTTATATATTGGATAGAGACAGCCAGAAATCATGAGGGAAGGGGGTGCTAGAGAGGGGGAGAGACACCTGCAACACTGCTTCACCACTCTCAAAGCTTTCCCCCTGCAGATGGGGACCTGGGGACCGGGGGCTTGAACTTGTGTCCTTGCTCATTGTAATGTGCGCTTAAGCAGGGGTGCCACCGCCTGTCCCCAAATTTACGTCTCAGGAAGTGACGCAGTAGATAGAGCACACACTTTACCATGAGTGAAGCTCTGGGTTTGATCCCTGGCACCACATTGGAGCACCATGCATGAATAGTGGGGCTATGCTTTGGTTTCCTGAGGGGGGAAAAAAAAAGGAAAACACACACAAACACACAGAACTTATTTATTATTTTATTGGATAGGAGAAAAATTGAGAAAGGAAGGGGAGATAGAAAGAAAAAGGCACCTGCAGTACTGCCCCATGACTTGGGGAGCTTTCCCCTTGCCGGTGGGGACTGAAGGGTAGAACCCTGGTTCTCTTATGCATGGTAACATGTGCACTCAGCTAGGTGCACCACCACCCCGCCCTGTGTCTCTTGTTCTAAAAAGTATATATAAGAAAGAAAAGAATTGGATCAGGGAGGCGACTCAGAGGTACAGTGCCTACCTGAGGCCGAGCTCATTTCTATCATCACAGGAAAATGTAAACAACGACAACAACAAATTATTCTAAGCAGAGTGCACACGTTACCTTGTAGAAGGGTAGCAAGGCAGTGAGAGAGAGCAGAGCAAAGAACACAGAGGTCCCCTCTAAGCGCGCTGGTATCGTTCTAGGCTGACATCTACATGGAAAGAATCACAAGAGAGCCATCTTTCAGGGAGACGAGCAGTTATTGAGGCAAAGCAGGAGTCGAAAAGAGGACAAACACATACTTTGGAGGCATGCAGAGCACAGAGAAAGAGAGAGCACCAAGAGAGCCCTGAGTTTTCCTGGTCTTCTAACTTTTCCAGTGGCTTCTTTGGATTCGTGTTAGCCCTTTGTGTGTAGGTGTGCGCACATCTACATTCGTTTGCATTTCATGGCATTAGCAGTCAGCTCAAGAGAAGTGCTGGTGCAGGAGGCTTCAGTGCTTCTGGTCCCTCTTCCTGGCTGTGCAGGGAGGAGAGGTTGCTAATGTCCTTTCTCCAGGACTGTTTGCCTAAGCAGACAGGAAGACCCCTTTTGAAGTCCCTGGTCCACCTATAGAGGGGAAACTTCACAGGTGGTGGAACAATGCTGCAGATGTCTTCCATTTGTCTGTCACTAGCCCTCTATGGGAGAGAGAGCAAGACAGAGAACAATTAATTACTTTAGGACCAGCTAAACAGGTCACTTGGATAGTGTGTTGCTCTGCTATTTATGTAACCCAGATTCAAACCCAGTGCCCACACACTGGTGGAAGCTTCAGTACTTCGTGTCTTTCCCTCTCTGTCTCTGCATCTCTTTCTAAACAGCAGCCAAGTTAATTGCTGAAATATTCACTATCAAGAAACACACTAGTGGGGGATTAAAAAAAACCCAGGCATATTTGTAAATCTAAAAAGCAGAAACTCTGGCTGGAGCATTTCCCGATTTGGTTTTATCCTGCCTGGCCCCTAAGCGTCAGGGGGAAGGGGAACTACGCCATATAGAATTGGCTTTCTGAGCATGGAAATAACGCTTGCTCACCAAGGAAAGTGCCTCGCTCACTTGGCACCTTTACAACTTTGTTTGAATAAAATAAACCAATGGACCTCTGCTTTTCGAGGAATCTCCCCAGTACATAACCCCCAGCCACCTGTTATTTGATTCACACTGGAAAGAACCACAGAAGGATACTGCCTGAGCCTGGCTATTTCCAAGGCTAAATCTGCAGCCCTTTCTCTGTCCAGAGCCGCCGGCTGTTCTGACCTCCTTCTCGCTTTACTCTGCTGTGTCCAGGGCAGGACAGGAGCTTTCCTCGTGGCTTCCTGCCCGTGGGCGTGCTGGCTCCACTCTCCTGGCACCAGCCAGCTCTGCATTGCAGGTGTTGCAGAGCCCCTTGCTAGGTCACAGTTGTGTGGCATGCACTCTTTTCTCTCTGTTCCTGCCCTCCTGCCTCACCCACAGCCTTCTGTGCTCAGTAATCCCCAGAATTTAGCCCTTGCTCGAGTTCCTTATCATAGCTTTGAAGCTTCATTTTGAGAGACCAAAACTACTCAGCTCTGGCTTATATTGGTGCTAGAGATTGAGCCTAGGGCCTGGGGGGGGGGGCACACACATTTAAGTTCTGTGCTCTGACAAGTTGAGAGGTGAGTATGTTGCTATGTACCTCCCCCTCCACCCCTCCTACCCCTCCCACCCCTCCCACCCCTCCCACCCCTCCCACCTCTCCCACCTCTCCCACCTCTGTCTTAACCTTTGAGGAATCTTTAAAACTTGGCCTTGGGACCAGCAAGATAGCCTACTTGGGAGGGTGCCTGCTTTGCATGTGCACACACTGATTCCAGCCTGGCACAACACACACACACACACACACACACACACACACACACACACACACACACACACACACACTTAAGTGCTCTGATTTCCATAACTATCTATCTATCTGAAAAAGTCATCTGAATGTGATAAAGACCTGATGATGACAAATAATGACAAAATAAAGTAAAATTTCATTTTGGGAGGTGCATTTTGAATGAACTATATATACATGAATGGATTCCTGAGTAAAGTCAGTGTTCTTAGTAACAACTGTGCTCATCTTGGTTTCTTTTGTGCGAGTGGTTTCTAGTGTAATGAGCCAGCAGGTGTATTTCAATTATTTATTTTTTACATTTCATTGTATATTATGAATATACTAGAAAACATCCACTGTACTCAGATACAGTTTTGGTACTTTAAAATATTTAAATGCAAACTGTATTTGAAACATTGAACATAAAAGAGAAACATAAATGGCAGAGAAAACTGAAAACATTGAGGAAACCATATTACCCAAAATAAACAAATGCAAATCATTTAATTACATGCTTAAAAAGCATGATAACAAAAAAATCAGATGATCAAATGTATTTTAATGCATTTCCCTAGATTATCATATGGTTTTCTCAGTGTTTCATTTTTATAAATAAAGAAAAAATTAATTCTTAGGCTCTATAAAAAATATAATGGGGAGAAAGTCTGATAAGATCAGCATTAGAGCTTTGTTGATTAGTGTGGTGGATACACATATAAAAGTATGAAACTATATTCCTGAAATTTATGTAGTATTTCAATTATTTCTATTAAGGTGACTTTTTTTTCCACATAAACA
The DNA here is from genome assembly GCF_950295315.1 of Erinaceus europaeus. Lineage (NCBI taxonomy): Eukaryota > Metazoa > Chordata > Mammalia > Eulipotyphla > Erinaceidae > Erinaceus > Erinaceus europaeus. The sequence continues at coordinate 17,013,817 of NC_080185.1, forward strand.
TTAAAATGCATTGAAAACAACTTCCTGGAGCTAGGCATTGGCACACCTCATTGAGCTCACATTACCATGCTCAAGGACCCAAGTTCAAGCTCCCCACATGCAGGAGAGAAGCTTCATAAGCGATAAGGTAGTGCTGCAGGTGTCTATCTCCTCCGTACGTCTCTCTGGTTCTATCAAAAAAGGAAAAGGGACAAATGGCCACCAGGAGTTGTAGATTTGTTGTGCAGACACTGAGGCCCAGCAGCAACGCTGATGGCAAACAGCTATTGGCAGAAAAGAAATTTTACACGATTTTACTGATACACACCAGCAATTATCATTTTTTCAGAGTACTTAGTAATGTAATGAAAATGAAAACTGTCCCATAATCACTTTCTTACACTCTGCTCGTCCATCCTTAGGCCTATCCATCTACAGAATTTTTCATCTCCTAAATCACACACACTTAAGTACAGGTTGTCTTATTATGGAATCAAATCCAAACATATACCACGAGAAGACACAGCACTGCAAAACTTAGTAACTGATCACCTTGCGGTGAAAGCCAGTCACTATAAAGGTTTTCTAGTTTTTTTTATGTGTCAGTCCTCTGTATGTTACAAGCTCTTTTAATTAGTTTGCTAAACTTGGCATAGTTGGACCTTAAGTCTACTTTCAAGGAGATTCATGCAGCTGTTCCCATGCCAGGAGAATGTCAGTTGGGAATAAATGGAGGTCCTTGAAGAGAAAGTGAAGACAGAGACCTGTTTGGTGAGAGAAGGGTCTTCTTGATGGGTTCTACCAGCTGAAAATGCATTTAGAATGACTCGGAGAGATCAGGTTAAATTAGAGAAACTGAGCCCAAGTGCAATATCTAACTGAAAACAAAATGCCCTTGTCATTGTATGCAAACTCTGGTTTTGGGGTGTGGCACATATGAAATATACAGTCAACCTTAAAACGAATTTGGTGATCTTGTGGATACAAAGAAACCCAAATTACCCAAGACTTGGATACACTTTTTTTTTTAATTTCTTTATTGGGCGACTAATGGTTTACAATTGACAGTAAAATACAATAGTTTGTACATGCATAATATTTCCAGTATTTTACTGTTTGATTATATATGTGTATAAATGTATGCACATTGCTCTTAACTAATTCATTTATCCTAATTATCCCCCTTTTGTTGCCCTTGTTGTTTATTGTTGTTGTTGTTATTGCTGTCATTGTTGTTGAGTAGGACAGAGAGAAATCGAGAGAGGAGGGGAAGACAGAGAGGGGAAGAGAAAGATAGACACCTGCAGAACTGCTTCACCACCTGTGAAGCAAACCCCCTGCAGGTGTGGAGTAGGGGGCCCTCCAACCGGGATCCTGATGGCAGTCCTTGTGCTTTGCGCGCCACATGCTCTTAACCCTTATCCTGATTTTTTAAATAAAATGCAGTAAAGTATTTATCATACACACACATACTTAATATCTTTGAGATATTTAAATGTTACACACTGTTCTACACAGCATGGTCTCAAGCAGTGTAATAAAAATGAGGTAGAGAGAACATGCTCCCAGAGGGATAGAGAATGGGAAAGCTATGGGGGAGGGGGTGGGATATGGAGATTGGGCGGTGGGAATTGTGTGGAGTTGTACCCCTCCTACCCTATGGTTTTGTTAATTAATCCTTTCTTAAATAAAAAAAAAAACATTGTTGGTCATTAGGCCAGGTCCCCTGCATTGCTTGATGCTGTGGTCTATTTACATAATCATTGTTTTGCCTGAGACCCACCCTGCCTGCAGGGTATTGGTTTAATCCCCACTGGTTAGAACCTTCACAACAGCTGCTATGGAAGCTTGCTACCTTCACGCTCTTTTTCTCCACCCCCTCTCCTAGCCATTTCCTTTTCCCACTTGCCACTTCCCTTTCAAAAGATATAAAGGCGTTGTCTCTGATCAATAAAGGCATTGCATTGCGTTCCCACTCAGCCACGAGTTCTTGTTTCTCTCTCTGGCGAAGCTAGTCTGGCAAAACATTTCCCAGTTTTCCACATAGGAATTCAACCCCCTCTAGGTTCTCCTCTGTCTGTGTTCCAGGGCCTGAAGGCCTCCCCCCACCACCACCGCAGAGTTTTTTACTTGGTGCAATACACCAGCTCCAGTCCAAGTTCTGCTTAGTGTTTTCCCTCCTGATCTTGTTTTTCAACTTCTGTCTATGAGTGAGATCATCCCATATTCATCCTTTTGTTTCTGACTTATCTCACTTAACATAATTTCTTCAAGCTCCACCCAAGATGGGGTGAAGAAGTTGAAGTCACCATTTTTAATAGTTGAATAGTATTCCATTGTGTATATAGACCACAACTTGCTTAGCCACTCATCCGTTGTTGGACATCTAGGTTGCTTCCAGGTTTTTGGCTATTACAAATTGTGCTGCTATGAACATAGGTATACACAGATCTTTTTGGATGGGTATGTTTGGTTCCTTAGGATATATCCTCAGGAGAGGAATTGCAGGGTCACAGGGTTGGTCCACTTCTAGCCTTCTGTGTCACAAATGCATTTATGTGCTTTTGAGAAACTGACAGTTGAGGAGAGCTGAAGTCTGATTGAAGACTTAGTAGCAAAAGATCAGAACTTTCAAATCAGAGAAGATAGTGGAATAGAAGCCCTGGGGCAGAATGGAGCCTCTTGAGTGGAAGACCAGTGGGCTGTCACAGAATCCAAGGAGGAGAATCTTCAGGTAAGATGGCACTGGATAAGTAGGAGGAAAACACCTGTCTACGCCAGTTTTCAGTGTCAAGATCAGTGGCGAGTCATGTCTAGCAGAGAAGCAATTAAAGAAGACAGAACTCCTACCTTCTGCATCCAAAAATAGTTTTCATCCATACTCCCAGAGGGGTAAGTGATAGGGGAAATAAACCAGAGGGCTCTGTACCCCCATTCTACCAGGGCCCAAAACGTTTGTCACCAGGAATATTGTTTTTATACCATCAGTGGAGAGGAAGCAAATCTGGAAAACACCACAGGAAGCTGGGTAGTGTTTCTCTGATCTGCAAGAGTGGAGGAGAAAAGGAAAGACACTTGGAAGTAGTAATAGATGTAGGGGTGACTTGGAAAGGAGGTGAAGGCAGGATGGTTGAATAAATGGGGAGAAATATAGACAAGAGTCCTAGGTAGATAGCCGTAGAATCAGCCCATGCCTGTGACCTTGGGAAAGCTACTGCAGTTTCCAGTAGAACTCTGATAGTGGGAACTGAATAGAACTATAGCCCTGTTATCTTATAGTTTTGTCAATCAGTGTTAAATTATTAGTAAAAAAGATTGGTGGGGAGCCATTGAAGCAGGGATTGGAAGAGCAGTACTTGTGTTGCATGTGGCCGTTCTGGAGCAGGCGTGGGTCAGCTCTTAGAGCACTGTGAAGCCATCCACTGTATTTGCCAAGGATGGCTGGACAGAAAAAGATCTGGTGTATGTACACAGGAGGATCCTGCTATGCTACTCAGAACTGCATTTCTTTCATTTTGCAGCAGCAGGCATGAACCTAAAGGATAGTATGCTTAGAGAAATAGCTGAGAAGAATGGTACTGTATGATAGCACTCAGAAGATAAAGAAACAGACTCTTAGATCATAAGAACAAAATGGTGGTTATAAGCAGGGAATGGGGGGAGGTGGGTAAATTAAGGAAATGATGAATTGTAGGGGCCAGGTGGTGGCACACCTGGTTGAGCGCACATGTTACAGTGCACAAGGACCGGGGTTCAAGCCCCTGGTTTCCACCTGCAGGGGGGAACACTTTGCAAGTGGGGAAGCAGGGCTGTAGGTGTCTCTCATGTCTTCTTCTCTATCTCCCCCTTCCTCTTGATTTCTGTTTCTATCCAATAAATATTAAAAAAAAACAACTTGGCCCCCTCTGGAGGGCCACTCTAAAAAATGTCTTAAAAATGAATTGTATCATGATGAATAAAACTAGTTTGGGGGTGTTAATTATATTTTTTAAAAAAATAATTGAGGGTCGCGTGGTAGTGCAGCAGGTTAAGCACACATGGGGCAAAGCATGAGGACCAGCCTCCGGCTTCCCACCTGCAGGGGGCCTCACTTCACAAGCAGTGAAGCAGGTCTGCAGGTGTCTGTCTTTCACTACCCCTCTCTGTCTTCCCCTCTTCTCTCCATTTCTCTCTGTCCTATCCAACAACAACGACATCAGTAACAATAATAATAACCACAACAACCATAAAACAAGAGCAACAATAGGGAAAAAAAAATAGCCTCCAGGAGTAGTGGATTCATGGTTCAGGCACCTAGCCCCAGCAATAATCCTAAAGGCAAAAGAAACAAAAATAACAATGAATAGTAATATATATATTTTTGTTAGGACAAAGACATAGAGGAGGGGTTGATCAAAGACACCTGCAACTCAGCTTCACTTCTAGGGGCCTAAACCCAGGTCCTTGCACATAGTAATGAGTGCACTCAACCAGGTGTGCCACCTGGCCCCACCAATAATAATTTAATATGTATGGGTTGTGTGTGTGTGTGTGTGTTGCTGTCAGAAAAGTCGTGACACTTTTTCTTTGAGGAACATAGATAAAAACATATCACGGGGAGTCGGGCGGTAGCGCAGCAGGTTAAGCGCACGTGGCACAAAGCACAAGGACCAGCATAAGGATCCTGGTTCAAGCCCCTGGCTCCCCACCTGCAGGGGAGTCGCTTCACAAGTGGTGAAGCAGGTCTGCAGGTGTCTATCTTTCTCTCCCCCTCTCTGTCTTCCCCCTCCCCTCTCCATTTCTCTCTGTCCTATCCAACAACAACATCATCCATAATAATAACTACAACAGTAAAACAACAAGGGAACAAAAAGGGAATAAATAAATATTTAAAAAAAACATATCATGACTTTTCCAACAACTCAGCAGATGTCAGATTATAATGTTGCTCACCTGAAACCTGTGTAGCATTTTTTAAAAAGATTTTATTTATTTTATTAATGAGAAAGATAGAAGGAGAGAGAGAAAGGGCCAGACATCACTCTGGTACATGTGCTGCCTGGGACTGAACTCTGGCCCTCATGCTTGAGAGTCTAGTTCCTTAACCACTGCACCACCTCCCGGACCACCTGTGTAGCATTTTAAGACGACCCTTATTTCAAGAAAAAAAAATTAAAAGGACATTTCTTTTGAATCTATGCCTTGCTTAAAACCTCTTAGCTATGGTGATTATGGTTGGTAGGGTGGGGGCACGGAGCCTTGGTGGTGGGTGCAGTTTGGAATTGTACCTATCCTCTTACAGTCTTGTAAACCACTGTTAATGACAAATGTAAAATATGGCCCAAGGGGGGGAGCTCTTCTCTCGGAGTTATCTTTCGAGTAGCTTCAAGAATAATGTGGAAGCCCCGAACAGACTCATAACAGAACTTTCTCATCACAACGTTTTTTCTTTGTTCTGGCATGTTTGCATTTTTACCCTTCTTCTGTTCCATTTACCTTTATTCCTCACTTGGTTTGCATGGAGTTGTACCTGCTTGCCTTTGGCCTGGGGCAGACACACTAGTCAATGTCTGGGAGCCAAACTGGAATGTAATAGTACATCTTGAAATACTTAGGTACACCGACTGCCCATTCTTAGTCCTTGATAACAGCAAAAATGCAAACTTGGATCTAGGAGGTGGCAGGACTTAACAAACATGAAACCCAGAGTTGAACCTTCCACCGTCTCATAGCCCTGAGTGATATGGTTTTCTCTCTCTCTCATATTAATAAACGTTTTTTAAATTAATGAAATGCAAATGCACTTTAATTTTTCCACCTTTGGAAACCACTTGTACTCTGTTGGGTTGGTCCTGTAGTTTTTTTTTTCTTTTTCTCTCTCTCTCTCTCTCTAATAGCATTTAATTGTTTTTCTTTTCTTTCCTCTTTTTTTTTTTTTTTTTTTTACCTCCAGGGTTATCAGTGGGACTCAGTGCCTGCACTATGAATCCACTGCTCCTGGAGGCCATTTTTTTCTCCTTTTTGTTGCCTTTGTTGTTTATCATTGTTGTTGTTATTGTTATTGCTGTCCTTGTTGTTGAATAGGACAGAGAGAAATCGGGAGAGGGGAGAGAAAGATAGACACCTGCACTCCTGCTTCACCACTTGTGAGGTGGCCGTCTTGCAGGTAGGGAGCTGGGAGCTTGAACCAGGATCCTTGTGCCAATCCTTGCGTTTTGCTCCACGTGTGCTTAACGCACTGCGCTACCATCTGGCCCCTCCTCTTCTCCTCTTAGCGAATGTTGCACATACGATTTGTCAACCTCCCTAAGGCTTTGCTTTATTATTATTATTATTTTTTTAATGTCTATGAACTTTATTTAAGTATCAATTATATACCACAATTTAATATTGGGGAAATTTCACCTTAGTTAAATTTTTTTAAATTTTTTTATTTAAGAAAGGATTAATTAACAAAACCATAGGGTAGGAGGGGTACAACTCCACACAATTCCCACCACCCAATCTCCATATCCCTCCCCTGATAGCTTTCCCATTCTCCATCCCTCTGGGAGCATGGACCCCAGGGTCATTGTGGGTTACAGAAGGTAGAAGGTCTGGCTTCTATAATTGCTTCCCCACTGAACATGGGCGTTGACTGGTCGGTCCATACTCCCAGTCTGCCTCTCTCTTTCCCTAGTAGGGTGTGTCTCTGGGGAAGCTGAGCTCCAGGACACATTGGTGGGGTCTTCAATCCAGGGAAGCCTGGCTAGCATCCTGATGGCATCTGGAACCTGGTGATTGAAAAGAGAGTTAACATACAAAGCCAAACAAATTGTTGAGCAATCATGGACCCAAAGCTTGGAATACTGGAGAGGAAGTGTTAGGGATGTACTCACTGCAAACTCTAGTGTACTTCTGCTTTCAGGTATATATTTTGCAGTAGTTTATGGATACATGTGAACATAAGCTCTCTCTCACAGAAACTGGTGTATATCTAGGTTTTGGGACTTTGTTAGAAAGTGAACCACCTGAGATGAAATTAGAGTGCACTATAAAAGGAAAGGTCTCACCCGAGTAATGAAGCTGAAGGGTTGTCATTCCACCCATGAAGGCTGTGGACACAGTCTGAGGTGAAGCATGTTGAGGTGGCAGTCGTTGCGTTGGTTAGGTTGTGATTGGCGGATGCAATATTATTTGGTATGGATTGGGAGACACATACGGGAAAGTGGGCCCTATCCAAGGGTTCCAGGACTGGGGGAAGTAGGGGCTCTATAGTGGAGATGTGAGGTTCCTGCTGTCTTAGGGTTCAAAAAGACAATCGATAGTTAATGTTATCATCACATTATTTGGTAATTGGGTTAACTTTGAAAAATCCTTTTGTTATGGTTTGCTGTACAGTACCCAGTATTTTGTATATAGCTGTGCTATTGGATGCTTTTGATCTACTTGGTCTAGGCTTTTGAGAGAGTCTGCGTATCAAATCCACAGCCTATATATTGAAAAGATTCAGTTTGTGTTTTGAAAAACTTTGAGACATACAATTGATTTTCCCCCTCTCATATTAATTAACTAGTGATTTATATGTCTACATTTTGCTAGGAGTGTACACAAACACCATTCCCACCACCAAAAGACTGTGACCCATCCCTCCCACCCACTCCCACCCCCCACTGGCCCAGGAAGCTGCATGTCTACTCCTCACCACAGGGCTTTTACTTTGGTGCCCTACTTACAATTTGATCAGGTCCTGCTTTTAGTTTCCCTTTCAGATCTTCTTCCTCAACTTCTGTTATGAGTGGGATCATCCCATACTCATCTTTATCTTTCTGACTTAGCTCACTTAACATAATTCCTTCTAGCTCTGTCCAAGATGGGTCAGAGAAGGTGGGTTCATTGTTCTTGATAGCTGCATAGTATTCCATTGTGTATATATACCACAGCTTTCTCAGCCACTCATCTGTTGTTGGGCACCTGGGTTGCTTCCAGGTTTTAGCTATTATGAATTGTGCTGCTATGAACATAGGAGCACACAGCTGGTTTTGGTTGGGTGTTATGGAGTCCTTGGGGTATAATCCCAGGAGAGGAATTACTGGATCATATGGAAGGTCCATGTATAGCCTTCTGAGAGTTTTCCAGACTGCTCTCCACAGAGGCTGGACCAATTTACATTCCCACCAGCAATGGGTTCCTCTGTCCCCACAGCCTCTCCAGCATTTGTTGCTGCTGTCCTTTTTGATGTATGCCATTCTTACAGGAGTTAGGTGGTATCTTAGTGTTGTCTTAATTTGCATTTTTCTGACAATCAGTGACCTAGAGCAGTTTTTCATATGTTTGTTAGCCTTTTGGATCTCCTCTGTAGTGAATGTTTTGTTCATATCCTCTGCCCATTTTTGGATGGGGTCATTTGCTTTTTTGGTGCTAAGTTTGCTGAGCTCTTTATATATTTTGGTGATTAGTTTCTTATCTGATATATGGCATGTGAAGATCTTCTCCCATTCTGTGAGGGGTCTCTCTGTTTGTTTAATAGTTTCTCTGGATGTGCAGAAGCTTTTCAATTTGATGTAGTCCCATTGGTTTGTTTCTGCTTTAGTCTTCCTTGCAGTTGGGTTTGATTCATCAAAGATGTCCTTGAGGTGTAGGTGGGAAAGTGTTTTACCAATGTTTCCCTCTAAGTATTTGATTGTTTCTGGTCTGACATCTAGGTCTTTGATCCATTTGGAGTTGATTTTTGTTTCTGGTGAGATAAAGTGGTTCAATTTCATTCTTCTGCATGTTACAACCCAGTTTTCCCTGCACCATTTATTGAAGAGAGCCTCCTTTTTCCATTTAATCTTTTGGGCCCCCTTATCAAAGATTAGATGTCCATAGGTGTGGGGATTTATTTCTGGGCTTTCAATTCTATTCCACTGGTCTGTGTGCCTATTTTTGTTCCATTACCATGCTGTTTTGATGATGATGGCTTTATAATATAGTTTAAGGTCTGGGAGTGTGATGCCTCCATTTCTGTTTCTTTTCCTCAAGATGGTTTTGGCAATTCTAGGTGTTTTCAGGTTCCAGATAAATGATTTTAGTGTTTGTTCTATTCTCTTAAAGAATCTTGGTGGAACTTTGATGGGTATTGCATTAAATTTGTATATGGCTCTGGGGAGAATATTCATTTTGATGATATTTATTCTTCCAATCCATGAGCATGGGATATCTTTCCATTTCTTGGTATCAGTTTCTATTTCCTTGAGTAGCGACTCATAGTTTTCAGCATACAAGTCTTTTACTTCTTTGGTCAATTTTATTCCTAGGTATTTGATTGATTTTGCTGAAACAGTAAAGGGGAGTGATTTCTGGATGTCTTCTTCTTCAGATTTAGTGTTTGCATAAAGAAATGCCACTGATTTTTGTACATTGATTTTGTAGGCTTTGCTTTATGTCCGAGTTGACAAAGTAAAGAAAAAGAGACTTGGAACAGTGTATGAACACATTTTGCTCACGCACGTGCCTTTTCTAATAACGTGAAGCGGATTGAAATGCATTGCAATCAGGAGAATTGAGTCTTTGTCAACATTCAATTCGGAGGGCTGGTCTTGACTAATCTGCTTGTGCTCCATGGAGCAACGTTTGCTTAATGCTACAGGCACTGTGCAGTTTCATGATTGAGCTGCCAGCATTTTTCCTGCTCAGAGCTTGCCAGGGATTTTGGATACTGACCATAAATTCTTACAGGAGGTTCTAGGTACCTGTTGGCGTTTTCAGTCACAGATTTGATAGGACCTCAAACTACTGTTTGCCCTATTTGTTCCCCTCCCCCTCAAATTGTTTTGGGTGTGGTCTGATCTTTACTGTAAGTACTATTCACTGAGAGAATTCAGACATTCTTAATGTGCCTGCTCTAATAAAAGTTCTTTCAAGCCCTGCTATCAACTTAGCGTCAGCTTGCCATACATGAGGACCTGGGTTCGATCCCCAGCACCCATGGACAGTACTAAGGGAAATCTATGAATGCTAGAGCCGTGCCTTGATATCTTTCCTTCTTGCTTACTCTTTCACTCTACCCTTCCTACCTTCCTTTCCTTCCTTCCTCCTCTCTTTCAATATTAGAATGAAATTAGGGGTGAAGATGTGGTTCATCTACATTGTGTGTGTGGGCAAGACCCTAGGTTTGTTCATTCCTGGCACTGTTCTTTTAGGGGTGTGTGTGTGTGTGTGTGTGTGTGTGTTTCACTGTTACAGCAAGAACCGCCGTACAAGTGAAATTTGTCATTGTAAGTTGCTCTTTATTGTTAATTACCCGTGTGGCAGTTAGACCTAACCTGTTTTACCTTGAAGCTATTTGTACTTTGACTGCCAGGACTTGAAACCTATTATTATTTTTTTAACTCTTTATTGGGAGATTAATGTTTTACAGTTGACAGTAAATCCAATAGTTTGTACATGCGTGACATCTCCAAGTTTTCCACAGAACAATACAACCCCCACTAGGTCCTCTGCCATCATTGTGTTCCAGGATCTGAACCCTCCCCACCCCACCCACCCCTGGAGTCTTTTATTTTGGTGCAGTACACCTGAATCTTATTTTAGCAGAGGAATAAACTATTCTCCTTGGGTAACAATACATTGGAGAAGATACTCATTTTTTTTCACACCTAAAAGTCACCATTAAACAAATTGACACCATGGTGCTTTGAATGGGGCATCGTTAAGTTTGTAAGAGCCCATATCCATCCTAATGTACCAGATGACCGCCCTGAGGATACTTGAATCTTTCCATGCTGTGTGAAACTGTTCATAGTTCCCTCTTTTGCCTTCAGTTTCTACATTAAAGGCTTCTGATTTGACCCTGAACTCCGTCTTTTCGTGTGGTGTGTTGGCTTATAAATTATTCTGTACCCTCCAACTGATCATCTCTTCTCTACCTTCCAACAGTAGTTTGTTTGAGTCTAGACTTACTGTAACAGGTGGCAAATGATGCAGCATTCAAAACTACATTTCAAATTTTAGTGCTAGAAGATCTGGCCCCAATTAATCCCCCCTGCATCCTCTTAGATCGGATTATTTAGTCAAGCTCGCCTCTAATTACTGTAAGAAACAATTGCCAGAACTTCCCCAAGATACACACAGACCGGTTGATAGTAGAAGTCTATTAGAAGCAATGTTATATTTCTCGCCTTTCATAATTAAGCCTTAGAAGCAAAAGCACCCATCTGGGATCTTGGCCAAACACTTAATGTTTCTTATCTATTTTTGGCATACAGGAAGATAATTTGTCACAAATTTAACAGTTATCTCACCTCATACCCCTGAATCATTTGCCAAGATAGCTGACTGTTATGAGGTAAGAAATATATTAGAGTGTCATTGCTCACAGAACACCAGATCATTGGCTCTTCCCTGTGGAAGCAGAAGTGTTCTTTGAGAAATGCACATTTACACAAAGATAGTTTTCTTTAAGGCTTTAGAGCATTGTGGTTCAGGAGGTGGTGCAGTGATAAGGCTTTGGACTCTCAAGCATGAGGTTTTGAGTTTGATCCCCCGCAGCACATGTGCCAGAGTGATGTCTGGTTCTTTCTCTCTCCTCCTATCTTTCTGATTAATAAATAAATAAAATATTTTTAAAAAGAATTTAGAGCATTATTTATAGAGATATGTGTTGTGACACAGGGTCAGCATTGGACTGTGAGGTGGACTGCAGCAAGGCAAAAGACTGGACTCTTGGGAGAAGGGGGTGGGGCAGGGCATCAGGTATCCAGGGCATGACGGTTAAGAGACTTGACTTGCTGGTGGGTGTGGTGCACAGACACCTATCACAGGGAGATAAACAAAACATGAAAATAAACTACTGTATCCACAACTGTCTTATAGACCATTATTTCTCTAATAAAATTATTTGGAACAAATAAACAAATGCCGTGACTTATCAGAAGGGGTACAGGAAACCCCCACCCCAAGACACTCAGTATTAATTTATTCCATGTGATTAGCTGTGGGAAAGTGAGTGAAGTGCTCCGATAATCCAGATAGTCCTTTCAGTCTGGTAATCCTAGTTGGAAGCACTCAGAGGCATATCAGAATTTCAAATGAAACCGTGTCTGACTTTGCCAGCCATCATTTAAAATGCACCTGGTTTGTTCTGTCTGTGCTTCCATATACTAAAAAGTTATGCATCAGACTTCAAATAGATCATTATTTCCTAATGTCTCTCTTAAACATGTTTTCAAATACTGCGAACAGATCACCTGTTAAATTTATACCAACATCCAGTCTTCACATTGCACAGATGCTTTGAATCCAAAGCTTTAGGAGAAAGAGCAGGAACATTTTGAGATGATGACAGTAATTCCATCACACTTTCCAAATGACAGTGTGCACGGCCACAAAGGGACAAATGAACTGCTAGTTTTCCTCTCTAGGTGTCAGATTGAAGCTGAACACAAACTCGTGGGCCAGCTGCCTGGTACACAGGGAGCTAAACACTAGCCCACCAGCTTTCGTAGGAAGGGGAAGACTCTTTACTGAAGTTTGTAGTGCATCAGAGGTTGGAGTAGTCTAACCCCCCTTTCCCCTTGTTCAGGGACAAGTTGTACAGGGAGGAGGAGGAGGAGGAGGAGGAGGAAACTGTAGTTTTGTTTATTTCTTGGAAAAAAAGAGAAAAAAAGAAAAGCGGGTTGGGCAGTAGCCCAGAGGGTTAAGCGCACGTGGCGTGAAGCACAAGGACCAGCGGCGCAAGGATCCCAGTTCGAGCCCCTGGCTCCCCACCTGCAGGGGAGTCGCTTCACAGGCAGTGAAGCAGGCCTTCAGGTGTCTATCTTTCTCTCCCCCTCTCTGTCTTCCCCTTCTCTCTCCATTTCTCTCTGTCCTATCCAACAATGATGACATCAGTAACAACAACAATAACTACAACAACGATAAAAAAAACAGGGCACAAAAGAGAAAAAATATATATATATATAAAACCAGAGGTGGATTTCAAGATAAACAGGATAAAGACCTTGAGGTGTTCTGGTCACCTGCTTTACCTGTGCTGGTGACTCAGGTTCAAGCCCCAGGCTACACCATATGGGCTAACTACAGTTCTGAGGGAAGCATTGGTGCTATTTCCTCTTTCTCTCCCTTCCCCCACACCCTCTCTACTTCTCTTTCTCTGAAGAACTCTGTGTTGAGGCCATTGTCTAGTTCCTGAATTTGACAGTTAATATCTGCAAGTCTTACTCCTCCTCCTATTCTTTCTCTTTCTCTTTTTCTTTCTCCTCCTCCTCCTCCCTTTCCTTCTCCTTCTCCTCTTCCTCACAAAAAGCCCTTAGAGTTTGTTGAGGTTATCTCTGAGTATTTTGTTAATCCTCCTGTAAGCACTCTTTTAAGTTGTGTGACCTTATTTTCTTATTAAGGCAATGAGGTTCAGCTGACAAAGCCATTTCCCCTAGGTCTCACTCTGAAGGAAATGTAGGGATCAGTGATAGCTCCCAAAGCCATATCTCGATTGCTTCTGCTCCCTCCAAACCTCGGCCTACTAGCCTTCTCCATGAAGGAAGCTTTTTTTTTTTTTTTAATTTGAACTGAGAGTGTGTGGCTAGGATGGCACGGTTGAATGGAAAGCTGGAAACACTCCATAGAAGCCTCTGCTTTTTGTGATGCTGTGGTGGCAACTCTGAGCCCCTCACCCTTGTTGGCTTTGCTTGTTCAAGTAATCTACCACCACCACCACCACCACCTACCCCCAAGGGAAACTTGAGTTTTGCTTACTTCTTTCATTAGGTGTGTTTAAACAAACAACCAACAACAAAAGCAGGTATAGCCTTGTACTGTGTAGCCAGTTACAACATGGACATGTTTTTCTGCTCCTTTTTCTTCCATATATTTAACAGTGCTTGGGGCAGGGGGTTGCACACTTTGATTGCTTCTACCCCACTCTTTCCAGCAGGTATTTGAACCACTCAATCTTCCTAGGAAGCTTATTACTGCCTTTACTGTAATGATTCTATCACTGAAATGAAGCTAAAAGCACTGTCTAGGGCATCAGATCCCTCTTTTGCAATTTTCTGCACCACCCCCCCCTTTATTTATCAGATAGAGAAAGCCAGAAATTAAGAGAAAAGGGGAGATAGAGAGGAAGAGAGACAGATACCTGCAGCACTGCTTCACCATATGTGAAGCTTTCCCCCTGTAGGTGGGGACTGAGGACTTGAACCTGGGTCCCTGCACATGGTAACGTACACTCATCCAGGTGCACCTCCCCCTTTTCTCTTCTTTCCCCCAGCTTATCTGGTCACGTAGAAAGTGATGTTTGGCTGAGAATTTATCTGTTCCAGGTAATATTAATGGAGGCATTTTCCATCCTTGTAGCAAGCGATTCCTTTCCATGCCTTTGTTAGGTATTACTGTTTGCTGCTGCAAGAAAACTTTCTTTCTTGTGAGATCTCTGAAAATGTGAGGAAGATCTTCTAGCTCTAAGGGACTTCCAAACTATCTCCTTAGACTGTTCATATAATTTGTTTGACATTTTTGAAACTTCAGTGTACGGTGTCCTCATCACTATCTTGGAGGGGAGACACACTATATCATAGCGATAACCTAGATTCTAGTTCACAACCAAAAAATTCAGTCAAACTTTTCTCCAAAGTTTAATTTTTAACCCCCCTTTCTTATGGTCTGTTCATTGTAAGCCGAGGTAGAAAAGAACTTAGAAGATGACAACAAAATGCTGTGCAGTGCAAGAGACTGACCTTTTAAAGTATCAATACATTGAAGTCAAAAGCTAGAGGGGCAGAATTCAGTCTTTAGAGAAGTATAGTAATGGATGCCATGTCATCAGACAGCTACTTCAAAGTCTCAACGGACAGACCTAGCATCAAGAATCCAGAAATGGCTCTTTTCCTCCCTGGCTGCCTGAAGCTCCTTCGCCATCATGAATGACACGGTCACTATCTGCACCAGGAAGCTCATGACCCACCAACTACTTCAGCGGAAGCAAATGGTCATCGATGTTCTTCACCCTGGAAAGGCAACTGTACTTAAAACAAATCCAGGAAGCAACTAGCTAAAATGTATGTCATCTTCATGCTTGGATTCAGGACTCATTTTGGTGGTGGCAAGAAACTTGCTTTGGAATGATTTATGATTCCTTGGATTATGCAAAGAAAAAGGAACCCAAACATAGACTTGCAGGGCATAGCCTGTATGAGAAGAAAAAGACCTCAAAAAACCCAAAAAAAAATCCAAAAAAAACAGCGGAAGGAACACAAGAACAGAATGAAGAAAGTCAGGGGGACTGCAAAGGCCAGTGTCGGTGCTGGCAAAAAGAAGGAGTTAAGACTCTGCAGTGACTTTCTGTGGTTCTTGTCCAGATTTTTTCATCAGTATTGATTAATAAATTTTAATAAATTGAAAAAGAAAGAATCCAGAAATGGACTCCAGTGTCAACAGTAATACTTGATAAGGAAATCAAGACGACTCAGTTGAATAGCCAATCTTGTTATTTTATTTATTTATTTTTTAAATATTTATTTATTTATTATTCCCTTTTGTTGCCCTTGTTTTTTTTTTATTGTTGTAGTTATTGTTGTTGTTATTGATGTCATCGTTGTTGGGTAGGACAGAGAGAAATGGAGAGAGGAGGGGAAGACGGAGATGGGGAGAGAAAAACAGGCACCTGCAGACCTGCTTTTTACCACCTGTGAAGCGACTCCCCTGCAGGTGGAGGGGAGCCGGGGGCTCGTACCGGGATCCTTATGCCAGTGCTTAGCGCCACCTGCGCTTAACCTGCTGTGCTATTACTGCCCGACTCCCAGTCAATCTTTTTATTGTTTCCAGGATAACTGCACATGAACATGTACAGCAAGGAAAATAGAGCCCTATTTTAGCCTGCTCAGAATGGGTTAAAGATTACAGGTAAAACCCTAACCCATAGAACTCTATAAGAAAAAGAAAAACAGGAGTCGGGCGGTAGCGCAGCAGGTTAAGCGCAGGTGGCGCTTCTTCTTCTTCTAGCGTTTGCCCTTCTTCCGTAGCCAGTCAACAGTGTCAGGTTGAGCCTGATGTAAAGTTTCGAGACCTCCTTTGAATCTGGAGAGGTGGCAGTCGTTGACTATGTGGGTCATAGTCTGTCTGGAGCCGCAGGGGCAGTTTGGGTCGTCTCTGGCTCCCCAGCGGTGGAACATAGCGGCGCACCGGCCATGGCCTGTTCCATAGCGATTGAGGAGGGCCCAATCATAACGTGCTAGGTCAAAGCCGGGTTGACGCTTGCAGGGGTCTGTGATGAGGTGTTTGTTCGCTAAGCACAAGGACCAGCGGAAGGATCCCTGTTCGAGCCCCCGGCTCCCCACCTGGAGGAGGGTTGCTTCACAGGCGGTGAAGCAGGTCTTCAGGTGTCTATCTTTCTCTCCCCCTCTCCATCTTCCCCTCCTCTTTCCATTTCTCTCTGTCCTATCCAACAACAATGACATCAATAATAACTACAACAACAAAACAACAAGGGCAACAATAGGAATAAATAAATAAATAAAATTTAAAAATATATATAATTAAAAAAAAGAAAAAGGAAAACAAGAGTAAAGCTCCTTGATAATTGTCTTAGTAATGATTCTTTGGACAGACATACCTGGACCACAAGCAACAAACAGAAAAATAAACACGTGCAAGCTACATCAAACTAAAAAGCTCCTTTCTAGCAAAAGAAGCCACCTTTGAAGTGGGAAGACAGTGTTAGGAGAACAGGGAAAATCTTTGCAAACCATGTATTTGATAAGGGGCTAATACCCAAGATTTATAAAGAACTCATACATCTTAAGAGCATAAAAAAAGTCCAATAACCCAATTAAAAACTGGTCAGAGAATCTAAATAGACATTTTTCTTACAGAACAGGCTGAGTCTTCTAGTGCTCTCTTTGTCCCCTGCCTTGGACATACATAAACTTGCAAGCCAGTCTTGGCTGTCTTCCCAAATTCAGCAAACCTTTACAAGGATCACAGGGAACTGGTACAGGTTGCATTTCCGTCCTCTCTCTCTCTCTCTCTCTCTCTCTCTCTCTCTCTCTCTCTGATTTAGCTGCCATTGTGTTAGAAGATTTTCACTTGTCGACATGAAGATGGACACATCTCTCCCTCCTGCCTCTGAGGTTTGTGATCGGTCTTTTCAGCCAGGTTGGGCTTTTGAAATCCTGGGGCCTTCTTTATACTGACTTTCTATTTGCATGTGTATTTTATCCATTTCTTGAGGGCTATGACAAATGCTTGACTGGCTTATCTGTCAGCCACCCTGTTGTTCTTATCTGTAGGATTTACTGACCTCCCCATTTGAAATTTTCAAGTTTAAATGTTTGGCACGCATGGTGGTGTGTTAGAAATGGATAGTGAACGTGAACTGTTGAGTCCAGATAGACTCCTATCTCCTTTCATCTCTAAAGTTTGTATGTACTGTGAGTTTCTAGGACAGGAGAGAGATTGGGGAGGGGGGGTGAGAGTGAGGTGGTAGCATAGAGGATCAGATTGATCCTTTAGTGAAATTAACCCACTCAGTGGATCACACTGAGACAGTGAAAGTCTTTGAAAGGAGTTGATATTCTTCTCCAAGTCCTAAGGATCATTGATTTTTTTTCCTAATGGGTTTGTTTGGGGGAATTTAACATCCATTTCCTATCTCTCCTTCTATTCAGTTAACTGTGTTGTTTTTGGGTAATGCCTAAGTAGAGACGGTCTTTGCACAGAAGAGCTGGTATTCAGATATTCAATTGTTGTTTGATCTGGTGATTGACTCTCAGTGTAAGACACAAAATGTCCTGTCTCCAGAATGTTCTTTGGGGCTGCTTCACTACCTCTGGCAACAGTGGGGCTGAGGAGGGAGCAGAGAAATCTCTTAAGAAGATGCTGGAAGAGCAAAATCTGAAAAGCCCAACTTAAGGACTCGATTTTTTTTTTTTTTTAAGTTCTGACTGTAAATTACACATCAAGATTATTCTTCTCGCCTTGTTATAATGAGTGGGATTGGAAGCCCGAGCACTTTGACCACTGAATACATTGTAACAGTTTTCACCAAGAGGCTTAATATGCTGGAAAAATTCCCAACACTGCTCCTTTGCTCCTTTCTCCTTAACCCTCCAAACCTAATGCAGAAACCTGGGCCTTTGGAAGCATTTTAATAGACAACTGAAATTTTCATGAAATACTCTTTCAATTTTGAGTTCATTTGGCCTTTTCCAGACTAATTATGCTGTTAAAACTATTAGAGCTTCTAAGTAGAAAGTAGCTTTTGGGACTGTGGTGTGGTGAATGATTTGAAGTCTTTGGCAGGGCTTTCAGGTTACTAGTAAGGAATTTGTGGTTTGTTTTTGACCAAATGCTGGTATTTGCTTTAGTAACACACACACACACACACACACACACACACACACACACACACACACACACACATCTGTTGATCAACAAAAATGACGCTGTATGTATTTCCTGTTAACCCAAGTAACGTTGCATTATATCAAGGTGCATAATTTTTAGTATCAGTGATCTGAATGACTGATGGGAAATTAACCACATGCAAAATAAGCATTGAAGAACAAATCTTGTTTTCTGAGCCGATTAAAGAGCTGTGTAGGGGCACTAAATAAAGGTGATTTGCAGTTTCCCCCAAAACAGATTGTTTCGATGAGTTTGATTACTTACAGAAACAGTGTTCGACTCTGATTAATTATACTAAAGACTCGCAGGGTGCTAAGTTAAGGAAATCACCTAATCTCCCCTAATTCAAAAGGGGAGATTCTGTAGCAATGATTTTCAGCTTTGTCTGCAAATTAGAATTGTTACCTGGGGAGCTTCTGGAGAAATTAAATTAAACATCAAATATTAAATAGAAAGCATAGGCATAGATACTGTGTTTAAAGCCAGTATGTGGTCAGGATTAAGAATCACTGCTGTATATGACTATCGGGTAAATTTGAGTCTGTCAGGACCTAGAAAACACAGAGAGGTGAGTTCTCAGATGCTAAGCCAGCCCTTACAGTGACTGTCTTCTGTCGAGGTCTCTATGTCCCTCAGTTCTTACTGAGTCACCACCTTCCCAGAGGCAATTGGGCATGAGTGGAGAGGACACTTTCACCAGCTTTCTGTGTTTCTTAGGATTTGATTTGTTGGGCTTCCCTGCCTCATACCCCTACTCCTTCGAATTTCTGTGTTTTAGTACTAGCAAAAACATGGGATTTAAAGATGATACTAGTTGAATAACCACACTATTTTACTCTGATTCTTATTTCTTTATTTTTATTATTGGATAGAGACAGAGAAAAATTGAGAGGGGAGGGGATATAGAAAAGGAAAGAGACAGAGAGACACCTGCAGCCCTGTCTCACCACTCCTGAAGCTGTCCCCTGCAGGGGGACAAACCCCAGGGGCTTGAACCCAGGGCCTTGCGCACTATAGTGTGTGTGCTTAACCAGGTGCGCCACCACCTGGCACCATTGAGAGACTATATTCTGGTTTAAATTACTTGCTCTTATTACTTTTGGAGGGCAGATAAGATTGAACAAGTTCAGCTTCTTTAGTTGCCTTCCTCTCTCCCTCTCTCCCTCTTCTGATAGAACTTTGACCTCAGTCACGTGCAATTTCACCACTTTGAGGTTCCTTGCTGCCTTTGACTGAGAGAGGGAGACACTCCATCCATTGCCTTCGCACCTCCCAGGTGGTCTTGGGGCTAAATCCAGGACTGCACCTAACAGCACAGGAGGCAGCCTACCTGGTGAGCTGTCTCCCTGGTCCCCAAAAGGAGTCTTGTTCTGAGGGGAAAAGTTTAATTTCTTTCTCCATTCATTCATATATGATGAGTCAACTTTAAACACCTTTTTCTCTCTCATACTTGTTGCAGTGTATAACAATTTCATTAAAGTAAAATTGTACCCTCACATTTCAATTTTTAAAAAAAAGCTCTTTGTAAGGATATTTAGATAGAGAGCAGTTCAACTCGTTTAGTTCATGAATTAAAAATTTGTGGGGGCCAGGCAGTGGTGCACCTGGTTAAGCATACACATTACAGTGCACAAGGATCCAAGTTCAAGCCCCTCATCCCCACCTGCAGGGGGAAAGCTTCATGAGTGGTGAAGCAGGGCTGCAGGTATCTCTCTGTCTCTCTCCCTTTCTATCTCCCCCATCCCTCTCAATTTCTCTTTGTATCCATCTAGAAATAAATAAATAAGTAGGGAGTTGGGTGGTAGCACAGCGGGTTAAGTGCAGGTGGCACAAAGCACAAGGACCACCATAAGGATCCCGGTTTGAGCCCCTGGCTCCCCACCTGCAGGGGAGTCTCTTCACAAGTGGTGAAGCAGGCCTGCAGTTGTCTATCTTTCTCTCCCTTTCTCTGTCTTCCCCTCCTCTCTCCATTTCTCTCTGTCCTATCCAACAACAACAATAATAACTACAATAATAAAACAAGGGCAACAAAAAGGAATAAATAAATATTTTAAAAATCTTCAAAATAAAAAATAATGTTTTCAAAAAGCCTGGGAGCTCAGTGCCTTGCACATGAAGGTCTTTTTTTTAAGAAGTGGTAGGAACGATATGCTCCCGCCCCAGACTACTTTGCGTGCTGTTTGACTGGGAAACATTTTCTTTTTTTATGATTCGTGCTTGGCACTTCTCTGCCTTGGCAATTCTCTTCAGAATTGCGGGAAATCAAATCATTATTTTAGCACTCTACATTGGCAGCAAGTGGAAAAATCACAGTGAATTTACACACAGGTTCAGCATAGCCATTTTTATATGAAGCAAACAACATTCTACGGTTGCAGAAAATTCCAGATTCCAGGTTCCTCAGATTTGAGAGTGAAACAGATACATTAAAAAAAAAAAAAGTCACCAGTTTCCCCCTGCCGCACTCCCTGTTCACAGGCAGCTTCAAACTCTCCAGGACTGGGATTGATCCCTTTCAAAAACTCCTCATGGGGTGGACATTCCAGAACTTCTCTTCAGACCGCATGTCATCACCTAACAGTAATCACTTCCAGAATCTGCACAGCAGGTTAGATCCATTTTCTCCAATTTAAGGGGGAAATGGGTTACTCAAGCATTATTCTAGAGACACCGGTGAGATAATACATGGAGAAAGCTCTTAATCTTTAGATGGGAAGAATTCACAAATATAACATATGTGCCTGAAATATTGCCTTAGGCAGACTTTTTTTATACTCCAGTGTTTTGTTACCTGCCAGGAAAGAAAGCTGAAGAAGATTCAAGATCAGGGAAGCTTTAGTTCATTTTTATTTCAGTTAATCAGTGACCACTGCCAGGTGAGGAGAACACTCCATGCTGGAGTGCAGGAAACAGCTCACTTCACTGCCCCAACTCCTCACCTTTTACAGAATGCTCAGATAACTGCCATAAGAAGCAACTCTGCAGGAGTCGGGCACTAGCGCAGCAGATTATTAAGCGCATGTGGTGTGAAGCGCAAGGACTGGCATACAGCATCTTGGTTCGAGCCCCCAGCTTCCCACCTGCAGAGGAGTCGCTTCACAGGCAGTGAAGCAGGTCTGCAGGTGTCTATCTTTCTCTCCCCCTCGCTGTCTTCCCCTCCTCTCTCCGTTTCTCTCTGTCCTATCCAACAACGACAACGACAGTAATAACTACAACAATAAAACAAGGGCAACAAAAGGGAATAAATAAATACATATTTAAAAAAGCAACTCTACTTAACTCTACCACCATGTTCATTAGTGTAAAAAATGATACCACCACACAAATACTAAATAAAAGGTTGTAAATGATAGTATATTCAGTGACTTGACAGACTTGACAATTTTTCTAATCTAAATTGGTGCATTCAGTATAAGCTTGTGATCTGTTCAAACTACAGTGAAACTTGAACTTAAAGCAAAAGACTGAGGGAGACAGAGAAACTGAATGAACTGCTTTAGAGAAAAAAATATACAAATACATGTGCGCGCACACACAAACATATACACACATGCACATAGATTCTACATTTTGTAAAATGGATATTCTGGGAATTTTAATGTGCGTATCAGTAACTAATGTCAGACCTGGTATGATATAATTGGAAACAGAAAAGTCCGTTCCTGAATCATATGCATGACTGCCACTCAGGTAAAGGAATTTTTTTGCTGGCTTCTAGGAACTGTTTGATAATTTACCTGCTAATCAGTGACTTGAACCAGGCTGGGGACCTTGTACAATGAGTCATTCTAATGCTCTGGACACTGACTGATATTTTGAGTTTTTGTTTTTTTCTCTAGATTGCCATGTATAGAAATTCCCGGGAGCCAGGCAGTAGCGCAGCGGGTTAAGCGCAGGTGGCGCTAAGCGCAAGGACCGGCATGAGGATCCCTGTTCGAGCCCCTGGCTCCCCACCTGCAGGGGAGTCGCTTCACAGGCGGTGAAGCAGATCTGCAGGTGTCTGTCTTTCCTCCTCTCTGTCTTCCCCTCCTCTCTCCATTTCTCTCTGTCCTATCCAACAACGACGACATCAACTACAACAACAATAAAAAGACAACAAGGGCAACAAAAGGGAAGATAAAATTACAAAAAAATATTTAAAAAAAAGAAATTCCCTCAGTTTTTTTCAATTATTATTGATTTACAAAGCTATAACAGGGGTATAATTCCACACCTTTGGTGAGGGTAGATAGCATAATGGCTATGCAAAGAGACTCTCATGCCTGAGATTCTGAAGTCCCCAAGTTCAATCCCCCGCACCACCGTAAGTCAGAACTGATCAGTGCTCTGGTAAAAAAAATAAATGAATAAATAAAAATTCCGTATCTTTTCCACCACCAGAGTTCTGTGTCCCCATCCCCTCCTTTGGAAACTGCAATAGTTCTCCCAAGACCACAGATACATGTGTTAACTATTATTTCCCTAACTATATATGTATAGTTATATGCATTTGCCCTTTTTTTTCCCCTATGGCCCTGACTTCTCTTCCTAAGTTATACCTACTGCTTCTGAGTATCCTTCCCTTTTTTTCTTTCTTTTCTTTTTCTTTTTTTCCTTCTTCTTCCTCTTCTCTCTCCAGGTCCTGATGGAATTCAAATTCAGAGCCCTCTGTTCATCTTCCCCTCAACATTTGTCCCTCTCTAAGAATATGGATCAAAGTTCTTTTTGGGGTACAGAGAGTGGGAGTTCTAGCTTCTTTAATTGCTTCTCCACTGGATATTGGACATTGCCAGGCCTATCCATACTCACAGCCTGTTTCTGTCTTTGCCTACTGGGGTAGGGCTCTGGAGAGGTGGGGTTCTGGGACACATTGGTGAGGTCTTCTGCTCAGGGAGTTCAGGATGAAGTAGCATCAGCAACTTGGTGGCTGAAATGCAGTAAGATATAAAGCAGGACAACATGTTTAATGAACAGGAACCATAAAGTAGGAATAGAGCAGATGGGAATAGTGATTTTAGGGTGGAGAGAATCTAGGAAGTCTCCTATAGGTATGTTCCTAGGGGCCCATGACTGTGGTAATTTTTGCTGGAGCTTGATAGCTAACCTGCAGGTGGACTAAAAATATTGTTTGCGAAGATGGTGTCCGAGTTGAGAACAGGACTAGAAAGTTGGATTAGGGCAGAGCATAGCACCCAAATTTGAATAAAATATATAAATACAATTAACAATTACTGGGTCAACCTGACCTGGGGCCCATATCTATTCATATTTAGCACAGAAGCCTGTATAACCTCCCAGTGCTTCAGTCCATTGTCACAGCTAGGAACATTCTTGGCTACACTCATTTCAGGACCAGTTTTCCTCAAGTGGCAGAAGAGGATGACCCAGACTCTCTTGGGAAAGTGGGGCAATCCTTACCATTGATAGCTCATAGTGAGGGCAAGGTCCTGAAGAAGCCCACAAGAGGGCTTATAATGATGTCCTTGATGGAAATGACCAGTAAAGGTGAAGAGAGGGATCTATTAGATGTCTAGCAGTATTCTGGTTTCTCACTCTATAAATAAAAAAATACATTTTTTTAAGTCACAATAGAGCCCTCAAAATAGGTCACCCGGACAGTGTGCTCGTGTCACCACACACTCAACCCTGGTTTCAGCCCAGCTCCTAACTTGAGGAAGCTTGTTTCTATTTGAAAAAACACAGGACAACAACACAAAGGAAATATTTAAGTAGATAATGGTCTCCATAATACTTCCCTTGACTTTAATATATGATTGTAAAATAGTCACATAAAAGGAGACTATCCCAAGTTTATATAACTGTAAATTTTGGTTTTAAAGCCCCAGTGAACTAAAATTATGTAGAAAAATGGAGCACAACCTCAGGACTTCAGGATGCAGCAGAGCTAATCTTAAAAAATGTACAAGGGGCACTAGAGATATATTGTATAAATTTGGACTTCTTGACAACAGGCTCTGAGGGTTTGCAAAATAAAATGTCTTTTTCATAAAGCTAAAGAATCAACACCGTTTCTTGGTAGAAATAGTCGATCCCTCTGAGGAAAGAAGCAGAGCAGTCCATTCTGTTTCTGACCTGTATACTTACAAGTAATTGTGTTATGTTTATAAATAATTTGCATTCTGTTTTTCTTCCGGCTAGTTAGGTAATTGACAAGAAGTCTTCAGTTGCTGTATAATTAATTGGATATCCCCAGTCTGACCTTTCTGGAATTCATGTCATGGTGGTGGTTCTGTGGATGAAATTAAAGTGACAGTCAAGCTATTATTTCTCCAGGATACTTTTTTTCTACTGCATTACAATTTTTATTTCTGAGTATAGTATATTCACAACGTGGAATAATTTAAATTTGTAAAAGATACAACAGGGGAGACAACCTACAGTTTTGAAACCACCCACCGTTAAATTTTTTACTACTTTATTAAACATCATAACAGAAATATATTTTGCTGCCAGGATTTCAGTGTAGAAATTCAACCCCCCCCCCCATCAGCCCCCGTGTGCCTTTCTCATCAGAGAACTAGAACCCTGAGGGCATTTGTGCCTGCCAATCTTGCTTTTATGTTCGTATTTCCGTCATATCTGCCCTCAATATTAAAGTAAACAAAGCTATAGGGAAAGTGAGAAGCAAGTGTGTTTGTTGATGGTCCATGGGCGCCACAGCTACCTCCCAGGTGATGCTACTCTCTTTCCTCTGAAGAGAGGTCTGCGTGGCTGAGGCAAAGCTGAGGAAACCTTAAGTGTTGCACTGATTTGAACTAAGTCAGCAACCAAGAGCTTAGTAGAGCTTGAATCTCCTAAGAAAGCTTTCCCTACTAGTTCCTCTAGGCTAAAGCCCAACATGCTCAGACACGAATTCTGTGCTTGGCCAAAGCATAGAGATTGTAATGAAAAGAGTATTAAAAAATAAATAAAACCTGACTTTACCCTCTCTTTGTCCTGGTCAGTGTGCTGGAGAAGAAAAACGAGTTGGTACGCGCACAGTGTTCGTGGGCAATCATCCAGTTCCAGAAACAGAAGCTTATATTGCACAGAGATTTTGTGATAATAGAATAGTTTCATCTAAGGTAAGTTTTTACCTCAATAGATATTCACTTAGATATGCAGATATGTGCTCAATTTTTGTTTCAGAGGAACCTGCTGCATTAACATATACGTGCACTATTGTATACATTAGTATGTATACTTTTAAAAAGGTGTTTTTTTTTTTTAAATCTCAGTTGAAAGACAAAGAGATAAGTGTACTGCTCTGACATATGTGGTGCCAAGCATTGAACACAGAGCCACATATGTAAGTCGTGTGCTCTGTCCACTGAACCACCTCCTCAGCCTCTGCCATGCACATATGCCAGTCAGACACCAACTTTGGTAACCTTTCTGCTAAAAAGTTGTTGTCTTCTTTCTGCCTTCCTTTCTGCCTTTCTTCTTCCTTCCCTTCTCCTTCTCCTTCTCCTTCTCCTTCTCCTTCTCCTTCTCCTTCTCCTTCTCCTTCTCCTTCTCCTTCCCTTCCCTTTTCCTTCCCTTCCCTTTTCCTTCCCTTCCCTTTTCCTTCCCTTCCCTTTTCCTTTTCCTTCCCTTCCCTTTTCCTTCCCTTCCCTTTTCCTTCCCTTCCCTTTCCCTTCCCTTCCCTTTTCCTTCCCTTCCCTTTTCCTTCCCTTCCCATCCCTTTTCCTTCCCTTCCCTTTTCCTTCCCTTCCCTTTCCCTTCACTTCCCTTTCCCGTTCCCTTTCCCTTTTCCTCCCTCCCTTCTCTCTCCTTCCTTCCTTCCTTCCTTCCTTCCTTCCTTCCTTCCTTCCTTCCTTCCGTTCGGTGTCCTCCAGGTAGTGTGCATGCCTTGCTATTCACACAGCCCAGGTTCGAGCCCCTGTAACACAACACTGAATCCCCACAACACTGGGGGAAGCCCCTCTGGTCTCTCTCCCTCTGAATGAAAAAAATCACCCTGGAAACAGTGAAGCTGTTCGTGTGTGAGTCTTGGCTCCACTAAACATAAACAAATAGAAAAATGAAAATAAGTAAACCTTTGTCCTGTTATATAACTGGAAGATCATTCACTGAGCTTTCATAATGCCTGTTGATGACACACATTACTTTTCAGTCTTGAAGTGTGCTACAAACGGGAACAGTCCATGTGCGCAAAGCTTCTTGAGCTGTTCGTTAAGTAGAGGGACTAAGTTATATATATATATATATAGGTTATATTCTCTTGGATGGTACTGTCCAAGTATGACATTCCTTTCTTTCTTTTTCCACTGTGGAAGCTTTCCAAGTATACTCTCGGCATATCTTGTGCCAGAACAAGTATGCATTCAGTCCAGTGTATCATCTGTTAGAGTTCAGGCCTTTATATCCATGTCACCATTTAAATAACCACTTGTTTGCAACATGGTGTATAGCACTCTGAGCACAGTCTGGAAAAGCTAACACCCATGCTTTTAAATCATGCTCCCCCTTCACAGGCGGTGAAGCAGGTCTGCAGGTCTATCTTTCTCTCCCCCTCTCTGTCTTCCCCTCCTCTCCATTTCTCTGTCCTATCCAACAGTGACGACTACCTACAACAATGAAATAACAAGGGCAATAAAAGGGAATAAATAAACAAATATTTTTTTTAAAAAAATCGTGCTCCCTGCCATTTACTAGCAGTATAACCTCATTTCAGCTGATGTTTGAGTGACTCTTTTCATTGGTGAGGTGGAGCTAATAATCCAGAGGTAAAAGTACTCGGTATAGTTCCTGGTAGCCAGTACTCATCACTCTCTAAGTATTAGTTGAACTGGTCAGGTTAGCAGTTACATGGACCACTGCCATCATTCATAACACAGCACAGATCTTGATTACTTCCCTTCCTTCCTCATGCACTCTGACAAGGAGGTATTAAATGTTGGTGACAGTTGGTTCACTGCATGCTTGCAAACACTTCAGGCATGCTACACAAATTATCTCTTTCCTTTAAAATTTAACAGTTTGGCTTATTCCTTCAGGAGAAACTAACAGATGAAATGAAACTAACATGGACTGAAAATGGTTTTGGCTAATGAGCAGAGATCTATTGGCCTATAGAACACTCCTGAAAACATTTGTGTAAAATATGACTCCTGTTCATCTTTAACCTGTTGACACGCATTTTACGTTAAGCCAAAGCTTTCTATACCTGTGTGCAAGGTAATGAATAGTCCCTTCACTGAAAAGTGTGACTCACCTTTTTGTAGTGAATAAAACAATCGCAGTAGTCTTGTCAGTCAGAATCAGAGACTTCTAGATTTGACAGATCTTAGGTCATCTTGTTTATCTCGCCAACTTTACAGATCTAGAGAGCAAATTCTGAGAAATTAAGTTGGTGACATGGTCACCAAGCAGAGTAAGTGATCAGACCAGGAGCAGAGCTGAGTCTTTTTCACATCAACATATGCCATTTGGACCCCTTCTTCCTTACCCTCTCTATTGACATAAGGTGAAATACAAACTTTTTTATTAGTGAGTTGTTATGCATAGTGGTTTCTGTGGAAGATGGCAGTGACTTCCTTGTACTAACAGTGCTCACTCTGTTACAGTATACTTGGCGTTTTTCTGTTTTGAAGGAGCATATCAGTCTGGGTTTCATTCTCAACTCTGTAGCAGAGTACCTTTTATAAGTACAGTAGAATATTTTTATTTATTCATTCATTTTTATTTATAAAATGGAAACACTGACAAAACCATAGAATAACAGTGGTACAACGCCACACAATTCCCACCACCAGAACTCCATATCCCATCCCCTCCCTTGATAGCTTTCCTATTCTTTATCCCTCTGGGAGTATGGACCCAGGGTCATTATGGGGTGCAGAAGGTGGCAGGTGGCTTCTGTAATTGCTTCCCCGCTGAACATGGGTGTTGACAGGTCAGTCCATACTTCCAGCCTGCCTCTGCCTTTCCCTAGTGGGGCAGGGTTCTGGGGAATCAGAGCTACAGGACACATTATATAGTAGAATATTTTTTAATAGCTTGGAGCTTAGAGCTAGAGGCATTTGCATATATAGCTGTGCATATGCTTGTGTTTAGAAACCAGAAGTGAATATATATATATTTGTTTAATTTTTAAAAAATATATTTATTTATTCCCTTTTGTTGCCTTTGTTGTTTCATTGTTGTTATTGTTGTGGTGGTTGTTGATGTCATCGTTGTGGGATAGGACAGAGAGAAATGGAGAGAGGAAGAAAAGACAGAAAGGAGGAGAGAAAGATAGACACCTCTAGACCTGCTAGACACCTGTGAAGCGATTCCCCTGCAGGTAGGGAGCTGGGGGCTTAAACCGGGATCCTTATGCCACCTGCGCTACTGCCCAATTCCGTTTGTTTTTTTTGTTTTTAACCAGAGTACAAATCAGCTCGGGCTTATGATGATGTGGGGGATTGAACCCAGGACTTTGAAGCCTCAAGCATAAGAATCTCTTTACACATAACCATTATGCTCTTTACCCTCACCAATTATTTGGATCTATGGTGAGAGAGGGAGAGACACCTGCAGCACTGCTCCACCATTCTCAAAGTTTCTCCCCTGTAGGTGGAACATGTTAGCTGCCTTCCAACTCTGTAACAAGTGTTGATTTCCTTTCTCAACCCTTCAGCAATAAAAATGATTTTAATTGGGTCCTTTTTGCCTGCCTGTTTACAAACACCATCAATAACACCTGTAATACTTCATGTGAGTCTTGTTAATGCTAGCTCACTGAAGATAAACACTTTGACCTACTTGAATCTTTACTTAGAAAACTTAATGCTCTTTTTTCTTTTAAAGAATATAAATACTTCCTTTAGAAAGTATTTCTTTTTTTAAAATTTTAATTAATTAATTTATTTATTCCCTTTTGTCGCCCTTGTTGTTTATTGTTGTTATTGATGTCATCGTTGTTGGATAGGACAGAGAGAAATGGAGAGAGGAGGGGAAAACAGAGAGGGGGAGAGAAAGACAGACACCTGCAGACCTGCTTCACTGACTCCCCTGCAGGTGGGGAGCCGGGGGCTCGAACCAGGATCCTTAGGCCGGTCCTTGTGCTTTGCGCCACCTGCGCTTAACCCGCTGTGCTACCACCCGACTCCCTTTAGAAAGTATTTCTAAAGTAGCCTTACTATTTTAACATTAGTGTCCCTTGGGGGCCTTTGGGAATCCCCAGAATTTTGGAGTTCCTAATGTCTTCTTCTAGCCAAAGGAGCATTCAGTATATCCTGTTAGGATCTTTAGCTTCTGTCTCCTCCAGGCCCTTTCAAAATTCTCAGATTCATCTTGCAGGCCCTTCAGTGGGATAACAATGGGTGATCTCCACCCAACTCTTAATAAGCCTAAGGCCAAACCTAGTACTCCTGTGTAAAGAACAGCTTGACTCAACGAATCCGGCCTCAAGTTACACTAATATTTTTTCCTTTGATTTAAAAATCAGCCATCAGTGAATTTAGACTCTCCTTGAATCTTATCAAACTCCCTGAAGCTACCTTATTAACTGAAATTGCCAAATCCAAAATAAGCAATGTCCTGGCAGTACATTTTGCTCTTCTGAGTATATGATAGAAAGGAAAATACCTTAAGAAAGAAGTTCCAGGCTGGGGAGACAGCATAATAGTTCTGCAGAAGAGTTTCATGACTGTAATGCTGAAGGTCCCAGGTTCAGTGCCCAGCACCACAATAAGCCAGAGCTGACTTTTGCTCTCGCCTTTTTCTCTGTACCTCTCATTAAAATACAACATTTAAAAAAACCTTTAAAAATTTGTAAAAAGTGGTCTGGGACGGTGGTGCAGTGACTAAAGCATTGGACTCTCAAGCATGAGGTCCTGGATTCGATCCCTGGCAGCACATGTACCAGAGTGATGTCTGGTTCTTTCTGTCTCTCTTATCTTTCTCATGAATAAATAAATAAAATCTTTAAAATTTTTTTTAAAAGTTCTGCTAGGCATTGGTAATGAAAGCAAAAGTATACTGTTATGATAAATATAATTATTTTGTTCCTTCGCTTGCAAAGCTGCCTTCTAGTTAGAAGTCACTGTTGCCTATGCGTTAAAGACTATATTGTAAACCATTAACCCCCCCAATCAAAAAAGGTCACTGTCCCTTCTGATAGCGCAATCATAATTTTAATTTTAACAAGTCATTTAAAATAGTTTTATATATATATGTATATATATGTATATATATATATATATATAACTGTCCTGTCTTTTGTGACATAGAAGCATGTTCAGCCAAATTATGTG
The DNA here is from genome assembly GCF_950295315.1 of Erinaceus europaeus. Classification (NCBI taxonomy): domain Eukaryota; kingdom Metazoa; phylum Chordata; class Mammalia; order Eulipotyphla; family Erinaceidae; genus Erinaceus; species Erinaceus europaeus. The sequence goes on from NC_080185.1 coordinate 17,044,356, forward strand.
GAACTAACTAGCTAAATATGTGGAACTAGTTATGTGGAACTAAATAGCTGCCCCATTTTCATTGCTAAAACAGTTTTTTTTTAGGGGGTTGGGTAGAAGCAAGTAATTTTTTTTAAAAGCCTCCTTTTGCTTAAATTAGAGTAAAAATTTACTTCAACTTCTCCTTTATTTGAGTCAGGAAAGTTGTTTGGCAGAGCTTCAGGTTAAATTTGGTGATTGATATTTGAGGGGGTTTCTGACCTTTTTTTCCCCCACGGAATTGTATTTTTTAAATTTTATTAGGGAAATAGTGACTTGCAAGGCAGTTATCACATGGGTATAATTTCTCATCTTTCTGTGATAGAATATTTAGTAGACTCATCTATATGTTATTTAATCCACTATGGAGCAGTTATGCATCTTTGAGGAGATAATAGGCACATATATTTTTTCAATTTTATTGTATAAGACAGAGAGAAATTGAGAGGGGAGGAAAATCTAGAGATGGAGAGAAAAAGACACCTGCAAAACTGCTTCACCATTCATGAAGCGAACCCCCCCCCACACACACACACACACAGGTAGGGAACCAGGGCCTCAAACCAGGATCTTTACATGGGTCCTCATGCTTTGTACTATGTGCATTTAGCCCAATGTGCCACTAACATATATTTTTAAATATATGTTAGGGCTAGCTTAATAGCTTACTTGGATAGTGTACTATTTTTCCATGTGCATGACTCAAGTTCAAGCTAGGCCCCTTACTGCACTGAAGGAAGTTATAGTCTCTCTCAGACACACACACACACACACACACACACACACACACACACACACACACACACACACACACACCACCACCACCACCACCACCACCACCACCACCACCACCACCACCACCACCACCACCACCACCACCACCACCATGTGTTAAGAGAAACACACACACTTGCACGTGTGCTGCGTGCGCACACCCCTGGGTGTTAGCACACTGGCTAGAATGCACAAATCACCGTAAATCACCATGTGCAAGGGCCTGCATTCAAGCCTTTGACCCTGGGGCTTCACGAGCAGTGGAGCAGTGCTACAGATAACGCCTTCTCTCTATATCTATTTCTCTCTGTCCTAAAAGGAAAGGAGGGAGGGAGGGAAAAGAAAGAAAGTGAAGGAAGGAAGGGTGGTGATGGGGGGGGTCATATTCTCAAGGGCATGGCTGTTTATAGTTAATGTGTTGAGATAATATGGAGGATCCAGTTCGTAATCCCTCAGAGCAAGACCCAATTCTCTGAAAGAAAACTGCTATAAACAGTTTCTTTCTGTGAATTAACTTTGTTTTTGGTTTGTAACTTAATTTGCTTTTGAAAACAGTGAGTGAATGGCAAACACCATTCAGTTTCTCCCCTTATCTGTGGAATACAACAGTGTTAATCGGGATTTCTTGCATGATTTCTCTGTGCTGACCTTGTGCTAAAGGGGTTTATAATAGGGTCCCTGACCTGAAACAGAAAAAGTAAGGGTCCATGGCAGTAGTTCCCTAAAAGAGGAATAGGCGGAATTCCTCAAAGAACCCGTTCATTTATCATGTTAAAATGGGTAAAAGAACAGTGGGAATCTAGAAGCAGCACAGATATGTCCTTTCCCTGTGTTAACACCCCATGGGGGACTTGAGAGTTCCTAATGTTTGTTTAATTGAAAACCTTTTAGTTGAAGAACAGAAGGTCACCAAGCCAGCAGCTCAGCTGTTAGCCTGTTCTTTAACGTTTTGTTTTAGAAAATTGATCTTAAGTCATCAAGACAGTTAAGGGAAGCAACTTTAAAATAACCGAATCAGTGGTTTTGAGCACCAACACCTGCCGTTTTTCGTTTTGTTTTTAAATCATAAATTGCCTTGGGAATCTGGTGTTTTTGTTTATTTGTTTTGTTTTTAGGTATGTACTCTTCTCCCAAATGATGCACAGTTCTCTTCTTTTTGAAAAAAATGATCTTTATTGGACAGAGTGCCGGAATTGAGAGGGTCGAGGGAGAGAGAAAGAGAGACACCCGCAAAACTGCTTCACTACTTGCAAAGTTTTCCTCCTGCAGGTGGGGACGGGGGGCTCGAACCAGGGTCCTTGCACAGTGTAACATGTGTGCTCAATCAGGTGAGCCACCACCCAGCCCCCAGTTCTTTTCTTTTAAAAGAACTTTCTTGGGATGATGTTGAAAGGGGCTTGGAAGCCCAGTGCACTGTGGAGGAGGAAAATGTCAGTTGGCAGAGGGTGCTGTGTGCAGACACCAATCATGCGGAGATAAGAAACTGCCAGACCAAGCAGTGGCTCCCCCAGTTAAGCTACCCCTCCCCTCCCCCTCCCCCCTCCCTCCCCCTCCCCCTCCCCTTCCCCCTCCCCTTCCCCATCTCCTCCCCCTCCCCTGCCCTCCCCCTCCCCCTCCCCATCTCCTCCCCATCTCCTCCCCCTCCCCTGCCCTCCCCCTCCCATTCCCCTCCCGCACCCTTCTAGCCTCCATCTCCCCCTCACCCTCTCCCTCTCCCTTCCTGCTCAGCTCAGGCATATGGTACAGGGGATTGAACCTGGGACTTTGGAGCCTCAGGCACAAGAGTCTGTCTGCATAACCATTATGCTATGTTACTTCACCCCGATTTTCTTTACCGAAACATCTAAATAGTAAAATGATCTAATCTGGAACTTAAGGAGTCAGTTAGCTTGTTACTTAGTCCAAGACTTGTTTTCTCATTTACAATCTAGTATTGAAAGCCATCGCCTGTTACTAATCACAAAAGTCTAGGCCTTTGGCTAAAGTGCATGCTCTCTCTCACCCAGGGCTTGGTGTACACCTTAGCTGGCAAACCAGTTTATTGAGTGTCCACTTTCTGTCATGCACTGGACTTGGTGTTGGCGGAGCGAAAAGTAAAAACACAAGTGAACAGCTTGGCCTGATGGAACTCATTGCCATCTGGTAAAGAAATTCTAATAAGAAATGCACAGTATGGAATTCCTTCAGTGGATTTTTGTCAAGGGAGGATGTGCTGATGGGAGAAACGTGTAACAAGGAACCAAATTGAGATCTGGTATCAGGGAAAGCAAAGGTGTGAGACTAGATGGCCTAGTTGCGGTGCTCAGAATGAGAGTGCCATTTTTGAAAACTGTGTCTTTGTACATTGTCTCATAAGTATATGTTTTATTTGTGTGTGTGCAGTTTGGGTTTTAACATGTCTCCAAAGTATTGTGATACTTGGAGCCCATATCAATCATTGTTATCAGGGGTTTTCAAATTTGTTGTCTATTAATTCTTTTCTTCCTCCTATACAGTATACACTTTGGAATTTCCTCCCAAAGAATCTGTTTGAACAGTTTAGAAGAATTGCCAATTTTTATTTCCTCATCATTTTTCTTGTACAGGTAAGAGTCCTTGAACAGCTGCTTTACTTTTAGGAACCTTTTTCCTTTCACACGAATTTCCTGTCTTATTTCTAATCTAAAGATGGCCTCTGGTTAAAAAGTATTCAGGGCTTATAGTACATTTTAGAAATTCTGATATTACATTTCAATAGTTACATGACCTTACACAGATCTTTTGATTTGTTAAGCAAGCTCCCTATTTTACCAAACATCTTCATATTATTATTATTATTGTAACCATCTTCACTAGAGAACCTTCCAAAAAATCAGTGTTTTTTATAATATATTTTATTTATTTTAATGACAGAGAGAGGGAGAAAGATATAGAGAAATAGAGACCAGAGCACTGCTCAGCTCCAGCTTATGGTGGTGCTGGGGATTGAACCTTGGACCTCAGAGCCTCAAACAGGAGAGTCTTTTGTGTAACCATTCTGTTGTCTCCCCAGCCAATAGCTAACTTCTGGTAGCTTGCTGTTCACTAAAAGCCTTATAGATAATATTTGTAAACATTTCTCTTGACTATCAATAATATCTTCTGTAATATAATTTTTATAAATCGAAACCTTTTATAATAGAGCTGTTTGCATTTTATGGTAGATAATAGGCTATTATTGACATATGTTATCTACTACCTTAATTTTATTTAGTTTTTTTGTGATTTCTAGTCTGCTCTTAGTTCATCTGCAGGTTTTTGTAAGTTTGTTGTAAATCTCAGCAAATTCTTCCGATATGTTATCAGGAGTGTACATATAAAGTGGGCCCTCACGGTTCAGAGAATGTCGTTCAAGGGTCCTCTGTCGTTAATAGTTAATGGTTCTCCTTCCGAAACATCATTACATTCGTGAGTCCCAGTTTTGCTCTTCCTTTCACTCACTCTAAGGATGAAAGTGAGAAAGACCACCTGTCTGCTTCTGTGTTCCTGCTGCTGCTCTGTGCTGTAAATACTAGACACATTAAATTTCATCTTCCATCTCTAAGTCTGTAAGCTATTAAAATCTTGCCCCTGCCAGAACTACCCCCTCAAAAACTTTTACTACATGAAAGGTACTTTCTCTTTTAATTTTTTTCATTCATTTATTTATTTATCAAATGAAGCAGAAACATCTCAGTGTGACTGCTCAAATGCTCATTGCTGTTAAGTGCTTCTGTTCATCCATTTGGAGGCTTCAAGGAGATGATACTATAGTTGAATTTAGCCCTGCTATTTAAAACCAGTCTGGGTTGTAATATGGGAAAGAGTCAATTTTAATCTTGAATGATGGGGTATTTGAAAAGGAGCTCCCCTAGATCCATGGTCTTACAAAACAACAGAAAATAAACTCCATCAAGAATTAATGTCCCCAGGAATCATTCTACTTGAAGTGCAGAGCAGTTAAGTTCAATTCAGTAAACATATGCTAAGTGCCTGTCGTGTGTTTTCTACAGTCTGGATAGCAAGAGGGAATAGGTACAAAGGTTCCAAGATATACCCCTTCCACCCGTAAAGAATATGTTACAGCCAAGAAGAGGGTCACATAGTCCCTTAATTTAATATAGGAAATGTCATAAAAGTAGCATGAGCAAAGTGCGTGCAGAAGATGGCAGCATACACCCCCCCCCACACACACACACACAAGAGAAACGTGAGAAGACTTGCAAGACTAGATGATATCTGAACTTAACCTTGGAGCATGTGAGGAGGTTTAACTGATGAAGACTGTCACTCTGCGCTTGAAGGTCACAGAGCTATGTAAAAGCCTGTGTCTGCAATGCAGGTTGTGTGCCTGGGCAGATCAAATGCATGATTTGCTGTCCGTCAGATCTAGTTTTCTTTCAGGACTTAACTCCTCCGTGAATGATGGCCACATCTACCCAGGCACTTGGAAGACCCTTTTAAGTGG